>NC_137469.1:20978345-21709358 GCF_964235325.1 Thermobia domestica | reverse complement strand
CTCTGTCGCTCAATAGTCCTTTCCAAGACATCCTTTTCCTTAGATTCGAATGGGGGGATATTTTGCTTCCGGAATTATATTTTGACTTGTGAAAGACCATTCTGCATACGGTTCTCTTTCTGCTGTCAGCAAACTAGGAAAAAATAGAGTGGTGGCTTCTTGTTACCTTGCTCTCAGCAGTATCCCAAGAGTTAAAGTCCCTCTGACCACACCTGCAACTAATGTCCAAGATGAGGTACCAATCACTATGATTTCTGACAACTTGGCTGCAGGAGAACTGTTGCCTTCTTCCAGAACGTTTTTCGTCTGGCTACTCCATTTAGACTAATTCGGTAGGGGTGGCATGAGTTCGATGGTAGCAGGTATTTAAATCAGTCGTTGTACGTTCAGCTGACACAGCATGACAATGCTCTAGCCCACAATACTGTTGTTGTCAAGACTTCAGTGGTAAGTCTGTTCTGTAGAATGAGAGCAGAATTTTCTCAAGGCCATAGACTGTCACTGCAGAAGTTAAAAATTGTGCGTTTATGGGTCCTCTATTTCGGCACCTTCAACAAGATCAAAGGATTGAAGAAGACCAACCAGACAAAGAAAATAGAGCATATGTTGCAACAAAGTAACAGAAGCCTTCATTGAATATAGAAGAAACACTAAGTACGAGAAATTTGTGAATCAATTGTTCAAACTTACGAAGAATTATAAGCCAACATGTCCTTAAAACAGATTGAAATCTGAACTTCTTTCCAGAAAGTTGTGGTGATATATCAGACCATCGCAGGGAAAGCTTTCGCAAAGACATAACTACCATGGAGAAAACGTGAAGAGAACTTAATGCATGAAATGTTAGCAGACTATTGCTGGACTAAAATTCGGAATAAGAACACTCAGTACGAAAGGACGAAATAAGACATTCTATTCAAATTTTGTCTTTTTAATATCCCTTTAAAAACCTGTTAAAAGCTGCAAATATATTTGTGAACACCAAACGAAACCACTTGGCATATTAACCCTTTTTGTGAACCTGAGCAGCTCCAACGCCATCTGTTAGCGAGCGGCTGAACCACGTGCAGGCTAGCGACGAGAACGTGGTGAGTGCGCCGCGTTGCCCTGTCTGTAACAGGCGTTTCAGGAGTTTTCTACGCCTAGTGGCCGCCACATCTTTTATTCATGTGATTCCCCAGTTTACCTCACGACGCTAGGTGGATGCCGGAAATTAGGAAGGACCGGCAGGGAATCCAGGACCATGGAGACGTAAGTCCAATGCTTTAACTAACAGACTGAGTTGAGTTTAACGTCCCGTTCAGCAGCGAGGCTATATGAGACGTGGACCTACTGATTAACTTGGAATCCGAACCACATGAGCTCCCGCCGGGTATCAAACAATGGGTCTCCCACGCCAAAGGCACGTGCGCTAACCGCTTAGCCACGAAGGAGCTCTTAACTACCAGAATGTGTGAACACTGTGTCAAATATTATGTTACTGTTTGAGTGTAGAAGTATTTTTTCCTGAATTTCAGTCGTTATCTGTATGACTATATGAACATCCTGTCTGGAATTAAATTAAAAGCTACAAAAAAATATTAAATCTGATTAATCTTAAACTGTCTCTGACGCAGAATAATTGAAGACATATTTGAATTCAACCCTTAAGTGTCTCCAGAAATTAGAATTTTTCTCTCGAAAAAAAAAGAAAAAGTTGATTTGATAGACCAGTGTTTTTCAAGGACTTTATTGAAGACAATTCAATAGGCAGCGACATGTATTAGTGTCAGGCAGGCAAATGATAGGACACGTAGCGACATCTATTTACATGAATTTTTACTATTAAGAATAAGCATCACGCACTGCAACATTTGAGTTTCATTATAAGTAATTCTCATTGTGCGCCTTGTCTTTCTGCAACCAGCCTAACACATTTGTAAAGCAAGGTTGTAGCACACTCAAGGATAGCATAACACTGACAAGATTGCCTTTTATAATTAGGATGTAATATTCTAGCCCAGTACTACACACAGACACACACACACACACAATCAATTTTTTTTAGACTGTACCAGGAGAGAGGCCGGAAATCTCTTCACCGTGAAACAGGAAGGTAGCAAAAGAAACTCTACCTACATTTGAATTTTTTAATGCCATGGTGAGGTTACCATGGTGACGCTTCTCCAGCGTTTCCTCTCTCTCGAAAAAAAAATATGCCTCGAGAAATTTATCATCCTGGTTATGATCACCGGTGCATTTAAGAACATCGCCTCCAACACTTCCTTCCAATCTGGTGAACTTCTCCTTGGTGCTTAGGCAAAATTTCTCCTCGTCTCAGGTATACATATATGTGTATATATATAAGTACTATAAAGGTAACGTCTTAGTACGAAAGTTTCAAGTGTATATTCTCATACGAAACGTCAAGAGAGAAAATTCAGTACTCTTTTGCTCTTAGAGAAAAAAACTGTGGGCTACAAAGAAGTGTAGTGCATGATATTAGAAAATACTCTTTCTCAGAATTTACCATCGATGTTTTTATTTTTCATTTTTTCCGTTTTTTCCAATATTTCAATTTGGGATTTCAGAACTTGTTATATTCTATAGAGGACAAGCTACTCCATTCAATTTTTTAGATCTTTAAGTTATTTCAAATTTTGCTCCAACACTACTGCTTTTTCATAAATTTGAATGTAACTACCGTACTTAACATACTTCAGAGAACGGAATGAATTATAAACGATACATTCCTTTAAAAAAAATCTCTTGTTTTTTCTTTATCTGTATATACGAGGTGGGATTGGAAATTTGGTAGCCTGACTAGAAAGGAAGTAATTATTTTATGTTTGTATATATTAGCTGCGTAGCTATGCCCGTTGGTAGTCACTGTGTAAAATTTATTGCTCTATTGTTTCAGCTGAGGAATTTATAAGTCGCTAAGTCGGCGGAAGTGACGGAGATTTCTGACATGGATAAAATCGACGGCAGAAATCATGGCAGAATCCACGTCAGAAATTCATTCTCTGGGTTCGAACTGTTGCCACACTCGTTCCATTTGCCTGATCTGGTCCTTTCGAACTTTCATTTGTTTAGAAACCTGAAAAAGTCTCTGTGTGGTCAACGATTTACTTTGTATGGAGAGATGAAAATTGCTGTACTGAGATATTTTGTAGAGCTAGAAGAAACAGAATAGTAAGGAGTCAAAGACCATTTCCAGGAAATTAGAAAGAGAGAAGTATCTCAAGTCGTAGAGCATTGGCTTCGTATTCGGTAGGTCTTGAGTTCGAATCCTGGTGCCGATCATTCTGATTGCAGTTTTCAAGAGCTTTCCTCAGACCTCCCAGGCAAATGCCAGGGTCCTACATATAAACAGGTCCTGGCCGATACCTTCCCAAATTCTTTCCATTGTTATTGTTGTTGTTAGATAACCAATATAAAATGGACTCTGAGCTGTATCTGCTGATCGTTGTACTTATTGTTAGACTTCTTCGACAAGTAGATGGAAATAAAGTAGATAAGTGTTAGGTTGTAAGCAGATAAATGCACCAAGAAATGGAAAACGCCTCACTACTATAGTTAATATAGGTGTCCAATTATTCTAATCTGAAAAAGGTTATATTTAACTAGCTGAATGTACATAAAACGCAAAAGGGCTAAAATCTGAAAATATCTAGTTTGTAGCATTACGAATAATCTTAAGATACTATGCATATAGAGGCATAGCTTCATAAGTGAACCTATGAATTTAGTAATATTACTTTATAAACAATAAAATAGGAATACTCACGTGCAGTAACGATTTAAACAAAATCAACACTTGTTCCGAACGTACTTACCTAGAAGAGACAAAATAAAAGACCGAATTAGACATATAATAGAATACAGATCAACGAAATATTCAAATATAGTATAATAAGACAATTAAAGGAATATTATTATAAATAATTTGCTTAGGAAAATATTTCTCAAAAAGAAATACGGCTAAGCTATTTATCAGTTCTTATTTTATAATACGATAATAATAAATAATGACATGATGGAATATAAATCTTTCAGTTTAACGTCCCACGATTATGCCCTTATAGGCTAAGGGAGATAATGATTATGGATGCTGATGACAGAATTGGTGGAATGAGAAAGTGGAAGTACCCGAGAATGCCACGGACACGATGTTATCCATCCCAATCTTACATGGCCGGGGATCGAACATGGGACCCCACAAACTAGAGGTTAACTGATTCACCAAACGTGGTTCATTAACTTGCTTAACTATGCTTCTACTTATTTTATTCGCTGTTTACTCGTTTAACTCGCTAGAGGCCGCGGTGGCTTAGTGGTAGAGCGTTCACCTCCGGTGCTTGGGGTCCCTGGTTCGATCCCAACCGTGTGGACTTTGTGTTTGGACAAACACCGTGCTCATGGGTTTTCTCGGGGTTCTCCCGTTTCCTCCCACTTTCTTCATTCCACCATTTCATTCATTTCTCATCATTACTGTCTCTTTCAGACTAGCCGGCATAACTGTGGGACGTAAAACTCAAAAATTTCATTTCATTTCATTTCGTTTAACTCGTTGTTCCTGTAACCTTGAACGACAGGGACATGAACACAGAAACATCAAAGACAGTTAAAATTCCAAAGGCTCTCCCACCGGGAATCGAATCCGGGACCCCGTACACCAAAGGTGTACGTGCTAATTACTAGAAGAGCGTGGAGTGCAGCATTGAGCCAGAGTATATATTAAAAATATGCTGCTCATAAAGAAATAAACAATCTGGTTTAGCTAAATTCAAATTATTTATATGAATTACTATTGACAGTGATCAACATAGCATTTAACACTATCAAAATTAGTTTTGCTCCACTTTTTCCGAAAATTACACATGAGAAGATTTCCTCAAGGATGTCATTCTCTTCAGCTTGAAGCCATTTATAGGTCGATTGATGTCTCATCTCTACACAATATTACAGTTTAAGAAAAAAACAGTGTTATATAGCTAATCATAGTTTCTGGTTTATATCTCATTAGCCATTCTATGAAAATGAAATTAAAATGAATTTTTTTAAGTTTAATGTTCCACGTTTATGCCCTTTAAGCTAAGGGAGACGGATAATTAAGACAAGTGAATAATGAATGGATGAATTGATGGAATGAGAAAGTTGGAGGAAACAACAGTACTCCCGAGAAAACCAACGGGCACGGTGTTGTCCGCCACAAACTGGCCGGGAATTGAACCAGGAACCTCAAACACCAGAGCCAAGAGCTCTATCACTAAGCCACCGTGGCTCCCATTCTGTGTACTGTCATCTTCCTAGTGTCCTAATGCAAAATTTCATGAGAATATTCTTCACCATTAGTTTTATCTTAAGGGTCTTCACTACAGCGAAATTAAACTAACGCTGATTTTAGAGTTTTTCTGGAATATCTTCAAAAAACAAATAAAACTATTCGAAAAACAAAAACGTAGTGAACTAGACAATACGATTTTGCATGTGAAACCTTTGCCACAATTCACCTATCTACTTTTGATATCCCGCTATTTACAGAACCTGCAAAAAAATGCTAAATCTATCTACAGTTGCAAATCGAAAGCAGATAGATGAGTTGTGATAACGGTATCACATGCAAAATCGTATTGTCTAGTTCACTACTTTCTTGTTTTTCAAATATTTTTATTTGTTTTGAAGTTATTACAGAAAAACTCTAAAATTAGTGGGTTTAATTTCGCTGTAGTGAAGACCCTTAACAGATGGTGTTGTTATCGTAGAGCATCTATTATTACAGTTACAAAAAAGTACGATTTGATCGAAAATTATTCATGAAGATTGACACTTGTACACATCATTTTGGTTAGCTTAATGAGATCTATTTATTGTTATGTGTGTTAATTTTTGGACATTGTAGAACCCCTTTCTTAGATAAGGGGTTAGTATACGCGCTATTGGCATTGGAGACCCGGCTTCAACTCACGGCGGATGTTCATGTGGTATGGATCGCACTTGAAGGTGGCAATTAGGCTAAATTAAAATGTGTGCACATTTTTGTGCTCATATGCAAATAACAATGTAGAATTATTTGTCCTGTATTTCATAAACAGCTTAAAAAGTTTATTTTTTCTCTGTTGTATGAAAGACCAATAATAAAAGGAAACGCAGAGGTCTTATTAAACGCTTGCAGGGACAGGGTTTAGAAGTAAATGCAGAGAAAACTAAATACTGGTGGTTGTAAGTTCGTCGGTATCCGTAATATTGCAAATTATGGATACGTTAAAATGTTAAATAATAATTTGGATAAAGTAGAATACTTTCAGATATCTAGGATCAATATTAACAGGCGAAAACCATATTCACGAAGAAATTAAATGTGAAATAAAAGCAGGGAATTGGTGTTATTATTCAGTTCAAAATCTTTTGTCGTTGCGATTTCTTTCGAGGAATTTGAAGCTTAAAATATATAAAACGATAATCATTTCTCTTGTTTCACATGGTCTCGAAAAAAGAACGTAGACTGAAAGTATTTGAGAATAAGATCCTGAGACGAATATTTGGACCCAAGACAAATGGGAATGGGGTATGACGGAAACTTCATAACGAAGAACTACATAATTTGTACCGTTTACCAAACATTGTTAGGGTCATTTAAGTCTAGGAGGCTCAGGTGGGCAGGTCATGTAGCCAGGATGGAAGAAAGTAGGAACGGTTTAAAAGTCTTAACTAGAAGACCAATTGGAAAAAGATCATTAGGAAGACCTAGAAGCAGATGGGAGGACAACATTAAGATGAATCTCGCAGAGATAGGAATACAAAGTAGAAACTGGATGCAGTTAGCTAAGGATAGAAGTCAGTGGAGAGCTTTTGTGAACGCCGCATTGAACCTTCGGGTTCCATAGGCTATAGAGGTAGTCAGTTAGTTAGTTTAGTTAGTTTATATGAAAGTCTTAAGTTACTTATGTTAGTGTAGTTTTGCCATCCTCATCACAATATATATATATATATATATATATATATATATATATATATATATATATATATATATATATAGACATTTTAATTTATTTTTGTCCTTAAGTAGTTTCCTAAATATAGTATAACCTTCTTAAACTTTACGTGATTGTTCAAAGCTCTCAGTTTACTGGAAGAGTCAGAAACTTCCAAAATTCGTCTCCTCTCTGTGAGATAAATTTCCATTTTGGAGAAAAATAAAAGGCTCGCCACTTTCGAAAATAAAAAAAGAAAATCAACATCCTATTTAATCTTCAAGAGGCTAAAACTAGAAAGTAAAACTTTTGTCCTGTGTTAAACATGAACCTTGTGGTAGTAAAAGTTGGATGGATTCTTGTATTATCTTTTTTTCCTCCATCCCTTAACAGAAGAGGCGACATGCTGCAAGGCATTATGGGTCGATTGACTTGAACTTAAACACAAAGAGGTACATAAATAATATATTTTTTTTCTTAAAAACAAAATGAGTTCGGTAAAGACCAAACTTTCACATAATTATGTACATTTTCTGTGAGAGGGGGGATGCTTGTGATGTTAAAGACGATAACTTTAATAAAGGTTTCAGAGTTTCTTTTTTTTAACTACAAAAGTTTGAATATGTACTTTACAGATACTTAACAAGCAGGAGTGTCACATGTACACCACGAGAAGAAGTTTGGTTTGAACTCATATTGAAACAGTAAAAGGTAGTAGATTTTTGCCACTTCCGATTTTTAGTAGAGAGATTAAAGTGGAGATGACGAGACGCTTGCTGAAAAAATACCGAAAACAGCTTTTCGCTATCTATTACCCCTTTTTTTGGGGGGGGGCACGGTGGCTCAATGGTAAAGCGCTTACCTTAGGGTCCCTGGGTTCGATTCCCGATCAAGTAAGTTTGTGGTGGATAATATCGTATGCGCGGGTTCTCTCGGGTTATTCTCGTTTCCTTTCACATTCGCATTTCACCAATTCTTCCACTAACATTCACTTGCTTTAATCATCCGTCTCCCTTAGCCTAAAGGACATAATTGTGGTACGTTAAACTGAAAGATTTTATTTCATTTTCTATTACACTTTTTACTTAAAATGGGAAGTAGTACAATTCTTCTACTTTCATTTTTTAAAAAGAAAGATAAGAGAGAAGATACTGCCTATTTTTAGAACGCCTAAATTGTTTCTTTTTAAAAACTTATTTCTGGCTATCTTGTATTCTTTTTGCTATATAGGACCGCGGTGGTTAGGTGGTAGAGCTTTCACCTCTGGTACTTGTGGTCTCTGGTTCAATTTCAGCTCGCGCCAAGTAGACTTTGTGGTAGACAAACACCGTGTGCGTGGGTTTTCTCGGGATTCTCCCTTTTCCACCCACTTTATTCACTTGATGAACTCATTCACTTATCATCATCACCGTCTCCTTTAGCCTAGCCGGAATAATCGTGAGACGTAAAACTAAAGGATTTCATTTTATTTCTACTTTTTTTCTGTGTAGATCAATACTGAAAGCGGAAGTTATAGCGGATATCTATCACTTATGGATGGAAATAAAATGTATTCTAGGGATGCTTAATCGGTCGCAGAAAACCACTTTCCGCTGTCTATTATCTGTTTATACTCTTCAGTGATCAATTTTAAAACAGGAAAATTTCGAAGGATGAATCAACTCCATCAATATTTAATAATCTACATCCTAGCCGAAATTCATGGTGATCAATCAGGTAGTTTGTGAGACTTTGTCTCCTGAATGGACATAGAGAGTAAATATTTAAAACGGCTTTCGGTAAATCAAGCTCTTGAAATAGGATTGACTTACGTTGCCTATAGAGTATACAACCCAAATAGCCTTGCTGTATTCCAGATTTTGCATAGCATACATCCGAAGGGGACAGTCTCTTCTGCCTTACTAAACACCCCTAAAACCAGATCCACGTTGCCTATGGAGTAGACAACCCACACAACTTTCTTGTTTTCCAGGTTGCATGGTATTCAACTGAATTCGAAGAATATGCTCTTCTGCTATAGTAAATGACAAACCAACGGAAATTACCTGAACGCTATTTCAGATATTCCATTCAGATTAAAAAAAAAAAAAAAAAAAAAAAAGTAAGGGAAAAGTGGTTTAAATGAGTTGATAAAGCAATAAATTTAAATGATGAACACGAAAGAGTGCGTGACTGTGTTTGTTATCAGTGAATTAATTTTAGATAAAAGGGAATTTTGGACTCTATAAAAAGTTCTTGTGTTGAGTTAAGCAAAATACTCTATAAGCTATTTTCTTCAAATGTTATTTTTATCCGCTTTTCAGGTAATATTTATTTTATTTATATATTTGAAAAGTTACGGCTGTAAAACAATTAAAACTGAGAATTTGTAAAAGAAATTTGAGACGAACAGAGAAAAAATGAAATGATATCTTTAACTTTTACGTTCCATTGTTGTGTCAGTTAGGTTAAAGGAGACGGTGATGATGAGAAATGAATGAAATGGTGGAATGAAGAAAGTGTGAGGAAACAGAAAACTCCGGCAAAATCCACACACACGGTGTTTGTAAACCACAAAGCTAACTTGGCGTGAGTTGGGATCGAACAAAGGATCCCATACGCCACAGGTGAAAGCTCTACCACTGATCCACTGTAGCGGTGACTTGCAAAAACGTCAGCCATGGGAATCGAACAGAAAATATTCCAATTGCGATTATCTATACCTACATACTTCAATGAAGGTACTGAAAACGCGTGGAATAATCAATTCATATAATTTCGTTATTATTACTTGTAAATGCTACTAACAACACTTTTCTTCCTTCAGGCCGTTATATGAATTTCACCTGTTTACTGGACTAGTGCTTAGCGTTCTTTCTTTACGATCAAGAGGTTCCAGGTTTGAATCCGGAGACTGGTTACTTACATTAGGCAGGATAGAGGTAAAAAAAACACACACACATGTAGAGTAGTGTGGCATATGAGGATAGGATACCCCAAGTCAGATTAAAAGTTGAGTTTTCTTTTTTTAAAGTGAAAGCTCGAATTTGAACAAAAGTTGAGGTCTGTTCATAATTAAAAATTAATAACTGTAAAATAATGAAAGGAAGTATCTTATTGGTTGTTAGAATTGACTTCACGTGGTGAATCTAGCTCATACCAGAGGATCTAGAGCCCCAGTTTTCAATAACAAAAATAAGTTTGTAGTATATTCTCGAAAGTTTATAATAAATTCATGATTTGCCTATCATTGTCTGAGTTCTGGCTTGATCGCCAGTTTTTATCATTTAGATCCGCCACTGGTGACTTTCTCTCATTTACTGAAATGTATAAGCTCTAGCCCTAAATTGTATTTTCATAATGTTTCTGATGAAGGTAATGATGTATTGCCGAAACTGAAACACATATTAGTTGTTTAGAGTAGTTGCTTTGAGCAGATTTTCTTTTATTTAAGGACGTTTTTATTGGTTTCACTTTACTGATTTTTTTAAAACTTTACACCAATTTAAATATCTTTTTCTTAGTTAAAATTAAAGACCTGAATTGCATAACATTCCAAGTCCATTCGTATTTTACGATTTTTGTTTTTTAAGTTACCATCTATGTTTTAAGGGCTATTCACTTGCATAATACGAAAATCCAAATCAAACCCTTTTTTCTAAAAAAAAAAAAAAAAGAGAGAGAGAATAAAACAAGCTAAACAGAATAGCATGCCAAGTACAATCTTCTTGTTTTTTTTTTTCTAAAATCACAAAAGTACTGTAATTCTGGTCTTCAATTAAATTCAAATATATATATACTCAAATTCAATTTAAGTAACACGTGTTTTCAAATTACATCCAAAATGGAAATTAATTTTGAAAATCAAGGAGATTTAAGTAATCTTGACAAAAAAATAAGTAAAATCACTAAAATCCAGTTCATTTAAGAGAAAACAGGAAAATAAGAACAAAAAACAGAAAACAGTTCTACCATCTGTTGTTTTTATGTACTAGGAGCGTAGTGCACTACACATTGTTCGTTACTTTTTTACTGCAGTAACACCGAGTAACGGAACAACGTATTTTTCCACTACAAAGTAACGAACAAGATATTATTGAAACAAGTTCCTGGCACAAAAGAACAACAGATAGCAGAACTGCTACTCGTGTAAATATTGTCAGGCATACAAAACTATATTCGTGACCGATTACTGAAAACATAGTGCGTTATTAGTTATTTGATATAAATGCGGAATTTTCTGTGTAAAGCTTTGCCCATAGCAAACAAAAAAAGTCAAAACAATTTTTCACTACCAGTTACTAATAATTTATAATATGCTCGGAAGGCGATGTGCTTACATTAAAGTGGGTCATTTTGAATTGTTCATCTTTTGCTTCGTGGGCTTAAAGAATAACGACGGCGTTGACATTTAAGCCCGTTAGGGTACAACAAAGTGCTAATATAATGCAATTCTAAAATTTCGTTTGTAGCAATCACTTATTCCTGTGTTCGTCAGAGAGACACAAGGTCTCAAGAGCCGTCAATTTTGACTACGATATATTCGCTCAAAAGTGTGGAATCGAGTTCATTAATGGAAGTGATCCATCCAACAGAAACGCTCAAAAGTTTGGAATCGAGTTCATTAATGGAAGTGATCCATCCAACAGAAAAGCTCAAAAGTTTGGAATCGAGTTCATTAATGGAAGTGATTCATCCAACAGAAACGCTCAAAAGTTTGGAATCGAGTTCATTAATGGAAGTGATCCATCCAACAGAAACGCTCAAAAGTTTGGAATCGAGTTCATTAATGGAAGTGATCCATCCAACAGAAACGCTCAAAAGTGTGGAATCGAGTTTATTAATGGAAGTCATTCATCCAACAGAAACGCTCAAAAGTTTGGAATCGAGTTCATTAATGGAAGTGATCCATCCAACAGAAACGCTCAAAAGTGTGGAATCGAGTTCATTAATGGAAGTGATTCATCCAACAGAAACGCTCAAAAGTTTGGAATCGAGTTCATTAATGGAAGTGATCCATCCAACAGAAACGCTCAAAAGTGTGGAACCGAGTTCATTAATGGAAGTGATCCATCCAACAGAAACGCTCAAAAGTTTGGAATCGAGTTCATTAATAAAAGTGATTCATCCAACAGAAACGCTCAAAAGTTTGGAATCGAGTTCATTAATGGAAGTGATCCATCCAACAGAAACGCTCAAAAGTGTGGAATCGAGTTAATTAATGGAAGTGATTCATCCAACAGAAACGCTCAAAAGTTTGGAATCGAGTTCATTAATAAAAGTGATCCATCCAACAGAAACGCTCGAAAGTTTGGAATCGAGTTCATTAATGGAAGTGATTCATCCAACAGAAACGCTCAAAAGTTTGGAATCGAGTTCATTAATAAAAGTGATCCATCCAACAGAAACGCTCAAAAGTTTGGAATCGAGTTCATTAATGGAAGTGATCCATCCAACAGAAACGCTCAAAAGTGTGGAATCGAGTTCATTAATGGAAGTGATTCATCCAACAGAAACGCTCAAAAGTTTGGAATCGAGTTCATTAATGGAAGTGATCCATCCAACAGAAACGCTCAAAAGTTTGGAATCGAGTTCATTAATAAAAGTGATCCATCCAACAGAAACACTCGAAAGTTTGGAATCGAGTTTATTAATGGAAGTAATTCATCCAACAGAAACGCTCAAAAGTTTGGAATCGAGTTCATTAATAAAAGTGATCCATCCAACAGAAACGCTCGAAAGTTTTGAATCGAGTTCATTAATGGAAGTGATCCATCCAACAGAAACGCTCAAAAGTTTGGAATCGAGTTCATTAATAAAAGTGATCCATCCAACAGAAACGCTAAAAAGTGTGGAGTCGAGTTCATTAATGGAAGTGATCCATCCAACAGAAACGCTCAAAAGTTTGGAATCGAGTTCATTAATAAAAGTGATCCATCCAACAGAAACGCTCGAAAGTGTGGAATCGAGTTCATTAATAAAAGTGATCCATCCAACAGAAACGCTCGAAAGTTTGGAATCGAGTTCATTAATGGAAGTGATTCATCCAACAGAAAAGCTCAAGAGTTTGGAATCGAGTTCATTAATGGAAGTGATCCATCCAACAGAAACGCTAAAAGTTTGGAATCGAGTTCATTAATGAAAGTGATCCATCCAACAGAAACGCTCGAAAGTTTGGAATCGAGTTCATTAATGGAAGTGATTCATCCAACAGAAATGCTCAAAAGTTTGGAATCGAGTTTATTAATGGAAGTGATCCATCCAACAGAAACGCTCGAAAGTTTGGAATCGAGTTTATTAATGGAAGTGATCCATCCAACAGAAACGCTAAAAGTTTGGAATCGAGTTCATTAATGGAAGTGATTCATCCAACAGAAACGCTCAAAAGTTTGGAATCGAGTTCATTAATGGAAGTGATCCATCCAACAGAAACGCTCGAAAGTTTGGAATCGAGTTCATTAATGGAAGTGATTCATCCAACACAAACGCTCAAAAGTTTGGAATCGAGGTCATTAATGGAAGTGATCCATCCAACAGAAACGCTCGAAAGTTTGGAATCGAGTTCATTAATGGAAGTGATTCATCCAACAGAAACGCTCAAAAGTTTGGAATCGAGTTCATTAATGGAAGTGATCCATCCAACAGAAACGCTCAAAAGTTTGGAATCGAGTTCATTAATGGAAGTGATTCATCCAACAGAAACGCTCAAAAGTTTGGAATCGAGTTTATTAATGGAAGTGATCCATCCAACAGAAACGCTCAAAAGTTTGGAATCGAGTTCATTAATGGAAGTGATCCATCCAACAGAAACGCTCAAAAGTTTGGAATCGAGTTCATTAATGGAAGTGATCCATCCAACAGAAACGCTCAAAAGTTTGGAATCGAGTTCATTAATGGAAGTGATTCATCCAACAGAAGCGCTCAAAAGTTTGGAATCGAGTTCATTAATGGAAGTGATCCATCCAACAGAAACGCTCGAAAGTTTGGAATCGAGTTCATTAATGGAAGTGATTCATCCAACAGAAACGCTCAAAAGTTTGGAATCGAGTTCATTAATGGAAGTGATCCATCCAACAGAAACGCTCAAAAGTGTGGAATCGAGTTTATTAATGGAAGTCATTCATCCAACAGAAACGCTCAAAAGTTTGGAATCGAGTTTATTAATGGAAGTGATCCATCCAACAGAAACGCTCAAAAGTTTGGAATCGAGTTCATTAATGGAAGTGATCCATCCAACAGAAACGCTCAAAAGTTTGGAATCGAGTTCATTAATGGAAGTGATCCATCCAACAGAAACGCTCAAAAGTTTGGAATCGAGTTCATTAATGGAAGTGATCCATCCAACAGAAACGCTCAAAAGTTTGGAATCGAGTTCATTAATGGAAGTGATCCATCCAACAGAAACGCTCAAAAGTTTGGAATCGAGTTCATTAATGGAAGTGATCCATCCAACAGAAACGCTCGAAAGATTGGAATCGAGCTCATTAATGGAAGTCATCCACCAGAAACAGTAAAAATCAACCATTTCTGATTTCAATAGTAATCACTCTAGAGCAAAAGCGGTAATATATAGGGTGAGGCGGTTTCTTACAATCGATTAAACCTCAGAAGAATACATTTCATTTTCATCCAAAATACTCTATTAAAATCGGAAGTGATAGAAATCTACTACCATTTCCGGTTTCAATAATATCATAAAAAACACGCCACTAGTAAATAGTATATCGCCTTTCTATTTCAAGTGTGCCTTCAGAAAATATGTCAAACATACTTCGGACCCAACCCCGCCGCCCTCTCATGCAGGAAACCTTCCTTTTGCTTTGGGAAAGAACCCTGTCCGCGTCCAACTATTGAAGGATGTCAGCCACAGCAATTTGTCCCTCTTCTTTAGAAGGAGATACGGGAAAACACACATCGACAGCAGAGTCAACAGATGCCCCGACAGATGCGCATACTTGAAATAGAAAGGGTCTAGTAGTGTAACCGTGGACGTACACAACCTGGAAGAGTTTGGTTTCTTATATTTTACGCAACCAGAAAATTTAATTTAATATGTTTTTCAATGGATCAACAGGTTCTCGTGCTTCCGTTTGTCCGTCAACAATTCTCCTCAGTAAAATTGGTGGTGAGTAGGGACATAATGGTTCAATGGTAGAGCGTCTACCTTTGGTGTATGGGGCTCCCCGGCCAAGTAAAGTTTGTGATGGACAACACCGTATCAGCTGGTTTTCTCGGGGTAATCTCATTTCCTCCCGCATTCTCATTCCACCAATTATTCCCCCACTGTTCACTTAACTTAGTCACCCGCCTCCCTCAGCCAAACGGACATAATCGTGGTAAGTTAAACTTAAATATTTCATTTCTTTTTCAAATTACTGGTGAATCCTCATTGTGAAATCCACATTTCTATGTAACCATACTAAACTCATTCATGTGCTATAGAGTATAGTACTACCGCTTTAAAATTAATGTATCTACGTCAAGCTTTGAATGTCGAATTCTTAAAAACAAAAGAATAAAAGCCAGGCTTTGCGACCAAAACAGTATTCGAAAACGAAATCTGGTCTCTTTGGGAAATCCTTGAGAAAGTTGGCTTTTCTATTTCTGTAGGATTAGTATTAGGGAAGAATTAAAAAAAAAAAAAGAAACTTTTAGCCTAAGATACTATCGGTTCTAAAATGAAAAGGAATTGAAGAATGGTGTGCGAAAGGCAGAAAGCGAGAGAGAGAGAGACAAAGATGTAAAGAAGAACAGAGCAGAATAGTAAGAAAAACGACGAGTAAGAAGAACTATAGGGAGAAAGCATAACCAAGGCAAAATGTAAATGAAATTTGTGGCCAACCTAGATTACTGTGTGTTTCAAAAGGCTTTTTTTTCGGAGAGGACTTCCATGGTCTTATTTTTCGTTGCGTTTTCTCTTTTTACACCCTTCTCAAAGGAAACTCTCTCTCTATCCTTTCTTCGATAAATCTCTCCTTCTTCTTCTTCTTTGAAGACGAGATTGAAGGCAAGGACGCTATAAAGTTACCACTCCCTCGCATATCGAAACTTGGAAGAAAGACGGGAAAAAAAAACCTGGCGGCAGGATATTTTGTCAGGAAACTGATCAGTACTTTCTTCCTAATGAATATTTCATACGTTTCTTATATAACTCGTGATTATTTTCCCTGAATAATATTGACGTGTAAAGAAAAGAGCTATACACGAACATTCACAAGGATAGACGGATATCGATGAGGCTTCTTTATGTCTATTTCTCGAATGGAAATTAATTATTCAAACTTACTGATAGAATCATTCAACAACAAATATTTACGTCGACAAGCGTTTTTTCGTAATTAATGAAGTTCATGAATGCATTAGTAATAAATTATTATAATACAGATTAATAAAAAATAAAAGGAACAAGTTCGTGCATGCATACAAGGAACATTGTATAACACCTCGAACAGTGGTTACCAAAGTTATGTAGGTTCTGAGCTGTTTACCGTTTTTAAATCCTACTGTGAGATACCAATCAAAAGAACTACCAACTTGTTTTTAAAAATGTTACACCTATTTATTGCCTATAAACTTACATTCCTAGTAAATATTAAATCAAACTAGCGAAGTTAGCAAATGTCTAATATACACACGAAAAACATAACGTTTAGCAACTGTCTAATATACACACGAAAAACATAACGTTAGCAAATGTCTAATATACACACAAAAACATAACGTTTAGCAAATGTCTAATATACACACGAAAAACATAACGTTTAGCAAATGTCTAATATACACACGAAAAACATAACGTTTAGCAAATGTCTAATATACACACGAAAAACATAACGTTTAGCAAATGTCTAATATACACACGAAAAACATAACGTTTAGCAAATGTCTAATATACACACGAAAAACATAACTTTAGCAAATGTCTAATATACACACGAAAACATAACGTTTAGCAAATGTCTAATATACACACGAAAAACATAACGTTTAGCAAATGACTAATATACACACGAAAAACAACGTTTAGCAACTGTCTAATATACACACGAAAAACATAACGTTAGCAAATGTCTAATATACACACAAAAACATAACGTTTAGCAAATGTCTAATATACACACGAAAAACATAGCGTTTAGCAAATGTCTAATATACACACGAAAAACATAACGTTTAGCAAATGTCTAATATACACACGAAAAACATAACGTGCACAACTCCACGCATACACAATCAACTGTCAGATGAGGCTGACAACGGCAGTTGTACGGGAGAAACAAACAATTGTCGTCAGCGCCCCTTGTCGTTAGCGTCACCTCAGTGGAGGAATCAAGGTTAGCCAAACGGAACGTTAACACGATTTACCAAAAATGTTCCCGCGAGCTACTAGTAGCTCGCGATCGACAGTTTGACGATCATTGAGCTAGAACATTATTACCTCGTAACTAGTATCTCGTAAATTCACCTTTGGCACATTGAATAGCAGCAATGCGTTGTAGCATGAATGTAATATGATCTTGGTATATTGCGGGAGCCGGGTCGCACCACATTTCTACACACAGGTCACTCAATTACGCGGATACGAGCGACAATCTTGGATCTCACGTTCAATGGCATCCTAAATGTTTAATGGAGTTAAGATCTCGTAAGTTTGGGGTTAAGTCATGTGCTCCAGAAACTGTAACACACATTTGGTCTTGTGATATGGAGCATTATCTTGCTGAAACACCCAACATTGCTAATTGGAAAGATGGCTAATACAGGTGTAAATGATACACAATAATCGTCAGACTGTTCATTGCTGTCAGGTCGCCGCCACAATAAACACCGGTTCGAACGAAAGCCATACAAAGTCTCCACTCAGCAAAATGGACCCGCCACATTCGTTCTATGCTGTATCGAGTGTCATTTCTCATCCGGCCATTGACGTCATACAAGATGTATCGTCATACGTTGGTCCACGCATCGTATTGCCATTGCTCCGTGGTCTAATGGCGATTGTCATGAGTTCGTAAATGACGAAGCAATGATGTATATGTGGGTCGCCGATTGCAGAAGTCCATATCCAACCGTATAGAGTGAACAAGTACCGAGGCACGCGTGCTTTGTCATGTGGTAAAATGTACTCTTACTTGTATCACAGTTTATCGCCTATTTTGTTTCATCAAACTAAGAAGACAGAATGTTCAGCATTTTTCATGAGGAGAGGCCATACCTCACCTCTACGTGATTTGTAGTTGTTTCTCCGTCCTTTTGTTTACTTTTAAAAGACATTCATGATACCTTGTTTTTAACAGTCCACAAGTGGAATTAAGTTTACCAAAACTCCATTTTGAAGGGTGTAACAAAAGTTCGGACCATATTGTTATGAGTAAAAATATCAGTAATACTACAAGTTATCTATGATTGAGGTATTAAGGAACGTATACGAGAAGAATCGGAGTCATAGCAATAACCAATTTTTTTCTAAGAAATATAGACACCGATAGTTCCTACACCAATTTTCATGAACATTCTAGTTATGGTGAAATGAAAGTAATCGAGTTTCGGAAAATGATTTTAATGCTTGTAATTTATGTTTATTCGTGTCTGTAGAATTGTTTCAAGTACTATACCGTCGACTAGGCATTGACAAATATGAAGTGAGTATGTACTGTAACTTAGAATTATAGATGTTAGTTTAATAGAAGTTCTATGAATGATACAATTGAGTATAGTTCTAATGTTCAGCTCGGATCCACGGTTGGATACAGTGTGCTCTTCTTTATGAGTTTAGCTTCTTCTTTATGAGTTAGTGCTACGATTTAGGGAATCCAAGTAGTTTTGCTCTTTGACTAATGCTGAGGTCATGCATTTACTATGCTTTCGTGTACCTATAGGCACCGCCGGATCCAGGATTGTCTGAGGGGGATTGCACCATTAACTACCAAAATAACCAATCACACTGAAACTCTTCAAACTGACATGTGACAACTTTCTTTACCCCTGACAACACTGATGCATAATTAGAACTGAGGAAAGTATTTTAAAGAGGATCGTAAGTGTTATGCAGGAAAAAAATGTTCTCTCCTCCTGGCTTCTGTTTCCTTCTCTACTTGGCAAACGCTATATTATTGCTTTGCTTGGTGAATCCCTTTCCTTCAGCCTTTAGAAAATCCACTTAGACTATTGCTTTTGCAAAGGCTTGCTTTGTTTTAAGCCCCAAACGGAAAAATGATGCCAGAAAGTTTCGGAAAGTGTTGATATTTTCACTGCTAACTCCTCATTTTAGATAGTGTCTATTTACAGCTAAGTGTGTGTGCGGAGGGTGAACGTGTACCTTTGCACCCCCCTCTAAATCCGGCCCTGCCTATGGGAATGCACTGCTATCATGTTTGTCAATGCATAAACTTACACGATACCTTGTGTTAGGTAAATGACTTCGGTGCGTGGAAAGAAATTGAAAAACAGAAATCACAAATATTTTTTTTTTTGCAGATAAAGATTTTTAAAGTTAATCAAAATTGAATTTCGAAATATTCAAAGTTTAATTTTATTGTCCTTCACAAATCATGTTGAAGAGTAGAATCATAATGAACTAAAAGTACAATCATAGACAAAAGTCTAATAAATGAGTTTAACGTAGTCCACGTCACTACTAAATTGTGGCATTTGCTTGTGTGCTAAAATTGCCTAAAATAATCTTATGATATCGTTAAGTTTGATGTTATTATCAAAATAATTAGTCTTAACGACTGTATATACGTTATCCCAACACTGGACCATATAAGTGAAGGTTACCTAACGCCCAGGCCCGTAGCCAGCCCAAAAATGTAGTGGGGGCCCGGTGGAAGTTAGGGGGGGCCGATCCAAAAATATTAGTTCATCCCATATTATAGTTCATTTGCAAACCTACCGTGAAAATTTTATAGGGGGCCAGTAAAAATTCAAGGGGGCGGCCCCCTAGACCCCCCTGGATACGGGCCTGCTAACGCCATGAAATCTTTCTAACAATAATAAGCTGTTATAAGCCCTTTGTCAAATTACATCGCATATCGTGTAACAAGCAAATATTCTCTCATATCCATGTTCACAATACAAACCCATGGAAAATATGTTACAAAACATATGCTCCCGGCCATGCCCCTAACTGGTGAACAACACCGTGACTGTAGGTTCTGCCGTTTCCTCCCACATCCTTATTTCACCAAATCTTCTATAACCATTCATTTTTAATAATTAATCCGTCTGCCTTAGCCTATACAAAATTCTATTTTATTATCCCTATCTTCTTCTTCATTTTTGTTTGAAAAAAATGTTCTCTATACCTACTCAAATTCAAAATTCGAAATAACAAACCCACGCCCGTATCCACTGCAGGCTAGGGTGGGCCGGGCCCCCCTAAAATTTTTTACGGTAGGCTTGCAAATGAACTATAATATGTTGATGAACTTTGGTATGTTTGGGTCGCCCCCGAACTTCTACCGCTCCCCTCTACATTTTTGGGCTGGCTACCGGCCTGATCAAACCTAAGAGATGGGTTTCTGTTTCTTCTTTTGTAAAACTTCTATGTCCACCCAAATTTTAAAAGCCGGGTAGCTAACAAAGCTCATAATGTTCTAGTCTTCAAGATAAAGAGGTATATATCGATTTCTTATTCTTTTCCTCCTTTGCTTCTTTGTTCCGTTTTCTTTCTTTTTTCTTTTCTTTCAATAAAAATACTACGTCAATCCAAATTTCTAGTAACGTATCCAGAAAAGCTCATAAGATTCAAGCACTCAAGCAGGCCTTCATTTCTTACGCTGATAGCAATGCTACCTACGCCCACTCAAAATTTTTTGTAAGGGACCACAGTGGCTCATTCGTAGAGCGCTTATCTCTCCTTCGTGGGGTCCCTAGTTCGATTTCCGGCGAAGTAAATTTGTGAAGGACAACATCGTATCCGTGGAATTTCTTGGGTATTCCCATTTCCTCCCACTTCCTCATTCCACTAATTCGTTCATTATCATTCACTTGCCTTAATCATCCATTTCCCTTAGCCTCAAGAGCGTAATCATACGTCGTTAAACTGAAAGACAAATTGTATATAGGATGTTCGGAAATAAATAAACAAACTTTGCACACATTTTTCAAGGCTTGAATACAAGATAAAAAAAAAGTTTATCTGCTAGCTTGGTAGTAAACGCCCAATTGCCGAGATGGGGGTAAACATAAAGTAGTGGAGTTGGTTGTAGGGTGGTTATCTTTCAACTTGACTCCATCTCCGTAATTAGGAGTTTTCCCATCAAAGTTACAGATAAAAACCTTTCTTGTATTGAAGCCCTGAACACGTATGCAAAATTTGTCATTTGTTTTATTCAGTATAGTCACCATATGCTAAACAGGTACGAAGCAGTGTTCGTAGGTTTCTTTTAGAAAATTTTCTCTCAACTGACTCAAGATTTTCCTTTTTTCTTATCAAAATTTCCCTAGTTGGTTGAGTGTTCAATTCCTATAACAATATTTATGTGATAAGTTTTATTAAAGGAAGTGCCAAATACATTTGGTTTATAAATTTGCTTTTTTCTTTCTTTTCTTTTCTTTTTTCTTTCTTTCTTTTCTTTTCTTTTTTCTTACATTTTTTACAATAAATACACACAAATACACCTAGCCAACAATGAGTGCAAATCACAAGTAAAAGTGGATCCGAAAAGGTAGGAAAATGTGTGACATAACGCTGACCCCGTGGCTAACTTAGACCATTGTAATTTTTTACGAAGTGGAGGCAGGAGCGTCATTTCAGATTTTGCTTGGGGGGAGGCAAGACCCCTTGATTTAAGTAAAATTTCTCGTTTTTCTTTGGTTTACCATTATTCTTTTGATATAAAGTCTATATAAATCTCAAACTCAGAGGGGGGGCAATTGCCCCTCCCTGCACCCTAAATGACGCCCCTGAGTGGAGGGATATCGTAGAATTTTTTTGGAAGTGGGGAAGGGCGTCCTCTCGCGTTCCCCCTCACGGCATTAGTGCCGGACCAATTTGAAAATCGAAAAACAAAAGTACCAAAATGTATTGCATTCGGTTATATTTGGTTGGATTAGATTAAGTTACGTCAGATTAGTTACATTAAACGTGACGTTTTACTATACGTATCCATAGTATAAATAGTAGTAATAGTAGGAACGTTCTAGAAGCCCCACAGCGGTTGGTTGGGTTCTGTTCTCGACATGAAATGGTCAAATTAAAGCGTTGCCCAAATGTTTCTGTACATTTTGCAATCTATGTTACAGCCTTGACATACACGAGCCATTTTGACACTGCCTTTCGCGCCACTATATCATAACAAGTGTATCTCCCCGCGAAATAGTCCATCCGCCTCTACATATAGTGCCGCTTACAACATAAAAAATAACAAACAAATACATCACACTTTATTAATTTTTACTATTCTCCGTAGCTGACTTTCACTCATTCTTCTTCACAAACTTAAATAAATGCTCCAATTGACCCGGTCAATTTCCTAAAATTGGTCCGGCGATACAGCAGTTAACCCCCCTTACGCTACACTACTTTCAGCAGACACACACGCACATACACATAAACTTTTGCTATTGTGCTGGTTTATTTCTGAAGAATAAAGAAACAATTAAGCATCTCTATTGGTCAATCAGTTAATGTGAAAATTTCTCTGGATTTTCACGTCTTATCGGAAACTTCCCTCCCTGTAACTACGAGCAAAGATACGAGTTTCGACCGTATCTCATCTACATGGAACAGTAAAAATTAATAGTAAATTTTTGTACAGTTTTCTTAGGCAAAGAAGAAACATGAACTCTTAGTGTGTTGCCAAGAAACAAACTCAAATTCACGAATTGCTTGCAAAATTTATTCTATGACGTTAGTTGCTTTTAAAGAGGAAAGAAAATGTCTAAAGATGGTATATCGACAGATTTCAGTAAGATGAACATATCTTTTGTAAGCCTCAATTTATGTTGTACGAGGGCAGTGCCACCTATTGAAATGAAAGAGATACTGAAGAATACACTAATCAAAATTTTTCGTTGTAACACGTGCAAGAGGACAATGTATTACGTGTATGACTAATGAGATATAACTTGCCTGAAATATGACGAACCTTTACATTTTAATTCTCGTTTAAATATAATATTGTCTACAAGTAATAAAATATCAAGGGCTGAACAAAATAATACGCTTGAAAATAAATTATCATGCATAATTTGCGACAAAATCAGTAAAACAAATTACGAGGGCCGTTCGGAGAGTAGTAGTAGTAACGCAGTAATTTGAAGGAGAGCGACGACGAATCACTCAAGAGCGACAAGCAATAATGAAACCCCACGGCGAGCTCTCACACACCACAACAAGAAAAAAAAAATACACGAAGAACAAACACCGGAGAACCAAGCTTCCACTCAAGCCATGAAGAAAAACTCAAACAGTGCTAGCATCACTATAGAGATAACCAGCCTCCAGATAAACTCAAAGACAGTGAAACAAAAGTTAAAAATATTATTTTCCAAAGGGCAAAGCAGCCTTCCGGCTGGACGCCCATCTTTTCTACATTATGGGAGGGTAAACGGACTCTCTGGCTTGTTTGCTTGTTTGCTTGTTCGGAGAGTAATCTCCGATTGGTTAAGAATTAAACACCAAAGTAAATAAGAAGAATTTATTATATACATCTGAAAACTACTTCTTTGCTCTATTTTCCAACCCTGTAGTTTCCATAAACATTCAAGCACTTATCATATTTCTGTACTACCTTAGAAATTCAATTATCATTAAAATCTCCCGCTGGTGTCTTAAGCCAGCCTGTGACCGCATCTTTCATCTCCTCATCATCACCAAATGGCTGAGATCTAAATATGGGCTGTAAGGCGGATGATTGAAAACGTTCCATTTGAACTGGCCCAGAAGATCCTTGGTTACCTGAGCAGAGTGAGGTCATGAATGTTTGTTCGTCCACTTTTAAATGAACGAACCCATTCATGAACAACTCCTTCACTCATCACACTTGGTTCATACACGGCACAAAGTTCCGGATAAATAGCTGCTGAAGAACATTCTTTTGCCGTAAGAAAACGTATAATAGCTCGTATCTCGCACTTTCCTGGAATTTCTGCTGCAGCACACATTTTGAGACGCTACAAAAGTGGAACTACTAATCAGAGAACCTTTACTCTACCACAGCGGAGTGCAGACTGATCTACCGCGCACGTCTGTGCAAAGATGATAGCGCTGTTCTCACTACTTCATGTACAGTGGCCAATTGGAGGTTACTTTTAGAATACTCCTCGTATAGTGCTTGAAAAGAACTTCGATCGTTGTCAATCTACTGTTTTGAGTTTTAGTAGGCTTTGTAGTGTTCAAACACCATGCGTGTGGGTTTTCTTGTGGTTCTACCGTTTCCTCGCAATTTCTTTACGTCACCATTTCATTCTTCTCCTTCAGCTTATACGCCATAAATGTGGGACGTAAACGTGAAATATTTCATTTTTCAGTTCATTTTGCTATTTTGTACTTCTCCTTGAAATGACATACATACTACCAACAGCGACACACCCAGTTCTAATAGAGACACACATTCCTGCAACAGAGACGCATATAATCCTAACAATGACCCACATACAATTTGTAAGAGTACTTGAAAGAAGTATCTTCCTATTTTGCTTGCGACTGTACAGAAGCAATACATAGAAAATGACTTGTGGAAGAATTCTTGTTTGTTCTGTCTTTTAACCCGGCTGGGCAGCTATAGGCAATTCGTTTTGTCTTCAGTGGAGAACTTCAGTACCCACGGAACGCTAGCAAACAACTCTGTTTTTCGCCGTCTTGCGTCAGAGGAAGGACCATTAATCATAATTAAAAGTGAAGTTATCTGTGGTGCTCGCAGCGTGAGAGGGGAAAACAGGCTCACATCGTGTTGACTGAAAAGAAAAATAATTTAAGTGTCCAAAGAAAACATTTCATGAACACCTACGTCAGTTAATTAAGCAACTACCTTCGCTTTCACATCCCGAGGGCAAATATATCTACATTTATCCAACGGATCCTGGACAAGAGGGGTTAAAGCAGAGCGACGCTCTTTGTTTTCTTTTAAGGTTGTGATCTCTTGTTTAAGGAATAACCACTAATTATATTCTTTTTCAAGTAAATAACAAAGCACCTAGTGTGTAGGCAACCAAACTAGTATCCATGTCACACTGGTCATATAACATATAGGATAATATATTTTTCCAGTAAATAATATTATGCCTAACGTATAGGCAACTAAACTAGAATCCACGTCAGAATGGACATTTAACATATATGATAATATATTTTTCTAGTAACAATGCGTCTAACGTGTAGGCAACCAAACTAATATCCATGCAACTCTGGTAGTATAACGTTTAGGATAATATATAATGCTTGCATAAAGGCCGCAATAAGATAAAAAAGGGGTAACCGGAGTAAATGGAAGTTGTAGGAGTAATGTCAGCAAATTATAGGATCGAGAACGGAACGCCCGATGAAAAACGGTGAAACAGACGATTGGCATGTCAAGAACTTAGAAACAATTCAGAGATATCCTTAAAATGACGGTAAGTCATTACTCATTTTGTAATGATTTTCGTAGAATCAATAATGGACTGAGATTTATCCCTTCACCAATTTTATTATAAAATTAAGTATTTTGCGTTTTACAAAAGTTCTAAAAATAAAGCGTCTCTTTGATGATCTAGGTGTACAGGTTATAGCGTTCTGTTAGGATTACCCCTTAGCTTCATAG
This sequence comes from Thermobia domestica, assembly GCF_964235325.1. NCBI lineage: Eukaryota > Metazoa > Arthropoda > Insecta > Zygentoma > Lepismatidae > Thermobia > Thermobia domestica. The sequence goes on along the minus strand of NC_137469.1, from coordinate 21,683,674 downwards.
CAGCCTCGAGAATTTTCAAGGATCTCGTTCTAGGTAACCTCCGTTCATAGCAGCCCTTACGAGGTATTGTATTTAAGGTGATCCCCTTGCTTCATAGCAGCCTCCAGGGATTAGATGTGGTTAGCATGACCTCTTAGCTTCATAGCAGCCTCCAGTCTTTAGGATAGGTTACGAACAGTTGGTCGACTGATGCCAGGTCCCTCGGTGTGCGGGCTTTTATCTGCCCTCTTCGGGTATTTCCGTGAGGTCTGTCTGCTTTCGGCGTTCCTCGGTGTCTTTCGTGTCGGCTTCTCTTCTGCTACACTGCTTACAGCCAATAGCACGTGTTGTGTTGACATGTGCTTTTGTCGTGATGTTGGGATCCTTACAATATACTTTCATTTATTCTGAAGGGGAATAGCATACAGCGCCAGTAAATAATTTTTAAATAAGCTTGGTTCTTCAATTTATTCAGACAAAAAGGATAAACAAGGAATAAACAAATAATTTCTTTGTTTGAACTTGTTTGTGACGATGTATAGCACCAATTCTGTATATAAAACAACATTTACCGGTACTTAAAGATCAAAAGTATTCGTGCCTCTATTCATGGTCATTCACATCAGGGAATCATGGAGAGGCAGTTGTATCCCGAATTTTAGAAGGGCGTTCAGTTCATCGAAGTACATAGAAAGACATACCAACTTACTTACTTACAAACTATAGTAGTTAATATAAATACTATCGTAGAATAGTTCATTTATTGTATAAATAAGTAATAAAAATATGTGCGTGAATAACTGTTTTATATTATGAACTAGCAGAACAACTATTGTTTGCACGGGGAGAATACGTTTCATTTTGTACATAATTTGGATTTAAACGGCATCTGAAGCATCATGGTTCGTCTCAGCGACTCCGAAAACTATGAATTCGTCACTAATATCGCTCATTCTTGGTCATTTATACATATATACCTCCCCAAGTTGCGGGGCTGAATTCGGATTTAAACGGCATCGGAAGTATCACTGTTCATCTCAGCAAGCCCGAAAACAATGAATTTGACAATAATATACACCATTTTCGATCACATATATATCCTCCTCCCCAAGTTGTACCGTTAAAGAAAATGATAAAAACCATCCAAGGCCCAAACCTCATCTATGTTGAAAATTTGATCGAGATCGGTCGGGTGATTTAAGAGTTCTTAAGACACAAACATAGTCACTTCCATTTATGTGCACATGTGCATCAAAGTGTGTATATGTATGCATGTGCTTATTCGCGACTGCTCTTGTATGCAGTCTTTAGTTCCCGGTTAGGAAAACAAAATCCTGCGAGCGTCCATACTTTTACTTTGAGCTCCCTCGTGTTTAAGCGGTTAACGTACGCGCCTTTGCTGTGGGAGACCCGGGTTCGATTCCCGGCAGGAGCTCATGTTGTTCGGATTCCACGTTAATCAGTAGGTGCGCGTCTCATATAGCCTCACTGCTGGAACGGACACTAAACTAAAATCATATTCAACTCAGCTCCATACGGTCATAGAAACCGGAATTATGCGAAAAGAGCTGACTTTAAGAAATAGTAAAAAAAAAAAAAAAAAAAAAAAAGAAAAGAAAAAGAAAAATAGTTGATACATTTTTCAGCCGGGAGCTTAATCAAAAAGTTCTAAAGGAAGTGTACTAATCCTGGGCTCAAATCCGATCACAAGCCATCGTGATTAAAATTTTTCGCCATGTTTATTCCTCACTTTCACTATACTAAAATTGTGCACGAGATGATAAAATTTCTTGTCTCATATAGCCTCACTGCTGAAAGGGACACTAAACTAAAATCAACTCAACTCCATACTTTTACCTGTACGGCCATAGAAACTAGGATTATGCGAAAACAGCTGGCTTTAAGAAAAAAAAGTTAGTTTATACATTTTTCAGCTGGAAGCTTACTCAAAAAGTTCTAAAGGAAGTGTGTTAATCCTGGGCTCAAATACAATCACAAGTCATCCTGATTTAAGATCCACGATACGAGACAATTTCTCGTCTCGGAAACCATAAAAGAATTTCCTTTTTTTAAATCCGAATCGAGACGACAAAAATATAATAAGTCTCGTATTGAAATCGAGATGAGACGGAACGAGTAAGTTCTCGCGTCTCGTTGAGAGCTCCTCCGTGGCTAAGAGCGGTTAGCGACGTGCCTTTGGCCCGGGTTCGATTCCCGGAAGAGAGCTCATGTGGTTCGGATTCCACGTTAATAAGTAGGTCCACGTCTCATATAGCCTCGCTGCTGAACGGGACGTTAAACGTAAAATCAAGTAAAGTCGCGTCCCGTTAACAACAGAGTAGTTCACCCAACATTTAGACGTCAAACACTGTTTTAGTGTTGAATGGTTCATAGTATAAAAACAATAAATTGATGAAGTGATTGTACGAATACAATGAAGACAATTTGTCAGCTCTTAAAGGTACGCAATTCATTATACAATATACTTCAATAACGTGGTTTAAATGTTGTTATATCATTTCATTCGTGCATCTCCAGTGACGCGGAAAAATTCTGAAAACACCCAGATGATATTAAGAATAAAATCAAAACAGTAATTTTCGATTTTATGTGTGATATGGCACACTTTATCTGATAGGCTTTCTTATCATTTTCCCATTTCCTTCAGATTGAAACAGCACAAGAGAAGAGAGATGAACTTTTACTTTTTCCTTTCAAAATATGTATTTCATGATAAATATGCTGAGAAAGTCACAAGTTTTTTTTTTCTTATTTAAGAAAACCGGGAACTTTAAGAATCAGTCTCCTTTTGGGGTTAAATTTTAAGTTAGAGGCAAGAGGTATATATACAGGGTGTTAATGAACTATACCGACAAACTTTTAAGAGGTGATTCCTCACATGAAAACAATAGAGAAAAGTTCATATGGACCTATGGCGAAAAGTGCGTAGTTTCTGAGCTAGGGCTGTCCAAAATTGCGAAAAAGCCATATTTTGCTATTTTTTTACTATTAAACATATTACTAGTTTTTTTTATTATTATTTTGACCCAGCGAAGCGGATAATTGATGCTAGTTATCTCTATTTTAGGAAACTAGTTTACTTTCTGAAACTTTTCCAAAATTATCAGATCTTCGTGAAATCCGTTGTGGTTTTCGAAAGCCTTCGAAAGGCGTCCGCTTGTAGTTGAAAGGTGAGGTATAAGAAAATGAACTTTTTTTTTTTTTTTTTGCTAGTGTTTAATTATTCTTTCCTAGTATCATCAGATTTCATAAAGCATTTACTTTCCAATAAGTTCTATACCTTGAAGTTGATCAGTCTTTTAGGAAGAAGTTGAATTCAGCATCAACTTATGATAATAATAACAATAATATTCTAATTTTCTTCCAATACTTACTGCAATTGTTTCCATTGGTTGAGACTGAATTTTGTATCAATGGTAAGTGAGGAAATCTCATGACTATAAAATTAGGAGAAACTATAGTGATCGCAGGGAGCCGTGAAGCTTGACCTAGGTCTACTCATTTGAACATCCAATAGAACATAAGGATGTGTTCTGGTCGTCAACCGACACCCATGAAATCTTGTCATTCTCGTTGCTCACGCTATACGGAAAACATCTTCCAAGGGTACAGTGTTGTCAGATTGCCGCTAAATTTTACTTTATTCGAATCTGCTGATTTGAGAAACGTCATAAATGAATTATGTCAATTATGCCGTAAGCCAATGATTTGTGACGTTTCTCAACTCGTGGACATTTGTTGCAGCTCGATATTGCACGAAGTATTAGCCTGATTTCTGACACATCAGAACCCAACGGTGTAGCTGTGAAGGGCGCCCATCGGGGGGGCAAGGTGGGGCGCTCGCCCCCCTAAGAGGAAATAGTACTTGGGAATATCGAAACCCCAATAGAATTTTTACATTAGTTATAACAAAATTTGAAACTATATTTGAAACCTCGCTTATATTTGCCCCCCATTGGAAACCACAACATGGGCGCCCTTAGTAGCTATCATTCAAGAATCAAAGCTGCTTGTTGACTCATTTTTGGCACTTGGCTAACTTATGACGTTTCTCAAATCAGGGTTTAATTTATTGTTGCTATAGTTGTTTTATATTTTTGCTATAGTTATTATCATTCAATTGAAATAATTATTAGTGTTCGTATTTATAGTTCTTTAAGTGATGCTTTTTGTCGCTCCTTCGTCATATCTTCTAAATTTGGCAACAATGTTTGGTACACTTCTATTGTTTCACGTTTTCTCAAATATGCGTTCGGAAGACAGCTTCACGAATTGTGCCGAATTCTTCCGATGTATCACACGTGAAGCAAAACAGTTCTGTAATTGGCATAGAGCCCAAGCTTCACGAATTGTCGCGGTCACTGTAAGTAATACCTTTGAGGGGGAACAATATTAAAAGTAGTACAAGTCCTGTACAGTATGACCACCGATAGTACTTTTGTACTAGATCTAGTACATTTTATAATATTTTAGTGTTCTAGTACGTTCACCAACAAACCTAGTACTTTTCTCCTCCTGTTCTTTTCTCGTAAACACATTCGGGAAAGAAAAGGAATCTCTTAAAAATTAGGCATTGTACGAAAATTTCACTGTTCCTGGCAACATTTTTCTGCCTGTTTTTTTTTTTTATTCAACAATGGTGTTTACAAGAGCGGAAATAAAACATAGGTGCCGTCCGGTCGCCTCCTTCAACTAATAAATGACTACAGTAAACAATATTACATATTTTTTATTCGTTTAAACATAGGCTATTAAGGAATTAAAACTCGATTTTCTCAATAAGTCCATTTTATGATATTTCTTGTTTTCTCCCGACATCCTTCATATTTTTCATACTTGTGTTACTTTAGTATTTTTACAGTAAGTTCTTCCGCCAGGATTTTTAGTTTGGAGGTGTAAAATCAAAATTGGGAAGTTGTAAGTGGTTTGTACGGTTTATATCGAATTTTGACTGTAAAAAAAATGTTGGGGGTTCTTTCAAGAATGTGGGAGTCATTCTCCCACCCACAAGGGAGAGGGAGCTGCTGGAAAAATTCTAATAAGAGATTAATATCGTAAAAATATGTCATAAATAGAGTGAAACGAGAGCACACAAAATGTTAGCACTTTCTCCCCAGATCTAGTACTTTTTCTCTGCATAGATTAGTAGGAAATATGTTATCTGGGTAGTCACACTGGTTCTGTAGGGACTCAGAGCCTCAGAGTGTTCACTTCTGTTGTGAGGAGTTCCTAGTTCGAGCCTTGGTTTCTGAGTTTCTAGTGGACAACATTCTCTCGGAGGTCTCTCGTATCTTCCCACATTCTCAATTTACAAATTCTTTCACTAATCATTCATCTCGTTGAGCCCAAAGGGAGTGGCGGATCTAGTCCGGGGTCGCAGACCTGGGCCCCCAATTTTTGAATAACAAAAATAATTGAACCTATTATTTATATATTTGGAATCATCATCATCATCATCATAGGTATTATGGCCTTAACTGGTAGATCACTTGCAGCAGCTGAGAAGCTTCCACTCTCCACGGTCCTCCGTTAACCTCTTCGTCTTTACGTATGATCTTTCTGTTTTTATATCATCCATTAATTGTAGTCTCCTTGGCCCCCTCCCTCTCCTTCCTGCCACCATACCCTCTAGGACATCCCTCATGATACAATCTCTTCTTAGGCAATATTCCAACCAGTTTCTCTTATTCTTCTTAATAATATCTAAAAGTGTTCTTTTCTCCCCCACCATTTCTAACACCCTCTCATTCGTTTTGCGCTGGAACCAACTAATTCTTTCCATTCTTCTCCACACCCACATTTCGAAGACTTCCAGTCGTTTTTCATCACTTTTACGTAATGTCCACGTTTCTGCTCCATATAGTACAACATTCCGACATATATTTGGAAAGCTTATAGTAAACTCATGATATAGAAAAAATACCTATAGTCTGGGTCTTGGCTATCTCCAATAACTACTTTCTACATCCGCCACTGTCTAAAGGATGTAAATGTGTGACGTAAACTAGAAATTACGTTTCTTTTATTACAATTCGTTTCTACAGTACAGTGCAGAGCATCCTTCTAATAATGCACCTATGGCCCTAATAGTTTAACGCGTTTTGACTTGGAATAGCAGACATCTCTATCGTAATCTTTTGAGCGAGTGATTATAATGGAAAGGCGTGTACAGAATAGGAATTTACAGGAACAGTAGCAATAAATAGAATGCAAAGTAACTATATATATATATATATATATATATATATATATATATATATATATATAGTGTGTATGTGTGTGCTTTGAATAGCACAAAATCACAGTATACATCACTCGAGAGCCCAAACACAACAACAGAAACAGAACCTCTAATTTTATATGCATTTGTTGTCGCATCATGCAGTCACTTGAGCGAACCACGGACCGCATTCCTTTGTCAGTTAAAACAATGTTTATATATATATATATATGCGTGTGTGGGTGTGGGTGGGTTTGTGTCACCTTAAAAACCGTTTGTTTTGTCTTTCGACGGTAAATTTATTTTCTTCGTTTTGGCCTCATAAACAGTCCATCTCTGTCTGTCACAAAATACGTACATAATGGACACTGAAAATGTTAAATGTGATTTTCAGTACGTTTAAAAAAGTCAAATAACATACTGTGCTCTTAGGGTTGCCAGGTTCCGAAAGCAAAATGCGGAAACACTTCATTCTGTTAATAATATGTATTTAGAAGGAGGAGGCTGGGGGAAAAAGGAACCAGCAGTTCTTTTACAGTAGTGATGCAATAAAAGTCAGTCTGATAAAGTTTTAATTATATTTACGTAATTGATAAACAGAAAAAGAGACAAACTAACTCTTTACTACCCTTTTGAAAACAAGTTATATTACATTCTTGTCACTGTTTCTTTGGTCAATGTAGCCTTTTTTCTAGTTTCACGGTTATGTCTGTGTTCGTCTATTTGTTTCCCGAACTATAAAGTTACCAATATATATGAGAGACTTGGGGTAAGATAATGCTAAGCGCCAGGAGGGGTTAAAGGAGAGCGACACTTCTTGTTTTTTCTAAGCCGTGACCTATTGTTTAACCGCTTAACCGTCGAATTTATTTTAGAGAAAAGTCCCGAAAAGGTTATATATTCTTTTTAATTTCATATTTTAAATCTATCATAAATGCGTGCTAACACGATCTATTTTAAAAGTCAATATACCAAAACAAATTACGGTTAATTTACTTGTTAAGATTTGCTGCCTGCACCTTTTCTTCTCACAACGAAACATTTCGCTTAAATACAGATTCGAACGGAAAAATATAGTTTCAACGTAATAACTCGGGATAATCCAGATTTACATATTACCCTTGAACGTAATAATTCGGGTAAAACCGTTAAGCGGTTAAGGAGTAACCACAGGTTATCAGCTTTTTGTTCTTTTTCTAATAAATAACAAAGCACGTAACATATATGCAAACTAGTATCCGTGTCAGGCTGGTCGTATAACGTATAGGATAGTATATGTTGCTTGGATAATGCTAAGCGCCACTTCCAATGAAATTGAATTATTAAGTCTAGTAGGTTGAAATCGAACCACACAACAGTATGTAAATAGTTTAAAGCTCGAAAATGTACCTGCAATAATAAGGGAAGCTTGTAACGCGTTTTCTGTGAGTTATATATTTTATTGTATTGTCCTATTCTTCTCGGTGAACAGAAAACATCAACAGTCATTGATTCTGTTGAAATGTGATGTTACTACCATTTTCTCTCAGCCAAAGGCATTTATCAAAATGATTATTATTCTTGTTTCTAGGATCTTCTGACAGTATTTCATTAGATTTCATTGGATTTCACTTCCTCAAAAATTTGTTATTTGATACCAAACATAGTCGTGCGTGCTTTGTTTCAACTTTGGTTGCCATGTTGGACACCATATTTAACCCTATAAGATGAATTAGGTCAGTTTAATTGTTTCTCCTTATTATTTTAGTTTTTGAAGATTAGTTGTTATATAAGCGAAGTAAACGTAAGAAGTAAATACTAGGAATGGTCACAAAGTTCCGGTTCCGAAGGAACCGGTTCTCGAGATCCGGTTTTGAGAACCGGTTCCGGATCTGGATCCGAAAACCCGGTCCGAGAACCGGATCATAGGAACCGGTTCCAGACCTGGATCCGAAAACCCGGTTCCAGAATCGGATCTTAGGAACCGGTTCCAGATCTGGATCTGAAAACCCGGTTCCAGAACCAGATCTTAGAAACCGGTTCCAGATCTGGATCTAAAAATCCGGATCCAGAACCAGATCTTAGGAACCGGTTCCAGATCTGGGTCTGAAAACCCGGTTCCAGAATCGGATCTTAGGAACCGGTTCCAGACCTTGAACCGAAATCCCCCGAAGACCCGTAAAAGAGGCACAAAGTTCACCTTCAAAACACTGCAAAGAGGACCAAGAGCTTGTGCCCTCTCCGCCCAGACCCGCATGTGCCCCCAGAAAAAAAATTTTGGTCCATCAGTGGGTGTTTAGCCAAATGAGTTGGCCAGTTTGCCTGTTTAGCCATTAGTTTGACAGTTTCCCAGTTTATTTAGCCAAATAAGACAAGCGGCCTCCTCACAGCCTTCCAGCAGCTCGGGTTTAGCGTAGGGATGGTCACAAATTTTCGGTTCCAGCGGAACCGGGTTCTTGAAGGTCCGATTTTCAGAACCGGTTCCGGAACGGTTCCAGACCTGGATCCGAAGAACCGGTTCCAGACCTGGATCCGGAAAACCGGTACCGGAACCGAATCTTCTAGAACCGGATCCGCTCAGACCCGAAAACCGGTTCCATCAGGAACCAGTTCTGGCTATCCCTAGTAAATACAGACGAAAGAGTACCTTAAAAACTTGAGTATAGGACATTTCACACTCAGATGTAAACGTAGTATCAGCACATTTACCTACGGGCATGTTCTCTACGAGGAGTGATTTTCTTTTCAACCTTCAAACTTGGAAAAACCTAGCGGTCATTATAGACGTGAAAATTGACAAGAACATACAAAATATGATAATTATTCCAAAAATAATGCCTTCTTTAAATTGGATCTCATTCTGTATAAAGATCTTTGAATTTTTGTAAACTATATCGATTTACATTACGAGGGTCATTCGGAAAACAAACTCCGATTGATTAATAAACACCAAAGTAATTAAGAAGAATTTATTATACACATCTAAAAACTAGGTTAAGTTTGGTCTATTTTCCAACATAGTTTCCTTAAACATTCAAACTTTCAGTTGCTTCCACTAAAATAAAGTTACTACTACCGTCTGCTCTAGTGCAACCGTCTAAAGTAACTCTCAGTATCCGCCAACCGCGAAGAAATATTGTCGTAAATAGAAGTTTTCGTACGGGGCACTGCAGGCAGGTGCGGATCCAAGACCAACTTCTTGAGGGGGGAGCGGTGAGTTGTCGTACTGCTACTTTTAAGAGCTCCAATCTTTGGGATTTGTTTTATTTATATATATAAAATAAGAAAGTATCCTATCCTGGTGGGAGGGCGATCACCCCGATCGCCACCCCCTGGATCCGCCTCTGACTACAGGTGCCGCCATCGCACAAGATTGCCATGTATCATTTGCAATAAATAAATAAATAAATAAATATAAAACTTAGTTGGATTAAAGCCACGGATCTACGTAGGCTACTAGTAACTAGGTGCTATACATTTCTATACATTTCTTGTATCCTGGTAGATCTGTCCCACTACAGAAAAAATATTTGGGTGTTGAAAGATAAAAAAAAAAAAAACAATAACAAAAAAAAAGAAAAATGTCGGTGTTTGCTCTCAGTTGCTTGGTTTATATTTCCGTTCATACTGGCACAACTTAGAGGCGCCATGTAGTGCCTGCGTGTGAAAAAGACTTAATATTTAACGAACTTATTGCAAAGATTTCTCCATGGAAAATTTGGAACTTTCATAGTATTCTTTCATTATGATTCTGTGTAACTTTTCAATTACAGATAAAAAGGTGCAACTTGAGTTACAAACATTGTTGTCATATTTGAAGGGATGGTTTGGAAAAAAGCTCGTATATCAAATTGGAATTTTACAGTAGACTTTTTTTTTATTCCTTTCTAGTTTTCGTGTCTCATCTTTTACAGATTTTGTTCATCTACTTGTAAATTGGGCAAATAAAAGAAAACCATATTTAAAAGTAATGTTACGTTCTTCGTTTCCAGCTTCACTTTTAACTTGAAACAGCTGAAGTATTCACCAAAAAAAAAATAAAAAAAATGAACGGAGCATACTTCTTGTGCTGACACAGGTAGAATTGCTACATCCAAAGAAATATCTTGTGTCCAACTTAAACAAACAGTCAAAGCTTCTTCCTTTTCTCCTCACTCTGTGTTTGCTTTCACACAGATAGAAGCGGAAACCAACTCTCCTCACTGCCATTAAGATAGTATAAATCAATAATCAAGAGGAAAAATCAGCGCAGCTGTTCTATACAACACCGTCTACCTCCATTACCGCAAAGGACTCGACGAAGAAACTGACCTCACAGCTCCTGTTAACCAATTTTGGTTTTGATTTTCCTTTTTATCTTGTTTCATTTTTTTAAATCTTTTCTTGTTTCTCTCTGTTTTCCTCTATCTGATCTCAGTTTCTCACAGCTTTCTGGGAAGGAAAAGAAATTTAATGGCAATACACTGAAGCGAAAGGCGATTTTAAAAACCAAACAAAACATACAGAGATACAGAAGAATGTATCTAGATATTTTTTTCTTTTGTAGCGGAAGGAAGAAAGATTTAAAAAACGGTTGCCATGTTCAGGTAAGCTTCTTAACATGCTACCCACATATACACTTAATCTTGCGCCATTGTAGAGTATTTGACTCGTTACATGGCCTGTACACATGATCAAATGATTTTTTAAACTATAATATAGTATGGGCACAAAGTCCAATGTTTCTCTTACTTCGTTATACCATAAACAAGTTTTGATTAAAAGTGCCCACTTTGGGTTAACTTCATTCAATTTCACCTCACCACATTATCTCGCCGTCACGCTCACCACATACTTTCGACATCATATCCACTCGCCCTCACGCTCACAACATACTTTCGACATCACATCCACTTGCCCTCACGCTTACAACATCCTTTCGACAACACACCCACTTGCCCTCACGCTTACAACATACTTTCGACATCACACCCACTTGCCCTCACGCTTACAACATACTTTCGACATCACACCCACTTGCCCTCACGCTTACAACATACTTTCGACATCACACCCACTTGCCCTCACGCTTATGACATACTTTCGACATCACACCTACTTGCCCTCACGCTTATGACATACTTTCGACATCACACCTACTTGCCCTCACGCTTACAACATACTTTCGACATTATGTTCAATCGAACTCACGCTCACATCATTTTGATCTCAAGCTCGCTCAAACTCACGCTCACATCGTCAAACCGACATTGCATTCACTCGACCCTCACATTCACAACTTCATTTCGACATCATACTCAAACGACTTCACGCTCACATTATCTTGGTATCCCGTTTACCCGCTCTCACGCTCACAACATGACTTGGAACTCACGCTTACTCAACCTCACGCTCACTTCGTGAAAGTGAGGTCGAATAATAGTGAGTTCCGACCTCATGAGTTCGGGCACCTTTGGTTATCACTAAGTATTGTTAATTTGTTTTGTGATTACTGTCATCTGTGGTACGATTAATGTTTAATAGGCATGCTTTTATAAAATTAAAATAAAATATGTCCTTTCTGATTGATTGATCGATGCCTAGACCAAACTGCTTAAGCTAGAAACTTAAAATTTGGACTGTACATAGGGTTTATAACGTAAGGTTTCTCTAAGGAAGAATTTTTGGAAATTCATCATAAAAGCAGGTTGGGTTTAATGATGATTTCATTTATTATAATAAAACGTCCATATCCTAAAAATCCCTTAAAGAATGAGACACGAAATTTGGAATTTAAACTTTATATTTAAAATAACTGGCACATCCGGGGCTCGATTCCCAGCCGGTCCTTTCCAATTTTCGGCGTCCACCCAGCGTCGTCCTGAGGCAAACTGGGGAGTCACGTGAAATAAAAGATGTGACAATCAGTAGGTCTAGGAAGCTCCTGACGCGCCTGTTAGAAACAGGGTGACACAGCTCGCTGACCACGTAGTTCAGTCAGTTGCGCCAGATGGCGTTGGAGTGGCTTAGGCTCATAAGTTCTGTCATGCCAGTGGTTAGTTACACGTGTCACGGTGTTTTTTTTTATTTGATTAACAAGAACAGAAAAGGGAAGTGCATTACGATTATTATAATAAGATATCCATATCTCGACATTCAGGAATTTTACCTTTTCTTTCGTAATTTGTGCCAATTCTCTGTTACAAAAAGACGAATAAGCTTCATTAATGTCATATTAGATTTGCAACGGGAGTTAATCAATGCTCCACCTGTATGAGTTCAAAGTGAAAAACGGGTAAAAGAGAGGTCGCAGAGAGAATAAGGGGAGAAAACTGCTGCCTACAGGAATACTTCCTTCGGCAAGATGTAATCAATGTTTCAATGTATTTCTATAGGCGAACTAATCGATAAAGACAAAGATGTTCCCAGGATTCAACCCCTCCCTGCAACAGGAACGTAGCCAGCCCAAAAATTTAGGGGGGGGCCCGACCCAATCATATTATACTTCATCACCATATTATAGTTCATTTGCCAGCCTACCGTGAAATTTTATGGGTGCCAGCCAAAGTTTAGGGGGGCCCGGTCCCCCCTTGCCCCTCCGTGGATACAGGCCTGCCCCGCAATGTTCGGAACTACAGCACTACAGAATACAATGAGAAAAAAATTGCAAGTGGCGTACTTAAAAAGATAGGTTGCATGCGTAATTTCTGTAGTTTTTGGATTTAACGTACAACAGACGTATAACTGAAAACGCATGTTTTATAATACTTTCTGTATAAGTGTTCCATCCATATGTACTTTCTGTATGAAACAACGTAGATGGTTAGGATCTCACATACAAATGGACGTATATAACATATAGCTGACGAAGGTAACATAAGTATATGCATGTGATATACGGAAAACTGTTAGATGTCAGACATCCTGCAACGGCATGATGTAACATCTAAGGGCAGTGCCTATGTAGCATGCAAATAACGTATGCTTCGTACTGATTTCTATAGTAAGCAAGAGGATACCGTATATTTGTATATACAATATACCGCTGTCCGGAGAACAGATTTTTCTCTGTGTAGCTTATTTTAAATTATCGACTCGATTATACGAAAGTTTTCACACATACTCAAAATCTTAAAGAAAGATTTTTCCCATCTAAGTGTTGAACTTTCTCTTCAGAATCTGGATTTTCATCTGTAGAATCAGCAGAATTCATGCATCACTTTGCGTTCTCAAAGAACAAAAATTTCCCAGAAATGTAATTCCGTGTTGTGTGACGGTATTTGGCGTCATTCTCGGAATGAGATGCGTTAGGTTCTTGTGTACACGAACCCGCATGACAACAAGGGCAGATTCCTTTTTTTATTTTATTTTTTAAGAGAAAGAAAAAGTTGGTTCATTTGAAAACAGGAAAAAGATTAAAAACATGAACTAGAGAAGTTCATTAACATGCGGGTCTCTATATGCATATATAAACTATTTTCCTGCAAGTTGCACGAAATACTACACATTGCTATCTATTTTAGAAGAAAAACAATGTGTATCTGGAGTATTAAGAACCAAACATATTTACATGGTGGTTATTAAGAATCAAACGTGTATACAGGGTGTTTCAAAACAACACCGACAATGTTTGGCAGGTGAATCCTGACACCAAAATAAGACTAAAGGTATAGAATAACCTGGGTACACAAATGCTTCCTTTCGGAGTTATAAGCTGCAGAAAACAGGACGAAAATGAACTTCATAGATCCGTAGCTCCAAAGCTATGGGACCTACCGTTGTCGGGTCATGACTTCACTTAGGAACTAGTATGTGCCCTATCCAAATATCCATGTTTCACAATCCTGCGGTACTTCCTCAACAATTTCTATAGAGGTATTTGGTGAGTACTTCAAATTATATGCCTGTAGCCAAACTACTTCTATAAAAATTCTTGCATGAGTACCACAGGATTTTGAAATTTGTATATCAGAATCCTGTGGTACTGATATACAAGTTTCTTGGGAAACAACACCGTCCCAAACCTTGTCGGTGTTGTTTTGAAACACTGTGTATATATAGTTATCAACAATGGCAACACAAATTTATTGTATCTATCTTTTTCTATTTCTTGTGCACTTCAGTTGCAGTTTTCCTACCTTATAAAAGTAAAACATAATACTATTTATTCTAAAATATCTACGGTAAGAATGAAATCCGGGTCCGGGCCAGATCAATCTGTGAATGATTCCATACCTGCCTCTGGAACTGTTCGTACAATGTTGCAGTACAACTTAGTCCAGGAAATGTTCGGTGTAGTGCGTAATCACACACGACTATCTCTGAAGTAGACGTTTTCATTTTCATTGTCTCTGGTTTGAGGTCTATTATCTTCTGCAGAGTCAGAATCTATGCAATTTATGGAATCTTCAATCCTCAATGTCAGTGAGTGTTATCAATAAAACAGAGAAGTTACTCATTATTCCCAATTTTGTAGTAATTACTCGCATTGGTATCAACAAAAGAGCTGATCACCACTAGCCTCGGCTAACCTTGGAGAATCGGGGTGATGGGGGGTAACACGACTCTTTGGAGTAACCACACCTCTATTCTGGAACTGAGCAACTGCTCCGCGTTTAATATCAATAAAGTTCAGAGACTTCTCTGCGGTGCGAGGAACTTCTCCAAACTTGTGAAGTAAGCTCAGTAGGTGACTTCGTGCGAAACATGGCAGAGTACATGATTGTTTTGCAGCGTAGGAAACCTTATAAACTGCGTAGAAATATTGCAAATGGTGGTTACAAGAAATTTTATAGATTCAAGAAAGAAAATGTCAGATTAGCACAACACTTTTTAGGCGAATCAACCGGAACCGTGATTCCAGGTCGGAGTGCCAAAAGAGTCTGGTGTAGCTCAAGTACTGTATCTGACTCTTACAAGTGTAATTGATGCGATTATTGGGAAATCTGAAAACTGAATTAAGTTTCGTTGCGTTAGCAACATACTTGAATATGATGTTATGATGTTCTACCCGAAGGCGGGTCTTTGAGGTGCCTATAGGTCATAACTACTTAAAACTAGAAACAAAAGACACGTGACTTTTTATGAATTTATGAATACATATCAAACGCTTCGGCTTCAGAGCGATAGAACTTACCTTTTAATCTTGATACTACTGGATTCGAATCAGCATACATCAGCTCCAATAGTGTTCGTGGAGCATAATCCCATAGTTTTAGTATTACTTTCTTGTTTCCCATTTTTTTTCAAATAAGTTTTTTATAGGTTATTTGATATTTCGAATATTATAGATTTTCTTTTTGATTTGTATCTGTCATTGGAGTACTTGATAATTCGTTGCATTTCACTCTAATTGCTTTCAAAGCTTCGGTTTTCCTTCGTTTACTTTCCGGTAGCTATGACTTTGACAGTACCACTGGAAACTCTTTTGTAATATCCATAAATGCACTTTGATTGAAACTGTCATCACTACTTGTCCCTTCCATGGCGTTTAGGATATTACGCCATAGGTTAACCACAACGAAATGACCGTCCGACAGATGGGAGAAATGAGTAATCACTTCTTTTATTGATATGACCAACTCCTACGCGCAGAGGAAACGCGAGTGAACGTTCATAAATCTGGAGCAATCTCGACCTGAGTAGTGGCTTGTTTTATTGATACGAAATTGAAGGAGGATATTACACCAGGACTGATTATTAAGATTCTCGGGTAGAACTTTTCAGGAGTAGTTACTCATTTTTTTTAGTGGTATCACCATATGTACTTATCACCAAACGTACTATTATTCAGAAAGTACTATTCAGCGGTGACAGATCTAGCATAATTTGCATGTCTTTAGCGTCTAGCACCTTGCTTTTAGCATCCTGTCCAAATCTAGCATAATTTCAATACAGTCGGTAAACCATACAGGCAGCCAGCAAGTTCGAAACTGCAGGAGGTCATCCCTTTACCAATGCCTTTAGAGTAGGGACGTGAGAATATACAAACAATTTAGTATTTCTGAAAATGAGTTTTGTTGGAGACTGTAGCTTCTTAACGTTAAGATGAAAGATATAGCACACAAATGCAGGTGACACAGGCCTTTCGCCATGTGATTGACTCAGTCCACCCCAGAGATGCATTTTTTTTAGCACCACCCAGGTTTTTTAATCCTTTGACTGCGAGGTCATTTTCTTTGAAAATATTTTAACAAACACTTTGCATTCATTTATACGACATATTTTTCCTTCTTTATTCTTAGAAGCCAAGCTTTCCCTGCTCTTAAAATGAAAGATTATTCACAATAATTCCAAGCTGTGAGTCTGGCACGACTGCACTAGTTTAGTTGAGTTAAACATTTGGTGCGTGAAGTATTGAGTTCTATCCTCGCATTCTTGCGCTCTACGTATTTTAAGTTACGTTATCCTATCTCAACTTCGGTTTTCTTTTCTTTTAAAACTTCTGAGTTAGTAATTATGAGGATCTAGCATAATTTGACCGAATCTAGAAGCATAATTTCGATCAGGTTTTGGAATAATTCCAAGCTGTGAGTCTGGCAACGCTGGACTTTGCTGCAAATTTTAAGCATTCATTTTCACAGGCGTGCTGAAATACATTACAAGATATGTCAGCAACTAGAGCTGATTTGTTAACCTAGTTGGTTTATCTATAATTACTTTCTAAATCAGCAACTCATCTGCCCTATGTAGTTATCCAACCTTTGCAAATACTAAACAGACTTTTCAAGTATACAAAAGTACAAAATACAAGGTGTTTGAAAAAGAACTCCCAAGTTTTAAGTATAAATTTAATTGTGAAATGAATGAAAATTTACATCAATGAGTATATATCATGAAAGATAATTCCTTCAAATTTTGTTTAATATTGGTAGACTTCAACGTGGGATCCATTTGTACACTACCGATTTCCTTGAAAGACTTTAACCATTGACGGATAGTTTTTGCTGGAGGTGGTTCACCACCATACTGACGTCTAAAATTACGTTGCACTGTTATAATTGACTCAGTTTTCACAAGCCAAATAACACACTGCGCTTTCTGTTGCGGAGTACATATTGTTGCTGAGTTGCTCTGCACTGCACGCCTGCCTAGACTGAATTGAGGAAACAGAGGAAAAAAAACAGCACTGGTGCCGTCTCAAGGTCAAGCAGACCTGCCAACTGCAAGGGAGCCAAACTTGGAGAGTTGATGAATCAAACACCACAAACTGGAATAGTGTAAGTCACTTTGTACAGATCCTAGGACACATTAAAACTAGGGAGTTCTTTTTCAAACACACTTTATTACGCGCCTCTTTGTTTATAGCAGTGTGGGAATGGTATAGTCTAGGCATCAACTTGACAAAAGTGTTCTCCTTTTCGAGTTTAAGGGCAAATCATGTAACAATTTGGTATCCGATATTTTTTGAATATATACCCATGACTGATCACAAAGATGCCGGATGCCAGAAAACCTCCTTACGGGAGGGGAGGGGGAGCAAGTCGAAATTTTAGCCATTTCTCTTATTAACTATAACTCCGTAACCATTGGAGCTAGAACATCCAAACGTTTTTCGTTTTGTTTATCTAACTGTCTTCTACAATTTAATTCTAGTGCATTTTTGAGCTAAGTTTTATTTTTACTTAGTTTTGGTTCTGCGTGACGTTAGCTTTTTAGCCACAGATTCTTTACAAGATGGAATTCGGAAAAATGTTTCCTCCAAAAGTTTTTCGTCATTTTATGCTCTTGCAAAAAATATATACTTATATTAGTGTAGGACTAACAGTGCTTAAGTTATAAGCGACTTTATTCTGTCGTGTGCGAAACTGATTACGGCGCGGCTCGAGAGTTACCTTCCCACAAATGGTAGATATTAGCAGCTGATATATATATATATATATATATATATATACAAGGGCGGATCTAAGGGGGGGGCTACGGGGCTGTAGCCCCCCCCTTGACGCTCAGGTTTACACTGGATAAAATGGGCTTCAATTCAGCTTTACACTGGATAAAACGGCAAATTATGGTTTAGCCCCTCCCTTGATCATATCCTGGATCCGCCACTGTATATATATATATATATATATATATATATATATATATATATATATATATATATATATATATATCATGATGATTAAGTCTCTCTAAATCTAATTAAAAATATCCATTTTTAACATAAATTGAGGGGTTTTCTGAAAATAACCCTTGTCAGAACACAGAATTTCTCTGAAGAATGAAAAGAGAGCTTTCTCTAGTACACAGTATGAGAAACTCTGCATATCTGTGGTGAAGCTAAGCTCATACTTTTAGGAAAATGCAGCCTGGAGAAATTACTTCCAACTAGTGATGCTCTGAAACAAAATATAAAGATATCCCATTACCAAAGAGCAATTTTGGAAATGTTGATAAGTGTGAGATTGATTCACCAAGGCCAGGAGACTCCGGATGGTACTTAGAGGACCGAATTCTGAGACCAGTTGTGAAAACACTCGAAGATATTCCCAAAGCTTGTTTAGTGATTGCCATGTGTAACTGTCAGAAACTTGAGTGTATAAGTTTGAAATGCAAGTGTAAGAATCGCGGTTTCTTGTACACTCCAATGTGCAGTTGTCCGAGCAAGTATAAAAATTCAATCAGTTAATGAACAGGGTGATGATGAAGACAGAATGATGAATTAAAGGCATCACAAATTTGTTAATCTTTTTCGAGATATAAAGGAAACCAAGAAAGTTCTGTCTTTTTTGTGACGCTCTGTGTTCAATTGGTCCACACACTATGAGTTGAATGTGAATGGGGATAAGGTGAAGGTCAGTTGCTGGTGCGGGTATATCCAACATCTTACCTTGTTGTGGCAGTTTAGTTACACCGTGAACTTGCGTAAGGACATAGTGAACGTTGGACCTCCAAAGAGCGTCATAAGGACGTGTAAGCTGTACAAGTTCAAACTGTGGTCAAACGCCGCTGCAGCGGGCGGGAAATATGCCAGGATTTGGTTGAGGGTGTCGTGACTACGGAGACAGTGCAGCGGTGGCTTAACAAGTTTAAGGATGTTGACGAAACACTCGAAGACGCAACACATGCCGGAAGACCAACACATGAAGATTTTCAAGCAACAATTGAGGCGAACAGTGGCCAGACATATGAAGAACTAGGATTCCAATTCAGTGTGCTTGGAGAAACCATTCGGCAGCATCTCCATCAACTTGGGAAGCACTACAAGTTGTGTTGATGGATCCCACATAATTTGACTCCGGGCCGGAAGGCAGCGCTTGCAGACACCTGTGTTTCTTTGTTGTCTTGTCTGAGGAAGGAGTCATTTCTGGACATTGTATTGACATGTGAAAAGAAGTGGGACCTGTACGAAGCTCTAGGCGCCGTCATCATTGGTTAGCATCCCATGAACCGGTTCCAAAACAGCCAAAACCAACACTGCATCAGAAAAAGGCCCTCCTGTGTTAGAGATCTGCACGGGCTCGGGCCTACAAAGCATATATCACTTTGGGCCCGGCCAGGCTCGGGCGGTAAATTTTTAAATATGCAACCATATTTCTCGGGCCTTTTCGGGCTTAACTTTCTAAATATACTGTACAACGATAGATCACCGTTTTTTCTGGATCTTCTTTCTGGATAATTTTTAAAGCACAACGGAAAAGCTAAACCGCTAAGTGCTGTAAATAAAAATACAATTGTGCCTTAATTATTAAGTTTCTGTAATTCGGACTTATTCCGGGCTCACTTCATTATCAAACGAGCTCGGGCCGGGCTCGGATCTAAATGCGAAAACATATTTCGGACTTGGGTCGGGCCTCACGTTATAAATCTACGGGCCGGGCCGGGCCGGGCCGGGCACGGGCTAAAAATTCCGACCCGTGCAGACTTCTATCCTGTGTGTTTGGTAGACTGCTCGCGGCATCGTGCATCGGGAACTGCTACCAGCTGGTCAGAGCGTCAATGTAACTAAATACTATCAGCAGTTGAGCCGTGTTCAAGGGAAACTAAAAACTCTGGAGCCAGCACTTCTGAATCTCAAAGGGGTTCTCCTATTACAATACAACACTAAGCACTATGTGGCTAGGATGATCCGGGACACCATTCTACGCATTGAATGGGAAACACTATTGCGACATTGCATCGTCCTATTATCAGCTATTTAATTCCTTGGACAATCACCTTAGAAGACGCCAGTTCAAATCCCTAGTAGAGGTGCAAAATGCACTTGATTCCTTCTTCGCTTCACGGCCCACCACGTTCTAACGCGGTGGAATCCATGGCCTTCCAGAACGTTGACAGAAGGTCGTAGATGTTGACGGGTACTATTTTTGATCTTCCAGGTACGTCTTAGGTGGCATATCGACGTTCAAAATTGGTGGGTGAAAAAGCGACAGAACTTTCTTGGTTACCTATATATAAGAATGACATAACATTATTGAGAACTAATTCTAGAAATCATATAATTTGTTCTCTTGTGTAGAGATTTCTTAAGTATATAGTTACCTTTTATTACGTTTCTTATAGATTTATTGTATTATAGCAACAGTACACAATCTTACCAATAGGCAAGTGCTTCTTATGTAAATAAGATTCAACAGTTTTAAAACTGATCATTTATAAAGTGTGTTAGTCATATCTTTATTTTTGTTTTTTTTCTTTACGTTACAGTAAGTATTAAGAGGGAAAGGTAGTAATATAATAAAAACTTGGATGAAAAATTGTTCGTGATTATCTCCTGAAGTTAATTTTGAAATCTGGTTCCTACTCTATTTCACTCAGAACGATTGTAGTACATAAATCGAAGGACTTGTAGCAAAAACAGCCCTTGTCGAAACAAGCTTTTTATAAAAATAAATAGAAAACTTCATGTTTGTGCATGTTTTAGAAAGTATCAGAGACACGTAAAAAGGAACAGATGTGCAGTGCAGTGTTGCCAGATCTACTGATTTTGCAGGAGATCTCCTGATTTTTCTACGTTCTACTGTTCTGCGAAAGAAAATGAAAAGTAAACAATCTCCTGCTTTTTCCTTACTTCAAGAAGTTAAAGAAATATTTTACTATTAATATTGAATTTTCAATGTTTCTTCACATAAAAAGATGAAATTTCTCTGTTATAATACACAAAGCTCTGTAGAGCATATAGTTATAGAGCTTTGCTGTATATAATATGAATCCAAAGGATACAACTGTATGTCATCTTCTACATGCATTATGGTTAGCGTTTTTAAGACTTTCTGTAAGATTTACAAGTAAGTGTTGTTTAGATTGGGATTTGGGTTGGAAGAGTGGCTAAGATCATTTCTCCACAATCGTCAGCAAGAAATCGTCTGCGATCACGTGTGACTGTACCATATAGCTACGTTATCGCTACGTGCATGAAAAGACATTTCCTTCTGCACTTTGCTCTTTCACTACGTTTTACTTCACACACGTGTGTATCAAATAATATTAATAACCGGGACTTCTTCCTTTCATTTGCTCAACGTAGTTCATCGGAAATAAATTCTGAACTGCTTGTTTTGACTACTGCGCCTGTAATAATGGCAAATTTTATTGCCCCTCCCCCGGATTTACATTCAAACGCCACCACTGTATGTGTCTATTGCTTACTCCTGTTTTTTATCTTCGAATCTCCTGCTTTTCCAACTGACTGGTCTGGCAACACTGGTGCAGTGTTTCACATACTGTGTACTAGAGAAAGCTCTCTTTTCATTCTTCAGATAAATTTTGTGTTTGACAAGGGTTATTTTCAGAAAAGCCCCTCAACTGATATTAAAAATGGATATTTTTAATTAGATTATAGACAGACTTAATTATTAGGATTATATACTTGAAGGCAGACAAGATTATATATATATATATATATATATATATATATAAATCATCATCAGCTGCTAATATCTACCATTTGTGGGAAGGTAACTCTCGAGCCGCGCCGTAATCAGTTTCGCACACGACAGAATAAAGTCGCTTATAACTGAAGCACTGTTAGTTCTCCACTAAAATAAGTACATATTTTTTGAAAGAGCATAAAATAACGAGAAACTTTTAGAGGAAACATTTTTCCGAATTCCATCTTGTAAAGAATCTGTGGCTAAAAAACTGACGTCACGCGGAACCAAAACTGAGTAAAGATGAAAATAAGAAGAAAACTATTATATTTAGCACAAAAATGCACTAGAATTAAATTGTAGAAAACAGTTAGATAAACAAAATGAAAAAGGTTTGGATGTTCTAGCTCCAATGGTTACGGAGTTATAGTTAATAATAGAAATGGCTAAAATTTCGACTTGCTCCCCCTCCCCACCCGTAAGGTGTTTTTTCTAGCATCCGGCATTTTTGTGATTAGTCACGGGTATATATTCAAAAAAAAAAATATCGGATGCCAAATTGTTACATGATTTGCCCTTGGAACTCAATTTTTGAGCGCCGATGCCTAAACTAGCAGTTTTAATTCCTTTTATTTCTTCATAACGTAGGTATGGTATGCCAAATTGAAAATTTAACCTAAAACCTAAATCTCGAACTGTATCAAGCTTACATTTTTTTCTATATTTGGTTTTTATTTGAATATATAAAATACCATATGACCTATTGCTTTCTCCGAATATGAGGAAATTATCTCAAGATATGAGATCCTTATTACATCAATTTCTAATAATCTATATATTTAAATGCTAGGTTAATACGTTTGTGGTCAAGAAAAAGTTTATGTGTTTGTCTCCAATCCTTTCGACAGTGTGATCTCGAAAACAAAAAAGTGCTAGAAACATGCCGTTTTCGTTGGTCGATTCCAAATTTTGTGTAGACTGTTCAGTTCTAATGGAATATTTAAATATAATGGCCGTTATCACTTTATTACATTGTTTAAGGGTACAACTGAAATGTTGAAATTTTAAAAAGTATCATATCCTTTGAGTTATACCTTCCAACACCACTGTTGTATACGGGGTTAGTATAGTTCTCCGGCGTTTGTTTTATGGCCAAATGATAATGAAAAATAGATGAATCTTTATTGTTTGGAGTGTTTTGCCCAATGAACCATATATCACTGATATTATAATAAATTGCGTGTGTAATGTATTTGCTTACCACATACTGCATGCAAGAAGAAAGAAAACACTGATCATACATTAAATAGAAACTCCAATCAGAAGTAGGTTCAAATTTTGCAAACGGTGCGAAATATTGAAAAAAATAATCGAAAAAATGTCCCCTTTATGGTGCGCCTTGTCGATTTTTATCAAGACGTCTTTCACTTGTGTCTGTAAAGGGACATGTACTGATGTTGTGAGGGATCACAATGAGGTTCATGTTCATATTTGAATGATGCGCTGTGTAAAGAACGCAGGTTCAGCTAGGAAATCAGTTTGCATGAGCTAAACGTTTGATTTTCTCTTTGCGATATAGCCGAGTTATTGATATTTGGTGTCAAGCAATTTAAGTTCAGTGAAACAAAGAAAATCCCAATAGTGCGTGATCCTGATTATTTGCTTGGTATCAGTCCTCCTGTAAGTACGAATAAGAGCTAACAAAGTATAAATAATATATTTGTTAAAAGTAAACCAATATTAAATTGGCAAAGTAAGCTAAATTATGAAGAAGGTATGGGGACCCGTCAAATGATGACCCCTGAGATAAATATGGGGTCAATTGACCCGGAGATAGTAGTGTTAAGGGTAATGTTTAAATTAGAAGCTAATAGGGACAACACATGTTTGCAATCGTTGTGCAAAACTGATACAGTTTGTGGAAAATGTTTAGACCAATCACTTTAAACTACACAATTTCATTACAAGAGGGCTGAAAGTTCTCGCGGCGTGAGGTCAAGAGACTGGGAGGGCCATTGAGTGGTAAGTAGGGTTGCACATGGGACGTGACAAAATAGAATTTTCATGACGAGATTCGAGACAAGATGGAACTTTTCCAATAGAAACATTTGCATTTTTTTTTGAGACATCACTTTTACGAATCGTTTCCGAGATGAAACAGAAAACACTATTGTCTCCCGTACGTCTCTAATGTTAAGTCAGAACTATGTGGTAATCTGAAATGAAACATAACAACGTGTTTGTAGCACAACAATATTCTGCCATATTGGGTTATTCTATTCACATTAATAGTTTTCGATAACTGAGTAGTATTATTAGCGATTATATAAAGTGTGAACGTGAAGTAAAAGCAAGGATAGGAATGGCGGAAAAGGACTTTAGGAGGAATAAAATACTATTTTCAGGGCCCATAAATAGAGTTGAGAACAAGACTTATAAAATTCTTCGTGTAAAGTATTATACTGTATAGGGCGGAAACATGGACATTGCGCAAAAGTGATGAAAAATGACTGAAAGTTTTCGAAATGTGAGTGTGGAGAAGAATGAAGCGAATTAGCTGGGTCGAGCGGAAAACGAATAAGAGTTTGTTATAAATGATAGGGAAGAAAAGAACAATTTTAGGTACTATTAAGAAGAGGAAGAAAAACTGCTTGGGACATTGGTTAAGAAGGAACTGATTGTGAGGGACTTGTTAAAGAGTATGGCGGCAGGAAAAAGAGGGAGGGTACAAAGAAGACTACAATTAATGGATGACATCAATACTGAGAAATCGTAAGTGAAGATAAAGAGGATAGTGGGAAACTTTGGAGAATGGAAACTTCTCAGTTGCGGCAAGTGATTTGCAAAATGAAATATATCTATGATGATAATGATAAATAATTTTACAATAATCGTATAAAAATAATAACACTAAATGCATATATGGTACTGCTTGTATTGATATAATTTGAATGTACATTTTAACACACCCTGTTTCTTTTATCTTCTTAAGAATAAGATGGAACAGGAATAAAATAACGAATTTTCTTCAATGTATCTTTCGTGGAGCCTGGGGCTATTTGGGTTGCAGAAGAACGAAGGCCGAAGAGAACAAGATGAATTTCCTTTATATGGAAAGCCTGAGAGAGAGAAAAAAAGAGAAGAACGATCGAAAAAGTAAAGAGAAAGGGAAGACGGAAGAATATTGAAGATTCTGGACAAGAAACAGGAACAAGGGAATAAACCAGAGGAAAGTGCTTCGGGTCACAATAAGAGGATCTGTTCTTGTGAAACTAACACACACGCCTCCGCATTTCAGCATTCACACACACACACACACACACACATGAGGACACATACATATAAGCCTCAAAGTAAAAAAAAAAAAGGAAAATGAAATACATGTATACATGAAATGAGAAAAATAAAATAAAATACAAAATAAACATACGAAAAATGCAATTAAAGGATAGAATTTTATTGCCTTTTTTAGTGTATCAAAGATGCAGTTGTTTATTCCTACTTTAATGCAAATCTTTAATGTCTTAGGAGCTGGAATACTGCTTCTAGTGAGATCAGTGAAGTCGAGCAGTGGCTGGTTTCGCCATAGAAAAGATGTGTGACCGTTTGTACTCTCAAGATTGTTTTGGAACTCGCGACATCAACTAAGCGTTGTGAGGACAATTGGGGAGCTACTAGAAAAAAGGAGTAGGGAACCCCCGTGATACATCAGCTCAAAGGCATGAGTACCACATGACTGCTTGTGGACTATTGAGCCAGGAAATGTTTTAATTCAAATATTTAAAAAGAAAAAACTTCTGAGCTTTGAAGCGTACACAGAAGTACAGCCAGCTTTAAGTTGAGTGTTGTGTGCTTATTACATCGACTTCCACCAGCGTTAAGCCAGGAGTCTGATTTTCTAGCTGGGAGTTCCTTATTTCTATAGACTTCCGCGGTATGCCACGCCACGACGAATTTAGATTATGGTCAACTCAGGCTCAGCTAAAGCTTACTCAAACTCAGACATTCACTCAAACTCAAGCTCAACTAGAGCTCACTCGAACTCATACTGGTTAAACTCAGGTTCAACTAAAGCTCACTCGAACCCATTCTCTGAATCAACTCAAACTCTGCTAGATCTCACTTGAACTTCAATGACTGAATCAACTCGGGCTCAGCTAGAGCTCACTCGAACTCAAACTCCGAGCTCTCTCGTGGCTAAGCGGTTAGCGTACGCGCCTTTGGCGTGGGAGACCCGGGTTCGATTCCCGGCGGGAGCTCATGTGGTTCGGATTCCACGTTAATCAGTAGGTCCACGTCTCATATAGCCTCGCTGCTGAACGGGACGCTAAACTAAAATCAACTCAACTCAACTCGAACTCAAACTCTGGCTAAACACAAGTTCAGCTTAAGAATTTAGGTTCTGCCTTAACTTAATCTCAGCTAGAAAATGAAAGTGTAAATTTGGTTTCAAGTGGACAAGTCATTAAGGTAGTCCGTAGAAGATTTAGACTTTTAAAAATGACCCCCCACTTCAAAAAAGTCTGAGAAATATTGTACTTAGAATTGAATAAGCACTCCCTATGTCGTCGTTGACTAAACATGTAGTTCTGACCTTGCCGAATGGAGCCACAAGAGCTAGCACATCCCTGCCATCTACACTTCTGTATAATAACTGCTTGAGAAACAACAGCATACGTCGTTCAGAGAGCTGTCATAGGTCCATGACTTCTTCAAGTGATCTTACCAGTGGCGTATTTACGATTTTGTTTCGGGAGGGGCTTTGCTAACTTTCGGGGGGGACTTTGCCTAGAAATGTGAAAATTCTGCGAGATATTTAATTTACTTTACTATACTAAGTAAGATTTCGGGGGGGCTTAAGCCCGGAAGCCACCCCCCTAAATACGCCACTGGATCCTACCAACATGTCTCCCCAGAAAAGCAATATACTTTCGAACCTAGTGAAGGATCCAACCTTCCATAGCGACCCTTGGATTGGTATCTTGGTTAAAATTTGTTCTTATGTTTGTATAAATTATGTTTTATGCATTTTTTTAAAGTTCCCAATATTTTGGCGACCTCCTCTTAAATTTCATTGATTTACGTTGTGTCTTGAGCTTCTCTATGAGCATTCTGCCCCCACGGGGACAGAGATTTTTTTTGTATCTGTTGAAAAATTTAAAATGAATAAAAGGTTATGTGGTGAGCATAGTGACTCAGTGGAAGGCTCCTCACCTCTAGTACAAAGGTTTCCTCGTTCGATCCTTGTCGATGTGAGTGGGGTTCTCTCGTTTGCTTCTACATTCCCATCCCACCAATTACGTCATATTCATCCCGATCATCCGTCTCCTTCAGCCTAAAAGACATAATCATCGGAGGTAAAATTCGAAATTTCATTTTAAAAAAATTTGTCAAAAATCTTGGTATTTGAACCGATTTTGGCTAGGAAATTTTCATAACTTCTATGCACTTCAAGTAGATAAAAATGATTACTTACAACTTACATTAACATATTGTATGATGTATGTCGTTTTGATTCAAGGAAATTAATCCTGCTTTCTGAATATAAACAATACCTGCAATATACAGATAATGATATGCAGAACACATTTTTCAGTCAGATTGCAATTTCATGTATGATTTGTGAAACTAGATGACACCCATAACGAATATAATAACTAGAGACCGGATGTTTAGGCACTAAAAACCTGGAAAATAGGCAGGCAAATAGGCACTTAAAATTTAAAAAATAGGCAGTAAAATAGGCACTAAAATGTAACTCGAAATAATAAAGATAAATACTCAATACCATTAAAATACAGATTCAAGTCATAGATAATGTTCAAAGAATATAGAAATATACTTGTTTGTTAAAGAATATCTTCTTTTGCTGTATATACAAAAACGAGGCATGTTATGCATTCCACATACTGGGTGAACCTGAAAGATGTGCACATACTTCGGGAGGTGATTCGTGACATGAAAAGAAGACAAAAAGTGCTGTTACATGTTGTGAATTCTGCGTCGTGTTCGAGTGACAGGGGTGCCAACTTGGAATCGAAAATCGAATCCTGACAATTGGAAAGGAACATAAAGGTGCGCACATACTTCAGGAGATGATTCGTGGCATTCAAGAGGACTTTTGTCTTCTTTTCATGTCACGAATCACCTCCCGAAGTAAACACATAATATACTTAAAAATGTGTGTATTATGTTACATAAATTATATATTTTCCCAATGAAGGCTTATTTTGAAGAAAATGCATAGAATAGGCAATATTAGGCACTAAAGCAATTATTTAGGCAGTAAAGGTCGAAATAGGCAAAATAGGCAAAATAAAATTGCCTTAAATCGAAACTATAACCCCCCATATAAACTTTAAAACGTTATTTTTGATCATATCTTTAATATTAAAGAATAGGCATTTTGCCTAACATCCGGACTCTAATAATAACATTTCTAATACTTTTTCATTACTTACCTCAAGAGACACTGATCGGGGATTTCTTGCTAATTTAATATCTGTCTACAATTTCATAGAAACTTTGAAGAGAAAAATTAGATTTCACGGCGAGAGGATAAGTCAATAAACATATCTTCTCTCGGGACTACACTCTAATAGGAATTACAAAAGATCTCGCATATGGTTTCCATTTCAGTGATTAAAACTTCGTTCTCAATATGGTCCAGACAATAATAAGAATTTACTTCTCTTAAGAACTACAATTAGATTTAAATAATATTCGACAGTGTGGTGTGATGAATTTAAATGGATATAAATTTCATTCCTTCCAATTACAAATTCATGCTTTACAATGCATAAAGATAACCAAGCTTTCACTCTTTCGCCCACCACAATAGTCCCCATCAGCATCAACGACCTTCTGCCAACGTCCTGGAATGTCATGGATTCCATCGCGATTGAACCTGGTGGGCCGTGAAGTGAAGAAAATATAAAGTGCATTTTGCACCTCTACTAGGGATTTGAACTGGCGTCCTCTAAGGTGATTATCCAAGGAATGCAACAGGTGATAATCGGACGGTGCAATGTCCGGGGAGTATAACGCATGTAATAGTGTTTCCCATCCAAGACGTCAAATGGTGTCCCGGGTCATTCTAGCCACATGGAGCTTAGCGTTGTCCTGTAACAGGAGGACTCCTTTGGAATTCAGAATTGATGGTTCCAGAGGTTTGAGTTTTTCTTGAACACGGCTTAATTGCTGACAGTGCATAATTGCATTGATGCTCTGACCAGCTGGTAGCAGTCCCCAAAGCACGATGCCGCAAGCAGTTCACCAAACACACGAGAGACCTTATTCTGATGCAGTACTGTTTCTGCTGTTTTGGAACCGTTTCATTGGACGCTAACCAATGATAACGGCGCCGTGAAGTTTTGTACAGGACCCACTTCTCATCACATGTCAACACCCTATCCAGAAATAGCTTCTTTCTCAGACGAAATAGCAAAGAAACATAGGTGTCTGCTCGCGTTGCCTTCTAGCCCAGAATCAAATCATGTGGGACCCATAGACCCAACTTGTAGTGCTTCCCAAGTTGATGGAGGTGCTGCCGAATAGTTTCTCTACTCACACTGAATTGTAGTCCCAGTTCCTCACATATCTAACCACTGTTCGCCTCAATTGCTGCCTGAAGATTTTCGTTATCTACATGTATTGATCTTCCGGCATGTGGTGCGTCTTCGAGTGTTTCGTCACCTTGTTTCAACTTGCTAAACTACCACTGTACTGTCCGCGTAGGCACGACACTGTCATTAAAGGCCTAGCATATCTTCCGCCCCGAAGCAGCGGCGTTTGACAACAGTTTGAACTCGTACGACCTTATGACACTCTCTGAGGGTCCCATGTTTACTCTGTCCTTACGCAAGTTCACGGAGTAACTGAACCGCCATACCCAGGTAAAATGTTGGATATACCCACACCAATAACTGACCTTTGCCTTATTTCAACACCGGTGTGAGGTCCAATTGAACAAACGCCTCTGCAAAAAGCGAAAGAGCTTCCTTCGTTACATTTATAATAACTTATATATTTGAAAAGATAACACCATATCCTATGTGATCTTTCAATTTCAAGGAGTTTCCCAAGGCTCAGCGTTGTCTCTGCTATTATACATATTATATGTAAGTGATACAGCAATGATGTCACCTATCATATCGACTTTCACTTTTATGTATGACATTGTTCTTCTACTGTGCTGTTAAGGAAAGCTTGCGTTTGACAGTTGGTATGTTTAAGGTTCTGTTGTCGAAGGCTTTGCAAAAATAGAGACAGCAGCTCTGGCAACAAATTTAGAACGTTCAATTTTACAATCATAATGATTTGACACGATGGTTACTACCTGATACAGGATGATTTCCATATAAGAAAATTTAATAATACTTATAGTATTTGACCGAGCCTGGGTAGGTGATCTTGATTGTTTAAAAATAGAGTAAAAGATGTACTGATTGTGTTTGGCGAACTGTAGTGATTGGTAAACAACATTCCTCTTCGTTTTGCTTACAGCACGTGTGATGCCAACTTTCCTTGACCGAACACAATAAAAAGTAACGGCTAGTAATGAGCAAGGTCTTGGTTTTGGTCTTGGTCTTGCACATACAGTCTTGGTCTTGGTCTTGCACTGGAATCCTTGGTCTTGGTCTTGCACATCCAGTCTTGGTCTTGGTCTTGGTCTTGGTCTTGCTTGCAAGAGTCTTGCAGGTCTTGCTTTTAAAAAATCTTATGCTTTTCATAGGTAAATTTTACTCTGCATATAAAGGATAACAAACTCTACAATAGTAATGGAAATTCAATTTATGTTTCTAAATGTAATATAGTTTACCTTCGTGTAAGTATGATGACAGTGTACAGCATAGCTGATGACCTTTATTATTTTTTCTTTCAGTGGATGCCCACGCTTTACTGCATATAAGATAAATCACAACGTTTCGTAATTTTTTTTATATATCTTTTTAACAGATGCAATACTCCACTGGTTTCCAAATTGGGGAGGCTACCCCTGAGACATGAAAGAAAATCAAGATGGCACAGATTACTGAAATACCATGAATGGCAAAATTATTGTTACCATCTGAAGGTGTCAGACTTCTTTTCTTGTCAACCAGAAATAGCTAATCTCTGTATTGAACAAACTTCCAATTAAATATTGAGATTTTGTTTTACTGATTCCAATATGTACTTTGTGGAGAAGAAATATGGACATTGCACAAAAGCAATGGAAAAGAAAATTGAAGACTTTCGGAACGTGGACATGGAGAAAAAAGGAGAGAATTAGCTAGGTTGAACGGAAAACGAATGAGATCATCATCATCATCATCATAGGTATTCTGCCTTTATTGGCAGGTCACTTGCCGCAGCTGAGAAGCTTCAAGCTCCACGGTTCTCCGCTAACTTCTTCGTCTTCGCGTATGATCTTTCTGTTTTTATATCATCCATTAATTGTAGTCTCCTTCGCCCCCTCCCTCTTTTTCCCGCCACCATACCCTCTAGGACGTCCATCATGATACAATCGCCTAAGAAGAACGATTGAGAAGGTGTTGGAAATAGTAGCAGTAGGGAAGAAAAGAAGAATTTTAGATGTAATTAAGAGGAGGAAGAGGAACTGGTTGGAACATTGACTGAAGAGGAACTGTATTATGAGGGACGTGCTAGAGGGTATGGTGGAAGGAAAGAGATGGAGGGGACGAAGGAGAGTGCAGTTGAAGGAAGATATTAAAACATAAAATTGCTGCGTCAAGACAAAGAGAGCTAAGGACCACCCTACATCGAAGCTTCTCAGTTGTAGCAAATGACCTGCCAATAATGGCGGAATAGCTATGATGATGAGGAGGATGATATGTTTAGCAATAATGGTCAAAAAGGAGAGAGAAAAATTTAAAATAATAATGATTATAATCAAACCTCTTAATATTTTAGAATAACTTAAGTGAAAACTGAAAACGACTCAACTGTCTATGTCTTTTATGTAAACTCAATTTTTATAAATACTTTTGACCTATATTAGAAATACAAAATAACAGCATCAAACTCCGACTTATTTGAAATAACTGTAGAAAAATCATTCTCATTTGTGAATATGGATTATTTATTGTTGTCGCTCAATCCTCGATGTGCCGTATACCTAAGAAGGCTAAAAATTATATTGATAAACCGTTATTCAACGCGTAAGCATCGGGCCATGAAACCAAGTTTGCGGTCGCATGCACTAAGTTTCTATCAATGCCATGAAAATGTTGTTTCGATATTAATTTTTGAGCACACATTAAAAATTTCCAACGGATGCTTGAGCCTTGGAGCCAAGACCATTCCCATGTAGTCGGCACCTATGGTGTACGGAATTACCGATGTTCAATACTACATTTCTCTTTAGTTTTTGATATCAGATATTAAATTAGATATTAATGAAATGTCTAGTTTAACGTGCCATGATTATGCACCGAGGCCAAGGGAGACGGTGTGATGAGAAATGAATGAAATGATGGACTGAAGAAAGTAGAAAGAAACAGAAAAACCCCGAGAAAACCCACGCAGGCGGTGTTTGTCCACCAAAATAGCTCACATGGCGCAAGCTGGGATCGAACTAGGGACACCATGCACCACAAGTGAACGCTCTGTTACTGAGCCGGTACTTGTGCAAGACTCTTGCCCAAGAGTCTTGGTCTTGGTCTTGGTCTTGCGCCCTTGATCTTGGTCTTGGTCTTGCATCGAGATTCTGGTCTTGGTCTTGGTCTTGCATGCAAGACTCTTACAGAAACTGCAAGACCAAGACTCTTGCGCTCATTACTAGTAACGGCACAAGCCCACAAAACGCAATACACTCACTACATGCTCTTGTTTAACCTACAGTGGTCCATCTGTATCTAGATGGGAACTAACAATCATAAGGCCCAGTCTGGTACACTAGATTGAGGGTCCACTGTATTAATATGTAAAAAAACAAAAAAAAAAAGCACTTGACATTATTTATATGCTTTATCAAATATTAATTTATATTCTAACTCATAAATAGAATCACATATATAAATATAAGAGTTAATAGTCGTACAGTACATACACTCAAAAAACGGTACAGTTGGAACAACCATAAATATGATTGAATATAACAGCACTAGATTCTTAATATGGCACCACCAATACTTATAGCTGGGAGGACAGTATTATATTGTTAAAAATATAGCAGAGTGAACAAAATGTATTATTGTCCAGGCATTTTTTGTGATGGTAACAAATATGTCCATTCTGGTACTTGTAACTATAAAACTATCACTGAAGTTGAAAACACCATGTAAAATGATTGTCGAGACAGGCCCGTAGAAGTTAGGGGGGTCCGATCCAACCACATTATAGTGCATTTGCAAGCCTATCGTGAAAATTTTAGGGGGTCCGGTCCCCGTGCTCAGCATGGATATAGGTCTGTGTCAAAACCACCAAAAGATTTATTGTGGCTGTTTCAATAGCACAAGATACTTTGTTGAAACCATTCTCAAAATGGCGAGGTGGCTGATGTAACATGTGCATACGTTATTATATTTTATGGCAGGGGCGGATCCAGGACTGACTTCTGGGTGGGTTGTAATACTGCTATTTAGAGCTACTTTTAAGAGCTCCAAATTCTGGGATGGGTTTTATTTATATTTAAATTAAGAAAGTTTCCCTTTCTGGGGTGGGGGACGATCGCCTCCTCTGGATACGCTTCTGCTTTATGGTCATTACAGCTTCCTGCGTTATCGTTGCAATCTCCTTCCTATGCTGCGTCCTATAAACATTGTTGCCAAAACATTACCTATGAAATGGTATTGTTAATTCCATTGGTGCAAATCTGTCTTTAACATTTGGGGAATGAGGGGACGGGCAGTTTGACACAAATCATCACACTTATCCCCAAAAAGCACTTTCCAAATCGGATTATTGGGACGAGTCCCTCCAGTTCCAATATTGGGGGAACATGTCCCCCCCATTTCCCCGGGATTTGTGCCCGTATCTATAGCTAAGACAATTTTCAGCATGAGGAGAGGGGCATAATTTCCTCTGTTACTATCGCAATTTATGCACAAGTAGTGGAAGTGAAATACATACAAATTGCTGAGACTGTTAAACGTGTCAGAGCACGAACGTCAGTTTGAAATACTACAGAATACAAATTCTTAAAAAAAAAAGAAGAAAGAAAAGAAAGAAAGAAAAGAAATGGAAAAGTCAAGAAAAATCAATTTCACCTCACTTTCTTTTGTGGCAGTCGGACAAAAGTATCACACTTATCCCCAAAAAACACATTTCAAATCGGATCATTGGGGAGGGGGGAAGTCCCCGAGTAAATCCCCCGGGATCTACGTTAATTGTTCCTTCAGACACTTTGATACTGTGAGTACACAACAAAATATGCAGTGTGAAAGCATGTAACTGCTCTGAGGTTATCCTTCGCTTTTTTTAAAAAAAGTGCCGTCTACCGATTAAATTGTTTTCCTCTTTCTTAGGGTAAGCGTGTTATTGACATAGATGCCATGAAATAGTAGTGAGTTGATGAGATTATATCATTATTCATGTGATTCAAATTGATAATACAGATATTAATAACAAATATTACTCCTATGATGACAGGAATGTAATTCCTAATAGTAGTAACAATAAAAAGAGAAAGTGTGCAGGATGACTCAGTGCGAAATGTTAAGAGCCTGCCTTACTAAAAAGAACAAAATTCCAATTTTTCTTTTGCTTGTTTTTCATAAGTGAAAGAAGATAATGAAACGGAAATTACCACAATCATAGATAATGTTGTACTACAACAGAAAATATGAACCTGAAGAATTTTCAGTGTTGCCATCCATAGAAATTACAGTGTTGCCAGACTAACAATTTCCCTAAAATCTAAGTTAAGGCAGCGGCTAGAGGAACGAACTCAACTGCATTTGATTACGTATCATGTTGTTTTGGTTTCCTGTGAACTACTTTTTAAAATAATAGTTGTATTTAGTTTGTAATAAACAAAATAGTTTTACCATACAGTTATTAAAACTAAATAATAATGTTATTTAAAAAGTAGTTCACAAGAAACCAAAACAACATGATACGTAATCAAATGCAGTTTGTTCCTTTACTTGCTGCATTAACTTAGATTTTAGGGAAATTTTCATGGATGGCAACACTGAAAATTCTTCAGGTTCATATTTTCTGTTGCAGTACAACATTATCTATGATTGTGGTAATTTCCGTTTCATTCCGTTTCCGAACAACCGTGGAAGTAGATGAAACTTTTCTTGCACGTAGGAAGTATAACAGAGGTAGCAAGTTAAAAAGGAAAATAGTTATCATCTTCGGTATGCATTGTAAGGAAACCAAACGGGTATCTATTTCAAAGTGACCAATAAACCAAAACGGTATTATGGCCATATATATATATATATATATATATATATATATATATATATATATATATAACGAGGAACAAATCAATCATCTCCGACTTCGTGTATAAACAGTACGTTATAATAAAATATAAATTATTGCACCTTATTCTCTCTTATTTGACGTCCAAAGGAGGTTAATAGACTGTATGAAGAATATAAGGTAAATAAACTGACATTTGTAAAAAAAATGTAAAACCCGTCTAGGGTCCTAGAACCTTCCCTGAAAGACATCACAAAACATTGTTAATAATTTTAAGTCACAGTGGTATCTATTATTTCTAACTAGTGCAGCAAACATCACAATAATAAACATACAGAAGCAGTATTCGTTAAAAGGGTGCTGAATTGAGTAGAATTGTACCAACTCTTTCATAAAAGTACTGAAAATACGGAACTGAATTTGATACAATTGTACGAAGTGTGGCAACACTAATCTTAACTATGCATCTAAACAATTAAAAGTTCATGTCAGTGCCATTCCTGGACTCAATCAACTCAAGACTTTTTGCTCGTTTGTAATTTTATGCAAATCGCTAAGAAGGAGAGCCTTTGAAATTGGCTTCAAACTACCACAGAAACACGACGTAAGTGCCTTTCTCATATTATTTTATCTGACAATTTAGTTTAGGTAATTAAATGCAAATAAACAGGAACACATTTATACATTGATTCGTCATCATAAATGTCAAATTCTTTTAGACGTTAAAACAACACTTACTGAGCCCACTGCCGACAGTAAACTGTTTAAGTTAAAACTTGGTTATTTGCCTGTTAGAATAATTTCAAATGAAAATTCGTAAAAAAAATAAGCTAAAACTGACTGAAGTTACCCAAAGACCAGGCCCGTGCTGGCCCACCGGGACACCGGGACATGTCCCGGTGCGCCCTCCGAAATATCACAGTATAAATAAAGGTACAAGTTTTTAGTAATAAATTCTTACAGTTTTATTGGTAAAGAACCCGTGAAAGGTGCAGTGCGCCCTTTACATTAGGCGCCCTTCCGAGACCACATCAAAGATGAACGATTTTATTTACTCTTCTGTATCTTCTGTATAGCACAGTTCTGTACAATAAATACACATAGTTACTGTTGGCGAAGATCCCGTGAAAGATACAGTGCGCCCTTTACATAAGGCGCCTTACGAAACATCACATCATAGATAAGTGGTTTTAGTTATCCTGTATTTCAGCTTTGTTTAATAAATTCAAATACTGACTGGTAGTTCAGAACCTGTGAAGAATACAAGGCGCCCTTTACATAAGATGCCCTGCGAAATATCACTTTTTTTTTTACTTTATTCTTCTGTATTTCAGTTTTGTATTATAAATTCATACAGTTGCTATTGGCAGAGAACAGGTAAAGAGTATAATCGCTTACAAAAATATTATAAAGTTATATAGCTATAAAACGAAACAATGTGATACATCAAGAATAGTTCGGATAGTCAAACGTACGATGCATTTATGCAATACTACACTGATACTAGTCTCTAATTTACGATTGTTACGGCATCGAAGCTTTCACAGTCTTAATATGCATCCATATATCCTATCAAATTGATTGTTCCTGTGTGTTTTAAAGCAGTATTCGGATAATCAGTACCTGTTGTATTTCTGAAATATAGCTGTATTAATTTCCGTAAAATGTGGTCTTCCTGTCACCACGACACGGCGCGTCCTCAGGTTGTGGATCGAGGAGAAGGCCTCTGGGATATAGAGGTTAGCTGCAAGTATACTGAGTAAGCAGTCGCGGACAGAAAAGGGGTGATAATCCAGCTTGAGAATTTGGTGTGAGGCTAATAACCTTATCCTGTAAAAAAAAAAATGTTCAGATAAGTTCGCAGAATCCTCGGATCAGAACTGATAACTTGGCACGAACTCCGCAAAGTAAAATCGACATGAGATTGGAACATGAAATATAGGAAGTCTCTATAGGGATGGCGCATTAAAA
The DNA here is from genome assembly GCF_964235325.1 of Thermobia domestica. Taxonomy (NCBI): domain Eukaryota; kingdom Metazoa; phylum Arthropoda; class Insecta; order Zygentoma; family Lepismatidae; genus Thermobia; species Thermobia domestica. The sequence goes on along the minus strand of NC_137469.1, from coordinate 21,646,336 downwards.
TTTGTAAAAAATGAGTTTAGAAATAGAGGTTGGACCTAGCAAGTTAGATGAGAAGGAAATGGAGGAGTCATGTCGTGAAATTTTACGTTCTTTTACGGGGAACAAATTAAAAATTACCAACTAGAAACAGTGCTTTCGGTTCACAAACGAATACGTAATATCAGCAATTACATACGTAGGTTGAATTTGTTAATGATAGATTTTCTTTTACTTCTCTTAAGGGCCGGTGGTTTAATATTATTGTTTTAAATGTACATGCCCCAACAGAAAATAAGGATGGCGATTAAAAAAATACACTTTTTACGAAAGAATAGAATGGGTATTTGATTATCTCCTGCAATACTATATGAAAATTCTGTTAGGCTGTTTCAATGCGAAGGTAGGACCAGAGGGTATTTTCAAACCGATTATGGGGAATAAATGTTTGCATAAGGAAACTTGTGACAACGGCGTTAGACTCGTGAATTGTGCAATATCCAGAAACCTTATCGTGAAGATTACAAAATTCCAGCATCGCGACATTCATAAATATACTTGGACTTCATCAGATGGAAAAACACATATCCAAACTGATCATGTTTTAGTAGACAGAAAAGAACAGTCTAGCACAACTAATGTTCGGTCGTTCAGAGGAGTTGATTGTGATAGTAAGAGAGAGAGACTATCTTGGAATAAAGGAAATATTCAATATCTGAAAACGGTGCAGTTTATTTTTTTTTAAATAAAGGAAAGTCAGGTGAGAGGGGTGCCAAATTGAAGTGTCGAATAGATTCTCGGTTTTAGAAGGTTCGGAGTGCACTAGCGTTCAAGATACTTGGTTGAAATTAGAGGTAACATTAAAATTTCAGCAAAATAAATATTGGAGCAGGCACAAATACGTAGGAACAAACCATGGTTCAACCAGGAATGTACTAAAGTAGCAGAGAAGAGAAAACAGAAGAAACTGCGTTGGCTACAAAATCCGAACGAAATAACTACATAAAATTTCATTGGCATCTGGCAGAAAACTTCTAAAACTTTTAGAACAAAGAAACGCGACTTTTGAAAGATAAAATTAATTAACTTGAAGATAATAGTGAAAACAAAAACATTCGGGACTATAGAGATAGCATCTTAAATAGATGTAAAGATTTCTTTGACGATTTGCTTAACACATATCCAAAAACTAATGCGCGTGGAGAAAGTGAAATGCAAGCAGCATAACCGTATATTCCAGAACCTAACCAGACAGAAACAGAAATCGCCATTAAAAAAAAAATAAACACACATCTCCGGATGTAGACGAAATTCTGGTTGACTTAATTTTAGCTGAAGGGGAAAAATTGTAGAGCAAGATACACAAACTCATTCTCATTATCTGGAACAAGGAGGAATCACCACAAGAGTGAAGAGTATCAATCATTGTTCCAGTTCAGAAGAAAAGCAACAAAACAAATTTCATAATTATCGAGGTATTTCTCTTCTGTCAACATCCAATAAATCCTCTTAAACTTGTATTAGCAAGATTGCCTCCATACGCAGATGAAATTATTGGAGATTATCAGAACGGATTTAGGTAAAATCGATCAACTATCGACCAGATATTTACCATTTGACTAGTACTTGAAAAGAAATGAGACAGTACAACATCCTGGCACATCGATTATTGACTTTAGACTCTGCTAGAAGGTAAACATTATATAACATGCTTACAGAACTTGCAATACTGAAAAAGGTAGATTAATTAAGATATGTTTAAATGAATCCCAAGGTAAGGTTCGAGTAGAGAAATTCTTGTTCACGAGCTTTCACGTTGAGAATGATCTGAAACAAGGAGATGCGTTGTCATTATTATTTAACTTTGTTCTGGAGAACACGATAAGGAAAATCAAAGACAGCAATCAGGTCCTAGAACTGAATTGTATTTGCCAGGTTATGGCGTATGCTGATGATGTAAATTTAATAGGTAATGATAGAATAATACAAAGGAATGCAGAAATTTTAATTAACGCTTGCAGGGATATAGGCTTAAAAGTAAATGCAGAGAAAACTAAATAAATGGAAGTTTGTCGGGATCGTAATACTGCATTTTATGTATGCGTTAAAATATCAAATAATATTTTCTTTCGACAAAGTAGATACTTTCAAATATCTAGGATCATTATTAACACACCAAAACCATAATCACTAAAAAAATTGATGTCAGCTGAAAGCAGGGATTTCGTGCTATTATTCAGTTAAAAATCTTTTGTTGTCGCGAATTCTGTTGAGGAATTTGTAGCTCAAAATATAAAACGATAATCATGCCTGCTGTACTGTATGGTTGCGAAACATGGTCACTGACTCTGAGGGAAAATCGCAGACTGAAAGATTTGAAAACAAGATTCTTAAACCAATATTTGAACTCCAAAAGGAACGGGAATGGAAAAAGGCGGAAACTTCATAAAGAGGAACTGCATAATTTTATACCGTTTACCAAACATTGATAGGGTCATCAAGTCTAGGAGGCTCAAATGGTCAGGTTATGTAGACAGAATGGAGGAAATTACAAACGCTTTCGAAGTTGTAACTGGAAATCCAAATAGGAAAATGACCGTTAAAAAGACCGAGGCGCAGATGAGAGGACAATATTAAAATGGTTCTCGCAGAGATTGAAATATAAAGTAGAAACTGGGTTCAGTTTTCTAAGGACAGAAATCAATGGAGAGCTTTTATAAACGCGGCAATGAGCCTCCTGCGTCCATAGGCATGCTATATTAAGTTGTTGATACATTTAGCTTCTTTTTATTTGACAAAATGTTATTACAGAAACTAAAAGTTTTTCTGTAGTAAAGAGGATTTCCATTTACGTTAATACTAAAACAAACTTGGTGGTGATTTTGATATAAAATGACACCCATACTTTCTTTCAAAGTCTCTCTCTCTCTCTCTCTCTCTCTCTCTCTCTATATATATATATATATATATATATATATATATATATATATACATTCCCGTTTGTATGGGCGCCCTTTTAGTAGACTTGTCCACCGCCCTCATTGGTATCCCAGCACGGCCCTGCCAAAGACGTATACACTATAAACACACACATACACAAAAAGAGAGAGAAAGAAAGAGAGAGGCCCCTGTCTCCTGTCTTAAATCAGTTGAATGGATCAAATCATTTCATTTTTGGATCAAAACATCCAATATATTTCAATGGAAGCTTTTCTTTCAGGCCTGATATCTGGAGAAGTACTGTACATATAGTGTAGCGAAACCTCAACTATCAGTTAACTCTGTATAATGTGTTTATTTCTTAGAAAATACAAAAACTCGATTTAGGGGCCTTTCAAAACTTTTGTGGCCCCCTGATTCAAAAACTAATTGTCAAGATCACTGTCTTTTAATTCATTTTTTCGATCATTCCTAAAATCCTTGGTCAAGATCGAAATCTTTTGATCCTTTTTTCTATCATTCCAAAAATTCTGGTTTACCTGGGGTTCAACAGTGTCCAATAACCGACGTTCTTTTTGATCGGTTGTATCGTTTTGTAATTCACGACTTCGTTTAGTCGTTTCTAGTCAGGGGCCGCAGTTTCTCAGTGGAAAAGAGCGTTCTCCTCTGGTGCATGGGATCCCGGGTTCGATTCCGGCTCCCGCCAAGTGAACTTTGTGGTGGACAAACACCGTGTGCTTGGGTTTACTCAGGGTTCTCCCGTTTCCTCCCACTTACTTCATTTCATTCATTTCTCATCATCAATCTATCCTAGCCGGCATAACCGTGTGATGTTAAACTTTAATATTTCATTTCGTTTCTCATCTTTACACTGGTTTTATATTTTTCTCTTAAAGATTCTGTTAATCACTGCTATTATCTATATATTTTTTTTAAAAAAATGCAGTAATATATATTTACCGCTAACAACAAAACATAACTGCCGATTCGATAATTGACTTGTTGCAGAATTAAAATTTTCTTTGATGTTTAAATGTGCCCCGCCCTTCCACAATGACAATAATTTGGAAGAAGTGTTTAATTAAAACATTGCTAGCTTCTAAATAGGATAGAGCCAGGGCTCGAATAACTTATCTGAGGCCCGGGACTAGGAGAAAATTGTGGCCCCTGTTGACTTCACCTATTATATTTTTGTAAAAGTACACCAGGAATGTTAAGGGAATATGTTTTCATATTTTTGGTTAAATTTTATTTTATGATGGTGATTGTATCTTCTTATTTTTTTAAAATAGCCAGTCAGGATCCATCTGTAGGCCTGGGGCTATAGTCCCCTTAAACCCCCCTTAATTCGGCCCTGGATAGGGGGTAGGTGATTGTTTAAACGTTAAGTCAATAGTATTTTCCTTTTAAAAAGATATCACCTGACTCGTAACCAACAGCTACGGTGGCTAAAACTCTGCAATATTTGAGGGCCCGAGCGTTTGTAGATTTTATTTTTATATTGATCAGTGTAAAGAAGAAAACGTTCTGTTTTGAAATTTTAACTTTATTTTTCATGCACATGGGGTATAAATTAGCTAGAAATATTTTTCATGCTGGTCTGCACTCTGAGAGTTTAATGGCCCTCCACAACTTAAAGTTGGGGTGAGGCCAAGCAGACTGTACTCAAACCTTGCAACTTTAATTTAATTTATTTCTCGACGTCATAAAACGATGAAATTTCTACAGCGGAATAAATTGGAAGACAAAACGTAAAATATTCTATTGTTACTCTTATATATATTTACATATATTTTAGTTAGATGTTTTGTTAAATTTTAAAGTGATATCATCCTTTTCATATGCAACAAGCCATACTGTTGAGTAAAGCAAGTTTATCTTTAAAGATCTATCGCTTTGTATGGAGATCTGTGTTCAATTTGCCCTCACACCGTGAGTTGAATGTGAATGGAGATAAGGCGAAGACCAGTTGTTGGTTTGGGTATATAAAACACATACTACCTGGTTGTGGCAGTTCAGTTACACCGTGAACTTGCGTAAGGACAGAGGGAACATGAGCCCTCCACAGAGCGTCACAACGGCATGTATGCTGTACGACTCCAAACTCGGGTCAAACGCCACTGCAGCGGGACGAAAAATATGCCACGCCTTTGGTGAGTATTTCGTAACTAAACGAATAGTGCAGCGCTGGTTTAACAAGTTTAAGGACAGTGACAAAACACTCGAAGGCGCACCACGTGCCGGAAGACCAACACATGTACAAAATGAAGATCTTCAGGCAGCAATTGAGGTGAACAGTCGCCAGACATGTGAGGAACTGAGATTACAATTCAGTGTGAGTAAAGAAACCATTCGGCAGCACCTCCATGAACTTGGGAAACACTACAAGTTGGTTCTATGGGTCCCACATGATTTGACTCTAGGCCAGAAGGAAACGCGAGCAGACACCTGTGTTTCTTTACTGTCTCGTCTGAGAAAGGAGAAATTTCTGGAGAGGATGTTGACATGTGATGAGTAATGGGTCCTGTACGTAGCTCCACGACGCAATCATCATTGGTTAACATCCGATGAACCGGTTCCAAAACAGCTGAAAAGGGCATTGCACCAGAGAAATGTTCTCCCGTGTGTTTGGTGAACTACTTGCGGCATCGTGTATCGGGAAATGCTACGAGCTGATCAGAGCATCAATGCAACTGTGTACTGTCAGCGGTTGAGCCGTGTTCAAAACTCTTGAGCCATCACCTCTGAATCGCAAAAAGGTCCTCCTGTTGCAGTATAACGCTAAGCCCCACGTGCCTAGGATGACCCGGTACACTGTTCTACGCCTTGGATGGGAAACACTATTGCATCCGCCATACTTCTCGGACATTCACTTTCAGATTATCACCTGTTTCATTCCTTGGATAATCACCTTAGAGAACACCAGTTCAAATCCCTAGTAGAGGTGCAAAATGCACTTGATGCCCTCTTCGCTTCACGGTCCACCAAGTTCTATCGCGATGGAATCCATGACCTTCCAGAACGTTGGCAGAAGGTCATGGATGCTGATGTGACCTATTTTTGATCTTCTAGGTACATCTTAGGAGACACATGAATGTGCGAATGTGGTGGGTGAAAAAGTGTCAGAACTTTCTTGGATTACCTTTATAGTACTCAAGGGTTACTCGTTCGAACAAAGCTTAAGAATTTCACAACACATTTGAGACGGAATGAACTTATTCATAACAGCTTTTTCATAACATATTGAGATCCTTGTTATATATTAATTACTAGTTCTACACGATGGAATTATTAAATTTAAAAGAAAAAATGTTCAGAAAGGAAATACCCATTCTCTTGCACTTGTTTTCTTTCTTTTGATTGTTTAACAATGAATTCTCTAGGCCTAGAGGTCAGTTAAATTTATATATTTTTTGTCAGTTTTCTGTACGTATTCTTCTTGTTTTGCAGTGAAAATAATACCGTGAAGGAACTCTCTACGATGATTCACTTATCTCGAATAAATTTAATCTATGAATGAGGAAAACACAGTAATAAAATAAAAAATTATTTCTCAAAAGTATTGCAGTACATATTTATTTATTTATTTATTTTTACTCGCTAGAAGTACAAAATCTGGTAGATGATCGCTACTTCAGCTTTTCTTGTTTTTTTCTTTTTTCATCGAGTAGTTCGTCCAGGGAGAAATGAGAGATCCAAGGATATAATTGGTTTCCTCTTGAGCTCAAATAAACGTTGGAAGTTTTCTAGAACCCCGTATCCAAGGAGCGATCACGTACAACCTAATAATGGCTTTATGCAGGTAACGAAGCTGTTGAAATGAAATTTTAGCGCCAAGCACCACAAAAATATCATCGGAAGAAGCTGTGCTTTTTTGTGTTTTCGGAGCACAAAAACACGAAAACACTGGAATCGCAACTCGTAATGTCATAAATCATACTTTGAAACAATATTTGGCGTGTATGTATTATGTTTTCTTGCCAAAGCTCTTGTTCTTATTTTAAGTATGTTGAATGCTTAGTCTTTGTTTTGTCATTAATTTATATGGATAGTAACTTATCTGTTTTCTTCGAAATGAACTAAAATTTTAATCAGTTGAGTTGAGTTGAGTTGACTTGACTTGACTTGAGCTGACTTGACTTAAGTTGATTTGACTTGACTAGAATTGACTCAAGTTGACTTGAGTTTGCTTGACTTGACTCGACTTGACTTAAGTTGCTTTGAGTTTACTTGACTTGACTTGACCTGACTTAAGTTGCCTTGAGTTTACTTGACTTGATTTGACTTAAGTTGCCTTGAGTTTACTTGACTTGACTTGACTTGACTTGAATTGACTTGACTTGAGTTGACTTAAGTTGACTTGAGATGCCTTGACTTGACTTGACTTGAGTTTGAGTTTAACGTCCCGTTCAGCAGCGAGGCTGTATAAGACTTGGACCTACTGATTAACTAGGAATCCGAATCACAGGAGCTCCCACAGGGAATCAAACCCAGGTCTCTCACTCCAAAGGCGAATACGTTAACCGTTTAGTCATGAAGAAGCTCTAAAAATTTTAATGATGTGGGTTTACTGATATCTTCTTAAAATGTCTTTTGCTTCTTCTTAACTATATTTAAATTACATTTACTTTCCAAAAATGAATTTGCATTATAAAGGACGCGGCAGAAAGAACGTTCCTATCTTGGAAGGTAATAAGTTTAAAACCAAAGAAGATAATTCAATTTTTAAATTTCTGAAAGGTACACAGACTGCTATTTTAACCTTGAAACGCCGAAGGACGCAACTGCTGGGACAATGTATTAAACCTCAATAGCTCAGCCCTTAATTAAGCTAGGAAAATAATTTTGGTATCAATACGCTCAGGAAGATGAAGCTTGCTGCCGATATGCATTTTATGTATGTGGGAGATATCACGGTAGAAAAGAAGAGTAAAGCTCTTTTTGTTCTGCAACAGGATTTTTGGGGAGCCATTCTTCCCCTTGGGGTATATTCACAAAAAAATTGGTGTGTGAAGCAATGAAGTAGTTCACTACAGTGGCGTATTTAGGGGGAGCTTCCGGGCTTAAGCCCACCCCCAAAATCTTACTATAATAAGTATGTGAAATATCTTGCAGAATTTTCGCTTTTTCAGGCAAAGCTTCCCCCCCCGAAAGTTAGCAAAGCCCTCTCCGAAACAAAATCGCAAATACGCCACTGCCTGTATATGTATTTGTTGTTTATATGAGGAGAGCAGGACTGGATCCAGGATTTTCTGAAGGCGGTGCACCAATAACTATCAGTACAATTGAATCAAATTTAAATTTTTTAAAAGCCTTTAGGCATCTGTGATGTGTATGCGGAACTGACTTAAACTATTGTGTTCAGCAAAAACGCTTTCTTTTAAGCCCGAAACGGAAACATGACATGAAATTTTAGGAAAGTATTGCTATTTCCACTGCAAGTTTCTCACTTTAGATAGTGTATATTCAGAACGGGGGGCGCATGTGCTCCGATGCACCCCTCCCCCTAAATCGACCCTGGAGGAGAACAAAGTTCGCTAATCTTTGAGTCTCAGTTTTTTTTTTTTTTTTTTTTTTTTTTTTTTTTTTTTTACATAAATTACATTTATTTTCAGGACGGTTCCATATAAAACAAGGTATTTTTTCACTGAATTGGTCTAGATGCATAATTCTTGTTGCTATACATTATGTGCATGAAAAGTGATGTGCATATATTACGATATTGTGGTGTGTGTGTGTGTGTGAGGGGAGGGGGGGTTAATGTCAAATTCAATGATTTTTTCTTCTACGGAAAACATTTTCTTAAAAAATATTTCCTTTGTATTATAGCAATGACTACCATTTTTAATATTATTGTCACAAGTATGTTAACTACACATTAGCATAATTTTGTGAGCGTAGGATGACTGCAAGTGTTGTCAGGGCCTCCGAAATTCTATTTTTTCATATTTTTAGAATCTTTTTTGTTTCTTCTTCTTGTATGAACAGGGCGAAAATTACACAAATGTTACCATGTTGTAATCTATGTTCCATAAACTTTCCAACGATGTACCAATCATGACTATGATAATTATGTGGGTCACCAGGCTCCCAACGTGAGAGTTTACGATTTCGTTCAAATTTCTGGCGGGCATACAAAGGTTAAATCAGTGAGTTTTGAATATAACATCACGTGGTAGTCTCCATTATCAAGCGCAAAGCGGATTCAAAGTGCTAGTTGCGTTGGCATCTAAGACCGGCCATTTTTGATAAACTCATAAACAACAAATGCTGGATGTTCTCCCGAACCACGCCATTGTCTACACAAAAAATGGCGCGAAAAGACTTGTTAGAAAATAGCTCCCAATTTATTTAGAAGATCTATTCTGGCAACCGTACGAAAATTCTAACAGTTGGGGTTCTAAATAAAATTTTCAATTGGCTGAAGAACATCCACATTTGACTCAATTATAACAACAGGTAAAAGTACAGGTCTTTCTCGAAAAGAGATTGGTGGCCAAGGTTTTTTTTTTCTGAACAAGGCTGTACCCGCTGCTCGACTAAAACGCTCCCGCTTACTGTATACAGTTCTCAATCTGAGTATATGTCCCTCACAAATCAAGGAGTTCTGGGCAAAAATAATTCCGAGAGCTCCTCTATTCATTTATTTCATTATTTTTACTTATTTCTTGTTGCTTCCTTGAGCTTAAAGCGTACGTAAAATCGTGGTGACGTGAAACTTACAAATAAATATATTTTAAATCTATTTAAGAGTTTTGATCTCAAGTACTTCAACTTCTCGCACGATGGGGCCGCGGTGGCTCAGTGGTAGAGCGTACACCTCTGGTGCTTGGGGTCCCGGGTTCGATCCCACCCCCGCCAAGTCAACTTTGTGGTGGACAAACACCGTGTGCGTGGGTTTTTTCGGGGCTCTCCCGCTTCCTCCTACTTTCTTCATTCCACCATTTCATTCATTACTCATCATCACCGTCTCCTTTAGCCTAACCGGCATAACCGTGGGACGTAAAACTCAAAGATTTCATTTCATTTTCCTCGCACGATATTGGTTTGCGTTGGAATTTCGAACTGGTTTAGCCAGTTTTACCAAGTTGGTATCGAAAACCTTAAAATTCTGCTTAAGAAACAGGGTATAGTAGCTCGATGGCAGAATGGACAGTGTGAGGGTACTTAGTTTGACCCTAGACCACAGGAGACATCAGGTTCGTGGGCTTTCTTGTCGTTCTCTCCCATTTTCTCATTTCACCAATTTATTTAACAAAATCATTTAATCTCATCTGTCTGTTTCAGCATAAAACGAATAAACATGGAACTAGACACTTTGTAACGTTCACTTCTGGTGCAAGGGGTTTCTGATTCGATCCCAGCTCGCGCTGTGGGTTTTGTGGTGGACAAACACCATGTGCGTGGGTTTACTCAGGATTCTTCCGTTTGTGCCCACTTTCTTTATTCCATCAATTCATTCATTCCTTTATCCCATAACACTGAGACAAATCCGTTATTCGGACAGCGGTATATTGTACAAATGTACGGAATCCTTATGGTTACTACTGAAATCTGCACGGAACATACGTTATCCGTATGCTACATACGTATGCCTTTTCCTGCTTAGATGCTACTTTATGCTGAATGCTACTTCCTGCTTAGATGCTACTTTATGCCGAATGCAGAATGCTACTTCCTGCTTAGATGCTACTTGCAGAGTGTATGACATTTAATAATCTTTTATATAGGCCTATTACATACGTATACAAGGCCGGACTTAGGGGGGTGCAAAGGTGCAAGTACACACCCCTTCGTTCTAAATATGCACTATCTAAAATGACAAACTATCAATGAAAATAGTAACACTTTCTGAAACTTTCTACCATCATGTTTCTGTTTGGGTCTTAAAACAAAGCAGAGCTTTGCAACAGCAATAGTTTAAGTAGATCTTCGAAAGGTTGAAGAAAAAGGATTCGCCAAGCAAAACAATATAGCATTGTTAATTATGGAAGGAAACAGAAGCCAGGATGAGAGAAGAACATTTTTTTTTCCTCCATAACACTTGCGACCCTCTTTAGAATACTTTCCTCAGTTCCATGCATCAGTGTTGTCAGGGGTAAAGAACATTGTCACATGTCACTTTGGAAAGCTTCAGTGTCATTAGTTCTTTTGGTAGGTATTCGTGCACCACCCATCAGACAATCCTGGATCCGGCCCTGTACGTATACGTATGTTACATTCGTCAGCTATATGTTATGTACGTCTATCTGTATGTAAGATCCTGAACGTCTACATACATTTCTTTGTTTCATGCGGAAAGTACGTATACATGGAACACTTATACGGAAAGTATTATAAAATATACGTTTGTTGCAAGGTGTTACCCATAGTTGTGCGTTTAGTCTAAAAATACAACATTTACGATGTAAGCTATGGTTTTATGTACGGCAAATACAATTTTTTCTCTGTGAAGGCATAAACATGGGACCTAGAACTGAAAAATTTAAATTTCATTTCACTGTTTTTTTTTGTTTTTTTTTTTTTAGAAATTTCATTTCACCGTCTGTGGGTATTCCTAAAAAAAAATAATGAAAAAAACCGTCGAAACAAGGAAAAAGATACATGACTAGAATTCCGAAGTAAATAACAATATATTAAAGATAAATACTCAACGCAGGAATAGTTAAGATGAAACACAATATTAAAAATCTGGAAAGAAAAGCAATATATGTACACACACACATACTTACACATACACACACACACATTCATATATATACACACACACACAAAGAGAATCTGTAAAACAAAGAGAAACGATATTATGTACATTCCTTATGGGTGGGCGGAATTTTTCTTCAAATAAAACTGGGTCGACGTAAGTTCTTGAAGCGCTGAAAAACGAAGGTTTCGACCATTCTTTACTAAGGTCTTTAGGGAGTGGGGAAAAGATGAGCCACATACACACAGGCAGATTCTCTAATACACTAGACGTATATATATATATATATATACTGGGGTAGAATGGGGTATATATATATGAATGAATGAACGAAGTCAGAATAAAATTGAGGGATTCGGTATTTACCAAGCCACGTAGTAGTACTGAGTTCGACGACGAAGTTGGAGAAGCGAGATGGAACATGCCTGGAAGTCTGTTTCTCCATCTGTCTCAGACAACTCCAATTCCTGGAAAGGACATCTCCGAGATAGTCTATTTTGAGTTTTTTTTTTTGTTCTTCTTTTTCTCCATACCATTCTTTTCTTCATTTTCATTTTTAGTTCCACACTCTTTTGAGACCTTGAAAGCTGAAGCTCCAATTTCTATCTCATACACACATATGACGAAAGCAAGTCTCCTTTCAACTCCAGTATTCTCTATATCTACTTGAGATCTTCCGCCTTCGATAAAAAAAAGTACCAGTCGTTTTATATTTCTAGGTTCGAGGAATGACAAGAGAGCTTGAAACGTGGATATGGTTTTTAAAAAGTTGGCTGTACAAGTTTCATGGCGTCTACATGCCTAAAAAATTAATCTTGGAAATCTGTTAGTTTCGACGTAAGTATACCCTTTTGCAATACATCATAACCAAAGGTGCCCATGTTGTGGTTTCCAAGGGGGCAAGTATAAGCGACATTTCATTATTTATTTATTTATTTATTTATTTATTTATTTATTTATTGTCAACACAACAGGCTATGGCCCAATTACAGTGTTGTAAATTACGCATTTCAAATGTAGTCTCAAATTTTGCGGTAACTATTCTAAAATATCTATTGGGTTTTCGATCTTCCGAAGCACAATTTCCTCTAAAGGGGGGGAGAGCTCTCCACCTGCCCCCCCCTGATGATGGGCGTCCTTGATCACAACCAAATTTTAAACTTAAGGATATATAACATTATCCAAGGATAAGGATTCAGATTTTTTTTTTTTCCAAGTAACTGACTCTGTGCTCTATGAAACCCATAGGTTCACAAAAGCTCTCCATTGACTTCTATTCTTAGCCAACTGGATCCAGTTTCTATTTTGTATTCCTATATCTGCGATATCCATCTTAATATTTTCCTCTCATATGCGCCTGTGTCTTCCTAATGGTCGTTTTCCGATTGGATTTCCAGTTAAAAATTTTGAATGCGTTCCTACATTCTTCCATTCTGGCTACATGACCTGCCCACCTGAGCCTCCTTGGACTTAATGACCCTAATAATGTTTGATAAACCATACAACTTATGTAGTTCCTCGGTATGAAGTTTCCTCCATTCCACATCCCCGTTCCTTTTGGGTCCGAATATTCGTCTCAGAATCTTGTTCTCAAATACTTCCAGTCTATGTTCTTCCCTCAGAGTAAGCGACTATGCTTCGCAACCGTACAGAACAACAGACTTGATTATCGTTTTATATATTGTAAGTTTCAAATTACCCGACAGAATTCACGACAACAAAAGACTTTGAACTGAATAATAATACGAATTCTCTGCTTTTAGTCGACTTTTAATTTTTATGTATGCTTTTTCTTTTTGCTATTAACAAAAAAGCAAGTAGAAGGATCTCGTGTTCACCACGTGAAGTAATTTGTCTTGTATATTTTATATATTTTGTCAATTAATGTTGAAATCGGAAAATGATAGTAGATTTCTACCACTTCTTGTCTTAGATACATTTAGAGTGACGTTGAAAAAATATTTTAGGGACGTTTAATTGGTTGCTGCAAACCAGTTCATACTATCACATTGTTCCTCTACATCAATCATCGTTAAAACCGAAAGTGATTGATTTCAGGTACTTCCGGTTTGAATACAATGTTAATAGAGAAGACAGTATCTATTCTTAAAACACTAAATTGATTCCAAAAAATTAAAAAGATATCTTTATTTGAAATTATTATTTTAGTAGGAATTATATTACGGTAGGATACTAGTTCAGTGAGACAAACAACCAATCACTGGTCATCGACCCTCTGGTAGTCAGGTGGGTTTGTTTATATCTACTTTTTTTTCTAAGGCTGAAAAGAGAATAGAAATGTCCTCCATCAACGTCCAAGCGCAATACGAAAACGACGATGCATTTTTTGACGGTGGCTGCTAGAATCTTTGGTATCATAGCCCGAACCTCGCGTCAGATACTTTCTCGTAACTCATCCCGAGGACTGGGTTTGTTCATGCTGTAGATACGCTCTTTTAAATAACCCAACAGGAAAATACATCAGATGGGATCAGATCTGCTGATCTTGGAACTCACAGTTCTCCTGAAAATATTTTGTTCCGGGGAAAATGATTTGATTTCAGCCATGTTCACGCTGGAACAGACCGGTATAGCCACTCCAAAAATGTAGGGGGGGGGGGATGAAGTTAGGGGGGCATGACCCAATGATATTGTAGTTCATCACCATGTTATAGTTCATTTGCAAGCCTGCCGTGAAAATTTTAGGGGGCAGCAAAAATTTAGGGGAGACGGCCCCCCTAGACCCTCCTAAATACGGGCCTGCGCTGGAATACCGATACATCTTCATTTTGACTCGAAAGGAAGGTTCTCTTTCCGTGTTACCTCCATATGTGTGTGTATGTCTCAAGGTTTAACCCTTTAATTGGGAAGCATTGATAGCAATACCATTAAAATACAGTATTTAGTTTGTTTTTATGGTTGAACTATATCGTCCTGATCAAAATTTCGTAAATTTTAAAGCAGTTTTGTACTTTGGTTACAAAATACAGAATGGTTATTTCAAAGCAATACTGCCATAAAATAAGTCTTATGTGCTGCTACTGAACAGCATTTCTCTATTATGGTCAAATATCATAAGAATGTTTTCAGTAACTACCAGCAGTTTCGTTGAAATATCTTCCTACAGAGCAAGAAACCACAAATAAAAATAAATAAATAAATAAATAAAAGAACTTTCGCTGAACGAAGGAGATAAAGCTTCTACAATACTAAATTTGACTGTCCCCTGTTGACAAAGATTAGAAATATCTAAACAAGCGACCCGCAAATCATATATATGAATATTGTATGAAAGCAATAATCCCAATTAAATGAACACTGAAGTCATAATTCGTGCGGATAACGCAATCGCATGTGATGTGGCTTGTAAGTAACAATGCCAAATAAAGGTTTAGAAAGTGAACGAAATCCTTGAAATACTTACAGCTGCAAATTTCAGCCATTCTCATGTTGGAATACCGATACATGTTCAGTTCGACTCGAAAGGAAACTGTCTTTCCATGTTGTCTTCTCTATGTGTGTGTGTGTATCAAGATGTAAAATTCCATTAAAAAAGCAAAAGAAATCCTTGAAATATTTTTAATAGCTACAATGAATATTATCGGAGCTACTTTCAAGTGTGACAACCTTTATAACATCGCTTATAAAGTTTTTTTTTTTTTCGATATTGGAGTGATGCTTTTATCCGAAAGGCATAGTATATGTCAGGGGTAAAAGTGCGGTGGAACGCTGAGGGACGCCGTTCAAAAACTATGTACGGTGTCCCCCAGTTCCTAAAAAATTACAATGGGCAAAGATGGACAGGGGGACGGCGTGACGTCATTCTCTACCTACCGTCCTCCTCTTACATTTTCAGATCCACTTTTACCCCTGGTATATGTGGTGATTTTCAATTAGTACAGCCAGGTCCGTATCCAGGGGTGTCTAGGGGTTCCGTTCCCCCCTAAAAGTTTCACGGTAGACTGGCAAATGAACTATAATATGGTTGCATTGGGCTCCCCCTAACTTCAGCCGGGTCCCCCCTACATTTTTGGGCTGGTTACAGGCCTGAGTACAGCTATTATTAATCTTTACCATAAACTTTCTTTCAGTCTTCATTTTCGAATATCCTTTAGTTTATGATCACCCCGTAGTTGAATGGTTAAATTCGCTTCCGTGGAGAGTTGTTGACTTCACGCTGTCATAAATTTTCAATTTTAATTTCCTCGGTAGATAGAGAAGAACAGGTTAACATTTTTAGGATTTGAACTGTCATTTAAGTAACTTTATTTGCAGAAATAGCAATGCGGTTGGAAATAACATACACCACAAATGATTTAAGAAATCAGAATATTATACTGATTGGTTTTGTCAGAGAAATTGTCTTTGTTGAAGCATATTAATACTCAATGCTTTTCGATGTTCTTCTTCCTCTTTTCTAGGAATATTCGTAAGCGACATAACATTTTAGTTCAGCATACGTAGGACCAGCGTTGCCAGAGCTACTGATTTTGCAGATCTCTTGCTTTTTCTACGTTCTACTGATCTACTGTGAAAGAAAATGAAAAGTTAACAATCTCCTGCTTTTTCCTTACTTCGAGAAGTTAAAGAAATATGTTATTATTAATATTGAGTTTTCATTTTTTTCCTTTCATAAAAAGAGGCAATTTCTCTGTATCCATACACAAAGCTCTGTAGCGCAAATAGTTATAGAGTTTTGATGTACATAATATGAATACAAGGATACAACTGTACGTCATCTTCTATGTGCATGATCGTTGGCGATCTTTATGACTTACTGTAAGATTAACCAGTAAGTGTTGTTTAGATTGGGACTTGGGTTGGAAGCAGGATAGAAGTGAGGGGTATGCTGGGGGGACGAAATTATTCCACATCCAAAAATATCTATGGCGTCACCCTACTATTTCAGAACCACTTTTACCCTGGTTGGAAGAGTAGCTTAAATCACTTCTCCACGATCGTCAGCTCTTATTTTGAAGTAATTAAAATTCAAATTTATGTTTTGTAAGTTATGTATTGTTTTATTTTGAAATTAAAGTAATAATGAGTTTTGGACCTCTTGTTTTGACCGCTGACCCTTTAATAATGGCAAATTTTTTGGTCCCCCTGCATTTGCACTCAAATGCCGCCACTTTATATGTCTACTGCTTTCTCCTGTTTTTTTTATGTTCAAATCTTCAGTTTTTCCAACTGATCGGTCTGGCAACAATGAGTAGGATAGAGATTTGAAATACTAATACCTATTTGTGACTTCTTTTTGAGCACTTAGTGTGTGGTTTCCCCTTGAGTCGAAAATTCATCTTAAAATGAAATATTTAGTCAAATAATTCAATTCCTTTCGCTCTTACCCGAAGTGCAACGTTCCAAAGAGATGCACATTTTTGGTTCCAAAGAATACTTCTGATAAATAAGAAATGCATAGACTAGTGTGTATTTTACTTTGTTTTGATGTAAATGTGGTTCCTTACTTATCTTATTTTTGATTCATTTGCTCGTTAAAGTACCTTTCGAAAATTTAAACAAAAAAATAATTATATGTCAAAACAAATTATAATCACTGTGACAGTTCCGTTATGTAGCTGAGGTCTTTGCAACCCACCGGAAACAAATGATACCGGAAATAGTGGTTCAAACAAGTTATGCTATGCTTAACCAGGAGCGGATTAAGGGCGGAGCCAATGGAGCCCAGGCACCGGGGACCCAGACTCAGGGGGGCCCAAAAAATACCTCTGTTTAATACTAAAATATAGCAATCAATTTATTATATTATAGGTTTCAGACCCATGTTAATTTTATTTCCGTTCGCTACGCTTGCGGTATCTAGATTTAAGTCTTCATCCATCAGCAGCATTTAATTGTTAATAATGAATGTAATTAAACTAATTATTGTAAACTTTGAGCACATTAAAATATTACTACATAGTTATCGGTGTTTAGATAAACCTATGGGGTTGTGGAAGGCAGCAAAAGAAAATTTATGCTCTGGAATTATTCGTAACATAGGGCCCCCTTGAAATAGTTTGCGCCAGAACCCCAAAAGCCTTAATTCGCCCCTGTGCTTGACCAATCCATTGCCGCCATACTGCTTTCCTTTTCGAATTGCTTCAAGATAAATTATTGTTTTACAACAAAACCATTAATGCTTTAGAAGCAAACAATTATATTTTCTCTTCTCTCATTATGCTTGCTGTATTTGGAATGCAAACAGGAGTTCTCAAGGATTATGATCCTTGACAACAGTATACACTTAAAGCAGTTAATGAGCACTTCATGATCACAGTCCGATAGAGTCTTTAATATTTGATAAATCCAGTTAATAAACAAATACGTGAACTGACGAGGATCCGTGCACCGGAAGACTTCTGGTTTGACTTATTTAGCATTTGCTATGTACAGGGTGCGTTCACAAAGTTTCAAGACTGAGTGTTAACTGAGTAGGGGCTCGCGAACAGACACCTTCCACTGAGAGGGTGCTTTAGTTGGAGATGTCAGCTAACCGTCCATACGAGTGTCAGTTGCCTCGAAACGCGGAAGTGAGTAGATAGCTAGTGGCGTGAGTGTGTTCTGTTTCCTCGTCAAAACCTGAGTGGAAAATGCAGCGGTATTTGAAGCAGCGTTATGCCGTGAAGTTCTGTGCGAAGCAGAACAAAACAGTTTCAGACTTTTCATATGATTCAAAAGGCCTGCAAAGAAGACGCCATGCCGCCAGCAATGGTTTTCATGCGACACAAGAGGTTCAAAGAAGGCCATGAGGACGTTGAAGACCTGAAACAAGCCGAACTGAGGAAAATCTGATGAAAGTGCATGAATTCTTAAACACTGGTCATCGTCTTAGTTAGTATTAGATTAATTGCCGATGAACTGGGATTGGTTTCGACTACGGTGTTCAAGTTAGTGGACAGAAGATTTAAAGATGAGAAAAGTGTGTGACAAACGTGTTCTCAAAGTTCTGTCGGATCAACGGAAGGTCTAGGTGTTTGCGAAGAAATGCTTGAAGGTTTTTCCAAGACAATCCTCATTTCTGGACACAATTCCAGCAGTCCAGGCGACATCGACGATGCCCCTTCACAACCTTGCGCGCGAAGACTTTCAGGAAGCCTATGAACAATGGAAACCACGCTAGTAGTGGTGTGTTGATGCCGAAGGGTCATATTTCGAAGACTTTTAGTTCGCTGTACAAAAATGCGTAATACATTTGTTATTCTGAGACCAGTCTTGAAACTTTGTGAACGCACCCTATATATGATCTGAAAATACACTAAAGAAAATCAAATAGTGTCTAGTTAGAGATGAGTAAACTTTAAAATTTCTAAACTAAACATTTCTTAAGAATCTTAAAAGAATCAAAATGAAATGGCATGAAATGAAATCTTTGTTTTTCGTCCCACGATTATGCCGGCTAGGCCAAAGGAGACGATGATGATGAGAAATGAATAACATGGTGGAATGAAGAAAGTGGGAGGAAACGGGAGAATCCCAGAAAACCCACGCACACGGTGTTTGTTCTCCACAAAGTTTACTTGGCTTGAATGGGGATCGAACCAGGGACCCTACGCAACCTTTAGGCTAAAAGAGACGAATGTTTAAAGCAAGCCAATGATGATGAATTAGTAGAATTGTGATGTGGGAGGAAACGGAAGTACGGTACCCCTAGAAAACCAACGGAGACGATCTTGTCCACCACAAACTTACTTGGCAGGGGTTCGAACCAGGGACCCTACGCTCAAGAACTAAGCGCTATATCGCTGAGCCACATTTCCCTGTATACAAGAATCAGTTTCATCTTAGAAAGTGGCCTGGTTCTTGAATAGTAGGCCTATCAAGTTTTATGTTAACAAACAAATTCGTTTTTTATCGTTTTTATGGCTCAGTGGTAGAGTGATCACCCCTGGTGTGTGGGGTCCTTCGTTCGATCCCAGCTCGCGCCAAGTAAGATTTGCAATGAACAAACACCGTGTGCTTGAGATTTCTCTAGGTTCTCCCGTTTTATCCCGCTTTCTTCATTCCACCATTTCATTCATTTCTTATCACCGTTTCCTTTAGCCTCACCGGCATAATTGTGGGACGTAAAACTTATAGATTTATTTTTCTTTTCTTTTTTGTTTTTCTTTCTTTTTTTTCAATCTGCATATAAAGATTTACCCTCAAGCACGTGATTTTGTCTGGCTCGATGAGGTGGTCTATTGATACAGATATAGACAGATAATATTGTCAATTAAATATTTCTTTGAACTTTCAGTGTAAATTTCAGCTCCTATTTTCGTAGTTAATTTTGTTATAAATTTCAAGCTTTAGTGATAAAAATCTATCCTGTATTGACTTGACACAAAATTGAATCATAGAACAATTTACCAGTATTTTGTGTCTGCGACAATAAACCTTGGAGCTTCATAAGCCATAGACATAGATATAAGCTAAGTAGAAAACTCCTATTTGGCTTCTAGTGGTGTCACAAACACACACACAGATAAAACAATTTCCTTCCAACGGCATCGAGGCAGAGAGAAAGAACAGTAAAGCTAATTACCTCTTCTGATAAGGGAAGGCAAATTTGCAATCAACGTGGAACCAGCCAATGCAAATAGCACATTTTCACCAGAGATAAAAGCATTAACACCATTTTTTTTTTTTTTTTTTTAAGAATTTTTTCCAACAAACCTTTAGTTCTCTCGCAGAATTCTCGAATTGGAAGGCACATTGAGATATTAGATATGGGAAGCATACTTGAAATAAAGTAGATATCAAATTTTATATAATGAGATGTTGAATTCGATGTCCACATAGAAATTATATATATGAAGGTTATATTTTGAATCCTATTAAACTACATCACTGTTGAACATTAGGAAACTTCTTATGAACAAGAGTTTGCATAGACGAACATTAGTTTTACATTGCAAACACTACTTTGTACTCTTTCTACTGGTTTAGCAAAATAAATTTCAAGTCAGTGGCATGAGAAACCAAAAGTAAATCACCACCAAAGTTACAGCTCTAGCCTGTAGCGGTTATAGAAGTTTTTCGAGTTCCACCCGCAAAATCAAATTCTAGAGACCTCATTTCACGAAGTTGATTGTTTTATTTCAAGAGTGGAAGTAAATACAAATTTACTACCCCATAGCTGTTTATACCTATTAGTAAGTACCGTTTCCTACACAAGCCATTCTCAATTGAATACTTTGTTACGCCACAGGTTACTGTTCGCCTTCTTAGTAAAAGAGGAAGGAGTTTGCAGATAACCTGACATTGATAAAACACAGTGGTGCCAAACAAACAAAATAGTCAAGACATCGTTCCTTGTTGATCCATGACACTGGCAACACTTGTTGTACAACGTCATCTCCTTAGCTCCTTTGCTCATTGTGTTTCTCTCTGTTTTTCTCAATTTCATGTACAGCAGAGTCCCTTAAAGTCGGCACTTGATAACGCGACAATATTTATAACTCGACCACACCCTGAGACGAAAAAAAAAAAAAAAAAAAAACAGCGCGCATACTCGTTCAAGTATTTTTCTGAGCTCTGTCTTATCAAGTAAATTACTGTGCAGTATGTATTCATTAATTTTTATTTTCGTGTATAGTAAAGGCTGTTTGTTGCATAAAGTACATACGTTTCCCTTGTTTAAGGGTAATTGGGCTGCTTATTCTCTGTTGTATTCTGAAGCAACCAATACATAGGGTCTACAAGTAGCTACAGTACTGTGTTTTCTGAGCAAACACTCATACTTATTCTTTTTTAACCCGGCATTCTCGATAACCCTGCATTTTTCAAAAACTCGGATAGATTTCGGTTCACATTATGCCAAGTGTTCTGAATTCTACTGTATTGTCCACTTGGAAATAACTGATCCACAAAATCCAATGCAGCAACGAATACAAAGCCACAAATCCCGAGACTCAAACATGCAAGGTCGCCCATCAAGGGGGCCAAGGTGGGGCGACCCCTAGAGGAAATTGTACTTCGGAATACCGAAAACCCAATAGAGTTTTTACATTAGTTACAGCAAAATTTGAAACTATATTTGAAATGTCGCTTATACTTGCCCCCCCCCTTGGAAACCACAGTTTGGGCGCCCTTGCAAACCTTCACTTAATTTCAACTAAATTAGAATAGCAAACTTTTGAATAGAATGAGTTTTAACTTATTTTTTTCTTACAACTGACCCAGTTATACGAAACATGAATACGAAATTGTAACAATGGCAACGTTACAAAATCTGATACATATACTTTCGTTTGATACCAATCGACAGTAATCACCATGCGGCAGAATTTCACTCTGATCGACTTTGATATTACTTGGGAAGTGGTTATTGTATAGTTATCCGATATGAATTTAGCATCAGAGAAACAGGTTCTGTGTTTGATCTTACCTCACATTTGCAACCAGAAAAAGTTCTTAGATAAACAGTACTACTTCCATTTTCAGTACTGAATTCAGATAGCTTAAACGTTTGCTGCAGTTTTACGTTGTCTAACGAAAGAAATACGTTAAAATTACTTTTCAAGAGATGGCAGGATCGTCATACATTTCAATGAATATGTTCTATGTAAGTCAAATCAAGTGTTTAGTTCCAAAGTTGGTCGTCCGTTTTTTACCGGGAAGAAATAAATAATTTGCTTGTTTGTGTGCTTAATAATGTATAAGGAGATCGAAAGTTGTGTTTATTTTCTTATATAAGCGGTTCTAAACATGGAACTATTTGGGAAGTGAAGGGAACAACTTGGCGCAAGGTTACTTGATGGTAGGATTATGGGAATGTAATGAGCATTTGCTTTGTAAACATGGCTGGTGATAGTCAGGTAAATCTATTAAAGTAAATAAAAGTCATGGCTTAATAAATCTAAAAATAGATTGTAGAAAATGCGGTAAGCAAGTAACTGTAAAAGAAACGTGGAGAAAATTATACTTGTTAATGTAACCGTAACATAACCAACATTTTAGTTGTAATAAAGACAGAAAACAACATGCCCTGTGGGGCTGTAACCCGCCTGCACTCGGTGACGCTCGCTTGGCAATACTATTTGAAATAAATATGAAACTTTAGTACACAAAGGAACCAAATATTACGCTGTTAGCCAAAAACTATACGGACGACCAATTTCGGAATAAATGCCCAAATCAAAGAAAAAGTACACAATATTTTATGTCCTTTTTTCAAATTTCTTGTTCAATCAAGGAAAGTAAACTTATGAAATTTCTTCAGCTGAATATGTATGTAAAGCAAATACCATACAAAAAACCTACTTGTATAAATTAACACAGAAATAAAGAATAACACCATATGCAAAGATATTCTTAATTACTGTCCTTCATAATCTGTTCCGAAAACCAAAAGTTTACCAAACATTCTATAGGAAAAGTACTTGTGATAAGTTTGTACACTCATGTCCAAAATTATTGTCGCATGTCTATAAAATATATCGTTATAGGAATATAATTTGATAGCGAATTCGCCCGATATTTCTTATAATGTTAGTATGTGTATAATCGGCAAGGACATGTATGTGGCAAATTTCATGTCAAAAGAGCAGCAAATAAGAACAATAAAATGAAAATAAAACTTTCTTGTCCATTTAGCAACATTTGGTTTGCTCATTCTAATTTTCGTATTTATAATTCTTTTCGTATGAAATTTACCACAAATAGACATTTCCCGATTATACACATAGTATCAGTATTAAAAGTACCCTGCAAAATCAGTATCAAAATATATTCTTATAAGAAGATAGTTATAGGTATGCGACAATCATTTTGGACATGAGTGTACCTGTCTCGGTTCCAAGAGAGGTCTTAACGTTTAATTTCTACCCTTTGAATGGAACTTTCTTTGAGGATTATAAAGACAAAGTTTCTTGATTACTTGGTGTCGAAATTGGTTAAACAAATAAATCGAGTAGATTCAAATTTCAGATTTTAAGTTTGAACACACATACCTATAATGTGCTAAGAAAATAATTTTTTCAATCGTAACTTTCGGAAAATTCATTTTTGATTTCGATTAAATACATTTTATTTTGAGCATCATCTTCGTTATTAGGATCATGTAAATGAGACTTTTAATATTGAAATGTTTGTATGTCCGTTACTCCACACGATAATCCTTGAACGGAAGCGAATCCTTGAATTCCTTTATTATTATTATTATTATTATTATTATTATTATTATTATTATTATTATCTAGAGAGAGATTATCTCAGCCAATTTCATTAATGTAATGAAAGGGTTAACTGCCGTAGATGGCGGCCCCGAAATAAAAAAATTTACGGAGAAATGAACAAAATCAGACTAAATGTGATAATGCGAGTAAGAAATGTTAGAAAGGTAATTACTTGTAGGGCGATTAATAAGGGAGAAAACGTAAGTTAAATTGTGGACTGTATGTGTTTGTGGATTGATGCGATATGAGGTGAAGCCACAGTAGAGCTTAATCTGACAGTGTTTCAAACCCACTCTGTTATTAACTACCTTAGGATATGTATGCTGCTGTATTATCATGGGGGTCAGGGTGGAAGAAAACGAACCTTTGCGGGACTTCTAAACCCCTTCACTCGCTCAGCTATGTTACGTTACCCAAATAGATCACTTAATTTGTCACAGTTGTGTGTGCAAAGTAGACTAAATACCACGTGACATTACGTCACGATCGGGTGGTGCTACTTCAATGTAAAATTAACCTTACCCTTTGGGAAAACATTATATTTAATCGGCCGCATAGTTTTAGTCATTAATGAGTAGTGTGTAGTTTGCAACAATTAACGGTTCCAACAGTAGCGTAGGCAGGATGTGTGTTTGGGAAGGGGGCCCAAGTGCTGTTATAGGTACATATAGAAAAATTACAAATAACATAATATATAAAACATTGCAAACATCAAAGTACCAAAGTACATTGTCGGACCTATTTGGGGGGCCCCTCCGCCCCCCCCCTTCCCTACGCCACTGGGTTCCAAGGTACTAATTTTGCGCAGTATGTTATACTAAAGAGCAAAACAAGCATGGAATTAGAAATATTTGTCGTTAATAGTGATTAGTAAAGGCCAGAAATGAAGCAGGAGTAATCGTACGTAAGAAATACTAAAATAAGAACAAGTAAGTTGTAATACAACATAGAAAACAGATTCTTGTGTGTTTTATCCGGGGCTGCCATCTGCGGCAGTTTCGCCTACTCAAATTCGTTAACATACAGTATTCATGCTTAACGATGACTTTAACGCTAGTTATTTACATTACATTTTTTTTACTATTAAAAAAAGAATGTTAATTCTAGAATGCAAGAAATTACATGACGCGCCTTTAGATGGCAGTAAACACCTCCAGCGGTTGACATCTACCAGACAAAATTGAAACTTATAGGAATAAAAATAAATATGTTTCGCATAACTTCTTTACAATATTTAACGTAGAAGAGTTTGTTCACTTGTCATTTCTATTCTTGGCTTAAGTTTAGAGTTGCCCCTCCAGTTTCATACCAACAAGAAAGCAGTAAAAACATTAAAACGTGCAGTTTTACTATACGGATCCATACCATAAAAACTAGTAGCAACGGATTAGAAGCCCCGCAGAAGTTCGTTGGGTTCTGTTCTCGGCATAAAATGGTAATGCTGCTGTATCATCAAACCTTCCGCGTCTTGCAAATAGTACCCAACTTCCACATATTTTTCCTCGTATTAAACATAACTTTACTGCCAAACTTACACACCTAAACATCACATAAGAACTCCATTTCTTACCTCATTTCTCCTGTAAATTTTCCTAATTTTTATTATTTTTTTTTTAAAAAAAGGGAACAACTTGAAACTTAACACCTATCCGTGAAGATAGATGCCTGTAAGTTAGTCAGCTCCGCCAAATATTCAAAACAACCATACTGTCTCATCCCATTCGAACAGCGAAACAAACACCAAAAGCGACCTAGTCGTGAGTTTAGAAATAGCCAGGCCCGTATCCAGGGGCGGGCTAGGGGTCGGGCCCCCCTAAATTTTCGCTTGCCCCCTTAAAATTTTCACGGTAGGCTTGCAAATGAACTATAGTATGGTGATGAACTATCATATGGCTGGATCGGACACCCCTAACTTCAGGCGGGCCCCCCTTCATTTTTGGGCTGATTACGGGCCTGGAAACAGCTACATTAGCCCTTTTAATAGCTGTTTTTTCAGCTAACAACAAAATGAAAAAGAAACATTTGTCTTATTTCATCACATTGTTTCATCTCTATAAGCAACAATATATCAAAAGCGACTCTCTTCAACATTTGGAAACTGCTGTATTAGCACTGGTAATGGTTGTTCAACAGGCAGAAAAGAAACGAAAAGGAAACACTTGTCTTTTTATCTTATGACAGTCTCTCATCTCAACAAAAGTAACCTTATGCATTTAGAGACAGTTACATTCACTATGCCCATCAAACAATCAAACGAAAAAGGAAATCTTCTCTCCTACCTTGCCACGTTCTTTGAGTATTTACATACTTGTTTTAATACTTACGAAGTTAGTTTATCATGAAATATGACACATACCTGTAAATAAAAAGAAAATACAACATTAATACATAGTCATGTAAACAGATGCATACATTGTTTACATTAATTGCACATTATTATTAAAGTTTAAGGGATAATAATTGTCCAGATATGAGATATACATTCTATAATCTCATCGAGGTGAATAGAACATTCTCGTAATAGTCATTGTCATATACACAGCATTGAGGCACATACGAAAAGCGTCCATCTAATAAGTTATCTACCTTGACATGAAGAGAGCGGCGGAACATAATGACGCCTAATGGAGGCCATAGACGTACACACTTGCATGACCAACATGCATTAAAGATTTGTTTCATCATACATGTTGGGAGAATTTTTTTTTCCACACACGTAACAACTTGCTATCCAACTTACTAGAAGAATGAATCGGAGGAAATAGCCACGTAATTTCTTCGTGATTGGCGGAACTAAATATAAAACTACCAACTTGCATGAACGAGCACATACACGATAAACATGCATGAAAAACAGCAAAACCATCATGCAAGTTTACAGAAGACTTTTAAAACTTTCAACATGCATGAACGAGGCCATACACGATCAACTTGCCTGTGGTTTTGTCATTTTTCATGCATGTTGGAAGGTTTCTACATGCATGTATCTGCATGTATGGGTTCCTTACCATACACACCAATGTCACTGTGAGGAACCCCGCTGCACAATTTGAGGACAGTCGGAGCAACGCAGTGAGCGGCCGTGAACATAGTAGTTTTGGTATGCCGCGTAGCGAATGTTTGTGTGACGCTGTGAACAATGGATTTGCAGAAGTTGGAGCACAGCTTTGAGGAGGACCACGACAAAATCCTGGCTCAACTGGTGACAAAACCTGAATTCACCAAGGATGTTATAAAATACGTATCTTCATCATATGAACTCAATGAAGCCAAAAAAAAAAAAACAAAAAAAAAAACCGAGCATCGTCTAAACAGGCACGTCTAATTGGCTACTCTCGTTTCCGCCATGATTGTTAGCTCGAAACATTGCGATCTTAGTGGCGCGTAGTGGGCAGAGTAGGTGTGGCGAGGCTGTGACGTGGGCAGATCCTCTATTTTATAACATCCTTGGAATCCACCATTGATATCCTGAGAGCAAGCAAAATTCCATGCAATTTAAACACAATTGGTTTGCAGGCCATGACGAAGACTATTTTTCTTTTCTCTGGGATTTCTTCGTTACCCACAAAGTGGCGACGGTGCATAGACCTCCAAGGGGACTACATCGAGAAACAGCGATGGCCAGGTCAGCCTATCCGCATTCCTTCCTGCCTAGGAATGCTTCTCGTACTATTGGGCGCTCCTCGTACTATTTACAAACAATAACATTACAGGACAAACGGTGGCTCAGCGCAGCAAAGGTTTCATCTTTTATTTGAAAGAACCTTTATTCGAAATCAGCCCATTTGCTTTTGTGGTTGATATCATTGCATTGATAACTTGTTTCTAGTATGTCTCCTGTTGAGCCAAGCGGAGTAAGATGGCTCAGTGGCAGAGCGCTTACCTCTAGTGCATGCTGTCTCTGCTGCGATCTCTGATCAAGTAAGTGTGTGATGATCAACATTGTGTTCATTGTTATTTTCAGAGTAATCCCGTTTCCTCCCACATTCCCATTCCACCAATTGTTCCATCACCATTTACTTGCTTTAATCATCCATCTCCCTTAGCCTAACGGGCATTAACGTTAAACTGAAAGATTATATTTTCCTACTTCACCACACCATTTCTTTCAGAATTACGAATTTACGATCATTACTATATACATCAATTTTCTGAACGTAAGAATGAGCAATTAAAACAAACTTTAATCTCAACTTCATACAAAAAAAAATCTTAAAATAAATAAATGAAAAGTAGAAATTTGCATTAAAGTACAAGTTTTAATATAAATTTTTAGTTTTATTTCCAGTTGCGCAGTTTGAAAGGCACTTCTACGAGGGTGGTTGGAAAATTCATGAAATCACCAAGAAGAAATAAAAATTGAAACATATCATTGTAGTAATTGTGGTCATATATTGTGAACCTCTCGTCCCGTATATGATCATTTTATCCTTGTTATTTCCTTTGTTACAGGTTCTGTAAGAAAATATGGCGGAGGATCTAAGGAAATTCGAGAAGAATGAGCTTCGCAGTGTCATCTAGTTTTTTTGTGCTGCAAGACAAATCCTCTATGGAAATTCATAAAACTTTGCAAGATACTTTGACGGAACACTCTCCTGGATATACAAGAGTAGCAAGGTGGGTGAGGCGTTTTTAAGACTGATCATCTTGTGACTGAAGATGAACCTCGCTCAGGCAGACCTTCAAATGCAGTGACCACGGAACACATCGACAAAGTGCATGACATGATTATGGAGGATAGGCGCATATCGATCAGAAACACTGTTGCGTGTGTGGGAATATCGTTTGAGCGTGTGGGTGTCATAATAGCAGAATATTTGGACTTGCGGAAGGTCACTGTCAAATGGATCCCAAAATGTTTGAATACTGACCAGAAGAGAACACGGCTGCAGATGTCAGAGGAAATTTTGCAAAAGTTTCAAAACCTTGGTGTGTTCTTGCGCAGTCTTGTGACAGAAGATGAAACTTGGCCGCACTACTATGATCCAGAGACTAAACAGCAATCCATGGAATGATGCCACAGTGGATCTCCTCGACCGAAGAAGTTCCGAAGCCAAAGATCAGCTGGGAAAGTACTTGCATCGGTGTTTTGGGATAAGAACGGTGTCATCCTTATCAAATATCTTTAAAAGGGTGAAACCATCAATGATGGGATTTATTCCAACTATTGAGTTGAGCTGAAGGAGGCTCTGAAGAAAAAACGCCGGGGAAAAGTGAGCAGTGGTGTTCAGTTTCTCCAGGACAATGCACCTTCCCACAAGGCTCATCAAACCATGCGATTGCTGGTAGATCTGGGCTTCACCCTACTTACCTGATCTGGCCCCCTGCGACTATCACATCTTCCCACATCTCAAAGGCAAACTTTTTCCAACCGATGAGGCACTCATTCCGGAGGTGGAGGGCTGGTTCGCACAGCAGGACTTGCAACATCGTTGTGAAAAGTGTATTGAACTTCGGGGATAATACGTTGAATAGTGTATTAAAATGGTTCTTCCAGGTAAATTTCTTCTTGGTGATTGCATGAAATTTCCAGCCTTCTCTCGTAACTGGTGTCTTAGCACCAAACTTATTCTTCATACATAGATAATTTTTGTTTGTTCTGCTCTTACGCATGGACATGCCGCCTGATTCTTGGCTCCACAGAAGTGGAACGCCATGTTCTACGCATTGTTTGTTCCTTACCACTACGAACGCCAACAGAAGAGGTCTTACCGTCGCACACATATATCAACGTTCTTACCACATCTGTACAGTCTTCGCTCTCGTTACATTCAACTCTGTATAGCAGACGTTCATCCGATTCTCCGTCAACTCTTAGATCAGACTTCAACTCAACTCCGTTATTCACCATTAGATCATCTTCTTGATGTCCATGAACATGATCAGGCTACCCCTCACTATAACCCCCGTCGTCGTATGTATTATCACCATCCATTCATCCACTGCACATAATTTCATGAAGACACTCCTTTGTTTTCTAACTAACAGGGCTCCAAGTGTCTAAACCCACTCTGAGTAGCCCCAGAGCAGAAGATTAATATCATCGTCGAAACTAATATAATACCGTACATTCTTGTGTTCTGTTACACTTCATACCATCATATATATATATACTCAGATCATCTTTTGTATGCCTAATGAGATAAGTATATCAATAAATAAATAACGTCTGATACCCACTTTCCAATGAAAGTACCAACAAATGGATGCTCATGACCCCCAGAGAAGGCGTTACCTTCTACAGACCCGCCCATCTTTGGATGCGAATGAAACTGCACCTCTTAAAAAGTCCAGTTACATATCTGTATTGTATAACATATTCAACTGAAAAGTGGAGAAAAGATGGTACTTCGTTTTGAATTGTGTAACTGACCGGTACATCTCTAAATAGTAAAGACAAAATTTGAAACTGGAAGTTAAAGACCTTTGTTTTTAGTTAAAGCAAGGGAGGTAAGGTCGGTGATGATAAAACATGCTTTTTGAGAGGCTGAGTTCTTATCAAAAACAGTTTTTCGTTATCAGTTATTGTTTCTGTTCTTATAGAAATTAACATTGAAATCACAATTATTGTTTATTTTACTTTTTCTGCATCCGGTGAAGGAATAAAATCTGAAATAAAATTAATTTTTGGAATCTCGAACTCAGTGTTGTTAGATTTACTGATTTTGCAGGAGATCTCCTGCTTTTTCTACGTTCTACTGATCTACTGCGAAAGAAAATGAAAAGTGAACAATCTCCTGCTTTTTCCTTATTTCGAGAAGTTGAAGAAATATATTATTATTAATATTGAATTTTCAATGTTTCCTCACATGAAAAGATGAAATTTTTCTGTTATAATACACAAAGCTCTGTAGAGCATCGTCATCTTTTATATGCATTATGGTTAGCGTTTTTATGACTTTCTGTAAGACTTACAAGTAAGTGTTGTTTAGATTGGGACTTTGCTCAACGTAGTTCATCGGAAATGAATTCTGGACTGCTTGTTTTGACTACTGCCCCCTTAATAATGGCAAATTTTACTGCCCCCCCCCCCGGATATATATTCAAACGCCACCACTGTATGTGTCTACTGCTTTCTCCTACTTTTTATCTTTGAATCTCCTGCTTTTCCAACTGACTGGTCTGGCAACACTGCTCGAACTCATGTATGTATGTTTGTTCGGTATGCGATCTACATTGTTAACTTGGCTACTTCAAAGTGATCGAAGAGACTATAGTTTGTAAAAGATCGTAGACTATATAAACGTTTTGGTTCCTATCCTAAAGTAGCGCCGTAACTTAGATTTTTCTGGAAGGGGGGGGGGAGTATTAATAGGCGTATTTGGGCCCCCTAGAAAAGCTGTTTTCCTAATTCTTGGGTCCCCTCTTTTCATCTTTCTCTTAATCTTTATTGGCCCCCCGGAACCTGTGGGACCTCCCGCACGGCAAGGTATGCGGGACCATTAGTTTCGCTCCTGGGCCCGTTGAATACATGACAAATTAATTAAGGAGACAATATTGGCAAATCTCAAAGCCATACGAATAAATATTATTTCTAGGGCCCCTAATAGTAGACATTGTTTTTCTTTACTGAAATGGGCCAACGAATCATTTTTTTTTTTTTTTTTGCTTTTTGTATGTTGTTTTGTTTATGTAATGTACTGGACTTGTTTGATGAGTGAAGGGAGTGATGTGTAAATATAATTGACATCGATATTAGTGTCAAATTTATAGTTTTCGGGGTCGCTGAGATGAACAGTAATACTTTCTACGCCATTCAAGTTCATTGCCAATAGGAGGCTGGGATTGTAAAAAAAATGAAATGTTCAAAATGCCCGATATTAGTATTGAATTCATAGCTTTCGAGATCACTAAGGTGATTGGTAACACTTCGATTACATTTGAGCGTAAGTTTACGGAAGAAGGGACATGGCAGCTGCCCCGAAAATTGACAAGGACAATGCCAAAGGAGTTATTCTTTGCTATTTGTTTACAACAGTTTCAAATATGATTGCATAAACCTTATTCTGCCCGTGCAAAAACGGGTATTGGTATATATATATATATAGGGCCTACATATATACTAGCAGAAGACCCGTTCTGTGCACGGTGTAAGTACGTTCCATTTTAGACATAAAGGGAAGAATTTGGATTTAGACGGCATCGGCAGTGTCACTGTTCATCTCAGCGACCCCGAAAACTATGGATTGGACACTAATATCGGTCATTTTCGATCAATTTTAAATATCTCCCCTCTCCTCCTCCCCCTACGTTGCACCATCAAATTGAAATGATAAAAGACATCCCAGGCTCGAACCTCATCCAGTAAATTTTATCGAGATCACTCGGACGATTCAAGAGGTACGATGTCACATATATGTATAATTTTATTTTATGCACTTCATTGTTGCTAACTTCTCAGGGGCGTCATTTCAGACTTCGCTTGGGGGGGGGGGTGCAAGATCACTTCGGACATAAGATTTTCACGTTTTGTAGTAGTATATTAGTAGACAATCGATTAAAGTATATGTATTCCTCAAACTCTTGGGAGGAGGCAATTGCCCCCTCCTGCCCCCCTAAATGACGCCCTAAACTTCTATTACTGTTTTCTCTCTGAAAAATCAATATTGTAACCAAAAGTGATAGTAAATGCCTATCATTTTCTTTTTTAATAGAGATATAAGAGTAAAAATAGTGCCTATTCTTCCAAACGTTGGATCCATCGCTTCTAGGCATGTATCAAAAGCTTTTGCTTTGTGGTGGTCAGTGTTAAAGAAAAAAAAGCAACGTTAGATTTTTACCACCTCCAATCTAAATTAAGAGATAAGAGTAAAGACAGAATCTATTCTTGGGATACTGAACTAGTGTTTATTTTTTTTTTAAAAAAACTCACTATTTAATATGTTCTAGCTCTGTATGATGGAGGATCATGATATATTTTCAAAGTATTAATACGTTGCTGTCACGTTCAACTTTTATGGAGAGAGAATGGTGAAGATGGACCTCATTCCTGGGATGCTGTACTCATATCAAAAAAATACTTCTCCCTTCTGGGGACACGGCGGCTCAGTTGTAGAGCGCTGATCTCTGGTGTATGGGTCCCTGATTCGATCCCAGCATAAATAAGTTTGTGGTAGACAACATCGTGTCCGTAGGCTTTCTCGGGGTACTCCCGTTTCCTTCCTCTTTCTCATTCACTCGCCTTGACTATCGTCTCCCTTAGCCTTAAGAGCATACACGTGGAACGTTAAGCGGAAAGATTTCATTTTTCGTTTGTTTTTTTACTTTTTTTTTTTAGCTCTGATACGCTGTCTACACAAAGACTGACGACCGAATGAACATAACCAATATATACGGCTGGCGGTACTTATGCATGGAACAACTCAGGGGCACACCCACTGGTGGGTCCACCTGGTCTGGGCCCCCTTAAAGTACTTCCTAACTCAAAATACATTACTCTGGTGCTTGGGGTCCCGGGTTCGATCCCAGCCCCCGCCAAGTGAACTTTGTGGTGGACAAACACCGTGTGCGTGGGTTTTATCGGGGTTCTCCCGTTTCCTCCCACTTTCTTCATTCCACCATTTCATTCATTACTCATCATCACCGTCTCCTTTAGCCTAACCGACTAACCGTGGGACGTAAAACTCAAAGATTTTCAAAATACATTAGCACATTTTCTCAATAAAACTATACTTGTTTAACAGGAAAATTATTGATGTAGCAGGAGAATTTGATCTTACACTTCATCTGTATATTTTCTCTTATATAAAAAAAGCTAGGCCTAGCTCTATCACTTTTTCTGATAATATAGGTAGAAGTATTTTACAATTACTTATCGTCTTTTTGGCTGCAGAATAATATCCGTTCAATACTACATGGACGTAGTGGTTTGTACACTGTAAAAAAATCAGGTGTTGAAACAACACAAAATAACTACCACTTTAGCATGTTACTTGGATGTTAATTCAGAACCAAGCACATCGGCTTCCGAGCATATCAGAAATAACTTGTTACTAGCTGAGAAAATTTGCATTGGTATTTATCGTTTAATACGAGGAAAGCTTTGCGAAATATATTTGGCACTTATGCCAAGTAACGAATAATGTTCTATGTTTCCTGTATTCGGTCACAATAATATTGTTGTAAACCTGTGAATCATCCGACAACGGTTACATAGGCAACAGTTCTGCCATCTTCTTTTCATACATGCTAAGATACAAAAATAACAGATAAAGAAAACAGATGAAAGCACGGCTATCTATGTAACTGTTGCCTAATGATTCCCAGGTTTACAAAAACATTATTGTGACCGATTACAGAAAACATAGAATGTTATGAGCTACTTGCCATAATGTGAAATATATTTCGCAAAGCTTTGCTTATACCAAACAATATAAAACAATGGAAATACTCACAGCCAGTAACTAGGTATTTCTGATATGCTCTGAAGGGCATGTGCTTGGTGTTGAATTGACACACAAGTAACACACTAAAGTGGATAGTTATTTTGTTATTTGAACACCTCATTTTTTACTGTGTAGCATTGGATCCTCCTCCAAAACCTTGGACCGCTCTCAAAATAAATAAATAAAAACCGGGTTCCCGCCTGTAACTACTATAGTTTGAATGTTAGAAGAAGGATTTTCCTGCAAAGTTAATAGAAAACAAAATATTGCAGGAGATTGATATTATTTGCTTTGGTGCCATACTT
Organism: Thermobia domestica; assembly: GCF_964235325.1. NCBI lineage: Eukaryota > Metazoa > Arthropoda > Insecta > Zygentoma > Lepismatidae > Thermobia > Thermobia domestica. The sequence continues at coordinate 21,611,865 of NC_137469.1, read as the reverse complement.
CAGAACACTGAGCAGAACCAGAAAACAACAACTGCTTTTCTTTAAAAAAAAAAAAAAAATGCTTCCTGGGTTTCGATCTCGGTAATTTACGACTAAACGAACTAGACATTGCACAATTCCCTCCCTATTCCTTAGTAAACAGAAAATTAACTATGCTAATATTTGCCTATGAAATTGAGTACAAGCACTAAAATATGCAAAGCTACAGATTTGTTACATTTTCCAAATGAAACGTTGACTCAACTAAGCGAGTTACAAACGCTAAAGAAAGAGGCGATCCCTTAAGAGCCTATTACGAAAGCTGTTGCAAACATTAAAAAAAAAAAAAAAAAAATGCTGTGTTGTTCTTAAAACAAACTGCGTTGAGAACTCTTCAATGTATTTCTTGTATTAGGCAAATAGAAACTTTAACTGCCTCCAGAATAAACATTATTTAGAAACATAATTATCTTCTTAACTCTTGTAATTTATTAGACTTTCTGACTGTGCTAAACATAAGTATTGGAAATCTTATGCAACAGTTTTGTCCGTCCGTACCTCTGACGGACTGTCGACACATCAAAACAGAAACTGTAACATATCGAAGATATCGAAAAGCTTTCATTTATTTATTTATTTATTGAATCGATTCAGCGTTCCAAGAAAATAGCTTCTGTCTCCTTCAACCGGAAGTGGCAGAAATTTGCTATTTTCCGTTTCAACATCGATCTTTGGTAGAATAAAAACGATAATAGATAGCGATAAGTGACCTTTGGATACGATTCAGTGTCCAGGAATATGTTATGATCTCCATCCGGACAAAAGATAAGACTAGTTTTCATATCAAAATTGTGATAACTAACTAAATGGAACAGGTGTTCGCTACTGTTCGAGAATTGAGTTCTTGTATTTGACAACAATCAAGCAATTCATGGCATGCTGGGATTAGTTTGACCATTAGCTTTAGCACTGTCTATGTAACCTTAAACAAATGCTACCTAAACATAATTTATGAATGTAGTATTCAAATAGAAGGTCAGTGAATTTAACTACCATCATCTTGAGGTTTGTTTTCAAGCCCAGCCACAGAGGTTTGGGGGTGGGCATGAATAAGTTAAGAGGGACCAAGTCATTAGAAATTCTCTTACAAATATCTAAATTGTGTTTTTTCTGTATTAATAATAGCTTTTTGTATTGAGATCTGGACGGTCCACGAAAAATTTAGGGGGCAGGTGCCCCTAGCCCCCCTCTAGTTGAGGGCCTGGTATTGATTAATAACTGTCGTTCCATTAGGAATGAAACTGAGAAAAAAATAATACTGCACTAAAATGGTATGCAGAACTTTCCTTGCAAGTAAAGGTAAATTAATGACGATTATTATTATTGTTATTATTATTATTATTATTATTATTATTATTATTATTATTTTAGAAGATTTAATGTGTGATTTATGTGTGATCGCAAAAGAGAGCAGACCAACCCGGAGCAAGCAAGAGGGGAAGGTATGGAGTATGTAGGGTTTACGAATGTGGCGGGAAGTATGTGGTGTTCACGAAGGGGGCGCCAGGTAAGCAAGGTTGGGAACCATTTATCTATTACAACCGGAATTTTTAAACATATCCAGTGGCGTATTTACGATTTTGTTTCGGGAGGGGCTTTGCTAACTTTCGGGGGGGGGGGGCTTTGCCTGAAAATATGAAAATTCTGTAAGATATTTCATATACTTTACTATAGAAATTAAGATTTCGGGGGGGGGCTTAAGCCCGGAATCCCCCTTCCCTAAATACGCCACTGAACATATCTATTACTTAATGTTTTAGTATTGATTTCACAAAGCTCAGAAACTTACTGTTGTTTCACATATGAAAGAAAAATCACTTGTTTATTGTCCTCATTCTTGTTTACTTGGGCTGAAAAACCCCTTCACAGAACGATTTTGCTTATCTAATATTTAAAAAAATAGTTTGTTTGTCTGTGAGTATGTCTGTGTGTCTGTCTGTCTATGTGCGGCCTAGGGATCAGACGAGTGGACCGATAGTTACCAAATTTAGGTCACGGATACCTTGGTTTAGACCCCAGAACACGACGAATGTTTTTTTTTTTTATTATTATTTCGAACCGGGGGTTCTCAAGGTGGTCATTTACCGGGACCGGCCTGAGGACCAGACGAGTGGACCGAAAGTTACCAAATTTTGGTCACGGGTACCTTGGTCCAGGCCACACACCAAGACGAAGAATTCTTTACAAAATTCGAACCAGGGAGTCTCAGGGGGTGCGTTTACCAAGACATGTAGAAGTAGTAGAAAATGACCGACACTACTATTGAATTCATAGTTTTCGCGATGCTGAGATCAATGGAGAAAGTCCGATCGCATTTACCCTATTTGGCTGCGGGCCAGGGGTCACCAGGGGGAAGGGGGGAGAGAAATAAAAAAATAATCCAAAATGACCGATGTTGGTGTAACATCCCTCGTTTTCAGGTCTCTGAGATCAATGTTGACACTTCCATCAGTGTTGACTTTCAAATTAAGCTACCATTGTATGCGAGCCCGAGTTCACCTGCGGAAGTGGGGGGTGGGAGGAATTGCCGAGACATGTAAAAATAATCCAAAATGACCGATATTGGTGTCAAATCCATAGTTTTCGCGGTCGCTTAAATGAATGGTGATACTCCAACGGGCGTTGACTTCCAAATACAGCCAACATGCGAAGAATGGATATTTCAGCTAGTTTAATAATAATAATAATAATAATATACTTCGGATGACATATTTTCCAAATAAAATTTCACCAAACACAGCTACGTTAATTAGGTGTCAATTTGTTGTTTTGTGTATCTTAATCTATTCTCTGATCACTGAATAAATACTGTTTTTCGTATTCCCTCCGTATAAAATGTTAAATCCAAATGAGAAATTTCCCAAGAGTAATAATGCAAACACTCTCGAGTATTTTAAGCAGCTCGTGAGTGTATACAACCTGATTGTAAGGTTTACTACACAGCTACAAACACAGAACTCAAAGAGAGAGAGTGCTCAGCCGTCCATCAAATGCAATTTTGTCCATGCTCTTGGTGGAAGTCTTTACGCCACAATAACTTTCCACGTGGAAGAAAAGTCCTCCTGACGTCACACTACACTAGCGCCATCTCTCAAGCGGAAAAGGTACGTTGATTTTGGTCGCGTATTCGAAGCATAGACAGATTCAATTAGTCTGAGATAAATATAACAAATAAATTGAGGTAGGTTCGATGAAATTTAATGTGAAATATCTATAAAGCATCAGTGTTGTTTGGTCACACGTAGTTCAGCTATATAGTGCATCACTGCTGCTACGAGGGGTCCGTGATTCGACCCAAGAGCATGTGAATTTCTGGAGGAAAACATCGAGTCTGTGTGTTTTCTTGGGGTTATCCCATTTCCTTCCACATTCTCATTCTCATTTTACCCTCCGCGCATGGCATTTTGGTAGGTGGTAAGGTAATTAGATAGTTGTTGCTGTAAAGCATGAATTGTAAATCAACAGAATGTGAGTATGTCCTTATATCCGATGAATATTAATTTATGTCTACAACCAGTTTAAATTTCCTATCAGCACCCAGACTATGGAAAGTGGACCTGCAAAATGACGTGAAATTCGAACTACACATGTTCCCAATGAGATTCGAACTAGGGCTCGCTCGCTAAAATGCCATACAATGACTATATACTCAATAGCCGAATGATGTACTTAAGGAAAAGCTGTAAAAAAAATATGAAGAGTGAAACTAGTTAAAAATACAAAATCAATGCTGAGCTGATGGATAAACCTTCAAGTGACTATATGTGGTAAGTGAATATGCTTTGGCGCGGAAGTACTGAATTTGATTCTCAGTGGAAACTCGTGTGATTCGGTTTTGTTGTAGTCATGCATGCACTCAGAAATGTTTGTAGGAAGATTTCGCTAAGTACAATACTACAAGCCACTGCGTCTATGTAGTATTGAACGGGTATTACTCTGTACCCGAAAATACGATAAGTAATTGTAAAATATGTCTACTCATATTTTCCGAAAAAATTATAGAACTAGATTGTTTTTATAAGAGAAAGAGTACAGATGAAGTGTAAGATCAAATTTTAATGCTACTTCAATCATTTTCCTGTTAAATAAGTATGATTTTATTAAGAAAATGTACAAATTTATCTTGAGTTAGGAAGTTTTTATTTATTTATTTATTTATTTATTTATTTATTTATTTATTGAGGGTGTCCAGACCCTGTGGATCCCCGTGGATGTGCCCAGTGTTTCTTCCAGACATGTATCTGGGGGTCACTGCCCTTCCCCGGAGCTCTGAAAGTGCCTCCTGGATGTGACCAAAATAATACATCTATAGTAAGATAATAGATACCAGGGGAGTGAGATGTGCCCCTCCGAACCGAGCGAAGTAGCTCAAGTGGTAGAGCGTTAGCTTCGCATTCGGGAGGTCGCGGGGTCGATTCCCGCTGCCGACCATCCTGATTGGGGTTTTCCAGGGTTTTCCTCAATCCTACCAGGCAAATGCCGGGATGGTACCTGCTAAAACAGGCCCTGGCCGATACCTTTTCAAATCCTTTCCATTGTTGTTGTTGTTGTTAGGTATCCAATACAAAAGGGCCTCAGAGCTGTGTCTGGTAATTGTTAAATAAAATAAAGAATAGAATACTAAGTATGACCCTCGGAACATTTTTTTCTGAAAGAAACACTGAATGTGCCCCTGGCGGGAGTTCTATGTCTCATATAACCTTGATACTTACTGGAAATGACACAAAACTCCAATTACAACCCGACAACAGTCAATCAAACTCAACTATGTAACTACGACTTTATTACAGAGGTAGTGTCCTGTATATACCAATTAATATTCCTCTGATAATGAAGCACTCTGATCGACATCCTGTAATGTCAAGATGTCAAAACCTTCACAGATGGTTCACAAAGCATGAAATTGCGAAAAATATTGGTCAAATTACCTCCCTTCTCTTCAATTACAAATTATTTACATCAAAATTCTACAGGTTTCGTTAACACGCACGTTTAGGATGACATACGACATAATCCTAATTCAATGAGCAACAAACTTCTCAGTGTGTGAGGCAAGCTAATTTATAATAGTAAGCAGTCCCACTAATAGATGTCACTATCTGCGCTATTGTTTTCCTGCCTCTGCTAATAGATGTCACTCGCTATCGCGTTTTATACTCTGCAGGCAATTGGACAATTTAAAACTATTATGAAGATTTAGTTGCAACTTAAAACGGTATTGTTTTGGTGTAATTACTTTTTTTTTTTTAAAAAAAAGAAAGTAACCAATAAGAGTCAGGGGCGCATCGCTGGCGACGTTAGCTTTTTAAATCGAGGGGGGAGGGTCGGATGAATCAAAATCAAAATTCTCTTTCCAACAAAAGTTATATATACACACAAAGTAGTATAGTTTCTTTAAATATATTTGACTAAAATCTGGGAGTACGCATTCCCCCGATCCCCCGCTAACGAAGACCGTAGGTCCACCAGGTTCAGACCTCTTCACAACTTTCTAACTCAACATACATATGTTCACTTCTCAACAAAACTATACTTGTTTAATACGAAAATGAATGATGTAGCATGAAAATTTGATCTTACACTTCATCTATGCTGTTTCTCTTATAAAAACAATCTAGTTCTCTCATCTTTTTTCTGACATTTTTAGTGGAAGTATTTTACAACTATTTGAAATGAAATCTTTGCGCTTTACGTCCCACGTTATGCCGGTTAGGCTAAAGGAGACGGTGATGATGAGAAATGAATGAAATGGTGGAATGAATATAGTGAGAGGAAACGTGAGAACCTCGAGAAAACCCACGAGCACAGTGTTTGTCCAGCATAAAGTCCACCCTGCCCGAGCTGAGATCGAACCAGGGACCCCAAGCACCGGAGATGAACGCTCTACCACTGAACCACTGTGCCCCATTTACAATTTTTTGTTGTCTTTTTTCATACCTCTTCAATACTACATAGAATTAGTGGGTAGTAGTATTGGACCAGGCCGGTAGCCAGCCCCAAAATATAGGGGCTCCCCGGCTGAAGTTAGAGGAACCCGATCCAACCATTATTATAGTTCATTTGCAAGCCGTGAAAATTTTAGGGGGGCAGCAAAAATTTAGGGGGAGCGGAACCCCTAGACTCCCCTGGATACGGGCCTGTATTGGACTCTTCTCCAAAGTTTGAACCACTCCCAACAAAATATTTCTGTGTACGCGCCTGATAAAAGCTTCTAATTAGGCATGACCAGTGGCGTATTTAGGGGGGTGGCTTCCGAGCTTAAGACCCCGAAATCTTACTTAGTACAGTAAAGTAAATGAAATATCTTGCAGAATTTTCACATTTCCAGGCAAAGCACCCCCCCCCCCGAAAGTTAGCAAAGCCCCTCCCGAAACAAAATCGTAAATACGCCACTGGGCATGACTTTAAACTACAGTGCACAGCAGACCAAGTGGTATTGCGGAACAAACCAAGTACAGAACCATGTTACGAAACGCAGAATGAACTGGCCGAAAAAAAATTAATTGCAACAATTAAGGAGCTAATTATGCTTCGAATTGCGTTTTCTCTGGAAACAGTAACTATTTACCTAATACAGGAAATATATTGAGAAATTCTCAAGATGTAGTTTGCTGTAAGAACAACAGAGTACCATACATTTTTTTCCTCCTTCGCAACAGCTTTCGTAATAGGGTCTTAAGGGATTGCCTCTTTCTTTACCATTTACAACTCAATTCGTTAAGACAACGTTTCATTTGGAAATGTAACGAATCTGTAGCTTTAGTGCTTCTGTTCCATTTCATATGTAAATATTAGCCTAGTTTGTTTTATGTTTACGAGTGAGCAGGAAGGGAGTTGTGCAATGATAAGACCATTCAGTTTTAAATAACTGTGATCGAAAACGCAGTACGGTTGCTTTAACTTAAAGACGTTGCCTTTGTTTCTGTACAATTTTATAATCAAGAACAGGGCCATAAAATAAACAAAGCCAGTACACTGCACTATTTTCTTTTCTCTTAACTTTGCATGAAACTCGTTTTTAGATTTTCTTACACATTCTTTGTGCGTCTTGCAAGTTCTAAAAGTCATAGACAGTCATTTGCATTGTAGAAGTCAAGACACTCTAAATTTTCCATTGCATTACGAATCCTAAAGAATTTTCAAACTGCCTCCACTTCATACATTGCCTATTTTATACACATTTTCCAACTCAATTAACCTTTAAACGCCTATTGACGCACATGTGCGTCATGGATTTAAACCTTCATAGCTCAGCCTCTACGTAAAGCACAAAGATAATTTTGGTACCAATGTATTTGCGAAGGATAAAGCTTTCCAAAGGCATGCATTTTATGTGTATGAAGAGTGCCACGGCAGAGCTAAGGAAGGGTAAAATTTGTGTTTTTTGTTTTTTTCATCAGTTTTGTGGGGGGGGGCACCCTGCCTCCTCCCTTGGAGGTACAGTTAGAAAAATTGGTATGCGAAACAATTAAGTAGTCCACTATACGTTAATACCCCGCAAAAGTATCTGTTGGGCATGTATGTGGAATAGGAGAGGTTCAAAGTTGACCAATTTTGGGTTGCCAGGGCCTCATAAATTCTATTTTTGTTCATCTTTTTTCGGATTTTTTCTCTTTCTTCTTCATCTTCTTCTTCTACAAATAAAACTAGAACTGCACAAGTGTTACCTCATTTGAATCTGTGATCCATAAGCTTTCCAACGATGTACGAATCATGTCTCAGTGATAATTAGAGGGATCACCAGTGCGGATAATGTGAAGGTCTTCAACCGCCCTTTGAAAATGATATACATGGCGTTTTTTATTAGAAATTTGGTTTTGAATTTTTTCTCGCTTTGTATTGAAGCAATGGCTACCATGTTTCCACATTATTGTCACAAATGTATTGCCTACACATGAGCTTAATTTTATCAGCGTAAGGTGATTGTAAGGGTTGCCAGGGCCTCTCAAATTGTACTTTTTAAATATTTTTTCTTAATTTTTTTTATATTTCTTCTTCTTTTTCTTCTACGAATAAAGCGAGAACTGCACAAATATTATTTGGTTGGAATCTATGGTCCATAAGCTTTCCAGCGATGTATGAATCATGACTCTGTGATAATTACGGAGGTCACTAGGGCCCCCAATGTGAGAATCTACGATTTCATTGAAATCCCTGGCAGGAGTTTAAAGGTTAAATATTTTGATTTGATTACATTGTGGTACACAATAAAACATTGATAAGCATAAGTAATGACCTTATATATCCGTTCATTGGTCAGTTGAAACGTATCAGACTAAATACGATAAGAAGTAGTGTGAAATGCTTTTAGATACTAAGAACAAGTACTGTCTCCACCCTTATCTCCAGAGGCGGATCTAGGAAAGTAAAAACTGGGGGAGACAAGCAGAACCCAGACTATGATAGGTATATCATAAGTTTACTATAAACTTTCAATAATATATAAGTAATAGCTTAAATTATTTTTGTCACTGAAAAACTGGGAGTAGTGCTCCGGCTCCACGCTAGATCTGCCTCTCCATATCTCTGAAAGTGGGAGGGATATACGAGGTCGAGTCATAAGTATTGCAATATTTCTACAACCCGAGCAGCAGGTGCCTGAATATGCCGTGATCGACCGTTAGCACAAAGGCAAATTGACCCAAGAAGTAGTGTGGCAAACTTACTATTTAACACAAAGACCACCACCCTGTCAGTATCTTCAGTCAGTTTTTAGTGGCGATGACGATAAGTATTCAACATCTGATACATGAACTGTCGTTGTGTGAGTTCGAACATTGGCATAACGTTCAGGCTGCAACACAAAACATTTATCATGCGATAGGAGAAGCTGTAGTTAACAGTTTCTACAGGGTTAAAAGTGAGGGGGAACGCAAATGGACTTCGTTTCCCGACTTCCAGAAAATATCTCTGGCATTTCCCACCTTGTAAAGATATTACAATGGGCAAAGATAGGTAAGGGGGACGGCGTAATATCATACGTTACCCTACCTTTCAGATCCACTTTTACCCCTGAGTTCATGATAGGAAGACCTGAAACTATCAGCCGGAGTGCGTAAATGGTCAGCTTTCTCGTGTAGCAATTGAAAAGAATCCGTGGCAAGCAACATATGTTGACATCTTTTTATAGTTTCTCTTTAAACTACAGAGAATACAGAGATAATAGTGGCTTCTCCAGAGTACTATAAGATAAAAGTTACATCGACAGTGGCGCTTAAAGCAGCTTTGGTCTCTCCAGCAAAATTACCTTTCCTCCAGTGATTTTAGATCCTCCAGTAAGTTTCCACTTTGAAGGTGCCCTTTAAATTCTGATATGAGGAACAAGTATTACAGAAAAATAAAAACAGATTTTCCTTACATAACTCAGTATGTATTTTACATACAGCGTTATTGAACTGAATTTTAAGTAACTTGTTCATCAGTTTCCAAACTTCGTTGGCCGTTGATCAGGGTCACAAAGTCCGTATTAAAATAACTAAACTTGTTCGTCTGTTCTTCATTTGTGCACAAGACACAAAGTCCATATTGCTATTTTTTTTTCAAGTATTGAAATTACTAAATTGTTCTTAGATCCCTCATTTGTATACAAGAACAAATATTCATGTTTTTTTAAAAAAATACTTCGTGTTATTTGGAAAAGCACGTGCCTTTATGACTACGATATAGAGCCGCCTCTGGATAATATAGATGGCTAATCTTATTTCACTGTAAGAGTTTCTTTTCAATATTCTAGCATAAAGTTTTCAGTGTAACATAACCTTTCTATTGTAGCTAGAACAGTATTAATGAAGAAGTAAGTAAAAATGATTTTTAATTGAAACAAAATATTTTTAGTACTTGGTTTAACGTTCATGAGTTCGTATTTGGAAGCTCATTTGTTTTTTTTTTGTTTGTTTTTTTTTTAATTTCATATACGTTTCTCTGTTTGTCTTTCGCTGCCAACCCTCCGTACGAACGTCAAAAATCCTCATCTGAGCAGTAAGGAAAATGTGATTAACAGCTGTCATTTACGCTCTAGTTAGTTTGTTTGTCTTTCGTTAGGTGGTACTCAGATCGCTTCGCACACGGAGACGGCATTAACGAACTAGTGTGATCGTGCACGCGCTCAAGAATGAGTGGATTGGCGACCAGCATTAACAAAAAAAAAAAAAAAAAAAAAAAAAAAAAAGAATTGAGAGGGAAAATTCAGCCAGATTGAGTTTATATTTCCATGTTCTATAACACGTATGATTCTAAAATTATTTTTTATATCAATATTTACTATGCGCTGAGAGTTGATATCGATTCCAATAAATGAAATTGAAGGAAGAGAATATAGGATAGATTCTATATTATTCTTCTTCTCAATTTTCATATTTATTTTTGTTCAGAACAAATATGCTTTTCATTTGTGTCAACACTATTTGGTCCCAGTACCTTTCTAGTCTTATACACTTTGCCAAGATAAGCATACACTAAACAATCATATTGTATAACTTGTCTATAGTCCTCTACAGTATTAAAATAATATTGAAACATACAAGGATGGGGATGTTAGGGTTGCGAGAAGTTTCAGAGAAAAAAGGAAGCTTTTACAATTTTTAGGGGTGTAATTTTTACGATTTTTCAGGGGTAAAAAGGAAGATTTTACGAATTTTAGGGGTAGAAAGGGAGACCATGATCATTTCGAGGTGAAAATGGAAGGTTTTATACGAATTTTAGGTGTGAAATATTAAGATTTTACCATGTTTAAGGGTGTAAAAGGAAAATTTTACAATTTTTAGGGGTGAAATAAGAAGATTTTACGATTTTTAGTGGCGAAAAAAGGTAAATATGCGATATTAAGAATTTATATGCAGTATAACATCCAGGCGAGTATATAAATTGGAGGAAACAGAATTCAAAAATCACGTTTTCGATTGGTTGATTGACTTGAAGTTTTGTATTATGTCCAGCACTGAAACTATATGAGACTTGGCCTTAAGCTTCACGTAAATATCCGAACTACATGAGCTTCCACCGAGAATTGAACTCGGATCTCTAGCGCATCGAGTTTTCGGACTGTAGGGTCCTTGTAAAGTGTATGTGCGTTCAACTCCCGAATTTGAATTTTTCCCGATAATTATATCTTTGTCTCTTGTAACGACAGTAACGTACGCAGGAATTTATTCCGGGGGGTCCAAACTCAATATGAGGGTATTTTATATTAAAATTCCTAAAATTGCCCGTAAAGTTAAACTAAATTTACACAAAAGTCGAAATTTCGGGGGGGGGGTCAGGACCCCCAGGATTCATCCCCCTGTGTAGGTTAATGCCTAACGATGCTCGAAAATAAGAAGTTCACTGTCATTTAAGAGTTTAAAAATTGTGCTTACCAAAGAATAAAAGTGAGCCTATGTAAAGAAATTTGTGAAGTCGTTGCATCCTTCACTTAGGTGGCAATAAAAACGAGCGCAATGGACGTAAAGCACGCCATCTGATCATTAGGCAAATATGCTGTCACTGGAACCACAGTGCAAATGATTAAGTACCATGACCTATAAACACATATTTAAAGCAAAGGAGCTTGGCATTTCTCTTGGAAAACTTATGTAGCTTTATCAGTAAGAAAAAATTAAATGAAACCACTGAGAATCTTGTTACTAACTCTAATGCACAGGCGCACCCGGGACCCCCACAAACTTAGTAACTAGATTAATGTATGGACACTTTCTTAACATAAGTATACTCGTTTAGACTAACAGAGAAAAGATCTGAGTTAACACCTTGCATTCCCTATAAAAAAATAAATAAATAAACTAGTTCTAACAGATTTTATGAGAATATAGGCGAAGTAACAAGCAATTACTTATCGTCTTTTCGGTTCAGGCTATAATACATAGACTATTGCACCCCAGAAAAAAATGGACCCTTCCTAACAGACCTAGAGAGCGGGGATTTTTTTCTCGTTATTCTCACTTTGCCCGAATGTGGTTCACGGGTTCATCCAGCCATTGTATTTGGAGGAACCTAGGGGGTAGGGGCGAGGGGAAATATATGCGGGCTGAGATCGAAGCTGACTACGTTAGCTTCTGTATGTGTTGATGTCTAGAAAGTTCACCCTTATTTCTACCCATTGGGGCTGAATTCTGTGTAATTTTGGAGAATTTGGAGGAGGGGCGTTTAGGGGTGTGTGTTTTGTAGTCAGATATCAAAGCAAGTTCCAGATGAGGATAGCCAGATCCAAGGGCGGCGAACCTGGGGGGCCGAGGGGGGCCGGGACCCCCAAAGCTCACGTGGGCCCCCCTCATTGTATTTGTAAATTTACAATATTTGGTATAATTTGAATGCAATTTGTCTTAAAATCCTCATATATGCTTTCTGTATCTGAATCCCCCCCTCAAATTTATAGAGAAATTGGCGCCCTTGGCCAGATCCCAAATGACCCAAGCAAATTGTGAGGAACGGAGAGCAGCCAGAAGTCGTTTATGCTTCTACAAAGCCCTTGATCCTCCTACAACATTTCCTGAATGGTAAGGGATGCTCTTTACTTTAATAACTCTAAGGTGAAGGGCTCCTAAGGTTCATCGCAACAGAAACAAAACTTTTCAATTTTTAATACCACGTACAATTCAGGCTTAATTGTAACAATTAAAGACTGGAGAAGAACACCGGGACTCAGTGGTAGAATGCTTACCTCTGGTGTGTGAGGTATGTGGTTCGATCCCCGGACCAAAAAGTTCGTGGTTGACAACATCATATCTGCTGGTTTTCTCGAGATACTCTCATTTCCTCCCTCATTCTCATTTCACTAATTCTTCCATCTTCATTTACTTACATTAATCATCGTTTCCCTTAGCCTAAAGATCATTATCATTACCATAGGACGATAAAAAAAAAGACATTTCATTTCATTTTCATATTATATCTAGGGTGTCCATAAAGTCCGTTGCCACCCTGTGTATCTTCGAATCGACTGCGAATATGATAAAATGAAAAAACACGTCCATCATTATTTTAAGGGGCTTGAATTTTGAGTTATAAAAAGTCCACTCCAGACACCCCAGATAGGAGTACGAAGGGTCGTGTTTTTGCATTTTATCGTATTCTCAGTTGTTTCGAAGATACACTGGGTGGCAACGAACTTCATGGACATGAAATGCGAACCCCCCGCCATTTTGGATGGGGTCAACATAGGGGCTTGAAACTTTCGACGAAATATTTCTCTTGTCGATTCCTTTCCAATGATATATTACTCGACCCCCTTTACCATTTAAAATTTTCAAGTTGACCCCACGTACCCCTATATGGGGGTGTCTGGGATGAACCTTGTATAGCTCAAAATTCGCGCCCCTTAAAATAATGATGGACGTGTTTTTGCATTTTCTCATATTCGTAGTCGATTCGAAGAAACACAGGGTGGCAACGGACTTTATGGACACCCTGCATATATATAACGTTTTATTGAAGTAGTAACCGGCTCAGAGGATAATGCATATCACAATAATTGAGTAAATCAATTAAAATGGTTATTTCTACTTTCTGACGTGGATGGTGTGTTTACTGACCCTTAGGATAAATGTTGCACTTACACCATGGGTGTATGGTCACCCCTGCAATATTCATATTCGTTCAATGGCAAGAATACAGCTTATAATTTCAAATTTTATAACTTTATAATGCGTATGAGTTTTTGTGATTTGTGTTATGTACAACACCGAGTTTATAAAGGACGGCACTTATTATTAATGTGAGCGCCAAACCACGACTGTGCCTAAAACCAATGAAATCATTGGACCCATTGGCTGATCATCATGCAAAATCAACCAACACAGAGTAGGCCCTTCCTCATCATATTATATCGCCTTCAGAATAAATTACTTACAGAAGCACACCATCGGAGGCGGCTACATTTGATGATTTTTTTTTTTTCACAAATATTACCTCTAACCCAGTGTTCGCAAGTTTTCTTACGAAAATTTCCCTCGACTGGCTCAAAATTTCCCCTTTTCTTCTGAAATTTCCCCTAGTTTGTTGAGCGTCCAATTCCTATTACAGAAGTTATGTAAGAAGAGTAATTTAATTATATTAAAGGAAGTGCCAACCACATTTGTTTTGTTCATGTGCTTTCTGCTTCTACTTTTTACTTTTCCTTCACTTTTTTTTTAACAAAAAATACACAGAAATACACCCAGCCAAAATGGGTTCGAACAAATATGCTACTTCGAACACACTAAAACTAACTAACTCTGAGCCTTATGAAACCAGGAGGTTCAATGCCATGTTCACGCAAGCTTCCCGTTGACTACCTATCCTTAGCCGACTGGATAAAGTTTCTACTTTGTATTCATATGTATGCGAGATCAATATTAATATTATCCTCCCATCAGTGGCGGATATAGAATTGAAAAACTGGAGGGGTCGGCCAGAGCCCAGACTATGATAGGTATATCATAAGTTTACTATAAACTTTCAAAAATATATAAATAATAGCTTAAATTAATTTTTGTCATTCAAAAACTGGTGGGGCCTAGGCCCCTCGGCCCCGGGCAAGATCCGCCACTGCCTCCCATCTGCGAGGCTTTCCTAGTGATCGTTTTCCGATTGCAATTCCAGTTAAAACTATGAAAGCGTTCCTGCTATCTTACATTCTGGATACATTACCTGTCCACCTGAGCCTTCTAGATATAATGACCCTAAAAATAATTGGCGAACGGTATAAATTATGTAGTTCCTCGCCATGAAGTTCCTTCGCCATTCCCGTTCCACTTGGGTCCGAATATTAGTCTCAGAATCTTGTTTTCAAATACTTTAAACACATATACATACACACACAAAGAAAAATATAAGCACTTATAGTCAGCCAGCGCGACAAGTTTTCTGAATTATCACGTTTTATCGATTTTTTTTTCTACAATTACCTACGAAATTTGAAATGCACCATTCTCACCTTCCTTCTAGTTGCGGAAGAGGATGTTCTACATTGATTGTTTTGAGGTTCAGGTACTGACAGAGAAACGGCCACAGTAAAAAAGTAATTTTTGCCTTTTTATCAGATGTACACTCATGTCCAAAATGATTGTCGCATATCTATAACTGTCTTCTTGTAGAATATAATTTGATAATGATTTTGCAGGGTATTTTTAATACTGATACTATGTGTATAATCGGGAAATGCGTATTCGTGGTAAATTTCATAAGAAAAGAACTATAAATGCAAAAATTAGAGTGAATAAAAGAAAATGTTGCTAAATGGACAAGAAAGTTTTATATTCGTTTTATTGTTCTTATTTAGTGCTCTTTTGGCATGAAATTTTCCACATAGTTGTGTTTCCCGATTATACATATCGTCCCTTTCCGGCATTAATGCAGTAAGCGACAATTTGAAAATTTTACAGGAGAGCCGAAAAACTAAAATTTTGATGGTTTTTCTTGTATAACTTTTTTGTTTTCTGAACTATTTTCGTAAGAAAAATACAGCTAATATAATTAAACAAGCTCCGTCAAATAGAACAGTGACGTATATAATAGCTTCAATATATTCACTTAATTTGGCGCTTAATTCATTTTTGCTTACAAACTTTTTAACAAATCAGTGCTTCAAACGACATTCATTCAAATGTATTAATGCATTAAGGCACACGGTGGCATGGTGAGATTGCGTTAAGCGACATTTAGGGGAAAAAGTAAATGGTAATAAATTGCTGATTCGTTAATTGACGAATGTATACTGATCGGTAAAATACTGAACGCTTCTTGAAGTAATGCTACTTAAAATCAATTAGCAAAGAAAAATGCTTTGGATTACCTCTTCTTTATATGTAAAAATTAATCTAATATTCTGAAAGCTTAAGTTAATAATACCTGACACCATTATTTAGTTTTCTCATTTATTCTTAGCGTTATTTTTTAATTTCTTAAAGCTTAGAATATTGTAAATTATTACTGATTTGTTAAGCTTACTGATCAATGAAAATTTGCATCATACATTTACTAAATAAATGCAAATTGTCGAAACTTCAGAAAACTGTAACATTAACTGTTGTCTGTAACTTTATCAGACAACATGTTTCAATCTTGAATTTCTTCTTCAGTGCCCTCTTCATCTGTCTTAGGGAGGGTATCTTGTGCTTCTCCCGTGTGTGGAAACTGCTGGTAGAACCCGTGTAGATGCTTTGGTAGAATATTCTGATTACACAATTTGACAAGATCCTGGTACTTGGCCTTACTGATAGGGATGGCTGCCGCATAAAGTCTGCTTGGCTGCTTTTGTCTTGGTGGGCGAAGTTTCAGTGTAAGATACACTGCGTCCTTAGTCACTGAATACTTAACTTTGGCAAATTCACTATTTTTTGAAAAAGCGACAACTCTCATTTTTGACAGCAAGAGAGGTTCCCTTGACTCATGTTTCTTAGCACTGAAGATTTGCTCTGCCAAAGTTGACCAATTTCTAAAAGAAACATGCTTCAATAATTCAACATTATATGAATGTGGCTTTGTTCTCGCCATTCTCATGAAGGTAATCCACTCGAAAGGACTTTCAATTTTTTGATTATGAGATGTTTTCTCAATTTGACTATGCACACTGTCCACAGTCATATATGTGTGACCCGGTACCAAATAATTGATCTGGATTCGTTGCAAATTTTTGAATTTTTCAAGTTCATATTTCAACATGGCCTTAATATTTCTATTTTTGTTTTGGCCGGCACGTTTATCACAATACAGGATTAAAGTTGAAACATTACCTCGTTCGTCCACTACATCTATATATCTCGAGAGAAACTGAAGCGATTTCATTCGATCCTCGTTTACCTTCGCTCTCACTCCATACATGATTGTATGCATTTCTGCTTTTTGATTCATATATCGATTGATTGTATACGGAATACTTTCGTGTGTTGTATAAAAGATGGAATCGCCATGAGGTACGCTCAAGACTTTCTGCAAACCGAAACTTGCGACAAGTGTTCCTTCCTGGCTACCACTCAAACTCTGCTGTTGTTGGAAACTAGACTTAGTTGCTTCTTTACCTTCAATATGTCGGGTGTAATCAGCCTTCTCTTCTTGGGTTATGTCTGTCTTGTTGGTAAATGCGATACATTTCTGGCACTTGTCCTTTTTGGGTGTGTGAAACCCAAGGTTGAATTTTGAGTTAAATATACCCCGAAAAACTCACTCACAGGAATATTTCTTTCTTCGTTCATTGCACGTGAGTAAATCGTATAGAGATAAGTGACGTTTTTGAGATCCTCGGGAAGATATAGTCGTGTCAAGACTAGATATAGTCTCTCATGTCGTAACAAGATATAGATATAGTCTTTGTTTTATTTCTACAATAGTGGTAAGGCACTACAGGAAGTCTTTGAATGAATTCAACAACGAGCTTCACATCTCGCTCGGATGTCGCATTGGGGCGAACTGAGTGGCGTCCTCGACCATCAGGTTTTGATGAGCCTTCAGTGGATTGTGTAACAGTGTAATCCGCAAACCTTTGTGAGATATCTAATGTTGAGAGCAAGAATTGAAGACAAACAAACTCTTCTATAGCCTTCACCTTCGTTAACAAAATACTGAAAAGATTATGCCCGTGGGCTCTCTCCCTGAATCCTCCTTCTTTTCACTGGAACTTGTCTGGTTGCCCCTAAGATCCAGTTCCTTTGATCATTCGGTTTTAAAGACCAAAAGTGTCTAAATAAGGATTGGCGCCTCTCTTCCGGAATATCATAACATTTATTTGGGCAAACTTGTATTTGTTTGGTTGTATTTGTTTCCTCTCCAATCTTTCTTGCCTGTATTTGTTGTAGGCTTAGCCAGTTTGCTTTAATCGTTTTTTCCTCTCTTTTGAGGATTTTTCTTTTTAATTCTCAATCCCTTTTCCCCTACGATGTTCTTTACTGGTGTAAAAGTAATTTTTCTATTTACAATCTTCATCCATTTCCTAGCACCGCTTTCCTCGTTGTAACCATCACCTTAATTCAACTTTGCAGCTAAATTTCCTGAAACTCTTTTACTCTTAACATATATCTTCATCTGACGAGGTTGGTGTTGTGCCCGACCAATCCGTTGAGTTTTCGGAAGGGCAAGCCTGGTTAAGTATGATATCATCGTCAGAGAAATAGTTTAAATAGTTCAGTCCCAAATTTGTTCTTTTTCTCAATTTCCGTTTCTCAGCGAAATAATGTTAATCTCATTCTCGATTCATTTCTAGTCCCCTCTTCATTCGGGTTTAGGGTCTCTTCCTCTACTACTGTCTCCTGATGCTTGTTTGGATTTTTCCTCCTTTCTTCTGTCTTCTCCTCATCTTCGTTTAGGATCCCTCCCACTGCTACTGTCTCCTGATGCTCCTTTGGTTTCTCCTTCCCTTCTTCAGTCTTTTTATCATTGTGGTTTAAAGTGTTTTCCACTGCTACAGTCTACTGAAGCTTGTTTGGGTTTTCTTCCCTTCTTCAGTCTTCTCATCCTGGTTTAGGGTCTCTTCCACTGCTACTGTCCCGCTGAAGCTTGTTTGGGTTTTCCTTTCCTTCTTCAGTCTTTTCCTAATTGTGGTTTAATGTATCTTCCACTGCTACTGTCTCCTGATGCTTGCTTGGGTGTTTCTTCCCTTCTTCAGCCTTCTTCACATCCGGGTTTAGATCATCTACTCCTTATCAATTCTGATGCTTGTTTGTTTTTTTCTTCCCTCTTTCTCCCTTCTTTTTATCCGGGTTTAGGGTATTTTCTACTGCTGCTCTCTTCTGAAGCTGGTTTGGGTTTTCTTCTCTTCTTCAGCCTTCTTCTTATCCAACTTTAGTATCTCCCTCTGCTACTTTCTCCTGATGCTTGTTTGGGTTTCCCTTCCTTTCTTCAGCCTTCTTCTCATCCCTTTCTAGGGCCTCTTCCACTGCTGTGAGTAAGGCCCCAGTTTGCATGATCTCACTCTTCGAACAATTAACTATATTGGAATATGTCTCGTTTGGTACCCTCGGCTTCATGACTTGTTCATCAATTTGCTGTTTGGTTAAATTTAAAATCTTCCTCCCACGGGAAAACTGAAAGCAGAAAATAAAAAAAATAACCCAACCTAAAAATTTGATAAAAGTAATATTTTTGTAGTTCAAAGTAATAGTTTTAAAAGCTTTGACTAATCGTACCTCCTGCCTACTAAATAAAGCTGACTTTTGAAGTTGGCAGAAATTTTACATCCATTAAATAAATTAGGTAGTTTTGATTTCCATTGACTTGAAAGTTCGCTATAAGTAGTAGGCACATGGTAGTGTAAGTCGAAGCTTTAGGAAAATATTAATCTGCTATTTTTATCACGCTCTTTGAGATCGGTTTCATTTTTATATAATTAATATTGACAATTTGTTACCTGGCCGGCGGGATAGGGGCAACTTGCCTCCCTGTCTGCCAAATAGCATTGGATAGGTCGAACATGAGCACGAACCTTGTTCTAGCCTGTCATCCAAACTGAGGATTTACGTGATATTCCTCAATCTTAACAGGCGAATGCCGAGACGGCACCTTCTGTAAGGCAAGAGCAGCTGGCTTTCCACATCCTTGCCCTCCATTCTTCTCCGGTCTGATCCTTAGTTTCCTAAAGGCCACAACTAATTCACATTGCTAATTAGTTACTAAAAGAAATCTTTCTTTACAGCTAGATTTTATATGCACAGAACGATCATTACAATAGAAATAACCGCCATCAAATATCGATAACACATAACTTCCACGTCGTGAGCAGGTAACATAAAAAACGCGCAAGGCTACCGAACATAATAGAATGCAGCTGATGCTCGTTAGGGGAAAAAACAAAATTATGAAAGTAAATTTTGACTAGCGCAAACTGTTGGGGCACAAATAACTACTGCCAGTACACCTGAGACAGTCGTACTTGTGGGATGTTCAAGCGGTACTTATCAAGGTTTTACCAACAGTGCTCATGACGGTCAGTCATTCGCCAAGCGATCACACTTGGATCAGGTACGTGCGGTGGGCAGAAAATGAACAACGAATAGCACTATCGTATCTCACTACAGGCGTATGACAATGGAGTAATTCACGCACCAGCACAATGTGGGCCAATAAATCCTACAACAAATTTCAACCATGACCATGTGACATATCTTACATCGGTTAGGGTATCATAGCCGTAGACCAACACTATTACAATAACAGAGAAATAATATAAGGCTGACACGGACAAAAGCAAAGGGATCATTGGACTATGGATCAATGAAAGAAGGTTACCTGCAGTGGTAAGTCCCGCTTTTCACTGAACCATGTCGATGAGATTGCTGGAAACAGCATGAGTATACGTCTCTGGCTTGCAGCATGGTAATTGAATACGGCCGTGGCGGTACTGTTTATTGTCTGGGTCTGGGAAGCAACGCACAGGTATTTCTTACTCGATTGCACTTTTCATGGCGCAAGATATTGCAACCCCTATTTCCAAGTCCAAGAGAATAGCTCCATATTCTACTTAACCCATACTTCTGCACCGAAATATGAAACCTTAAATTGTATTATACGACGTTACACACTGTTATTGCAAGTAAAACAGCAGTAAGAAGCGTTACCGTTTACCGTTTACTTCAGAAGTGAGGCTGAGAGCCTCTTACGTATATTTTTAAGATAGCAAAATTGCTGCAAGGTAAAGTATTTGTTCTTAGAACTGCAACAAATACTAGAAATCATTGATATCATTACATCAAAATTGTTTCAAGCGACTTAGTACCAACTTCAAGCTGGCGCTTACTACATTTTTGCCGTGAAATATTGTAATCATCATGTTCATACCACATTTATTTGCTCCAAGTACGAAAATAATTTGGTGTTTGAAACAATCTAGACTACAAGTCAGTTTCTTATTTTCATCAGAAACATTTATACAGTAAATACAAACGACTGAGTGTTACATACAACATTTTTGCCTCCAGTAAGTCTAATTACACCCGTGTAAGCGACATAGCTATCTCGGTAACGGTTAAAGATAGAAGCATGGCGATTAGACCATTCGATGCGCCTTAAAATTCTGAGCCAAAAACTATAAAAAAGTCAATTTCGAAAAAAATGTCGCTTACTGCGTTAATGCCGGGAAGGGACGATATACTAACATTATAAGAAATACCGGGTGAATTCGTTATCAAATTATATTCCTACAATTACGTATTTATAGACATGCGACAATAATTTTGGACATGAGTGTACATAAACGCGACCAGCTGTAATCAGTGTGTGGATGACCAACAAGATGATGCAGTATTTATTAAAACAACATACGAATATCTATACAGTGATTTAATTCAGAATTATTCTGTACTTTGTTAACAGTCTTTTGTTTCAAATTACATATAATTATGACATATTCATCACATATCATTATCATCATCATCATATCATTTGCATTCAATTCTTGTATTTCACTATGTTATTATCATTATTATAATGCATAATTCGTCGAAGCTGTTCCAATAAACTCAAAATTTACTTCCCAATATATATGTGTATATATATATGAATTCATTACGTTAAGATCACAAAACACAAAAATATGAATACTAATACAATCGGATTAATTTTTCCGACGTTTGATCAGGGGTTCTATATTTTTACAGATTCATATTTTTATGTATATACGTTACGGGTCGTCCACATATTACGTAACGCCGCAAAGGGGGGATGGGGTTCGGCCTTGCGTTAGGAAGTGTGAGAAGGGGGAAGCGGGATTTTAGATCTTCGTTACGTAACACATGTTTTTTTGCTGTAATTTTTATTTTTATTCTCAGACTTATATGCAATCTTTTAACCAATTTTAATCAATTCTTTTCTTTATAATTAAACTAGCAGAATACCCCTTCCGGGAGAATGCGTTTCATTTTGGACATAAAGGGTACCAAAACTGTGACCAACCAACTTAGGTACTCCAAAAACTATGAATTCGACAGTAATATCGGTCATTTTAACTTATTTTTGCAAGTCACCATCCCCCACTTAGAAGTACTAATGCGAGCTAAATTTTAAATTAAACGTAATATTTTCCATAACTAGAAGCTTTGCTTTGTATATACTTAAACACAAACAAACTATTTGCTGAGCAAAACAATATATTCACATAAAAAACTACATACGTATTACAGTTTCGCCAACTAACATTTTGGCTTCATCAGACACTAGCGTCTGTGTCTGATGTCTAGCGATAATGTCTGATGAAGCCAAAATGTTAGTTGGCGAAACAGTGACACGTATGTAGTTTTTTATGTGAATATATTGTTTTGCTCAGCAAATAGTTTGTTTGTGTTTAAATTAAACGGCATCGAAAGTGTTACTGTTCATCTCAGCGACCCCGAAAACTAGACTCCATACTAATATCGGTCATTTTCGAAAATGTCATCCCTCTCCTTCTCCCAAATTGCGGGGCTGAATTTTGATTTAAACGGCATCGGAAGTGTCATTGTGTATATGAGCGACACAGAAAACTATGGATTTGACACTAACATCGGTCATTTTCGATCATTTGTATATATCTACCCCTCCACCAAGTCGCACCTTCAAATTCAAATGATAAAAAACATCCCAGGTCAGAACTTCATCTATGTTGAAAATTTGATCGAGATCGGTAGGGTGGTTAAGAGTTAGTAAGTTACAAATATAGTCACTTTCATTTTTGTGTATATAGGTAAATAAATATTTCTAATGCTATGGAAAATTGCGAACTATAGGCTATGTAATTTGAATCATACAGAAGGGATATAAGCCGCACTAGGCACCAGCATGGCAGGTGACGAACCCTGCGTGTATTACAATACAATAAAACTCCGTTATGTGGCAATCGCAGCAATGGATTTACGGAACACGCTTTTCTGGAGTTAGTTGTTAGTGATCGTAACCACCGCTTGAAAATTCCGTAGTGTTCCCACTCGTATCGCTATTTCTGAGAATATTACCACCCCACTGAAAGCCTTTGATTTGAATCATTATTGCTCCTTCCTTCTAAGGGGTTTCTCATGTCAATCAGAAGAAATTCTTTTTCGTGAATTAATATTTTCTGCGACGGACTCATCCACGATTTGCAGGTCCTCGGATATACCTAATTCCTCGGATATACACCTCGTACTAAATTTTTTGATTTTTGGATTTGAATATTTCTGAAGAAATTGAATTTATTCGCATTCTCGCACTAATTTAGGACAAGAAGAATTTGAGAAGGGATAAATTGAAGGCAAAGTCCAAAGAAGATACTCGAAATCTTGTTCACAAATGTTCCTGCTCCTTTACGTGTGAAACCACTTCAAATCTGTGGTCGACGAGGAAGAACATCGTTGGCGAATATCAGATGCACGATGCATCCTGGATCGCTGAAAAAGAGGTTGTTATCAGTTCTTTAGATCCTGTTTCACCTGCATCTTCCGGCGTATTTCCTTCTTGTCATCATCGGTGACCTAAAAGGATGGGTGCGATCTCCTTGGGAAAACGACAGTATGCAGTTTTGAAGAATTAAAACTAGTTAATTAAGCGACCTTATGGGGTAAAAATATTATAACGGTTCCACCATTTTGTAATATGTACTTTGATTTATTGGCGAAAAGCATTACTAATACACTCAGAATACACGGATTTTGTAATAAAAAGTTATATCATTAAAAATAGCTTTTTATTGTAATAACCCCCAAAATAAGCAAATTTGGTGAAAAGACAAAAACCAAAAAGTGTTACGTAACGAAGGTGGGACGAGTTCGACTTTACAAGTGTGACAAGAGGGAGGGAGTGGGTAAACATTGGTCAAAAATAGCGTTACATAATATGTCTACGGTCCCTTACCGCTCAAATCACAAAACTATACATGTATGGAACGGGCCCAGAGGCGTAACTAACGGCCCCGCAGACCTTGGCGTGGGGGAGAGTCCACAGGCTCAGGGGGGGCCCATAAAGAGTAAGAGAACGAGGGGGCCCAAGAGTTAGAAAAACAACTTTTTCTAGGGGGCCCAATACGCGTATTACTGCTTGCCCCCCAAGAAAAAATCTAAGTTAAGGCGCTGACTACAGTGAAGAAACATTGGAGGTATTAGATTTATATACTATATTATGTGTTAGAACTGAAACGAATAACAATGTTAATTCAAGCTTTAAATGAAAAATTAAAAGAATAAGACAATTGAATCGTTTCCACAAGGCAGTCTCTCTCTATACCTAGGCATATGAATGTTTACGTAGTACAATACACAACGAGACATTTCTCCTCCTTCGTTATGTAAATTTATTCATATATTCCATTTCATGCTTTGAAAGCATTCTGGAAAGCAATTTTGTGGTTCATATTTCTTGAGTCACAGAAAAATGTGCGTTTCTATTTTTGTTTTTAAAAACCTTTTTTAAAGCTAGTTCTTTCACGTGATATAAATTAATCTTGTTACGGCAAAAGAGAAGCTTTTTTTAAATATTTCTTTTTAAAAGCGGATTATTACTTTACTATAAAAAAGAATGAAAAAGCAAAAAAGATTTCATCATCAAATGAAGTACCCAGTTATTTTTTTTTTTTACATATATATATTTCTTGATTATTCCTTTGTTTTTAGATAGTTACCTTAGTTTTCTCAATTGGTTATATTTATTCTAGTTCTTTGTCAGCAGTACAAGGCGAGATCTAGAGTTTAGAATGGAATCTGAGCAACAGTGATGAAATGGGTCATGAGTCACCAAGTCACTTGCGTCACTTGGGTCACAACTTCTGTCCTGGCCATTCAGGTCAATGTCTCGCTGCTTAGACTCGGTCTGACCTGGTGAACCGGACAGACGTAGAAACCTGGCCAGAACTGGTGATCCGCATAGACCTGGAGACACAGACAGCCCCGGTGATCTACACTGATCCGAAGACCTAGACAGCTCCGGTGACCCATACACACCCGGTGATCCGAACAGACGCAGAGACTCAGACATACCGGTAACCTACATAGACGCGAGGAACCAGACAGCCCCAGTGGCCCAGACATACTCTGTGACCCAGACACCCTGTGACCCGGACAAACCCGGTGATCCGGATACACACAGTGACCTAGACAAACCCTTGACCCGGACCGACCCGGTGAACCGGACAGACGCAATGACCTGGAAAGACCCGGTAATCTATACAGACCCAGAGACCTAGACAGCCCTAGTGACCCAGACATACCCGTTGACCCAGATAGATGCATTGACCCAAAAAGACCTAGTAATCTACTCAGACCCATAGATACAGACCCAAAAAGACCCTGTAACCTACAGAGACCCAGGGACACAGACAGCCCTAGTGACCCATACATTCCAGGTTACCCAGACAGACCCGGAGACCCAGACCGATCCGGTGATCCATACAGATGCAGAGACCCAGACAGACGCAGAGATCCAGACAGACCCGCATACTTAGATCCGGTGAGCCACATAGACCCAATGACCCGGACAGACACAGAGACCCAAACAGACCTAGCCACCCAGAAGCAGCTGAAATATCAATAGTGCAGAATTTCATAGTCAATTAATGATGTTCACTGTTTGAGTCTGAACATTCATTATTTGATTCTTGGTGTGACATTTATTAACCAAAATACAATGTTTTGAATATTTCGCATTTTCAAATTATAATTACATATTTCTTGGTTTCCATACATAGTTTTCTGAACATATTCCATATAATAAGAATTAACAAAACACTGGGCTCAGCGATAACGTTTATATTCTAAACGACAAACTCTAGAGACAAATTAAACAAACCTTGACAGTCTATCATAACAAAAACGTGCAGCTTATCTTTTCTGTGATTCTGATGAGTTTGTACTCTGATAAACTTGCGGTTATCTTTCAGTGCAATAGTTGACACGCACAGACGCAAACAACAAATAGTGAGAATGAGAATTATTTTTTTAAAGAAAAATGAAATGAAATTTTTGAGTTTTACGTCCCACGATTATGCCGGTTAGGCTAAAAGAGACAGTGATTATGAGAATTGAATGAAAAAGGTGGAATGAAGAAAGTGGGAGGAAACGGGAGAACCCCGAGAAAATCCACGCACACGGTGTTTGTCCGCCACAAAGTTCATTTGGCGCGAGCTGGAATCGAACCAAGGACCCCATCTGCCACTGAGCCACCGCAGCCCTTAGAATTATATTTAGTGAAAACGCAATGAAAGAACAGATTCATGTTGATCGGACTTGCATTAGTAGCCTTACACATATTCCCCATGTGTATGACGACGTTGAACCTGCGAGTCATAACAGCTTATGCGTCTGTTGGTGTCAGTAGATTCATAGGGCTATCCAGGTCACACCGTGTTATTCCAGGTCTTGGGTCTGTCTGGGACAAACTTTGTCACACCGGGTCATTCCAGGTCTTGAGCTTGTCCACAACAAACCTTGTTACTCCAGGTCAATGGTCTGTCTGGGTGAGACCCAGTCATGGATCTGACATCTGGGTCTTCCTACTTATGGCTCACGAAGTTTGAGCCATTCCATCATTGCTGATCGATCAACTGTAACATATTCAATTAGTCAAAGGTCATCTGGTATCGGACACCGTAGCTTTCTTTTAGTCTGTGAGGCTGAAAAATAGCTATAAGCAATAACTTAATGTGCAAAATGATATCTTGGTGTCTTATACACACCATGTCATAAGGAGATTTGACAGGTAAAAAAACTAACAAGATATATTTTTTTTTAAAAAAAATCAAAGGTAATACAAATTAGAGTCCTTAAAAAGTGGAGAGTAGTGTTGGACATACATAAAATTATAGATAATTGGTCTTTTAAGACAATTTAATAACAGAACAAATTACAAATGATAGTTGTTCACTTACAACTGTTCTTACACACAAAATAGTTTTATTAAGTTTTCTAATACAGTCTAAAATAAAAGTTAAAAAAGGTAAAAAGGAAATTATCTTATCTTAACTTATATATATCTTATATCTTAAACTTATATCTGGAACTCCATCTCCCCCGTTAATATATACCCGGTTTTCCATGCAATACATACAGAATTTTAACTATATTTGTTGTAAATTTTGCACGTGAGTGTAACTCTGTTAGATGGCAGGATTATGTCTTTATTTTTAATTACTTGCTTTCGAATTATTTAATAAATTTATCACAAATGTACGCTGTACATCTATGTAATTCTATTACTTGATGGTGAAATCTAGCAGTAGATTTTCGAAATTATGGTAGGAACAAATTTATCCTGCATTAATCCATTATATAACGTTTTAAAAGTTGTAGCTATTAAGAATAAGAAATTTAAGGTTAGTGATCAGACATAAGCTATTAAGATCTTTTGTTGATCCTGAAATAGTTTTGTTATGCTAAATAAGTTTGGAGTCTTTGATGGAGGTTTTTTTTTTTTTTTTTTTTTTTTTTTTTAAAGCAAGCTACTTTGTGAAGTGATTTGTATTTCAAGTATAATATTGCTTTTCTTTATGGTTCGGCGTTTAAAAATGATTTTGTGAAACTGTTAATTATCTTAAATTTGTGTTAAGTTTCAATTTGGAAAGAAAGTTCATATAAAACAAGCAAATTTACATACTAAAAATACAATTTACGACCTCGATCCTCTTTTCTTTAAAGTCCTACGATAATGATCATGGTTAAAAGAGATCGTGATGATGATAATATTGAACGAAATGAATACATGAAGAAAATTGGAGGAAACGGGAGAGTCCGGAGAAAACTCACGAAGACTGTTCACCACCATCAAGCCTACTCGGTGTGACCTGGAGTCGCGCCAGAGGCAGGGGCGGATCCAGGACAGACTTCTGGGAGAGGCAGTGGGTTGTAATACTGCTACTTAGAGCTACTTTGAAGAGCTCCAAACTCTGGGATGGGTTTTATTTATATATAATATAAGAAAGTTTCTTCTTATCCGCCCCTGGCCAGAGGTGAGCACTCCACCACTAAGACATCATGGCTGCAAAAGGTAAGATTGCGGGAAAAGGTTTATAAAATAATCATGTTTAATTGTGTTTCAAACAGAACACAACTCATTAAATTAGAGAGTTTCTTCTTGTCTTGATGACACTCTTGTTTCCTCTATAGCTCAGTGTCCTAAATTTTCTAAGAGAAAAGTCCACCGACGACACAAAGATTTCCCCTTTTCAATTACATTTTTACCTAGTTTGTAAAGTAGTTTTCTTTTATACACTTACGACAATGTTCCTTGCCTGAAAGAGGAAATGATATTGAAGGAATAAAGTTGTTTTTAACCTTAAAACAACTTCTGATTTCCTCCCTGAATACTTCTCTAGAGTAGTGATTATGAGAACGGAAATGCTAAAAACAGACACTTGCCAATACCCCAAACAGAGAAAACTTATTAACAAATATTCCATACATAAAGTACAGAGCAAAAATTTAAGTTTTAATAACTTGCGTTTCAGTTACATCTGTGTGGATGTTATAAAATACTCCTTTGCAAAATACCAGTGACATCCATGTGGACGTCATAAAATACTCCATTGCAAAATACCAGTGACATTCATGGGGATGTCATAAAATACTCCGTTGCAAAATACCAGTGACATTCATGTGGATGTCATAAAATACCACCCTTGCAAAATACCAGTGGCATTCATGGGGATGTCATAAAATATTCCGTTGCAAAATACCAGAGACATTCATAGGGATGTCATAAAATACTCCGTTGCAAAATACCAATTATATCCATGGGGATGTCATGGAAACGCGAGGGGTTAATAAAAATGAATTTTAACACAGGCCAGAGGCTCAAGAATGACTACCAGTTTAGCATGTTACTTCACCACCAAGGGTTCAATGTTGCGATTAACACATGTATAGTAATGAACTGTGTGAAAATAACAGTGCGCGCTTGTTGAAATAACAGCGAGTCGAGTGACATCTGCACGGCGTTATTTCAGTACATACCCTGTGTTATTAGTAATAGGTTTAAATAACAGCGAATAACATCTGCACACTGTTATTTCAATACATATCCTGTGTTGTTATTAATAGGTTGAAATAACAGCGAGTAACATCTGCACGCTGTTATTTCAATAGATAGCCTGTGTTGTTAGTAGTAGATTGAAATAACAACGAGTCGAGTAACATCTGCACACTGTTATTTCAATATACACCCTGTAGTGTTAGTAATATTCCTGCTGGCATGGTGAACGTAAGTACTAATAATGGTAACTCATTTGTCGTTAGCGTTTAGTGAAACATTTAATTTGCTAAGAACAATGTCTTAAAGCCTCCTTAAAATAATATTCCAGAAAAGTACTGCTATACTGTATAATTATTAGCGTGTATTGTTTTAGCTAGCCGGAGCTAGTTACCCTCTCAAAGATTATGCCTTGTATGGGGAAGTGGTGGCACGTACCGAGAAGAAGCATTAGTAGCTATAGCTGGTCTATGGAATAGTGTCGTACTGAGTTAAGATGTGGGTAAAAAGTGCAGAAAACTTAAGAAAGGTGGGTATCATCTGCTCATTTTCAAGGTATGAAAGCTATCCACCAGATGAGTATAAACAGGTTGATCAGAAGTAAGTGGTGTGAAGATACTTTGAAGATATGTGGACGCTTGCTTTATTGAGATCAGAGTGAAGAGGCGAGTTGTTAAGGATGAGTGGATAGGAAGTTCTGTTTAGCTTGACTGAGGGTTCTTTGAGGCGTTTCTAATAACTTGAAAGGTGGTATGTCCCCGAGAGGGAGTTGTAGATTTTTACCCACTAACGTATATAGTTTAACATAGTTTCTGACCTACGTTGAAGAACTCTGTAATGTTGAAGTGCCTCGCAACTGCTCATACGACTGTAGCCAGGATAAAATAGTCGGGATCGCTGCACCATGGGAAGATATTGCGGCTAGAGTTTAGGCTTTATATGGTGTACATTGCGATTGTGGGATATATTGTGCGGAGGCGTGATTAATATGGCGAGTAATCGTGTCCAGTGTAGGTAGAGTTCATCTTCTGTATAGTAGATAGACATATACCTTCTATGCGCTTTAAAAGTCATGAACGTTACTTCTCCAAGTCTGTTTTATCATACCTTGGGCTCATGCGAGGTGGAACTGAATCAAGAGGTTGCGACATTGAGAGATTACTACGAAAACTATCTTGTTGTTCGCTGTGTTAAGGTAGCTGTAGTGATGACTATATGCAGTGATCGTATTAGAATCTCATCTCCTGTCAGGTTTGGCAGTTGATAACATGTGCTCATTGAAGCAGTGATGATAAAGTTTGTCTCTGTTCGATATTTATGTCAGCTAAGATAATATAGTGCTGAAAGCAGTTTGAAATGTACTGAAAGAAGGCCAGAGGCATTGGGTGGTCTGGTTGGACCTAGATTGTTGCTGTGGCGATGTAATCTGATTTGTAGTAAAGAATGACTATTAGATGTTCTAAATTTTGAAACGGACTTGTGTGTATGTGATGTAGCATATGAAGTGAGAAACCAATAGGAATTCCACCTTTGGCACGATGTGAAGTTTAGTTACTTTTGCATTTACTTTAGTTACTTTTTGAAGTTTAGTTACTTTGTCAGACTTCTGTCCGTGGTTCAGAATTTGCTAAAGTAATATTTTATCAATGTATAAGTGTTGCGCAACTTTGGATCTGAGCCTTGTAAGAGAAAACAGAGCACTTTTGGTTGAGGTTTCTGTGAGACTTACTGGATGTTATCATGAGGACAGAGCTGTTATCGAAACTGGCAATGCTTTTGTTGTAGTCGCGATGTTTCTAGTGAGGTGGAGGTCGAATGAGGATATAATCTTTGAAGTCTAGTCTTCAGAACTGACCAGAGGTATTCAATAATGTTAAAGTCTGGGGATCAGCGAGACAGGGGAGACGTTGTTGCTCATTTTGATGTTCATGAAATCATGATACAACAAGTGCACAAAGAGAGAAAAATCGAGAGTATTTGTAAGTAAAATTCAAAGGTTCTAGGGACAGACGGCTTCCCTGTCGCTGCTCCTGGCACGTTAGGAGAATTGCAATCCTAGAAAATTCGTTTTATGGTGCAGATTTTCTGAACTGTGTCGAGTACGTACACATGCAGATAATGTTTGTCAAAGTACTTAACTAGGGTCTTTTGTATCATGTAGGTGCCGAGTGTCGACAGAGACACAAAAGATTTTCTTCTATTTGTGGCTGTACAGATTAGTCCTGGCTAAGAAACAGATTTGTACGTAGCCTGGTACAGGAAATCTTGTGCGTGACACAAAATTCTACTAAATTTTACATTTCTGGATTTTATAAACTAGAAGTTTCTCTCTCTCAGTGTACATGTGAATTGGTGCAGTGCAATCTAGGAAAACTGTATCATTAGATGAGAACGACATAGGACAAAGGTGGACACCTAACAATCACATGACCACAGACGGTAACGTGTACTATCAACTAATCACACGACCCTACGAGAGTTTGGCAACTAGCAGCACGAAGCCATAAACATGCTTGACATGCTAGTGTGGACACAGTTCAGAATAATAGCTTTTTGGTCGGACATCATATATAACCAGCTTGTTGCTGGCAATATGGTGTAAAAGACTGTTCGGACCACATAATGGACGCACAATTCTTCTGACCATATAATGGACTCTTTGGACCGTCACGAAATTTTGATCTTCTGAGAGAAACTCTGCAAAAGACATTGATTGATGTTTTGTGGGGCATGTGTACAGGGCCAGATCCAAGATTCTCTGAGGGAGGTTCAGTACATTTGAATTAAATTTGAGCTTTTTTAAAAAGTGCCTTTTGGCATCTGTGATGTGAATGAGGAATTCCTTTGGAAATGCTGTGTCTGCTCTCGATGAATTCTTTTCCTTCAAACTTCAGAAAATTGACTTAAACTATTGATTTTGCAAAACTCACTGCTAGCTTCGCACTTTAAGTAGTGTATATTTACAACGAAGGGGGGTGCACGTGCACCTTTGAATCCCCCCTAAATTCGGCCCTGCATGTGTATGTTCACACGAAAGCCTGCTTCATTCTAAAGATAATGCACGGATAGTGGACCTAGAAGGTGCTTAGGATACAAACAGTAGATTCCGGAATCTGCAATTTCTTTATAGGGCTAGTGACATTAAAAATAGAAAAATGTAGCTTGCGTATTTTTTAAACCTAATGTGCTTATTGGAAAAAAATATACAAGACTTGTGAGATTATTATCCTCACATGAATCTTAAGTTCAAATTTTCATTGGTTAGCTTAAATCGACATGTGTCGAAATATTGAAAAAGAACTAGATACTTTTCAAAAAATCAGAAAATAAACTTGACTTTTTTTTATTGTTTCGGAGAACTAAGTGAACATTTGTTGAATTAAACTGCTGTCATTTTCTTGTAATTTATTCTACCATGTTTCAATTCTAATTTCGCGAAGCGAAATAAATGCATTTAGAACAAATCAAATCAAATCAATATTCTATAAAAAGGATTACAAGTTACGGCGCACTTATACCTTTATTTATTTCGTAAATATTCTCAAGATAGAAAGAAACGCAGTTGGCAATTAACACTTGCAAATTGAAGTTACATTCTGCTAACAGCATCTGTTGTTTTACTAGTCAATCTCGTTATATATCTACGTGAACAACAGAATTAAATATATTCTATGCCAGCCTGCGTTAGGTAGTAATGTTCCATGTACCAAACAGACGACATCTGTGCAGGAATTCCTGTTGCTATGGAGACTGCTTGCATTGACAACACGCGTAAACGCTTGGTTTGAATTTGTAAACACGAAGGGAGTATGTTTTCAGAGTTGTTCAAAAAAGTTTTGAGACACAATTAATTGAGACATCGTGGAATGTCAAGTGCACACAGTTAAGAAACATGTTCAGATTCTTAAACAATACACGTATTGAATTCCGTGGTCTTAAAGAGGAAGAGACTGTATACAAATCATTACGCTTAAAATAATGATATTATGTTTTCTATTTATAAAACACTAGCAGAATACCCGTTCTTCGCACGAGAAGAATATGTTTTTATTTTGGACAGAAAGCGTTGAATTTGGATTTAAACGGCATCGATAAGTGTCACTGTTCATCTCAGAGACCCCGTAAACTATGGGTTCGAGACTAATATCGGACATTTTCGATCATTTTTATATATCTCTCCCTTTCCCCAAGTTGCGGGGCTGAATTTGGATTTAAAATGTATCAGAAGTGTCACTGTTCATCTCAGACACCTTGTAAACTATGGGCTCAACATTAATATCGGTTATTTTCGATCATTTGTATATATTTCCACCTCCCTTAAGTTGGGGGGGGGGGCTGAATTTGGATTTAAACGGCATCGAAAGTGTCACACATTGTATCAGCGACATCGAAAACTATGGATTCAACACTAATATCGGACATTTTCGATAATTTTTATATATATATCTCCCTTTCCGCAAGTTGCGGGGCTGAATTTGGATTTAAAATGTATCCGAAGTGTCACTGTTCGTCTCAGAGACCCAAAAACTGTAGATTAGACACTAATATCGGTCATTTTCGATCATTTTTAAATATCTTCCCTCATCCACCTCCCGTAAGTTGCGCCGTCAAAGTGAAACAATAGAAACCTCGAACCGCATCTATGCGGCAAATTTGATACGGACCCACCTCGCTTTCTACTGGGTGGTAAAATTGGTAAAACTAGCTCAAGCTTCACGAGTTCACTAGATCAGTTACACACAGGGGGATGTAGTTTCGGTACAGGTATGTGCGCGCGTTCATATCCCGAAATATGTTCGTAAACCACGGGAGAAAATTGTTCACAAACCTTGTTCTTAAACCAAGGAATTCGCACACCATTAGTCCACTGTACTTAAAAATAGGTAGTGATGTCTGAACATGAACCTGTTTTACTGAAAAGTTAGTGAAGAAGCTTTTTTTTAAAAAAAAAATGAGTGTACGGTAAACAACTAGATTAAACTATATTTTAGTTATAGTTAGTGTTGCTGACGAAACACGATATGGGACAATCTCGTCTCTAAAAAAAAATGTCGTCAAATTGCTTTCTTGTCTCGAAAAGTGTAGTTTTTTGCTATTGGAAAGTCTCTTTCTCGCCTTGTAAATGAAGAAAAGGTCAATGTTACGTTAAGGGGGTCCAGTGTCTTTGACACCACTTCTTTCTATTGATTTTCGTTTGATTACATAATATAACGTTATATTAGGTTCTATTAGGTTAGGTTAGGTTACGTTAGCTTAAGTGGGTCCAGTGTAGTTTTGGACCCCCTTAACGGAACATGAATCGAAGAAAATTCTGTCTCTTCTTCTCTCATGGGCAACTCTATAGTGAGATGAATGTTCGAGCGTAACAACTAGTGTATCATATACAAACGAGTTTTGTTTCACATTGTGAATCTAACAGTACACTTCTACGAGGGCGGGCTGAAAAGTTTTATTTGTTGGTTGATAGCGCTCTTATTTTTATTTGCAGAGATATGAGAACTTTTTGCGGAATGTTCCTCCGTTCCTTACCTACAACACCACGTAGCGGCGGGAGTTGTTATCATTTGTTCACGTGATCAGCAGTTGTGGACAAGTTGGTCGCTGGTATGGACGTGTGGTTAAAGCAGAGAGCCGTAGTCGAATTCTTGACGGAAAAAGGAGTTTCGTCCACATAAATGTTTTGCCGGATACAAGTTGTGTACGGTGAGGCAGTCCGTGCATCGTCACTAACATTCACTTAAAAAAAAAATCAAGATCTATGCATCTGCAAGAAAATTCATGCTGACTGTGTTTTCCGATTTGAATGGCATTGCCCATACTGAGTTTCTTCCCAAAGATACCACCATGAACTCAGAACGATACAGCGAAACGGTAAAGAAACTAAAGGTTCGACTGACAATGTGACAATGGATCCGTTGAAACTTGGATAAACTGTTCTCCCCCCTCCCCCAACACACATACAGCCCTATTTCTGCATGGAGCAACTTCAGCATCTTTCTTAAACTGAAGAAACACCTTAAGGGCACCCACTACTCATCAGATGAGGACGTCTAGCGTGCTGTACGATCGTGGTGACACTCCAAAGGCAAGGATTTCTAACGTGACGTCATGGAAGGACTACTGTGCCATTGGTAGAAGTGTATGGTGACTATGTGGAGAATTAATGATGTTCCAGAACTGAAACCTAGATGTCAAGATATGCATTGCCCTTATTTCATTAGATTCTGGTTACTATAACTAGCAGGCAATACTTTTCAAACCACTCTCGTAAACTGTACAGATTCAAATATTCAAACCAGATACGATACGCAGGGTTTCAATAGAAGAATAAAAGCTAACTCGAAACCTACTCTTAGGACTCTGAATCCAAATTAGAGAATACCACTTCTCGCCACCTCTGGCTATTCTTGGTCTATAGAAATCAAAGTTTGAAACCAGAAGTACAAATTGTAAGATTTTTCTTTTATTCTCTCCAATCAAAAGTGGTAAATTGAAATATTTTTCTTTTTTTTTCTCTAATCAGAAGTGGTAAATTGTATGATTTTTTCTTCTCCAATCAGAAGTGGTAAATTGTAAAACATGTCTTTCTTTTCTAAAATCAGAAGTGTTAAATTGTTAAATATGTCTTTTTTCTCCCAAATCAGAAGTGATAAATTATAAAACTTTTTTTCTATCCAAAGTGGTAAATTTTAAGATTTTTCATTTTTTTCTCTCTGATCTGATTGCTACTACGAGGAAAATGTACTTTCCTTGCAATAAATAAATTAATTAAATAATCAAACTTTTTAATATATATATATATATATATATATATATATATATATATATATATATATATATATATATATACAGGGTGGGCCATTTTAATTAATCCACGGAAATATCTGAAAAATGATAAAACATAGAAGAACTTTTTGAAGTACAAGTTATATATTGCTAAGGGGGAAAACCAATTCCGCCAAAAGTACCCCACACCGCCCCCCCTAAATGGGGGAACGGGGGGTAACTTTGAAATGTCAAATGGGAACATGGGTCGAGTAATACCTCGTTCGAAAGGTTTTGGAAAACTAAGTAACGCTGTACCAAAAGATGTTCCATATTGTGCACCAGTTTCAAAATGGCCGCCATAATATGGTTCGGAAACTCCAGTACCCGTAGTATGAAAACCATGGAAGGTAAATGAATGGAACAAAATTGAAATACGTAAATATCATAGGGCATATCGAATGATGTAATCCCTGTGATCCCAGTGGCCTCCCTGAAGGGGTCTTGTGGGCTAACTTTAAAATTTCAATGTCCGACCGGACAACGGTTCGGGCGTACGCTTGACCTACCCAATGCTGTTTGGAAGGCAGACTTCATGCATAGAGAATTGGTGCACTAAGTTAACGCGGATGCCCACAGTTACATTTTGATTAACTATAAGCATTCATGTCATATTGTGAGCTTGAGGGACGAAACGGTGTGTACGCATATCCCCGAAATGCTTTCTGAATAACCAGCACGCATTGCATAAAAGTTTCTCTTTTTTTAGTCACTACAGCGTCATCCTTACAAACAAATGTTTCAACCACACCATACCTATTTGTAAGGTTAGCCTTAATTTACGAATTAAAGTAGAGTTCTCGTTTTAACTTTCACTTTTCTTTCCACCCCACTCACATACAGAGCGCAGGGAGAGATTATTTTGCAGGACTTGGATTTCTCTCTATACATTATGGCAATTTTACTCTAATATTTTTATCTCTATTGTATTATTCTCAAGCCTTGGAACGCCTCCGTGGTTTTCCTATTTAATTTTCGTTATTTTCATTTATGTCTAACCGTATTCATACTATGGGCACTAGACGTTTTCTTAGACACAGTCACCATGCCTTTGCGATCATTTTAAAAACGGTGTCCCATGTCGAAAATTTTCTTACAGAAGCTGTTTGATATTAATTTGTCTATGTAACGTGATGTTATTTGAAATTTTCAAGTTGGCCCCGGATACCTTTCAGTTGGCCCTTGGAGTCACCCCGACAACACTTCTCGATGTGCCTTACGTCAGTTAGCTACTCCAGTTTTTCTTTTGTTGATTTATCTCCAATCGCTTTCATACTACGGGTACTAAACCTTTTCTCTGACACGGATACTATGTTTCGGCGGCCTTTTGAGAACACTGCCATTTCACATCAATCGTTTTCTCCTGCAATATGTTAGATTTTGCAAGATTTATCGAACGAGGTACCACTCGACTCATGTTACTATTTGAAATTTTGAAGTTAGTCCCCAAGACCCCTTTAGGGAGGCCACTGGGATCACAGGGACTACACCGTTCGATATGCCCTATGATATTTACGTATTTCAATTTTGTTCCATTCACTTACCTTCCATGGTTTTCACACTACTGGTACTGGAGTTTCCGAACCATATTATGGCGGCCATTTTGAAACCGGTGCACAATATGGAACATCTTTTGGTACAGCGTTACTTAGTTTTCCAAAACCTTTCGAACGAGGTCTTACTCGACCCACGTTCCCATTTGACATTTCAAAGTTACCCCCCGTTACCCCCATTTAGGGGGGCGGGGAGGGGTACTTTTGGCGGAATTGGTTTTCCCCCTTAGCAATATATAACGTGTACTTCAAAAAATTCTTCTATGTTTTATCATTTTTCAGATATTTCCGTGGATTAATTAAAATGGCCCACCCTGTATATTACAAAATTTGTATATTAACTTCCGTAAAATTAAGATTACAAACATTAGTAATCTTTCGTAAACCCATACCAAGATACCGTGTAAAATATCTGCCCAACTTCTATTTTATATGTGTGCATACCACACCCTCATGCACATTTACTGAGTTGACACTCAAGTGTATATATAACACTCTACTGCAATGAAGTGTAACACGACACGCAATATTTCGTGAGAGTTACATTTTTGTTCTCTATATCTCAGCTTTGGACATTCTAAGCCATTACTTTGTATAATGAAACGGAAAAGAAATTAAAACCATGATGCTGTACCATCTAACATGCATATGCATTAGTAGCTGTGCTAAATGAATAAATTAAAGAAACATATTGAAACAACTTCTCGGAAGCACATGAAGGGTGTTTCAAAATGAACTCCGGATATGAAATTACTGTAAATCGAATTTATTTATTTGAAAAAAGCAAACGAAACACAACATTCTCTTCAGGAGATGTTGAGGTTTAAACGTGGAACACAATATCGGGCATATTACTTCCCCTACTAGCACTACAAGAGATCACTCGATCCATGAAATTAACCATCACTCACTCACACATTTCCCCCATCAACTTCGTCGAGGACACGTCGAGAATTTCTTGTTTGAGTTCCAACAGATTACGGGGTTTGTTCTGGTAAACTAGTGACTCAGCTTATCTCTATGGGAAAAAGTGAAAGGTGTCAAGTCACATGTTCGAGGTGGGTAGGTTTGATCTCTTCGTAATTATTTTAGTCTGTCCTATCCGGAAACTCTTCATGCGGCAGAGCGATTGTGTCTCCTGAAGTGTAGCAAGTTGCTTCGTTTTGTTGGAACCTTAAATTATCGATGTTCATTTGATCCAAACGGGGCCAAAGGAAAGCAGTGAACATACACGATAACGAACTTCGCCCTTCCTTGTTCATCCTTGTTCACCAAGAAAATAAGGTCCGATTTAGCCTCCACACCAAACCGTAACTCGCTGAGGATGCATTGTCTTTTCCGTGAATTACTTTTGGGTTCTCTGATCCCCATATTTTGGCAATTATGCTTGTTCACGAAGCCGTTTCAATGGAAGTGAGCTTCATCTGATAAAATGATGCGCTTTGTGAAACCACGGTGTTCTAGTTCCTTTTTCCAGAATCCATTGCAGAAACTGTCGTCGTTTACCATGATTCACAGAGTTCCTGTGTTATATGAACTCTGTACGGGTGTAAGTGCATTTTTTTTTCAAAGATTCTGTGCATTGTTGCTGGACACATGAGCATTTCTTGAGCATGATGGTGACATGATTTTCTCAGACTCACAGTAACCAGTGTTTCTTTCAGAAACAATTTTCAGGGGGGACAGTTAGTATTCCGGGGGTGCACTGCTGATACTATTCTATTTATTATTATATTATAGACGTATTATTTTGGTCTGCTCCGGGGGGGGGGGGGGCACCCTCAGAGGTCCGTCGGGGCAGTGCCTTCCCAAAAACAGGTCTGGAAGAAACATTGACAATAACAGAACCACGCACAGCACAACATTTGCCTCACTCTGGCCACTTCGAGGGCGTCCAGGGCTTTCCGTGTCTACTGTTGAACCAGTTTGTTCAAATTTCGTGACCAACGTACGAACAGTGGATTCATTTGGTGCATTGTTGTGTCCAAAAAAAAAAAAAAGTACAGAATTTCCGAACAGTAATCGCGTAATTTTCACCATTCTTGTAGTAAGTGTAGAACAAACAACACTCGCTGTTCTGTACTGTATCTTTCCACGACTATACTCCACAAACACTGACCTTAGAAACAAAAGCACATCAATGATCACTAATACCAAAACATGTAAAAACAATGTTGCCAATAACAATAAATAAAAATAACGAGATTTTTAAAATCTGGCGCACTTTTTGAAAGATCCTTTAGACAGACATTGACCGGCACCCTTACTGTAAGGAACAGGAAGCAAGTAAACTTGAACAAGCTAGGAAAAGATAAAACTAGATAAAATTTCGTCTGATTAAATCACGAATTTTCTTTCTTTATCACAATAACAAGTTTAAAATTACTTCAGTTAAAACTCATTGACTAAAAAAATGTATGTAATTCTAGAGGATAAGAAATAAAATGCATAAACGTTCTCTACCATTTTACTGCCCAAAAGAGAGCAGCGATTAACATTTTTTGATCCTAGGGGAATTTAAATTGACAGTCTTATGTCCTGGAGAAGATAAGGGTTATTTTAAATGTTATTTAAGCATCTTCCTAAGTTTTCTCTCGAAACGCTTGAAACTTTCAGAAATAAAAATCGAAGTACTAATCTGCTAAAAATTCCGGTTCCCGTACGGAAAAGACCCATGTGAATAATCATTACAAATAATAACTTGCAATAACAATTTCTTTTAAGGTGATAATGGTAGGCGTCGCGAAAAACGATCCACCTACTTTAGTTCTCTTTCTAAATGACTGAAAGGCATTCTTGGAACGGATTTATCAGTAGATAACTCACAAAGCACTCAAATTTACTTTATCCAATAAAAGAGCATACACATTTCATTTTTGGTTGGTAGTTTAAATTTCAAATTGCCGTGTCGTTCCCGATCGACACTCTGATTTTAACGTAAGCTTACACCCTGCTATTCCGGAACTGCAGTAGTATTGAAAGTGTTAGACTGTCTACATTAAATAAACAAATTGTAGTATTGTACGTGATACAAGGGTTGGTTAAAGGGCGTGTTTTCTTAAAGTAAAATTAACGCAGTTTTAAAATAATCATAAGATATTTACTGTTGACATACTAAAACACGGTTGCTTGTTTGATAAACCTAAAAGTTTTGGAAATATTCAGGTAAACAGTGACATTCAGGGCATTGGTCCTGGAAGTACTTATTCCCTCCGAAATCCCGACTTTTCTGTAAATACAATTAAATTTAGAGATGATTTTACAAATTTTATTATAATTTGTATTCAATTTGGATTCCTTCACCCCAAAAAGCTTTAAACACATTCCTGCGTACTTGCCTGCAGTTAAGGAATGAAACATTGAACATAACACAAATTTTCATACGACACCACCATTTTTATCAATAACTGATATTAGAGCGCACTAACCTCCGACTAATAAATCATGCTCGATGAAACCAGTGAGCCATGATCCAAACAACCTATAATCTAGCTCTTTGGACACAAGATCAGTGATCCCAACCTGTGAGAAAAATCCCATATTGTGAGATTTTTTCAAACAATAATTTCTTTAAATTGAGAGAAAGGAATTTCTTAAAAATTGGCAGTATTTGTGGGATTTTTCAAACACCTATTGCATCGACTTCAACAAAATTGTCAAGTTCCTTCGCGGTTAAACGGTTAGCGTACGCGCCTTTGGCGTGGAAGACCTGGGTTCTATATCCGGTGGGAACTCATATGGTTCGGGATTCAAGGTTAATCAGTAGGTCCACGTCTCATATAGCCTCACTTCTGAACGAGATGCTAAACTCAAAATCAACTCAAGTCCATCAAAATTGTCTATGAGCTAGAAGTAGACAAGTGAGTCTTCAATAGAGATGAAACTAATGCTAATTGTCAAATTTTATTACTATAAAATTCATGTTAGTGTTACAGCGAATTGTGAATCTCAAAAAACAGGCACAAGATGGAGCTGATGAGCTGTTTTCAGAGGAGCTGTTAACGTATCTCCTCTGTGGTTACCGTTGTCCACATTCTGAAGACTATTATAATAACGTTTCAATGGATTGGAAGGCATATTCAAAAACGTCATCAGTTAGACAGAGTTATAAGGATAGATTCTACATTTTCAAAATCCATGCTTGAAATTTTCAACAGAGGCTTACTTCTAACTGAAAATACAAGTTCTCTGTAGTCTTCTTTTGCGATTTTTTTTTTTTTTTTTTTTTTTTTTTTTTTGCCAGAATTCCTACGAACAAAGTTGTGGCATTTCCAAATTGTTTTTGAAACTGCAGAAGAAAGATATAGCTAAGAGTTAACAATTGTGAGTACTGTGCGATGAGAGATTCGACATTTCTACACCAGCATTCATGCTATCTCTAAAGCCAGTTATACACTACGTGGTAAATCCCAGGAAATACCTTAGGATTTTACTTAGGAAAAATGTTATGACATATCTTGTAGGAAATCCTATCCTTTTGTGCCATAGAATACACGTGCAAAGTTTTCCTCTCTGACCGATGACGTTAGGAGATCTTGATCCATAGTGCATTGCGGTAAAAAAAAAAATGACTCCTACAGTTGAACAAGCAGTTGGTAGTGTAAGAAGTGTTAACAACACTATTATGACAGCAGTAATAATAATAATAATAATAATAATAATAATAATAATAATAATAATAATAATAATAATAATAATAATAATAATAATAATAATAAAACTTCTGTTTCACATCTTTTGAAGAGGAGGTGCCAAGTCTCACAATGCATACTCGTCCAGCAATGTTTTGCAGTGTCTTCCGCCTTGCATGTCTGTTGTGACAGTGCGTTGATTTTGTATTATTTATAAATTATATGCTCATCGTATGCACTATTAAGTGCGCTATAGCATCTTTGCTGGCTGGGAGTAAAACAAATTTGTTTTCACTTTCTCTCACGTGATGTCGCTTAAATCGAAATCTTACATTTTTTTTCAGAGCGTGCTACAGTGTTGCCATACTTCGTACAATTGTACCAAATTCAGCCCTTTTTGCCATTCATCTGTCCGTTGGTACCACGCTGGCATTTTCAGCCCCTTTTGTGAAAAAGTTGGTACAACTCTACCCAATTCAGCACTATTTAACAAATACTTGTTATATTTTCAAAAGTGTCAGTAAGACTTTTCCCCACATCTCGGAAATGATTAATTTGTTCCTTGTTTTATATAGTTTTTCATATATGACCATAATACTGTTTGGTGTGTTGGTCACTTTTAAATAGAGGCGCGTTTGTTTACCTTAGAGTACATACAGTAGATGATTTTTCCCTTTTAATTTGCGGCCTCTGCTATACTTCCTACGTGCTAGAAAACTTTCATCTACTTCCACGGTTGTTCGGGGTCCTCCTATTTGGATGTTTTTAAAAAGTAATTTTTAAAAAGAATACTTTATTGATTTGGACTCTTGGAAGAGGGAGGTGGGAGTGTTCTAGAACTTTACCTCTTTTAGTTTCGTGTTATAGAGCCATGTACTACACTGGTAAAAAGAATAATGAATTCAGTCCTTTTTGTTTCAATTTGGTATTATTTTTCAGCCCACTCCAGAGCTAGAACTGTGGCAACACTGGCGTGCTATAAACAGGATCATTCAGAACATAGGAAATGGCATGCGATTTGATACCATACATGTTGAGATTTTCACTCTAGGAAAAATTGTAAGAGATTTCCTAGGATCTATCTTCTAGTATATGGCAGGCTCTTTCATATATGAGCTGTGTTCATCTGAAACCAAAAGTAGATACTTTATCGTTAAGATTACACCGGGCTAAATGATCCAGAAACTAAGAATAACGTGTTTGTCATGTAATCTGAATCTGACATAGACAAAGATGAATCAGTGGCGGATCTAGAGATAAAATCTGAAGGGGGGGGGCAGCCAGTATCCAGACTATGATAGGTATATCATGAGTTTACTATAAACTTTTGAAAATACAGGATGTTTCACCCAAAAAGCCGTGATTTCTAGCAGCTCCAAAATTTATTTTAATAATAGTATAGTAATATATATATATATATATATATATATATATATATATATATATATATATATGTAAATACACAGCAAACAAAGTATAAATTTTGTTTTTCAATTTTTTTTTTTAAGTTGCATAGTCTAGTATAATAATGGCAAACCATAGACTTACGTTGCAGCAGAGGATCTCATTGGTGACTTGGTTCATTGAATCAAT
This sequence comes from Thermobia domestica, assembly GCF_964235325.1. Lineage (NCBI taxonomy): Eukaryota > Metazoa > Arthropoda > Insecta > Zygentoma > Lepismatidae > Thermobia > Thermobia domestica. Next base: position 21,568,364 of record NC_137469.1, on the reverse strand, counting down.
CTTCCTTGTTGATGTCCAACGACGATTTTGACTGGAGAATAATTGTGCATGGGTACCATTCACCAAGCCCATATGGCGTTATGTTGATCAGTTCAATAAGATTGGTAATGTTACAGAACTTTGAAGAGGAACTTCGATCCAGTTCAACTATGCGTACAGAACAGCGTAGTGCAGTAGTGCGAGCTATCTGTTGTAAATAGCCCAACTAAAGATCTCTGCTACGTTTGTCAGTAGAAAACACAATATCCGAAACATCATGTTGGCGTATTCTGCGAAAAGATCTGCAATGTTCCCCTACAAAATCCAAATGTTTCAAATATTAACAGACATTGCAGAAAGAAGGCGTCTGGATGTTGCAAATCAGTTGCTGATGACCCAGACATTATTGAAACCTTTGATGTACAGACGAAGCCAGGGACGGATCCAGGGGGGGGGGGCGATCGGGGCAATCGCTCCCCCAGAAAAGAAAACTTTCTTATTTTATATATATAAATAAAACCCATCCAAAAGTTTGGAGCCCTTAAAAGTAGCAGTATGACAACCCCCCCCCAGAAGTCGGTCCTGGATCCGCCCCTGGACGAAGTTTACTTTTATCTGTCAGGTGAAGTAAACAAACATGTAAGATTTTGGACAACAGAAAATCCGTATGAAATGGTAGACTCAACTCTGCATCCGGAAAAGGTTTTGGTTTGGAATGCTGTATCAAAATGTGGCATAATTGGACCTTTCCCCTTGGTGGCTATGTCATATCGAAAATTATTTGGAAATGCTTGAGCATTACTTCTATCCTGGCCTTCGTCGTAAAACGTGTCCACTTCGTCGGCAATGGTTCCAGCAGGACGAAACTAAACCGCATACAACAGAACCTGTCCTTAATTTCCTTCACACAAAATTCTGCATTCGTGTGATCTCTAATCACTATTCATTGTTTTTTTTTGAAACAGGCTTAGAGTGGCCTCCATGGAGCCCAGACATTAACTCTCGTGATTTTTTTATGGGGTTACCTCAAGCAGAAGGTACTCAAGCTTAAACCCCGATCTTTAAATGATTTAAGAGCATACATTGAGCAGCGTACGGCAGGAGTTAGTCACGTTCCCTTGGTAAAGTTTTTGATAGCATATGCATCAGGGTCAGGGAAGTGTCAGGTCGTCAGAGTGGACACTTCGAACGTGTGTTACGTTAAATTTTAGTGTTACATTAAACTTTAGTCTTTTACTTATCGTATCATGTAAATTTCTCTTACTATGGTCGTCAATAAAACACGTTGTTGCACTTCAAAATCACGGCTTTTTCACTGAAACACCCTGTATATTAATAATAGCTTAAAATATTTTTGTCACTCAAAAAACTGGGGGGCCTAGGCCCCCCCGGCCCTGGTCTAGATCCGCCACTGAGATGAACTAGACGTTAAGTCCTTTGAAAGTCCTTCCGTCTGATATCTTTCGTTATAACAAAAGAAGGTACATGTCGATATATCCCCTAAATCAGGCCTGCCCATGAATTGGCTCCCGGAGCCGAAGCGTGAGCGACAACGAGCGGAGATAAGAACAGGTGAGCACAGGTGTTGGTAGCTCCGCCCCTTCCACTGCATCCGATAAGTGTTGCCAACCACACATGATGGTAAAAAACCTACGGCCAAGCCTGGTCACAAATTCGCACGATGTTGAAGCATTGAGCAGACGCAAGCGTGAAATGTGCAGGTGTGCTCTCTCCCTCCCCATTTCGAAAGCAGTGACGCGAAAACACTGCAGGAAATAAAATTGGTACGTTTTTTGATCGAGGAAGACGCATGATAGAGGTTACAGTTAGCGTTGAAGTAACTAACAAATGAAAAAGAAAGAAAGAAAGAAAGAAACTAATATTAAACATGTCAGCTTACAGACGTAAAAACGACTGCAAAAATCGGAAACGAATTGTTTCAGGCCTTTTTTAGCTTGCTTACACAATTCGTGACATTGTATTACATTAGCACTCGGTCTGTAACTTGTCACTCGCTTCACGTTTGCTAAGTTGTGAACGCCTTTCGTTGCTAGATTGATAGCAGAACGACGGGAAGTTGAAAATAATAATAATAATAATAATAATAATAATAATAATAATAATAATAATAATAATAATAATAATAATAATAATAATAATGCGTATTATTATTATTATTATTATTAGTAGTAGTAGTAGTAGTAGTAGTAGTAGTAGTAGTAGTAGTAGTAGTAGTATTCGGACCAAAGACGGATGAAAATGGGGATTGGAGGGGAAATTCATAACGATGAATTGCATAGTTTATACCGCTCACTTAACATTGTTAGGGTAATTAAGTGTAGAAGGCTCAGGTGGCCATTCCGTGTAGCCAAAATGGAAGAAATTAGAAACGCTTTCATAATTTTAACTGAAAACCCAATTGGAAGAAGACCACTAGGAAGACCTAGACGTAGATGGGAAGACAATATTAAGATGGATCTTGCAGAAATAAGAGTACAGAGTAGAAACTGGATCCAGTTGGCTAAGGACAGAAGTTAGTGGAAATATGTTGTAAACGCCGCATTGAACCTTCGGGTTCCATAGGCCATAGAGTTAGTTAGATATTATTATCTAAAAGAAATGTTCAAATGTTGTTAAGAGACAATTACACAGAAGAACTGAGTTCCGACCAAACACTAATTTGCCGGAAGGAAATTCCAGTGCAGTCCAGCCCACTTTAAGCGTTATCCGTGCAATCCACGTTTCATGTTCAAGACATTGGGAATAATTGTTCGTATCATTCAGTTGGAACGTTCCCTTCCAAGTTTACGCTGTTACAGTAGGCCTACAACATCGTGACTTTCAAAACCAGTCAGTAACTATCGAAGAAAGACAAGCGTGTAGCTTCAGTCGTTGATATGATTTAACATTCTTTTTCACTTTTAACAAGCTACCGGCAAGCAACCAGCCAGGGACAATATATTTTTCCTTATTAAAAAGACACTCCTTGTTTAAAAAAAAAAAAAAAACTAATGGTACCCACTAATGGTCACTCTTAAAAATGGAAAATCTCTTTGGCTCTCTTAATATTCTGTTTGATTCTTTGCGATCAAAGTAACATTAAAAGTGGAAAAAATGAAATGAAATATTTGGGTTTTACGTCCCACGGTTATACCGGTTAGGCTAAACGAGACGGTGATGATGAGTAATGAATGAAATGATAGAATGAAGAAAGTTGGAGGAAATGGGAGAACCCCGAGAAAACCCACGCACACGGTGTTTGTCCACCGCAAAGTTCACTTGGCGGGGGCTGGGATCGAACCCGGGACCCCAAGCACCAGATGTGAACGTTCTACCACTGAGCCACCGCGGCCCCACTTTAAAAGTGGAGTAAGAAATACTATTCTTCATATTGATAGTGTAATAGTGGCTTCTAATCTCCACAACCAACCCCTTGCTAAGTCTATTCGTACACACATACATGCATAAGCTAATTTTCTGGAGATAATACTTAGATAATTACAAACAAGTGCTACAGTATTTTTTTTTCGTATCAACAGATTATCTCTTTTCCTATAAAGCGAAACAACAAACCCACACTCGGATTAAGAACTTGATAATATATATATATATATATATATATATATATATATATATATATATATATATATATATATATATATATTGAAAACTGGTTTTCCATTGTGCAAACTGGCAAATTTTTATAAATGTAAGCGATGGTTTGGTTCCACCACATCCTTCTTTAACAAAAGGAAAGAAAAAAGAAGAAAAGGAACGTACATAGTTTATCATTTGATTGCTGTTACCAGTTTGTGTTGTCTATAGTTAACGGTTACCACATTGTAAAAAACACTATACACTAAATTGCAATCAGTTACCATACATACTTTTTTTTATTTGGTAAGCTAGTGATTACCGCCAAGGTTGACAACACTTCCGCTCCTCTAAGGACAAAACCCGAAGATTCACGAAGCACGAACAACGTTATTTGCTCATAGAATGCTCGTGAGCGTTCACGAGGAGATTTTCCACTATCTGCTCGCCGTGGCCAGGGCTGCCCTAAATGCATTGGTCAATGATAGGTGGCACTTTAACAAGCAACATCTCCCAGCCTGCCACTCATGGATATAGAAGGTATGCTCTAACACAATACTTATCTTTTACCTCATTTCATTAATGTACATTACCGCTATACCTTACTTTTGACTTGCTGAAATTAATAACATGGATATTTCTTTTTTAAATAAAGGTTTATGTACCTATTTTTAAGGCTTCTGCTTTTTTTTTTTTTTTTTTTTTTTGCAACAAGAAAAATTAACTTTACATTCAACTTGTCATTGGGTTGTTATCTTGTTCATGTACTGAAGATTTCTTGAGTATAGTCAAATTTACATTGCACCATCCGGTCGTGACGTAATATATGTGGTATTAGTCCAAAAAAAAAAAATGTAGTTTACTTATGCTACGAAACATAGCTGACCCAGTGTTAGCGAGGAAAAGGGGTTAGAAGCTAGGGAGCCGCTTTCTCTGTAAATTTGGGGGTTGTGAATTCAGATTCAGAAGGCATATAGGTATATGAGGATTTTAAGACAAATTGCATTCAAATTATGCCAAATATTGTATATTCATAAATACAATGCGCGGGCCCACATGAGCTTTAGGAGGGCCCGGTCCCCCCAGGATCGGCGCCCTTGGTTGGAAGGCACGGTAAGGCTAATTTTTTTCACCTTTCCCTCCCCTCGTGCAACTTTAATGTAAGTCTAACCTCACCCAGATTTTTCTTCCTCTGTGCGTGTAGCTTTAAGCTTTGACAGATCTTAAAAGTGTGGGAATCTCCTGAGTGCCAATATCTCTCTAAATGACCGTATATTCCGTCAACCTCACTTTTCCCGTACAAAAAACAAAAAACAAAAAACAAAAAAAACCGGATACATCTAGTGGATAATAATTCCAGTGAAAAATTTCGTTGTCTGAACACCAACTTCGCTGAGCTAAAATTGTTACTTCTTAAAGTTTCAAACGATTAATTAAATATTTTAACAGACATAATGGAGAAAAGAAGAGAAATGAACAACTGGAAGATTCGATTTTGAGTAAACTTTGTTGTTCTCAAGAGGGACAGAGTGAGAAAGAAAGTTTCACAAAGAAAAACAAACTAAAGTCAATAGAGAGGGGAGAACAAATCTTCAATCACAGAGAGAAAGCTTCAGTTTGATCGAAAAGTTCGAAAATAGATGTCGCTTTTGTCTTTCAAATAGCTAATTCTTCTTTAAAATCACCTTCCCACAATTGTGTACCAAAGCTAAGGAAGATTGTTATAATGAGATAGATGATAAGTGGTGGAATAAAGGGACTACTAGCGAACGGGATAACCCGAAAAAATCTATGTACACGTTCTTTATCTATCACAAAACTTCTTCTTTTTTAAGATTAACGCACCACGTTTTGCCTGTTAGGCTAAAGGAAACGATGATTAAAGCAAGTGAATGATGATAGAAGAATTGGTGGAATGAGAAAGTGGGAGTACCCCGAGAATACCCACGGGCATGATGTTGCCCACCACAAACTTAATTGGCCGGGGATCGAACCCCACACTTCTTCATCACAAAGTTCACTTTGAGGGGAGCTAGAAACGCATCAAAGGTGAACACTCCACTATTTATCCAGCACGGTCCCAAAATAACGAATTTATTTAAGTGATAATCACTGTATGAAACAGATGCAAGGCAGTGAGGATTTCGGAAATGAAACAGATGCAAGACAGTGAGGATTTCGGAAATGAAAGAGATGCAAGACAGTGAGGATTTCGGAAATGAAAGAGATGCATGACAGTGAGGATTTTGGAAATGAAACAGATGCAAGAGAGTGAGGATTTCGGAAATGAAACAGATGCAAGGCAGTGAGGATTTCGGAAATGAAACAGATGCAAGATAGTGAGGATTTTGGAAATGAAACAGATGCATGACAGTGAGGATTTCGGAAATGAAACAGATGCAAGAGAGTGAGGATTTCGGAAATGAAACAGATGCAAGGCAGTGAGGATTTCGGAAATGAAACATATGCAAGACAGTGAGAATTTCGGAAAATTTACCCTAGCAGGAGAATTCTCAATACACAGCGGGTTAAATTGGTACTGCGAAAATATTGATAACTCACCGTGATCACGATCGCAATAGGTTTCTTAACTCCGGGAAGAATATTCAACCAAGGTCAAGCTCTTAAATCATCAATGTTTAGTGGCTACTGCACGGCACATTCTTGCTTCTATTGCTTAAATTAGATTAAATCATTTCACGCTGCAGTAATCACGGATATATTTATCTATGAAATACTAACTAACTAACTAACTCTATGGCCTATGGAACCCGGAGGTTCAATGCCGCGTTCACAAAAGGTCTCCACTGACTTCTATCCTTGGCTAATTGGATCCAGATTCTACTTTGTATTCTTATCTCTCCGAGATCCATCTTAATATTGTCCTCCCATCTGCGCCTAGGTCTTCCTAATGGTCGTTTTCCGATGGGTCTTCCCTTTAAGACTTTGAAAGCGTTTCTACTTTCTTCCATTCTAGCTACATGACCTGCTCACCTAAGCCTCCTAGACTTGACGACCCTAACAATGTTGGGTAAACCGTATAAATTATGTAGTTCCTCGTTATGAAGTTTCCGCCATTCCCCATTCCCGTTCCTCTTGGGTCCGAATGTTCAATAGGCCATAGAGTTAGTTTAACATAGCATGATTCAGTTTAAGGAATTGGAGCGACAATGTTTAGTGTGATGGTGTATACTACTTATTTGCTGTGTGAGTTTGTGAGTGTAAATTCATCAGGAAATGAACTAGTAGAGGTAGGTTGCGAAATTTTCGCAATACAATTTTAGTTAAGATTTGCTTTAAAAATTGAATGAAGAACGACTTTTTTTTTACCGCAATTTGAAAACTAATATCATTAGTTAGATAAAATGACTTACCTCAAGGCTTGGCAAACACATTACCTACCACGCTATTATTTGCATTTACCCACGAAATGTTTTTTCAGAGATCAACATCAGCATCAGGTACCTAAACATATTGCTTCCTTTTGTATAGAATTATAGCCTATGCAGCTGACCTTTTTGTTTCTCTAGGTCACGGTATACATCTCGATCCATTATGCGTGGCTTTTGTCAATATTTATCCATTTTCAGCAAGAATATGATTTGCAGTAAGAAACAGGAGAATCCAGCAGAGAGACTACTCTTAAAAAAAAAAAAAAAAAAAAAAAAAAAAAAACTTCAGGTTTAGTTTGCAGATTGTTGGTTTTATAAAAAGCCTTTCTTTTTGTCTTCGGTTTAGATAAATCTTGCAGTAGCTTCCACTAGTCCTACAATTTCATTGTTGACTTAGGAACCAGACTCTTAATGAAATACAAACAGTTATAAAGGTAATACGATGCAGGGCCCAAATTACGCCAATCTGTTATATCAGTATTATTGTTACTATTTTTAGAATTCCATACTATATTATACATAAACGTTGTAATTCTTACAGAACGAATCTGTCTGTCTGTCAAAAGGTATAAAGGAACAAGAACTTTTAAGAGATATAAAATAACATCTGTATCTATATACACATCTACTGAGTATAGGGTGTGAGATAAATCACTATATAAAAAAGTATTTGAAATTAGTTACTTATCAGTTGAGTTGAGTTGATTTTGAGTTTAACGTCCCTTTCAGCAGCGAGCTTATATGAGACAGAAACTACTTATTAACGTGGAATACGAACTACATGAGCTACCTCCGGGAATCGAACCCGGGTCTTCCACGCCAAAGGAGCGTACGCTATCAACTACGAAACTTTAAAGTTATTAGAAATTGCACCATAACATGAGGTTAATATATGAGGGGAAGTCAGAAAGTTTTCGGAATGTATTTGTAACTACACTGTAAAAAATGAGGTGTTGAAAGAACACAAAATGACTACCACTTTAGCGTGTTACTTGTGTGTTAAGTGGATCTGATACCTCTTCGCTTAGGTTTCTAACTCTCCATTTGATAACATGTAAAATTTAATATGGTAATTTCTAACAAAGTATTGCAGGTAATGACTTGAAATTTTTAATACAAATACAGAAGACACATATAAATCCAACCACGGTCTCCAATTTACGTTACATGGGTTAGATTAATTGCAATATATTCTTCAGTAAGTTTGGCAATTATGCTGTATATAGTATATGGATAGATCTTTTCGAAGGAATTGAGAGCCCTCGGAACCTCTAGCCCTACTAGTCTTCGCGACACGTGGTAGTGATTTGTGAGCTTCAGGCTAAAAACCTATGTCGCCTCAGATCCTTTCTTTCTAATGTTCTTTCTTTTTTTCCTTTTTTTCAAAAACTTGCTTTGGGCAGCTTTGCCCTTTTGTCGGCTGTCTATAGAAATGGCAGTCATACTCCCTGGAATTGTTGATTCTCGGTTGCAACAGTCACTTTCTCTCCGTCGTGAACCTCAGTGTTAGATTCGAAAACAAAAATAAACTCGAAGACAGTAAATGTAAAAAGACAACAGCAGCAGTAGTTTGTATTAAAAATTTGGAACGAACAAAAATATTATATCTAAATAACGTATTTGTGTTGAAGAATATATTGCAATTAATCTAACGCATGTAACGTAAATTGGAGACCGTGGTTGGATTTATATGTGTCTTGTGTATTTGTATTAAAAATTTCAAGTCATTACCTGCAATACTTTGTTAGAAATTACCATATTAAATTTTACATGCTATCAAATGGAGAGTTGGAAACCTAAGCGAAGAGGTATCAGATCCCCTTAATTCCGCAACAAGTTTTTTTAAAGTTAGCTAGCTATGGTATAGCTAGCACCCATTGCGAGGGCTACACCCTCTATTTGGGAAAGAGATTTAACATTATTATATCGAGAAAAAGAATTTCTATTGGGCAAAGAGACATTTATTAACTTTATTAAACATCTGTAAGCCTTTTTTTCGTTATACTTGAGGAGGTCCTTTTAGTAATAAGCGGGTTAACTGTGCATGATATAAAGGTGAGATATGGGCCGGTACGTGTGACGTGCTGAGGATACTGATGATGCTATAGTCCGGATGATTTGGAGGTACGGTATATTTATATAATGCGAAAAGCAGTGAGAGAGATGTAGACGTGTGGTGATGGCTTTGATTGTGGGAGCGTCACTGTAAACGGTTTTAAAAAATAAAGCGTGTTTGCTGTCATAGCGCTGACTTTAATACGAAGAGCTTCGATATGATAAAGAAGGTAGGGAAATGTGATGCGGTCGTACAGTTCACGGGTTGGACTCGGGAATTTAATGCGGTAGGCTAGGCGGAGAACAGCACAAATATTCAGATCATATTTGCACCCCACACTTTAAACGTCCAATCGCCGCGACTGATTGTAATTATACTGTGTCTTTAGTTGAAACAAAGTTACAGACTTAAGGATAGAGGTGAAATACTTTTTTCCCCCTTAAGCTGGAAATTCATAGTAATATTGTCATTGTCCGTCTAAAAATACTTCAAGTTTTCCCCACATATATATTGTTGGTTAGAGAGAACATAACCTTCTCAAACTGACTGTACCGGAATAGATGCAAGGGCGCCGATCCTGGGGGTCCAGGGGGTGCAGGGGGCCCGGGCACTCCAAAAGCTCATGTGGTCCCCCCTATTGTATTTATGAATATACAATATTTGGCATAATTTAATGCAATTTGTCTTAAAATCCTCATATATATATACCTTCTGCATCTGAATGGGCCCCCCAAATTTACAGAGAAATCGGCGCCCTTGAATAGATGTAATGCTAACTTGTAGTAACTACCAAATACGGGTTACTACATGTTTTCGTTAGAAGCAATCGTGTTAATGACATAAAAATTTGCAGACACTTTATTTATAAATATGAATATTGAGACAATGTTTGTGGTACAAAAAGAAATCAAAATCTTTCAATTTTTCGTCCTTTTGTTATGCACTTTAAGCTGGATGAGACGATGATTAATGGGAGTTAAAGGTTCTGAAAGAATTAGCGTAACAATAATATGGGAACAAATAGGAAAAAAAAAAACTTTGTGAAAAGTCACGGGCATGATGTTGTCTACCCATCAACTCACATGCTTTAGAATTGAACTAGTGACATATTAAACAAGAACTGAGAGCCGTTTACGACTAATCCATAGTGTTCCCCTTTATGACATACTAGCAGAATACCCGTTCTTCGCACGCGGAGAATACGTTTCATTTTGAATATAAAGGGCTGAATTTGAATTTAAAAGGCATCGGAAGTGTAACTATTCATTTTAGCGACCCCAAAAACTATGGATTAGATACTAATATCCATCCTTTTCGATCATTTGTATGTATATATATGCATCCTAGCCTCCCTCTTCCCCAAGTTGCGGGGCTGAATTCGAATTTAACCGGCACCGAAAGTGTCACTATTCATCTCAGCGACACAGAAAAACTATGAATTCGACACTAATATCGGTACGATTAGATTTAAAATCTTCATCTCCTCCTTCCGCAAGTTGCACCGTCAAAGTGAAACCACCAAAACCATCCAAGGTCCTAACTTCATCTATGTTGGAAATTTGGTCGAGATCGGTCTGGTGGTTCAAGAGCTATATATAATTTGCAGGTTGGTAGGTAAGGCCCCAAGAAACCATGACCACTGATCCTGGGGCCGAGGGAACCCGGAACGCCAAGATCTCTTGAACCTCTAAGTCTGGATGTGTGACAATGAAATGCCAATTCCTGTATGAATCCCTCCAAAATCATACAAAAATGGGCACATACAAGAAAGTGAGAGTCTAGAAGGCATTAGAAGATGATTATTGGGAGAATTGTTATTTATCAAAAGTTATTTCTGGTGGCGTCTCTCAACTTTACCTGTTCCAACTAGGGTACCGAAATGCGTTAACAAAAGAAGAGTGTAGAATGCGCATGTATACTATTTAAAGAAAAATGTGTTCCGCTGTTATATAGATTTGATCATGTATTCTTAATCTGCACGGTAACTTGAATATAACATGTGGGCCGCGGTGATCCAGTGTTAGAACTTCACTTCTGGTGCATAGAGTCCTTGGTTCTATCCCAGCTCGCGCCAAGTGAGCTTTGTAGTGAACAAACACCGTGTGCATGGGTATTCTCAGGGTTCTCTCTTTTCCTCCCACTTTCTTTATTTTACCATTTCATTCATTTCTCATCATCACCGTCTCCTTTATCCACGCTGGCATAATCGTGGGACTTAAAACTTTAAGATTTCATTTTTTTCATTTTGAATACAATATATTCTCTTTTCCTTTGTTGGTGACTGTACAAAAATTATTTCTCAACTAATACCCCTTTTTAATGAAAATAATTATACTCGAACGCATTAAATTCATCCTATTATAACTGTGCTACTCAGACTTTCTCTTTTATATTTTCTAACAACCGCTGACACAACGCAGCGCTGATGTCGGCCTAGAGTTTCCTTTAATAAAAGTCTGTCTGGATTCCATTTCGAAGAAGATTAAGATACTTTTTTTTTTTTTTTTTATTCTGTGGCTGCGTTGTAAGAGAGAAGCAATTCCGTTAAATTAAAACGCAACTTGCTCGCTGCTAGATGGGTCTGTGAAACGAGGTTTGTGGCTTTTCTAAATGATACTTAACATAACGTTAAAAGCTACAGATACTGGTACTTTCATGTTCATCTTTTTTTTTTTTTTTTTTCTAGAAAAGAAACAATATTTTATACATCATTGGGAATTTGTTGATTGTTGGCAAACGTATATCCCTAAAATGGATAAAGGTGAAAAATAATATTGATTGAAAGGCGTCAATTGAAAAAAGAAAGGTGTATAACTGAGTTTGAAATGTACGTGTATGTATATTTTAATTCTAGTATAATAGAACAGAGGCGGACCCCACAAAAACTTCATAACTCAACAAAAGTTTGTACGGAGTATGTTTAGTACAAAGGGTCCAGAAGCACGTAAAAAACACAACATTTACAGGAGAAATGAATGATTCAAGTACTTAGACGTAACATAACGTAACCAAATCTAACCTAACCTAACATAAACTAACCTAAGCCAACCTGAACTAGCCTAAACTTACCTAATATTATAGAAATAAGCGAAATTCTATCATTTTTTGGAAAATTATGCGGGACCCCTACACTAATTTAACATAAACTAACCTAACCTAGCCTAACCTAAACTAACATAACGTACCCTAAACTTACTGAATGTGAACAGAAATGACCAAAATTGTAACATTTTTAGAGAAAAGAGCTGGACACCTTCTGCTAAAGATAGGCCGTTTGTACACATTTTTAGTAAAACTATACTTGTTTAACAGGATTATATATCGTGAACATTTGATTTTATACTTCATGTGTATCCTTTCCCTTATAAAAACAATCTAGTTCTATAATCATTTTCTGAAACTATATGTGAAAGTATTTTACAATTGCTTATCGGGCACAGGATAAAACCCGTTCAATATTACATAGATATAGTGGCTTGTATTGTTAAACCAGTGCCGTACCGTGGAAAATCAGCGCCTGGGGCAAGAGTATACTGTACAACGGCACCCCCATACATACAGTATATTCCATGTAATTTTTCCTCTCTTTTTCCTTTTTTTCTCCCGAATTTTGCACCCCTTTACTTCGGCGCCCTAGGCCGTCAACCCGCTTGTCCCCCTCACGGCACGGTACTGTATTGAAACCCCCTCCCCGCAAAGCTTGGACCCCAAGAAAAATTTCTGAGTGCGCTCCTATAATAGTGTAATAAAAAATAACGCGAAATTTTATGTATTTCGGAAGGTGTTCTCCATCCCCGAATCAAAAGCTAAAATGACGCTAGTATGTTGATTATAGACACCATAACCTTTCCAAACTTGCTTAATTATTTTTGGATTTTTTTTTTTTTTTTTTTTAAGTTTTAAGTGACAATAAGAGAAAAGGATTTATGGCGGTGGTAGAAAAAAAAATAAAATTTAAGATTTCAATTGACTTACACACTTCATTGTTCCGGGATGCCGAAAAGTATTTTCCCGTTCTTGCTAATGAATAAATGAATATATACTTGCCTGGAGCATGGGCGCCCAAAGGGGAGGGCAGAGTGGGGCCCAACCCGCCGTAGCTCAAGAAAATGTATTAAATTTCTTAAGATTTTCTAAATACAAATAAAAATTCCAAACGTAATATAGCAACCAGAGATTTGAATTGCACCAATAGAAAATATTCTTCGGGCGCCTATAGCCTAGAGGATGTTCAAAGCATCCGGACTAATAGCTCTAAGTATAAGCGTAAATTACAGGATTTTCAAAATGGGTAATTGTGATTTTCTCGAAGACGGTTCAAAAGATTAGGCGTATATCTTTCATAAAACATGATTTCAATAACAACCTTAAAAATCTGGTATAAGTAATTTCTCTTCCAACAAAAATTGTAATGAAACTTTTGAAACACACGAAACAGAAAACTAGCGGCAGCATCTTGTTGGCGATTAGAAGTTCAGATCTAAGTTATGAGCTCTTGCAAAAGTTACAAATTAAGAATAACGTCTTTGTCAGTGATTTCGCTGTTTCCCAACATGAAACAATTTTAACGATAGAAGCAGGGGTAAAAGTGGTTTTGAAAAAGTAGGGGGGGGAGTAGGTAGCGGCATGACGTCACGACGACTCCTTCCTATCTTTGCCCATTGTTTTTTTTTTTTTAAGAAACTCGGGGGACGCCGTACATAATATTTTGGAGGTGGAAGATGGCGTTCCAGCGCGTTCCCCCGCATCTTTATCCCTGTATAGAAGCATATCAATATACCGATAGCAATAAGTACACACTATGGATCAAATTTTACAAATATCACGTGCATATTTTATAAATAGTTTGAATCATTTAGCGTTCTGCCATACTATACTGTATCCTTGTTAGGCATGATTCAGGAAAATTTTCTCAAAATTCGAGATGTCCCAACTAATTCGAGAACAGGTCGAATCCTAGTATTAGATATGAGAGAATACTTAGATGGGTATTATCGTAATGTATGCAGTGGTGGAATAGTTTTTCTTAAAATGGGATTTCATTCCCAAAGAATAATGGATAGCAGGTGATTATGAAGGAATTTATTGCCGGACTGGTCCAAAGCTTTTTTGGGGAGGGGTTTAAATTCAATTTGAGGATAAATTCTATTAAAATTTGTAAAATACTCCCTAATAGTGGACTAAATTTAGGGAAAAGTAAGGATTTCCGTGCAGCGGTTCAAATCTGTCTTCAATATTAGGGGGGGCGTGTAAGATCGTTCACATAATTATTCTTTAAGCGATGTTCAAAATATTTGAAAAAGTTTGAAAAACAATACTGTGTAGGATTAGGGGAGCAGAGTTGTATTGAACATTGAGAGGCGGGCAGATTTGATTATTTTCTTGGGAGGGGAGAAGACTTATAGGCCTATTACGGCAGATTAATCTGATTTCTGAGGTGAACCTGTTGTATGTTATACAGCAAGGGACATCAATTTCATCTCACTTTACTTTGTGTCAGTCAGACATAAATCATCACACTCCTTCCCAAAAAACACATTTCAAATAGGATTATTGGGGGCGACAGTCCCCAAGGTCCCAAGGTTGGGGGAACATGTCCCCGACAACTCCCCCAGTGTTTCCGTGAGGGAATAATCCGGACTCCCAGCACCCACCTTATGAGTTCTGTTGGACGATATGTAGAAATTTATGCCTCTTCTTTAGCCAACGATATGTACTGACATGAGATTTTAAAAAGTATCACTAGATGGGCATTTTAATGTATATACGTATGGTTTTATGAGAATAGGGCAAAAGTTCATTCTAAATTTCCAAAGATAGCACTACAGACCACCATACATTTTCTTAATCATCACAAAAATTTACTTGATATCCTACGAGTGAACATTAAATATGCATTGTGTATAGGAAAACAAAATAAAAATAAAAAAGGCAGTAATTTAAAATTGAAAGAACACTTAATAAGTATAATTATTATAGTGAAAAAATAAAACACCATTTAAACAATTTTAGAATAGATTCTGGGGGGGGGGAATTAATCAAATATTGTTTTAACGGTGTGCTTTGCATATCTGAAAGCGCTAATTCTCAAAAACAGGGTCTAGTGTGACATATTTGAAACACTCCTACTCGGCAAACACTTCGAAAACAAAGTTATGACACATTTTGCAAATACATCCGGGACATACTTGGAAAACAAAGTATTCAAACGGGCATGTGTAATCTGAGTGTGTTCAAAGATTGTCGGTAATGACAGGGTGTGTTCTAAACGTGCTGGTGGTGTAAAGATTCCTAACCATGTCTAAAAGTCGTTTGGACACATTTTGAACACTTTTAGGCACTTTGTGTTAAACACTGTTAGGATGTATTCTAGACATTTTTGTTCGTTAATAAAATCCTTCAGAACACATTTTAACACGTCAGACACTGTTCAAAAGTACAGTAGTTCCTAAAAGCATCTAAAATGTATTCAAACATTGCTTTATTTTTTTCAGCATATATACAGTGTATTGTAACATGGTCCATATAAGCGAAAAAAGGACCATTCAAACGTAGCGTTAGACTACTAATGTCAGACACTGTAAAGTAGGTGCACTTTGCACTTAATTTTCCCAGCAAAATGTGATTTCTTTTTACTCCGTTCTCTTAATTATACAATAGTAGCAGAATATCCATTCTTCGCATGGGCAGAACACGTTTCATCTTGGACATAAAAGAATGAATTTGGATTTAAACGGAATTGGAAGTGTCACTATTCATCTCAGCGACTCCGGAAAACTTTGGATTCGACACTAATATCGGTCATTTTCGATCATTTTTATATTTCCCCTCCTTCCCCTCCCCTAAGTTACACCGTCAAAGTGAAATGAGAAAAACTATCCCAGGCTCGAATCTCATCTATGTTGAAAATTTAATAGAGATAGGCCGGGTCAAGGGCGTCGATTTCTCTGTAAATTTGGGGGGGCCCATTCAGATGCAGAAGGTATATATATATATATATATATACAGTGGCGTATTTAGGGGGGGGGGCTTCCGGGCTTAAGCCCCCCCCGAAATCTTACTTACTATAGTAAAGTATATGAAATATCTTGCAGAATTTTCATATTTTCAGGCAAAGCCCCCCCCCAAAGTTAGCCAAGCCCCCCCCCCCGAAACAAAATCGTAAATACGCCACTGTATATATATATATATATATATATATATATATATATATATATATATATATATATATATGAGGATTTTAAGACAAATTGAATTCAAATTATGCCAAATATTGTATATTCATAAATACAATAGGGGCCCACATGAGCTTTGGGGGGTGCGGGCCCCCCAAGATAGGCGCCCTTGGTTCAAGAGTTATTAAGTCACTTTCAATTTTATATATAGAGATAAAAAGAATGGTTCATTTCCGCCCTTGATGCCTTGAAAAATACGCATATCATATTCTCGCTTGTATTGTAAGCTAAGTGTATTGTGTTATTGTGTTGTATATTGCGTTATTTAAAAATTTGGTGTAAAGTAATCTATATGAACATGTAGCTTTCCGCCGGTACAAATTTGAAATATCTGTAATGTTTGGTGTGAAGCTATATCTTTCCATCGTTAGGGTGCATAACGTGTAATTCTTAGTTCCTGCTGTTAACAATGTTCCACAAATTTAGTGAACATATTCTGATATCGATGTCTATAACTTAACAATACTTAAACAATTCAAAAAAAGATATTACTAACATCAGGTAATTTTGCATTGCGATACTATAACACAAACGTAAAGAACAATTATTTTCTAAAACCTTACAAAATTATTACGATATTCAAAGTAAATAATCTTCTGACAAAATCTGTATCCAGTTCATACATCGTAACAGATCAGCCTATTACACAGGACAGATGTGTTTCAGTTCTGGAATTCAAAACACGACGACAAGAAATTGGTTTCTGTATTTGCTGATACTGCTAATAATGTCTTACCAGAAATATTCCTAGTAAGAATGTGTTTCTGTTTCTCTTTCCCGTTTAACCTAATTAAAAAGTAACTAACTAACTAACTAACTAATTCTATGGCCTATGGAACCCGGAGGTTCAATGCCGCGTTCACAAAAGCTCTCCATTGACTTCTATCCTTAGCTAACTGCATCCAGTTTCTACTTTGTATTCCAATCTCTGCGAGATCCATCTTAATATTGTCCTCCCATCTACGCCTTGGTCTTCCTAATGGTCGTTTTCCGATTGGTCTTCCAGTCAAGACTTTGAAAGCGTTTCTACTTTCTTCCATTCTAGCTACATGACCCGTTCACATAAGCCTCCTAGACTTGTTGACCCTAACAATGTTGGGTAAACCGTATAAATTATGTAATTCCTCGTTATGAAGTTTCCGCCATTCCCTATTCCCGTTCCTCTTGGGTCCGAATATTCTTCTCAGGATCTTGTTCTCAAATACTTTCAGTCTATGTTCTTCCCTCAGAGTAAGTGACCATGTTTCGTAACCATACAGAAGAACAGGCATGATTATCGTTTTGTATATTTTAAGTCTCAAATTCCTCGACAGAATTAAAAAGTAACTCTTTCTAAAATTGACATCACCCATCCAATTAAAAATTAACTTTTTAGAAATTTACTTCAGTTTTCCTTGCGTACTTGAGTTTTCTATATACAATGGGCTTTTGTCAAGGAAACTTTTGGTAGGCTTTTGTCCTACCTTTTCGAAATTTAGAGTAACTTTTATACGGTGCACAGAGAAAAAAAAACGGATTGGACGTAAGTCAAAACGTAGGTTACACGCGTAAACCCTGTAGTTTTTTGAATTTAACGTACGGCAAACGTAACATCCTGTAGCAAACGTATAACTGATTGATTGATTGATTGATTTTGAGTTTAACATCCCGTTCAGCAGCGAGGCTATATGAGACGTGGACCTACTGATTATCGTGGAATCCGAACCACATGAGCTCCCGCCGGGAAACGTATAACTGAAAACGTATGTTTTACTATAATACTTTCCGTATAAATGTCCCATCTGTATGTACTCTCCTCATGAAACAACGAAATGTGTATATATAGGCAGACAGGATCTCACATACAAGTGGAGGTATATAAGATATAGCTGATATATGTAACGTATGTAAACGCATGTAATATGCGAAAGACTGTTGAATGGCAGACATCCTACAGCGACATGATGTATCATCTAAGCAGGAAAAAGGCAGTAGACCCGTATGTAGCATGTTGTTAATGTATACTCAGCACAGATTTCCGTAGTAAACTTATGGATTCCGTATATCCGTACAATATACCGCTGTCTGTATAATAGATTTTCTCAGTATGGACTTTTGTCCGAGTCCCGCTTTTAAAAAGACACTTAATTTCACAAAATTGGAGGGTATCAGGCAGTTTACGGTTCTCTCGAGACAGCAAAATTTAGTTATCAGCAGCTATACCCACATGAGGATTTTAGGTTGCAGGTTCCGCCCATGAGATTTTTATTGAAGAGAAGTGACATTTTTTTTTTATTGAAAGTGACATAATCGAACTTTAACTATATCGAGATGATACTATTTCTAAATGCTAAGTTGAACAAACTGTAATCTACGAAATAAGTTATCTTGCTTTTGTGACAACAATTATCTCTGGTCTCTTCTACTGCCTATTTTGGGGAGGAAAGGTCAATGTTTAATTTGAGAGAACTGCGCCAAGCATTTATGGGAGATGGGCAAGCGCGCCCATGTTGTGGGTTTCATGGGTGGGGGTGGGGGGCAAGTATAAGCGACATACTTTCAAATTTTGCTGTAAGTAATGTAAACATTCTATTGGGTTTTCGATATTCTGAAGTAGAATTTCCTCTAGGGGGCGAGCGCCCCAACTTGATGGGCGCCTTTGGAGATGAGCATATCTGGCTACGGGAAAATTTTATGAACATTATAAATTAGACAACTTACCTTAAAAGTAGCATTTGAAAAGAATAACAGGCATTACGAAGTTCTGGATTCTAATATATATTATATATACTACCCCTATGTATATGTTTATATACGAACAAGTTTTTCAAAATTTCTATCTGTACTCCAGATCTTTATTAACATACGCAAATGCTATTAGACAGAAGTCGACATAAATGACAAAATATGTAATTAACTTCTTTTCGTACTTTAATAGCGAAATATATTAGCACAAAATATACTGTTATTAAAAAGTTTCACGTAATTTAAATTCTGTTAATTGTGGCTGCCATCTACTAGATAGATTATTATGTATAATTAGCATAACCAGAAGTTCTATAATAATCCCGAGATAATTTGATGTAATCAAATCAAAATGAGCAAATATGGGTGCGCACAGGGAGAAACATTTCAGAGAAAATTACGCCCTCTCAACTTTTCCAACTCCCAAGGTACTGAAACTACTGTTAATTTAATTAATAATGTACCTGGTACAGGATCATTATAAAATGTACTCCTTATTATGAACGTTTGTAACTGTGAATGCTTCTTGGGAACATATATTAAGCTTTAGAATTCGAAACAACGCCGTGTATAAATAAAGGGAGCCTTATAGAACGGTTACGCCCGTTCGTCTGTCTATCGAGAAGTATAAAGGCAGAAATGATAAGAGATTGTGAAAACGGTTGTGTTTACATGGTTTCAGTGCATGGGCGCCGATCGTTACGAATGGTGTAAAGGATGGTTTCTCCAACCTGTGGTACGCGAGCCGTTGCTAGGTAGTACTTACTACTGATGGCGGTACGCAAGTGAGACTTGTAATGGCGTCAGTTATGTCACTGGGAGTAATCCTCACTATACTGGGTGTATCAAAAGTCCGGATCCATTTAATGGGTTCCTGTACCAATCCCAAAATTTAGGGAATGAGCCTTGCAAAAATCAAGAGGATAATGACCCCTATGACATTATACCACGTGATCAGGTCATGTGACGTCCCTCAGCCAATCAGAGTAACGTTTCCTGAAGTGTCATGGACTATGGCCTCTGGATCAGGGACCCATGGACATAAAATTGCGATCAATTGTCCCCAATATTACTGTATGAAAGATTGAGAATCCTGGTGTGAGATTGTACACTTCGATAAACTTCGAATCAGAGAAGAAATTATGTGATTTACACCATGCTTCTCGCTGAGGAACCAAATTGGTTTTTGAAATACCAAAACCGTTTTCGGGAAAAACCCTAATGTTGGTATTTTGATTTTCTGCTTTTCTAGAAACCGGTTTCCCGTTTTTATTAAAAGAACCGTTTTTACCCATTCATAATCAGGTTTCCCAGGAGGCAGGACCAGTGGCGGATCTAGACCGGAGCCGGGGGACTTAGGCCCTCCCTCCCAATTTTTTGGATGACAAAATTAATGTAAGCTATTACTTATATATTTTGAAAGTTTATAGTAAGCTTATGAAATATCTATCATAGCCTAAGTTATGGCTGCCCCCCCCCAGTTTTTACCTTCTAGATCCGCCACTGGACAAGACCCTCCCTTTCATCACAATTTTTCGAGACAAGACAGTTTCCACTCTTTATCTCGTAAGAAAAGTCCTTAGGATTGAACATCAGCCGTCTAATTCAAGTAGGCGCCTTACTGAATGCATTATTCAGATTCTATTTATACAATTCATTTTATTTTAAAATGAGATTAGTGTCATAAAAAAGGGGATTAGACACAATATTACACACTACTTCACAAGGATTTAGGGTCTCAATAGCGAACTCTCAAAACGCAATGACAGTGAGATTGCAGAAAGAAAAACTTGCGACGAATAATGGAACCTAGTGTGAGGGTATCAGGAATTTCGTCTAGCTCCGTCACAAGGGCGTCCTTTCAGGGAGAACAGGAGAGCAATTGATATGCATACTTTTTATGGTTAGTTTGTTGTTTAAAGTTTGGCGTCTCTTCAGCACCGAGGCTATGTAAGAAGTGGATTTCAGTCTCGATAACCTTAAAATATTCAACAGAATTAAAATAATTCAGGACTGTTTAGAACTTCAGAGTGACTTACAAAATCTTGGAACTTGGTGTAAAAAAACAAATTTAAATTAAATGTTCGTAAATGCAGTTATTTAACATTTACTAGAAAAGAAAAAATTATATTCAATATGATTATTCGTTATTAGTGGAAAAACTGAAAAAGCTCGATTTTATAAGGGATTTGGGAGTTATTATTGATTCAAAATTATCATTTATTCAACATATTGAAACTATTTGCAAAGAAGCCTACAAAAATCTTGGATATATTTATCGAGTCAGTAAAAATTTCCAAAATGACCCAACTTTAATTGTGCTGTATTATGCATACGTCAGGTCGAAATTAGAATATTCTAGTACTTTATGGAACCCTAATATACAGAAATACTCACATTTGATTGAGCGTACTGAAAATAAGTTTTTAAAGCTTCTTACACTTTAAGAAAACAAAATTCTACCCGAGATTTGAAAGCTACATTAACCTAGTTGAAAATTTTAAATTTGAAACTTTGGAACTCAGGAGAAGAAATATTGATTTTTGTTATTTTTACACAAACTCTTTCATCACAGACTAGAATACATACAGAGGAGCAACTTCCTATATGCGCTATTGAAATCAGTTTGTATCGTCTGCACAGCGAAAGAACCAATCAACGCTCTCTGTCGACCGGATCAATGTCGTCGTGTGTGGATGGCGCTGCCATCGGTCTTGGAACGTGACGTCATGGATTGTCATAGCACCCGACGGACTGTTTCCGTTTGATTCGTATCTCATTGTTAGATGTAGTGCAGAAAGATCAGATAAGCTAATTTTCACTCTTTCTTGTACTGTCTCTGGAGTGGACATTCCTTTCCAGCTTTTTTTTTTTTTTATATATTAACAGATTTTTCTCTCTTTTAAAGAGTTCACTTTGAAAGTATCTAAGTTCCGTGAAGTACGTCAAGAGAAAATGCTGTTCCCCAAATGCAACTAAAGGAGAGAAAGAGTAATAGTTACCTTCGAAATTTTCACATAGGTGACGTCAGATAGACTGGTTAGTTCCGTCGTCGCGTGTTAGAGGCGCCACTGTCACCAGGTTTCCAGTTTTTTCACTGAGTTTGCGGTCTGTATATTGTAATCTGTGTCTTTCATGGTTGCAAAATAGACTGTCCTGATCTTAACGAACAAATATGTATCCAAATACCATCCACTAAATTGAGCACTGATTCGAAAAATACATTTCTTTGTACGACAGCGAAAACAAACGTCTTAAGCAGATATCCTATATGGAGAGTTAGTACAACCTACAACAAGTTAGTTAAAGAAAATTTCAACCTGGATGTACCGGCAATGGATGTAAGTAGTTTTAAGAAATCTATTCATTCTGTAAGCCAAATGTAATTATTACCAATAGTTTTATTAATCTATATAATCTGTATAATGTATATGCTATGTAACACTGTAATTAGGTTTGTGTCTGTTATTGTTATATTACAATAAATTAAATTAATTTAAAAAAATAAATTAATGCAATGAATTTTTTAGGTACTTCTACCAGGAACCGAACCTGGAGTCTGTGCAGCAAAGGTGTTCACGCTAGCCACTAGAACAACGAAGGGGATTATACTTGTTTAAAATCAATTTATACTAACCAGAAACGTGAAACTGTACTAATATCGGTGTAAAATCTTTGTACTCCCCAAAGCAATGTCTGAAATAGCGGTGCTGCAGTAGCATCATTTCAGATTTTGCCAGGTTGGGGCCGGGGGGCGCAAGATTGACCATCGACTAAGAATCTCGCGTTTTTTTTAATTAGTATATTAATATATAATTTATGGAAAAGCTTCTGCTTTCGAAATTCAGGGAGGTAATTGACCTTCGCCCCTTCCCAAATGATGCCGCTGCTCCATCAACAATAATATTTTACATTGTCTGTGATATAAACAATATTTCCTCTATAAAATATTAACTTTACCCGTAAATTCTATTATACTCGCATATAGGCCTTCAAGTAAATAACTTATCTAAAACAGGACGAAAGAGCTCAACTGTTTCTATAGCAGGTGGTGACAGTCAATTTACCCTTCAACACGATACAAATTTTCCCCGTTTGGAAGCCAAAAACCTAATCAGCTAAAAGCATTATTGTGTTTAGGCATTGTTGTTACTACGGCAAAAACAAGTGCTACAAGGCCTTTCGTCGGAACTTCTGCTATACTCTATTATGCAAAACAAAAGGCAATGTTTTTCCAACAGCGCTGCACACAAAGGGGAGTGGGAGGAAGAACTGAAGTTATTTAGGAAATCCGTGGTAGCTCTTGGCATATACCTATGTCATACTAGACTACGTAAACAGAACGAGTTAGATTCAGAAATTAAACATTAAATCAGTACAGTGGCAAGGTAATTTCTGAGTTTTAACCACTCTCCCATTCAACTAGATATTACGGAAAAATACGTAATTATTTACCATATTAAAATACGTAAACTTACACAAAAATTTATTTACACAAGTTCTGAAAAAGATATAAGATTGGGTGCTTGAACCCCACCCCTTTATGAAATTCTGTGTACACCACTGCATCAGCAGTTCTTAATCTCTAATTTTGTTATTCGTTCTCATTTATTGTTAATGCAATAATATTCCGAAAGATTGAACCGATTTTATAAAGCCTTACACATGTCCAATCACGCCAAGTAATATGACACTCAATCCTAAGCACCTTATTAATGCAATCGGGTACCTGAATAATGCAAACGCATCAAGTCCGTATCACACATACACTCATGCACACACAAAATAAATGTCTAATTATTGGTTCAAAGAGTACCGGGGATGGAAATTTCTTGCCTCCAATCTGTAATGGAATATCATTTTGAAACCCGAATCAAGCTCGAGCGTTATGTATAATTTTCTTTACCTGTCTTCCTCGAGTGGTAGTCGGTTCCGATTGTATGGAAAACTTATACTGGAAACCGTCTAATTTACTGATCAGAAGATTTTTCTTGGTCAAGGCCGAAACTATGACAGCCACCAATTTCAAATTTGGTGAGAATATATTAATTAATATCACCAAGTTTCAATGAGATATCACAATATTTACCATATATCTGTATTAAAAATCACTTAACGTTTTGATATAACTTGGCCCCGCCGATATTGTGTGATATATTTTCGCAAAATTTGAAATTGTAAATGTTATAGTTTCGGAAGTGGCCAAGCAATTCAAGAATTTTAAGTGATTTTTGATATAGATATACGGTAAATATCTCAATGAAACTTGGTGGATATATTAGTGATATATATTAATATATTTTCCCGGAATTTGAAATTGGTAGCCATCATGGTATAGGTGGAGGTCAAAAAAATATTCTGGTCAGTGAATTAGACAGTCCCCTTATTCGGAACTAAAAAAAATGCTTGACATCTAGTGATGAAATTATGAACTCCTTATATCCTAAAATTTTGTTCTTGAAAAGTGCATGCTAGTATGAAAGTGATTTATACAAGAGTTTGTGAATCTCAGAAACCAAGCACCAAAGAACGTAAATTTTAAAAGAAAATCATAAACGAAGAAAAATAAATCAATTACCTAACGACAATTCAATTATGCCGCAGTAATATTTTACTTGTAGTTACAAATGGTTACATTATTGGTAAAAGCGGAAAAAGCTGGCTCGAGCGGGAATCGAATCCAAGACCCTTTGCACGTGAGTCGTACATGTTCTTCACTCTGCCACGAGTCACTTGATAACTTTATGCGTCGTATCACATATGCGGCGAGTCGGAAACTTTAAAACGCTTTTTGTCCGCTATTTCTGACTCTTGCACTCTCCCAGTTTGTAACATTAACACTTTAAATGTGCACTACTACCCGCGAAAGATAGTCCCGGAAATCTGTTTTCTCCTTGTAAGTGAAAGAAAATTTGTTTGAAGAGTATTACACCAATTCGACCTATCAGTACCAATAAATGTGTTTATTTTAAAGTAGTATTTTTAAATACATATTTCGCATTTTCCCTTATTTTACTCTCTAGTCATAATGGGAAAATATGAAAGTATGGTGATCTTGAAGAAAATGGAATTCGCGATATTATGGTCCCTACATACCGCAAGTGATTTTTTTTTTGTCTTTTCGTCCGTTTTTCCTAGATGCCACACTGATAACGTATCTGCACAAAATTTTTAACTTAAATTTTTCTATGAGATCATCCAGAGGGATTATTTGGAATTTTCATCCTACCCAAAAAATAAGAGCACCGCAGTGTGTACGGTGAAAATGAAAAATTGTTACTTTTTCTGAAACAATTTTGTTCTTTTTTGATAAATCATCATTTTAGTTAGGACCCTATAATGGAATATAAGCCGGATCTCTGAAAAATTAACGGAAAGAATAATTTACTCTTAGAGGTGAGTTTTTCTCTGGCGGTTTTCTAAAAAATGTCTCAGACAATTATGTTTATATTTCATAAATGAATATTCTTTTAATAAATTTGCAATATGGTATAAAAAATCTTAATTTTTCTAAAAAAAATAGTACAAGGAGTGGTTTACTATGATGAAGTCTATGATTAGATACAAAGTTTTCTAAAAATGTTTCTGTAATAACTATACCATTATATAATTCAATTTTGAGAATTGCGAGTAAGAAAGTTTAGTGTGGTGGCCCGTACTCTTTATATAATATTTTATTGAATACCTGCAACTAACAAGAAGCTGGAATATGGTTGGACGATTTGGAGGTTAGCCTCTCTTTCAACAACGCGAATAAAGAAGATCCGGATCTACAGCTTCACGTGGGACCCGAACCACATAAACTCTCATCGGGAATTGAACTCGGATTTCCCGCGGCAATGTAGCGTACAGTGATCATATATATCAACGAGAGAGCTCACAAGCTGGATTTTGCATAACTGTAGTAATAAAGTCAGAAGCAAAAATTTTACCACTTATACTACCTCATTGGTAATTATAAAGAGCTTCGCATGACTGTCGCTAGATGCCGCTCAGACACCTTACACTGTGTCTAAAAAATTGTCTATGCAATAGAAGGCGGCATTTAACAGGACTGTATCTATGATTACGGTACAGAGTCCATTGGTCCATTAGTGGCATTATAATTGATCCATTAGTGGCAAAAAAAAAGAGAATTCTCGTCGTTAATATAAACAATTTCAAGAATATGACGTTTTTGAATAGGAAAGTTCAGTGGGTATTGCGCACTTTGGAGAAACTGATTGATTGACTTTCAGTTTAGAGTCTCTTTCAGCAGCGATACTATATGAGAGGTGGATTACACCTTTACGTGGAACCGAACATGAGCTTCCACCGGGAATCGAATTCAGGTCTCCCACGATACCCCCTTAGACATTGGAGGAAAACGTGCAACGAATTCCAAGTATTTTCAACCAAATCCTCCGTTTTGGCCACCAAGATCTCCAGACTTTTCCTTGTTGGTATATGTAAAAGAAACGCACTTTGCTTTCACTAATACTCGCTGACAAGGAAGAATTCAAAAACAGAATCATGCTTACAGCAACTTCAGTGGAAAAAAGAAAAAAATACCAGAGTCTCTTGGTACAAATCCAGCTATTACCTTGACCTTGTCTATGTACATACAGCATAGAGCGTTCACAATTATAATCAACCATGGAGACATACTTAATGGTTCATAATTTTTTTGTATATAACACATTTCCGTGATTAAATATATAACTTTTAGAAATCCGATCAAACATACTTTATTTATTATCATCTCCTTGTGGCTACCATTGTTCAAAGAACTGAAGAAATATCTGCGTGGTGAACAATTTTTTTAACTTAAATGTCATAAAAGTCCTCTAGAGTAGTAATAGTCAAACTACGACCTGCGGATTAGATGTGGTCCTCTGAAAGATTCTATCTGGCCTGCGGCATTGTTTCTAATCTGAAGCATAAATAGAAGAATAAGGTTACTTCAAAAAAGTAATATTAGAAATAGATTGACAGATTAACATTTAACTTTAATTCTGAGATTCACAGCATTCCAGTTCGAACCAAATTACAAACAAATTTCAATCATCAAGGACTTAGCATTACAAGAATTTTTTAAAATGTATCATTGTTGTTTGTAATAAATTATATTGGACAATCTTCAATCATCAAGGACTTAGCATTACAAGAATTTTGTAAAATATATCACAGTTGCTTTTAATAATTATATTGGCCCGCCTGAAGTTGTTTCTTTTTTTTTTTTTATTAGACCTTTCCTCAGAAAGTTCGCTCATCACTATTGAGATCATCAGCAATATAAGATATTCTGAAGAATTTCTTTGGTATGGCGAATTTTGCTCTTGAAGGAGTCATAAAACTAAATACGAGTTTCGCTAAATAACTGCAAAATAATGTACAAAAAAAGCTAATTAAGTAAAAATGTAAAACGAAAATTAGAACTTTCAAAATATTCCTCGTTCACGTGCTACCAACAAATAAAGTACATCTTGTAGGAAGTTATAATTTACCTAAGAATGATGCCTTGTTAAGCAAGTTTCATTATAAGTGTGAGAATACAGAATATCTATTGAAAATTCCATGGTGTTCATTAAGATAGAATAATGTCTATTCCCTCGCTCCACCTTCATCTTACTCAGACCCTCTTTCAATCACATGTAATATCTATAGACGGCATCCCGCAGTTTGACTCAACATTAAACTCGATGTGCGGGAATTCTGGGCTTAATATCAGCTGCGAAACGAGCTACAGCGTCGAACTTTCAATTACGTATCCTCGTAGCTATTTTGCAGAAGCTGCGAGGGCTCTGAAGGTCGATAATCGATAGGGTATTATATAGCAGATAGAGAGACAGGGAGGAAGGAGGGGGATGCTTATAGGTAGCGCCATGAGATTGCGTTTTTACTAGCAGGTACCGACGCCTCAATCAAAAATGCTAGTGAACTGTTGATAAGCTGTACGTGAATTCCTAACACGTGTTCATAATTCATTTCCAGACCACAACGTTCCTACGTTATTTCTCTCTTTTTTTCTTTTTAATACTATAAACTTAGTTTGTGGAATCTAAATTTACATTCTCTGGAGACACGAATATGACTCACTGATGGTTCCATAATAACATCAAATCCTAATGTACACTTCTGTCCAGAATTTCTGTCTTGTCTTTCAAAATTACATAAACAGATACATGTCGCTCTCTCTTACGATAGAAAATGTCAAATGTCTCCTTCAAAGTATACAGAAAAGAAAACACATATTTACAAAAAAAAAAAAATATTTCTGTAAAAAATTAAGAAATAAATAAGTTATAATTAATAAAACAAATCTCCGAAACTTTCATCGCCAAATTCTAAGTTACATTTTCGTAAACATTGCAAATGCGCAGCAAAATTTACAAAGAGAGAGGGAATTTTATGCTTTATTAGAAATACAACGTAAATCTCTCATCATGTTAGTTAATATACATATGGCACATCTCTAATAGTCATAGGCATTAAACATTTTACACGTAAACCAACGATTAGAAAGAAATAAGCCACAAAATATGCAAAACGATCAGGCAGTTTCTGGTAGTGATTTTCTGATATGCATCTACTAAGAGAGCTAACTTTAATGTACCTTCGTAGGTTAGACGGTTAGCGTGCGCTCCTCCAGTATTTTATTTTTATCCACGATCATCAGTTCGAACCCCATACCCTACACTAACATATTTTAGAAAACCTTGATTCGCTAAATAACAATGTTTTGCTTTAATAATGTTCCTTACTATTTTCGTCTTCATTCTAGTTTATTTGAATATTTCCAAATGATAAAGAGTTACGTCCTTTAAATAAAGTATTACAATTATCAAGAATTTTATAAAAGGGGGAAACTTCGTTTCTAATCATTATCCTAACCAGAAGGGGAAACATAAATATTTGAAACAGTAATTAACTTATGACTAAACTTTAATGAAACATTACTAAAAATAAAACATTTACTCCGAATTTAGTCTCTGCAAGTAATTTGTAGAAAATAGACAAAAATAATGAACATAAACTATTAGTTGACAAAAAGCGTCTTAAAGTTTTGAATCACCCCGTATATGATACGACGTGTTAAGCTATCAATTGATGGCGTAGCAGAGTAATGAGCATCTACACCTCACGCGTAAAGGGTCCCGGGTTCTCTTTCCGTTCTAGTCATTTTTTGTTATCTTGCTTTAGCCAATAAAGTAGCCAGTTGTAACTACAGTACAAGTAAAATATTAATGCACCATATTATACACCATAAAACAATAGAAATGTTTAAATCGGTTGTAAAACCTTGGGATGTTCCATGTTACCTAGCAATAAAATGGAACCTATTCCGTAAATATATTGATATCACTAGTTATAGTTACCACAGTCGTTGTGTAAAAATGTTCTTGACTCTTCGTGTGTATATCTGTAGACAGTGTGCGAATTAGGAGGATCACGGGAAATTCCCTTTGGTAATATTGGATGTATGCTAAAACTAACTGCGTCATTTCAGATGATAATAGCATGGGAAGGTATGACAATTATAGACAGGGGCATCATGTATTGAAGCAAGAGAGGCAATAACCCCCCTCCCCCCGAAGAGTTTGAGGAATACATGTACTTTAATCGATTGTCTACTAATATACTAGTACAAAACGCGAGTCTTGCGTCAGTGATGCTCTTCGACTGTGGTAACCATAATATAATTCGTGATATCAATATATTTACGGAATATGTTATATTTTGTTGCTAGTTAACATGGAACTTTGCAAAGTTTTACAACTGATTTGAACATTTCTATTGCTTTACAAATTATAAACATACGGTGAATTAATATTTTACTTGTAGTTACAAATGGTTACTTTATTGGTTAAAAGTAAAAAACAAAAAAATGACTTGAACAAAAATCAAACCCGGGATCCTTTCCACCTTAGGTGTGCTCCTGTCACGCGTCGTCACTTGGTAACTTAACGCGTCGTATCATACAAGTCAGAAACTTTAAGACGCTTTTTGTCCGATATTTCTGGCTATTGTGCTGTTCCATCATGTAGTATTAACACTTTAAATGTGCACTACTACCTCCCGAAACAGGGCTCCGAAGTTCATTTATCAAAGTCTGCTTTACCTTGATAGTTTTCATCAGTTCACTTTAACTAAAGTATCCATCTTAAAGAGGAGAAGGAGATTTAAATGAGCCTTCCAAATATTTCTCAAATAAACATATTCCTGTTCAAAGAACAGATATTTCTACTATTGAATAAATAAATAAATAAATAAATAAAAGTAGAAACTTTCAAGATTTCATTCAAGCAGTCAGGTGAGTGTTAAAATAGAAATATGTAGTGAGTCCTTGATATATAGACTATACTATTCATCATAGTTGTATTTACTTCACCAGTTTTAAATAGTTTATGCATAATACAGAGCCGTAGCTAGAGAAGGCCGAGCGGGGCGGTTGCCCCGGGCCCTGATAGCAAGAGGGCGCCGAACGGGTAAGAAGAAAGTGAAAGTGTTGGAGATGAGCAAACGACGCATCGCACGGGAGAAAGATATTAGTCCCCTATCAAATCAACATTGTTGACACTTTGCAAAGAAGTAGATTTGTTAAAAAAATTTTCTTGCTCGCAGCCAAAATTTTCAATAGAAGTCACAAAAACTTTTTACTTATTACTTAAAGAAAGTTATTATATATGACTTGTCAATGACGATGTGATATACAAGATACCGAGTAATGACTTATAATATACACAGGAGCGTTTTGAAAAATCTGAAACGGTCAAAGTCTGAAATGTGTGTGATGGTGATGAGTTAGCTTAGTTAATCACGATTTTCTTTTCGATCGGATTAATCACGACGGTGAGAATGAAGACACACGCAAGCTGCCATTTGCACGGCAATATTAAAAATGAAGCTAAACAAGGAAAATAATATTTTCCAACATGAAGCAGTTGTAGAATAGGGGCTTAAGGGCTCAAAACATAACAAAACGAATTTTGTCTTTTTCAAGGACTGATCACTACCAGTGTTTTTTTTTTTTTTATTTCTTCGACATATGGCATGCCATCAACTTGAATGCATTTATTAGGGTCATTTCTCCATTAACAATTTGTATCATAAAGAGATATTTTTTGTGCATACGTATCTAGCTGTGTGATATTTTTATCTATCTACATACATACAAATCATATACACACATTATATGTATATGCGTTTCACATGTTAATTAATAATAAGTAACCTTAAATTCAGAACTTTCATCGTAACAGTTATTAATTATGAAATTAAGGAATTACTATAATTCCAAACATAAGCAATAGTCAATCTATATTTTGGATTTTAAATACAAACATTAAACACAGTCTTTATAACTCCATTGATCAATATTGAGAAATTTGCAAAGAAAGCTAATTCTGAATTTCTGTCACATTTCACAAAATATTTTTACTGTGAAAAGATCGAAATTAAAATGCTATTTGTGTGATCACATACAGAATAATATTACAAAAGTTTATAATTATTACTGGAAATTAATGCTGTTACCCATTTCGAACAACAACACATTTATAGACATGCAACAATAATTTTGGACATGAGAGTAGATTATAATGTTTTTCGGGTACTCGCACTCCTGATGTTTGGTTGTTTTGTAGGTAGCGGATATAAACTAAATTCTGCGCATTCGTGAGTGTTCTTGTGAAATGACATTCCAGTAGTGCAAGCAGAAAAATCATTTGGGAGGTAGGGAGCAACATTGCCCCCCCCCCCCGAGTTAAAATGTATGTACACTCATTTCCAAACTTATTGTCGCATGTCTATAAATATGTTGGTATAGGAATATAATTTGACAACAAATTCGCCCGGTATTTCTTATAATGTTAGTATGTGTATAATCGGAAAAGACAAATATGTGGCAAATTTCATGTCAAAAGAGCAGTAAATAAGAACAATACAACGAAAATAAAACTTTCTTGTCCATTTAGCAACATTTTGTTTTACTCATTCTAATTTTCGTATTTGTAACACTTTTCCTATGAAATTTACCACAAATATACATTTCCCGATTATACATATAGTATCAGTGTTACAAGTACCCTGCAAAATCGTTATCAAATTATATTCTTACAAGAAGACAATTATAGATTCGCGACAATCATTTTGGAGATGAGTGTACATTTTAATCAATAGCATACGAATGAAAAATGTCAAACTCTGTCAAAAACAAAGTCTTGCCGTATCCCCTCAAGCAAAACCTGAAATCACACTATTGAATGGCATGAAAATAAGTATAGTAATATAGGGATTACTGTTAAAAGAAATGCTTGAGGGATATGTTGGAAGCATCATACTCTGCATATATTGTTTATTATAATATTTTCTCTTCATCTCTATACAGTGTCGTAACTAAGAGGCCCGCAGTGCAGGGATGAGGGCAGCAGAAAGTGACCCGTTTAAGTTTTGGAGATCTACTTTATAGATTACTATGTTAAAATACAGGGTTTGGACAAAAAATTTAAAACGTTTGCAAAAGTGTGAAAATCATACCTAGTATTGTGTGGGGCCTCCTTTTGCGTCCAAAATAGATTGGATCCGACGTGGAATGGACGTATACAGCTACTGAATCGTGGTGTGTGGAATTTTGTACCATTGTTCCTCCAAAACATGCTCCAGTTCCTTAAGGAATGCTGGTGGAGGGTAATGAAACCGAACACGCATTTCTAACTCAGACCACAATGGCTCAATGATGTTCAGATCTGGTGATTGTGGGACCCAGGAGAGGTATGATAGCTCCTGGGCATGCTCCTCAAACCATGATTTCACCGTTTTTGCAGCGTGACAGGGCGCCTAATTATCTTCGTAGATGCCATCGCCATCTGGAAACAATATTTGGATCATGGGTAGAACCTGGTTCCCCAAAATGGCCTCATACGCCTTAGCATTCATCATTCCATGCAGGACTATGATGGGACTTGCAGCAAACCACGATATCACTGCCCATACTGTAACAGAACCACCCCCATGCTTTACAGTTGGGAGCAGACAGCCTGTATCATAGGCCTGCGACGGTGTTCTCCATACATAAACAGACCGGTTGTTGGAAACAAGGTGAAGGTCGATTCATCGGACCACATTATCTGTTTCGACTGCTCATGAGTCCACGCCTTATGGTCCTTGCACCGCTGGATACGCCTCTTCGCATTTACTGCTGTGACCAGGGGTTTGACGATGGCGGCCCTGCCATGAATTTTCATTTTATGAAGTTCCCGTCGCACTGTTTGCGATGAAACCGGGTTCTGTAGGCCGGAATTGAGTTCAGACGTAATTTTCATAGCAGTGGTCTTTTTTTTTTTTTTTTTTTTTTTAGCTGCTACAATCGTTTTAATGTCCCTTTCGACCACTGTTGTGCTTTGCAGACGTCGTTTGCCCATCAATTGTGTATGCCCTCGTGACATTGGACACAGTGCCTTTCGATGCCCCCACAATGTTCGCCATTGTTGCCACTGAAGCTCCAACCAGACGGGCACCAACGATCATGCCTCTTTGGAAGTCTGTCAGGTCGACCATTTTACCGCACCACTTTCACACCACGACATTCACAAGTGAACTGGTTACTGGTGACGGAAGAGGAAGGCCCACATGGCACATTGAAAAAAAAAAAAAAAAAAAAGATCGGCAACCGCAACACGTGTTGTACAGTGGAGGGCCAAACTTAGGTGTCCTGTATGAAGTGTTTTTAGATTTTTTTTTTTGTCTATCCCTGTACATCTTTTAGGTTTAATATTATTTCGCACTTTTCCTCAATATTGTTCTTTAGACTTCTGGTATTGTAGAATTAATGCCTAAAAAGCCATTTAATTTACTGGGAACAATCTGTATCGAGATTGAAATAATAAACAGAAAGGGTTTGAGCATATTCAATAATTTTCAGTTGAGTGTGAATTAAAATTTTCTTTGTGGGTAAAAAGAAAACAATTTATTTATTTATTATTTCATTTTTAGTTTACCGTCCTGTAGTTATGGCTGATAGGATAAAGGAGGCGGGTATTGATGAAAGTAAATTATTGTGAAATTAAAAGAAGCTGAGTATAATAATAATAATAATAATGTGCATTTTATGTGTAGTATGAATAAGTACTGGCTAACTTAATTTAAAATTTAAAGTCAAAACAATGCTTTTTATGAGGACCGTAACTTGTGGGGAGCAACTGCTCCTCCAGGAAAGCTCCCCGTCGATCGAGGGGGCTCACTTTAAGACAAAATTTTCTTACTCCATGGGTGATATCAATAAAACGGGGAAGTTACTCGTTACGCCCAATTTTGAAGTAGTTACTCGCATTGGTATCAATAAAAAGAGAACTGAGCACTATTCGTCTCGGCTGACCTCGGAGAAGCCCCGCCCTTTTGAAGTAACCACACCTCTATTCTCGAGCCGAGTAACTACTCCGCGTTTGATATCAATAAATATCAAAGTCTCCTCTGTGATGCTAGTAACTTCTCCAAATTTGTAAAGCAAGCTAAATAGGTGACTCCGTGCGAAATATCGCAGAGTATATGATTGTTTTGCTACGTAGAAAAACTTCTGCATAGAAGCTGCATAGAAATGTTGCAAATGGTGATTACAGAAAACATTATAGGTTCATGAAAGAAAATGTAGAGTGGTTAGCACAACATTTTTTAGGAGAATCAACTGAAATTTGGGGTGATGCACTACGTAATGACGAAAAGATGCGGGTTTTCTTGCGTCACGTGAGTGATCCTGGAGTTAAAATCCCACCCTTGTTACTATAGAGGGACTCGAAAACCTCACGATTGTTACTCTAACGCCTCAGACCGCTCGACTATACTGGGCCACTGTGGCCCCTAGCTTTGTAACAGTTTGTAGTAATATTCATTAACTTCAGCCTCAGATATCGAGTCACAGTGATCAAATTATACATAATATGAACTTTATTTATTTACCATTTTTATTAAAAATATTTAAGATGCAGCCAAAACATCATTATTTTTGTAAAATGTTTATTATTTTCATGAACCAAAGAGTGAAGATTCCACTTGGGTTAAGAACTATCGCTACTACACTTTTAATTGGCAACTAATAGTTTACGTTCATTATTTCTGTCGATTTTCCACAAATTACTTGCAGAGACTATTCGGAATAAATGTTTTATTTTAGTAATGTTTCACTAAAGTTTAGTTATATGTTAATTACCATTTCAAATATTTATAAGTTTCTCCTTCCGGTTAGGATAATGATTAGAAATTAAATACAAAATTTCATTTTAAAAAAAATCTTGATAATTGTAATACTTTATTTAAAGGACGTAATTCTGGATTATTTGGAAATATTTAAATACACTAGAATGAAGACGAAATACTAAGGAACATTATTAGAACAAACTATTGTTGTTAAACGAATTGACAGAATCAAGCTTTTCTAAAAAAAAAAAAAAAAAAAATGTTGGTGTTGAGGAGTATGAGATTCGAACTGATGATTGTGGATAAAAATAAAATACTGGAGAAGTGCATGCTAATCATCTACGCTACGGAGATCTGTTAAAGTTCGTTTCTTTAGTAGATACATATCAGAAAATCACTACCACAAATTGCCTAATCGCTTCGCTTATTTTGTAGCTTATTTCTTTCTAATTGTTTGTTTACGTATAAAATATTTAATACTTATGATTATTAGAGCTGTGCAATATCTATAGTAACTAACATTATGAGAGATTTATGCATTTCTGACAAAGCATAAAATTCCCTCTCTCTTTGTAAATTTCGCTGCGCGTTTGCCACGTTTACGAAAATGGAACTTAGAATTTGAAGATGAAAGTACCGGAGATTTCTTTTATTAATTATAACTTCTTTATTTCTTAATTTTTATAGAAATATTTTTTGGAATATGTGTTCTTTCTGCATATTTCTAAAAAGATGTTTAACTTTTTCTATCATGAGAGAGAGAGTTTATTTTAATTCATGTAATCTTCAAAGACATGCTACGGAACTCTGGACAGAATTGTACATGGCCAGTATTATTTATTCCCAACATTGCAAAAAAACTACAAACATTAAGAAAATATTCCTTATGTTTGTAAATATAAATATAGTAAATGAATCACAGAATTGAAAAAGAAAAAAAGTCCAAATCTTGCAAAAATGAGTCGACACATACCAATTATTCATTTTGCATAAACACATCATGTGGTGTAAAAATAAGAACACTCGAGGTAACTCTACAGCGTACAGCAGGGAAAAAATGTCTGCTGAGTAAAAAAAAGCAAGAACATCCGAGCAGTCTGTACAGCTTACAACAGAGACAAAGTTTCTGTTGAGTGAAAAAAAGAACATTTGGATTTTCTATTCAGAATACAGCAGGGACAGAGTTTCTGCCGAGCGAAAAAGGAAAAAACATCCAACCTATCTATACAGCACACAGCCGGGACAAAATGTCTGCTGACTGGAAAAAGGAAGAATATCCGGGCTTTCTATACAGCATACAAGAGGGAAAGAGTTTCTTCTGAATCAAAAAGGAAGAACACCCAGACTTTCCATTCAGAATACAGCAGGAACAAAGTTTCTGCTGAGTGAAGAAAGGAAGAACACCCAGACTTTCTATACAGCTTATAGTAGGCACAGAGTTTCTGCCGAGCGAAAAAGGAAGAACATTCAGCCTATATATACAGAACACAGCCGCGACAAAATTTCTGCTGAGTGGAAAAAGGAAGAACATCCGGGCATTCTATACAGCTTACAGCAGGGACCGAGTTGCTGCCGAGCGAAAAAGGAAGAATATTCATCCTGTCTATACAGCACACAGCCGGAACAAAATTTCTGCTGAGTGGAAAAAGGAAGAACATCAGGGCTTTCTATACAGCTTACAGGAGGGACAGAGTTTCTTCTGAATCAAAAAGGAAGAACACCCAGACTTTCTATTCAGAATACAGCAGGAACAAATTTCTGCTAAGTGAAGAAAAGAGGAACACCCAGACTTTCTATACAGCTTACAGCAGGGACAGAGCTTCTGTCGAGCGAAAAAGAAAGAACATCCAGCCTATTTATACAGCACACAGCCGGTATAAAATTTATGCTGAGTGGAAAAAGGAAGAACATCAGGGCTTTCTATACAGCATACAGGAAGGACAGAGTTTCTTCTGAATCAAAAAGGAAGAACACCCAGACTTTCTATTCAGAATACAGCAGGAACAAAGTTTCTGCTGAGTGGAGAAAGGAAGAACACCCAGACTTTCTATACAGCTTACAGCAGGGACAGAGTTTCTGCCGAGCGAAAAAGGAAGAACATCCAGCCTATCTATACAGAACACAGTCGGGGCAAAATTTCTGCTGAGTGAAAAAAAGAACATCCGGGCTTTCTATACAGCTTACAGCAGGGACAGAGTTTCTGCCGAGCGAAAAAGGAAGAACATCCAGCCTATCTATACAGAACACAGTCGGGGCAAAATTTCTGCTGAGTGAAAAAAGAACATCCGGGCTTTCTATACAGCTTACAGCAGGGACAGAGTTTCTGCCGAGCGAAAAAGGAAGAACATCCAGCCTATCTATACAGAACACAGCCGGGACAAAATTTCTATTGACTGGAAGAAGAAAGAACACCCAGAATTTCAATACAGCTAACAGCAGAGACAGAGTTTCTGCAGAGCGGAAAAAAAGATCATCCAGCCTATCTATACAGCACACAGCTGGGACAAAATTTCTTCGGAGTGGAAAAAGAACATCCGGGCTTTCTATACAGCATACAGGGGGAACAGAGTTTCTTCTGAATCAAAAAGAAAGAATACCCAGACTTTCTATTCAGAATACAGCAGGAACAAAGTTTCTGCTGAGTGAAGAAAGGAAGAACACCCAGACTTTCTGTACAGCTTACAGCAGGGACAGAGTTTCTGCTGAGCGAAAAAGGAAGAACATCCAGCCTATCTATACAGCACAGAGCCGGGACAAAATGTCTGCTGAGTGGAAAAGGGAACAATATCCGGGCTTTCTATACAGCTTATAGCAGGTACAGAGTTTCTGCCGAGCGAGAAAGGAAGAACACCCAGACTTTCTATTCAGAATACAGCAGGAACAATGTTTCTGCTGAGTGAAGAAAGGAAGAACATCCAGCCTCTCTATACAGCACACAGCCGGGAAAAAATTTCTGCTGAGTGGAAAAAGGAAGAACATCAGGGCTTTCTATACAGCATACAGGAAGGAAAGAGTTTCTTCTGAATCAAAAAGGAAGAACACCCAGACTTTCTATTCAGCATACAGCAGGAACAAAGTTTCTGCTGAGTAGAGAAAGGCAGAACACCCAGACTTTCTATACAGCTTACAGCAGGGACAGAGTTTCTGCTGAGCGAAAAAGGAAGAACATCCAGCCTATCTATAGAGCACAGAGCCGGGACAAAATGTCTGCTGAGTGGAAAAGGGAACAATATCCGGGCTTTCTATACAGCTTATAGCAGGTACAGAGTTTCTGCCGAGCGAGAAAGGAAGAACACCCAGACTTTCTATTCAGAATACAGGAGGAACAAAGTTTCTGCTGAGTGGAGAAAGGAAGAACACCCAGACTTTCTATACAGCTTACAGCAGGGACAGAGTTCCTGCCCAGCGAAAAAAAGAACATGCAGCCTATCTATACAGAACGCAACCGGGGCAAAATTTCTGCTGACTGGAAAAAGGAAGAACACCCAGACTTTCTCTACAGCTTATAGCAGGTACTGAGTTTTTGCAGAAGGAGAAAGGAAGAACACCCAGACTTTCTATTCAGAATACAGCAGGAACAATGTTTCTGCTGAGTGAAGAAAGGATGAATATCCAGCCTATCTATACAGCTTATAGCAGGGACAGAGTTTCTGCCGAGCGAAAAAGGAATAACATCCAGCCTATCTATAGAGAACACAGCCGGGGCAAAATTTCTGCTGACTGGAAAAAGGAAGAACACCCAGACTTTCTCTACAGCTTATAGCAGGTACAGAGTTTTTGCCGAGGGAGAAAAGAAGAACACCCAGACTTTCTATTCAGAATACAGCAGGAACAATGTTTCTGCTGAGTGAAGAAAGGATGAACATCCAGCCTATCTATACAGCTTATAGCGGGGACAGAGATTCTGCCGAACGAAAAACAAGAACATCCAGCCTATCTATAGAGAACACAGCCGGGACAAAATTTCTGCTGACTGGAAAAAGGAAGAACACCCAGACTTTCTCTACAGCTTATAGCAGGTACAGAGTTTCTGCCGAGCGAGAAACTAAGAACACCCAGACCTTCTATTCAGAATACAGCAGGAACAATGTTTCTGCTGAGTGAAGAAAGGATGAACATCCAGCCTATCTATACAGAACACAGCCGGGACAAAATTTCTGCCGAGTGGAAAAAGGAAAACACCCAAACTTTCTATACAGCATACAGCAGGGACAGAGTTTCTGCCGAACGAAAAAGGAAGATCATCCAGCTATCTATACAGAACACAGCCGGGACAAAATTTCTGCTGACTGGAAAAAGGAAGAACACCCAGACTTTCTCTACAGCTTACAGCAGGGACAGAGTTTCTGCCGAGTGAAAAAGGAAGAACACCCAGACTCTCTATTCAGAATACAGCAGGAACAATGTTTCTGCTGAGGGAAGAAAGGAAGAACATCCAGCCTATCTATGCAGCACACAGCCGAGAAAAAAGTTTTTGATGAGTGGAAAAATTAAGAACACCCGGGATTTCTATACAGCGTACAGCAGGGAAAAAGTTTCTTCTGATTGAAAAGGGAAGAACATCTGGACTTTATATAAAATGTACAGCAGAGACAAAGTTTCTGCTGAGTGAAAAATAGAAGATCATTCGGGCTTCCTATACAATGTAGGGGGGACAAATTTCTGCTGTGTGAGAAAAGGAGAATATCCGCAGTTTCTTGAATACAGAGAGTCATAGAGAATATATCTTAAAATCTATATTTTTAAGAATAAAATCTATGTACAATTATTGTATTTTTGTGCTCTATCAGGCGCGAGTGCAAACTCCTATAGGTACCGGTATATATTTACCATGTTTGTTCGTGTGTTCGAACATGTCTTGGAACCACTTGATGGATCAACATTTGTTCTCCCCAGGATGTAAAGGGTGAAAGGTTAGGAATCGAGTTTTTCGATAAAGGTGTTTTATGCACCGGAAGTGGTTGAAATCAATCACTTCCGTTCTAACGATGATCACTATAAAGAAGAACCTCTAACAGATAGCGAAAAGTGATATCATGCATTCAATTAAGCATCTCAAGAATACATACCATCTGCATCCCTCAATCTCTACCAAAATCGAAAGTGAATGAAACTCTTTATAACTTCCCATCAACTTCCGGTTTCAGTGTTGAACTGCATAGAACAGAAACAAATTGAGATAGCGGGAAGCAGTTTTTTTGGTATCGATCTAGTGTTGCAAGAATTGGTATCAGTTTTTCTCTTAATTCTTTACTCAAACCACTTCCAGTTTTAACGTTGACCAGTATAAAGTAAAATTAGTAGCATAACGAGAAAGTGTCTTTTGTATTCAATTAAGCGAATCAAGTATATATTCCGTCTCCACTCTAATTTCTCTACTAAAACTGGACGTGGAATAAATCTAATACTTCCGGTATAAACCGAAATTGTTTGCATAGTACTCACGTGACACTGCAACTTGGTTTAATTTCATATTGTTGCAATTTTAGTGCGATATTTTAGTGCAATCATTTTATTGCTACACTTTTCACTCTTTATATTTTAAACCTCTTGGTTAAAACAATGGCGATAATATTGTTCGAAGCTAGCATTGATAACTTCTGTTTAGAAACTTTCGCAATATTAGGATGAAATGAAAAAAATTTCTATGCAATCCCTAAAGTGATAGGACAGTATTTTAATCTATAATGACCCGATGTCTGACACTGCGTAATCGTACACAGATCGCTAGCTGCAACGAAGTATGGATTTCTGTTGTCTTGGAGATCTGTTGTCGTGGTGTGTTAATGTTCATAAATTTTGTGCTTCTCTTGACGCTAAAATTATCAGCAGTTTCCAGTCCAAACTCATGACTACACTATCTGTAAGAAATATTTGCAGGAATAGTCATCCTGCAAATAGAAGGGAATGTACAGTCACTCACAAAAGTACCTGGACTCCTGACTGTTACAATTCCATTACTTGGGGTCCACTTACTTATGTGGGTGACTGTACAAGTTGTGCAGGATATGAAGTATTGGGTTCACTCTAATGATTCTACTCTTTCCCATCGAGGTGCGAGAAGGAAGTTCACCGAACAAGCCCAAAACTTTAAGATCAGTTGCAGAGGCATATTTGTTCTATCTGACATACAAAGTGAGTTCCTGCTTAAGTCAATCGCGGATGTTCAAAAACGAATGCAAGAATTGGTGGACAATATATTGATACCTATGTGGGATTTTAACCCGTTTAACTATGTAAAATTGAAACTCTGTAGTAAAATTATGACTTATTAGACTTTACAACGCCTAAAACCCTTATTGTGAAGAGTATACAATTCTCACATCGTGATATTCATAAATACACTTTGACCTCACCAGATTAAAAAAAAAGAAATAACCAAATTGAACACGTTTTAGTAGATACACTGAGAAAAGATTGTAGCTGGTGTTTTAATATAACAAAATTTTCTTCCTGATCCTTAAAATATTATTGAGCCACTATGAATAAATCAAATAATTCACTTACTTTTCACGTAATAGGTCGTTTATTCCAAATGTTTCAAATATTTAACGTGGAACAACTTAAAACAGTATAACTTACGTCTTTATCAGAAGAATCAACGAGTAATTAGTTGTCATGGATACCAAAAACATTCCATTACCTATATTACAAAAGTATTTATATCTTCTTCTATCGGAATAGCAGGCTAGTGCATATACAAATCAAGTATCGCTCCCAAAAAATTACAAGCTTATTACAAGAAAATGATACAACGAAATGCCCACATTTCGTTGTATATGGCGCAATGAACATACGGACTTTTCTTTTATTTGGCCTACCAATTAAAAGAAAAAGAATCCTGGACCGTTAACTTTTACATGTTAATCATTCGAGTTTTTGAATGCACCTCGTATACTTGAGAATGACAATTCATATAAATATACATATATATCATACTTAATTTTATAACATTATTATCATATTTATTTTAAATTTTATCATTGTCTTCATTTATTTATACGTTTCAACGACGATAAGGCTCATTCGAAATTTGATTTACAAGTTATTTGATTTTAAGTCCTTTTTTCCGGTCCATTAAAGGCTTGTTACAATTTAATAATTATTTACTTGGGCATAATGAAGAAGGCTTTGAAAAAGATGTATGT
Organism: Thermobia domestica; assembly: GCF_964235325.1. Taxonomy (NCBI): domain Eukaryota; kingdom Metazoa; phylum Arthropoda; class Insecta; order Zygentoma; family Lepismatidae; genus Thermobia; species Thermobia domestica. The sequence continues at coordinate 21,526,066 of NC_137469.1, read as the reverse complement.
AATATTCATATAGTTGTTCTTTGAACGTAAAAGGATCGGATATAAGATATAGTTAAACAAAATATAGATTAAAATTGAAATATCGATAATAATCAGAACATAACATAATAATTAACTTCTTATTAAAATCATAAAAGTACGAATTGTTCCATTCGTCAATTCATTATATTATCTTTATTGAACTCAAATAAGGTACGAATAATAAACGAAATCATAATAATATTTCCACTGATATAAAGCAAGAATCAATTGAGTACGGCTTTCTCGGACGCCGTAACTTTAGCTTAAGTTACATGGTTACATGACCAAAGAATTCATTCAAGTTACATTGAAAGTCATAAATAGAAATACAGTATTGCGCATTATTTACTTCTACAGTTCTTCGTTTCTTACTTTGAGAATTTTTGCTATCTATGAGATTTCTACGAAATACAATTCGAACGAAATTAGATCTAATGCTTAAATGATTCTTAGGTGTACGTAATCGTACTACACTAGGATTAGGTTCAGTTACACGATCACTAATACTGTTACTACTAAGGTTAGGTTCGGTTATCTTACCGGTAAAACGAAATGTGGGCATTTCGTTGTATCATTTTCTTGTAATAAGCTTGTAATTTGTTTTTGGCGATACTTGATTTTTATATGCACTAGCCTGCTATTACGATAGAAGAAGAAGAAGATGTAAATATTTTTGTAATATAGGTAATGGAATGTTTTTGGTATCCATGATAACTAATTACTTGTTGATTCTTCTGATAACCTATATTACAAAAATACCTATTACTTATATTACCTATATTACATCTTCTTCTTCTATGGAAATAGCAGGCTAGTGCATATAAAAATCAAGTATCACCCCCCCCCCAAAAAAAAATTACAAGCTTATCACAAGAAAATGATACAACGATATGCCCACATTTCGTTGTATTAAAAAGGTTGATTACATGCGTAACCCTGTAGTTTTTGGACTTAACATACAGCAGACGTATAACTGAAAACGCATGTTTTATAATACTTTCTGTATAAGTGTTCCATCTATACGAACTTTCCGTATGAAACAATACAGGCGGTCAGGATCTCACATACAAATGGACGTATATAACATATAGCTGACGAAGGTAACATAAGTATATGCATGTGATATACGGAAAACTGTTAGATGTCAGAAATCCTGCAACGGCATGATGTAACATCTAAGGGCAGTGCGTACGTAGCATGTAGATAACTCATGCTCTATACTGATTTCTATAGTAAGCAAGAGGATACCGTATATTTGTACAATAGACCGCTGTCCGGAGAACGGATTTTTCTCTGTGTAAAAGAAGGTAATCTAGCATAATTATGTTCAGTCATTCAGAGGAGATGATTGTGACACTGACAACTACCTGATGGTAGCAGCGACTATAAGAGAGACTATCGTTGAAGAAAAAAAAATCAGCATCTGAAAACGGAGAGTTTTTATTTAAGGTTGGTTTAAAGGGACAAGTTTTGCCGATAGATGTCACTACAGTCTTCGTATCTCTCACTTTTTTTTTTTTTTTTTTTTTACCTTTCACGAAAATTCACGATTTCTCTTACAAATTTCCAACTACAGACTTCAAATTTTTAGAGATGGAACTTCATAACCTATCGAAGACAACAATTCTTGCCGACTTTTTATTTAGAATTTTCTTCATTGTTGAAATAGTATATCGTTAAAGATTTGGATATAAAATTTCAACAATTAAGCCATTTCAATAATGAAGAAAATTCTAAATAAAACAATCGGCAGGGATTGTTGCTTTCGATAGATTATGAAGTTCCTTCTCTAAAAATCTTGTTCTTGTCTCTATCTTGATCCTTTAAACCAACCTTAAAGAAATTAGAGAAGAGACCAACGTGAGAAAATATCAGATAGAACTGTCCAATAGCTTTTCAGTTTTAGAAAGTTCAGAGTGAGCTAGTGTTGAGGATCATGGGTTGAAATTAGCGATAGCGTTAAAAGTTTAGCAAAAGAAAACCTAGAGTGCACGGAAATACATAGAACAAACTATAGAAGAGAAAATGGGCAAAACTGCGTTGGATATAAAATCTTAACAACGTAAATACAAAAAATTTTGTTCACATCAGGGGGAAAAATTTCAAAAACATTTAGGACAAATAAGCCTGATATTTTGAAAGCTAAAATCATTGAAATCGGAGATACTACAGGTGAAAACACATATATAAAAGCATCAAGGAATTTAGGAAATATCAACCGCACGAAATATCAGTATCACATATATCCTAAAGAAAACGGACTTAACACTTCTCCCGGATACCGACAGTATTTTTAAAAAGTTCTCTGATAGTTTGCTAAACACGTAGTCGAAAAACAATGTGCGTGAAGCAAGTGAAATGCACAAAGTAGAGTCATATATTCCAGAGCCTAACCACACAGAAATAGTAATTGCTATTTAAAAATGAAAGAAACACGAATTTTCGGGTGTAAACGAAATTTCTGGTGAGTTGATTTCAGCTGAAGGGGAAAAGTTGTGGAACGATGTACATAAATTCACTCTTCTCATCTGGAACAAGGAGGAATTAGCACAAGAATTGCAAGAATCAATAATCGTCCTAATGTACAAGAAAAATGACAACTCATTGTTATAGTTATCGAATCTCATTGTCAACATCATATAAAATCCTCTCAAACATATTGTTAGCAATATTCGAGATTATCAGTGCGGATTTAGGCAAAATTCATCACTTATCAACTAGAGATACTTAGCATTCGTTAAATACTCAAAAAGAAATCGGAATACAATATTCAGGAATTTCAATTATTTATTGACTTCAGAAAAACCTACGACTCTGTTAGAAGAAAAAACGTAATTTTATTTTACCTAATTTGGAATTATGAAAAAGCCGATAAGGTTAATTAAGATGTATTTAAATGAATCCCAAACTAAAGTTCGAGTAGGAAAATGCTTGTCCCCGAACTTTCACTTCAAGAATGGCTTGAAAAAAAGGAGAAACACTGTCTCCATTATTATTCAATTTTGCTCCAGAATACACTATAAGAAAAATCGAAGATAAAACCCAAGGTCTATAGCTGAATAGCACTCAACAGGTTATGGCGTAACTGATGATGTAAATCTCGTAAGGGATGATAGGAGGACGACAGAAACAAACCCAGAGGTTTCAATAAACACTTCCAGGGTCATGGAATTTGAAGTAAACGCAGAGAAGACTAACTATAATAAAGTTCCCTGTGACCGTAATACAACAAATTATCGATACGTTAAAATATAAAATGTTTAGAGAAAGTGGATGCTTTCAAATAACTAGTTAACAGGCCAAAACCTTATCCACGAAGAAATTGAATGTCGACTGAAAGCAAGAAATCCATATTCAGTCCAAAATCTCTTGTCGAAAATTCTGTCTAAGAACTTGAAGCTTAAAAAATATAAAACGATATTATGCCTGTTGTACTGTCTGGTTGTGAAACATGGTCGCTTACTTTGAGGGAAGAACACAGACTGAATGTCTTAAGAGGATAAACTTATGAGGCGAAGATTGGGAATTAAGAAGTATGGGAATGGTGAATACTTCATAACGAGGAACTGCTTAATTTATGTCGTTTACCAAACATTGTTAGGGTCATTAAGTCTAGGAGGTTTAGGCGGGCAGGCCATGTAGCTAGAATAGAAGAAATTAGGTACGCTTTCAAAGTTTTTAACAAGAAGTCCAATCGGGAAAGGGCCATTAGGAAGACCTAGGCGCAGATGAAAAGAAAATATTAAGGTGGATCTCGCAGAAATAGGAATACAAAGTAGAAATTGGATCCAGTTGACCAAGGATAGAAGTCAGTGGAGAGCTTTTTTGAGTGTAGTATTGAACCTCCAGGTTCCATAGGCCGTAAAATTAGTTAGTTATTTTGTATTGAATCTACTACTTTCGGTTACAATGGCAAATAGTTTAGAAGTGTCAGAATGTGAACGAAAAACTCACTTGTGAACTTTTGTCATCAATCGCGATCATAAACGATTTTGTATGGATAAATATCACACAATAAAAAAAGGTAATGAAATTTAGAAAAACAATATTATTCATATAAATTTCTTTTCAAGTACATCTCCGTAATGGATGTTGATGGGCAGGGAGTGGATTGGATTTAGAGAAGTGACTGGTGGTGACGTGTACATGCCACTTTCACCACACATATACGAGCTTGATGTGTGAGCATGTATGACAGAGCCCATTGCACAAATCGATCGTGATGTGTTCTAACGTGTCTGCCAGGAACTTGGCTACAAGCTGGATGTGTGCCCAGTAAGGTCGTTAGGGAAGAGTTGACGAACTGGGCGGGTTCAAGGAGTTAAGGGGTTATTGAAAATGACTTGTTTCACAGATTTGTCCGTATTGCTATGCAGCACGGTACCTATATTACTTTCAAGTAGTATGTACGTAAGCAATACGTGTGACGTTACAGTTGGCAGAAGACAAATAACAATCTGCTCGTTAATAGTGTGTTTTGCTACATAGATAGTACATAAATAAATAACATTTTTTTTGTAGAAAATAAATTAATAGCAATTTTTCTACTAAATAAACTTAATTTATTTATTAACATCTCTCCCCTTAATTCATTTTATGTACTTAATTCATTTATTAATTGTTTTTTCTCAATTACATGGGTTAAGTGTACTTAATTTCTCTATTAGATGCCCAACCACACTTAATTTGAAAAATAGCTGGTTTGGATATACTTGTCTTCCTTATTAATTGCATGCAATTGATTTATTAATTAGCTCTCTATGTTGCACGTGTTTTCAGAATATTTTCTTTTTTTTTTAAGTAACTACTTATTAAAAATGAAATTAATACAAGCAAACTGCTGGAGACGAATATTCCAATATAAATTAAATTAAATAGACGAATAATCGTATATATATATATATATATATATATATATATATATATATATATATATATATATATATATATATATATATCATTATAATGTTAAGTCAAGTATTGACATCTTTCATTAAATACAAACGTTCAAGGAAATCTATGGAGAATATTTGTATAGATCACCAAAGAATATTCTCATACCTCATCCATTATTCATTTCTTAAACATGCAAAGAGGAATGTGACGGTGATATTAATTTCTCTTTCAACCGAGTTTCTTCTAATTCTACGCATCGTTGCGTAATTTTTCTCTGTGTACATCTCGAAAGGCAAAAAGTTCTTTTTGCAGAAGGAAAATAAGAAAGAAGAAGCGCTGCACAGATTGAAAACTTCTCCTAGAAGAATTTTACTGAAAAGAAGCTATTTTACGTATACATGTAGATACATATATGCGCTAACGGCAAAATTTTCGTCTTTTCACAGAATTTAATGAATATTATATGTGTAACGTCGTCTTCTTCTATTATGCTTTCGTAGAGGCATACATATACGTATAAACTGAAGGATATAGTCGGACAAGGGCGGAGGGAAGGGTGAGATCTAGTGAGCTTGAAGTGAGATAAGTACTTTGTGTGAATAGAGCTGCCATTTGAGAAACTTACTGAGGCGATGATTAGACGCTTGAAATTTGGAATTGTGCTTTCTCTCTTTGATGATAGTCTATCCAAGCAAAGGCAACGTGAATTGTGCGTGAATCAGGCAAGATGATGTACTAAAGTTCTGCAATGGGTAATATTAGTTTCCAAGGAGTGGTTTACAGAAACTTCTATCTACGTGTATATTTACCCTGTTGATGGTAGGCGACAAAATATTTCAAGAATAACTTAATGAATCACAATCGAATTTATTCAGGATGTAGAGAGATAAAAGTTAGAAATTGAATTTGTTGTTGGAGGCGATAGAAAACGAGGTAGAAATCAAGATTTTCCGTTTTTTTTTTTTTTTGCGTTGATTGCTATTGAGCGAAAACGGTAATACGAGGGAGGGTCAGAAATTAAGGATGCAACTCCATATTTCTTGATTTTCTTCTGTTATAGGGAAATGAGGAGTGAGCGGTAATTTTAATACATAGAGTTGGCAACTGTGCAGAGTTTCAGTCACAATCCACGTACGATGCTAGTTGTAGGTAAACACAAATGGCGACTAGTTTGGAAAACTGTCTCCCGAAGAAGTTTGTTCAGTTATTCAATTTCTGTGGGCGAAACATATAACTGCTGCAGAAATTCAGAGGCAGCTGGTTAAGGGTTTACGGAAAGACTAATATCTCGTCACTATGTTGCAGAATGATGTCGAAAGTTTGCGGCTGGTAGAGAAAAGGTCACCGAAGAGGACCGCAGTGGCCGGCGGCATCAACAGATTTGCCACAGCTCGCGTGAAGGAACTGATTCATGACAACAGCAGGACCATGTAACGGCATCTGATGACAGAATTGGAAATGTCGTTCGGGAAGTGTTCGTCACATTGTGCACGATATTCTGCAGTACAGAGACGTTTTCTCTAGATGGGTTCCACACAATCTGTCCAACCAACACAGGAGAAGGGCATGGGGACAAGTCTGTAACCTTTCGAACTGTTCTCCACGGAACGGAAAGGAACTGTTTTTTCATCACATTGTCACTGGTCACGAAACATGGATCCACCATTACACCTGTTCCGACAAAGAAGCACCTGGGAGGCTGTCGCTTTGCTTCAGACGAGGAGATGAAAATTTGTGACAACGTGGCTGAACTCGCAAGGGCAGGATTTTTACTCAAACTCATCCCGCGATGTAAAAAGTGCCTGAACCAATGTGGAGACTATGTGAAAAAAATAACCTAAGTATGTACTATCTGTTGCTGTATAGGTTGTATGAAATAATATATACACGTTTCGCTGCCGACTTTGTAATCTTACTTTCCGATCATCCCTCGTTGATAGCAAGAAACGGGTTTCTGCAATAAATTAAGCATCTGAGGAATATATTTCTTCTTCGATGTATTCTCCTGGAAGCTATATAATTTACTGCTCACTTTAGTTTTAATATTAATTAAGAAATAAAACTTCTTCAGATGGTGTACACTTATCTTAGTCAACAACATACTTGTAGCGGTAATTAGGTTTTCGTATTCGGCCTCTAAATTCAAATATATACAATTATTGTGATTCTTTGTGAAAGAAATGGCTATTATGCGCACTTTCTTCCTCTTATGGTCTCCACTTCGATAGTCCAGTTTAGGTACTTTTGTTTTCAGATACAAACCAGGAAAGTAGCTTGTATCTCTCTTTAATCACTAGTTCAGAGTTTAACATCTGTTTCAGCACCAAGACTATACATGATATGTGAATTTGCATCTTAACGTTGACACTTCCACCGGTATTCGAATTCCAGCCTTCTGCGCAGCAGGAGTGTATCCTTCGCACACAAGAACGACAGATCTTCAACTTTAAAACAGCAGTTCTCGTATCTTCAGAAGTGTCCACACGTGGTGGTTCCCCGTTTCCTGACCTGTCCTCCAAATTGAACATACATTTGAACACTTTCTTAATAAAACTATAGGAGACAAGTGATTGATGTAACCTGAATATTTGATCTTATACTTCATTTGTACTCTTTCTTTCCTTATAAAAAGATCTAGTTCTATCATTTTTGTCTGAGGATATAGTAGCAGAACTTAACAATCGCATTTTCGAGTGTAGAAAAACCGGTTCAACATTATATACACGTAATGTCCTCTAGCATTGGATCCCGAAACTTTGGAAACTTCCCAACAAATATTTCTGGATGAGCGCCTGCGTCTTATATAGCGTCCCTAATGCTCAAAAAGGGCGTTAAATTTCAAGCCAATTAATTAAGCTATTATCCAAAATTTACATCATTTATTGGGCCTTTCTCTATGATTTCTTTTGAGAATATCAAGGGAATATCGGTATAATTTGGGAACCTACTATATTTTCATAATGTGGAAAGGAACTTACTTGTTTATCTAACGATTTTATAAATGAAAAATGATATCTTTCAATTTAACGTACGTTTATGTCCTTTAGGCTAAGGGAGACGATGATTAATGCAAGTGAATGTTAATGGAAGAATTAGTGGAATGAGAAAGTAGGAAGAAACGGGAATAACCCGAGAAAATCCACGTACGCAATGTTTACCACCACACTTTTATTTGACCGGGGATCGAACCAAGGACTCAATGCACCAGAGGTAAGCGCTCTGCCAATAAGCCTGACGTACTTATAAATAAGGTTTATTTGGCTAATTTATTTTGTAACTACATAATGATTCCACCAAAACAAACGGGGCTAAAATAGGTATGGTCTATGCTTAAGGTAACATCAATGCTTTCACCTGTTGGAACTGAGGAAAACAGTTCTTTAGGTTGAACTACAATCAGATTTTGAGCCTACGAACAAAGTTCCGATTGTGAAAGTAGAACGCAAAATCGCCAAGTTATGTCCACTTGTTTGACTTGAAGAACAGATTAAGATAAATCAAAACAATCACAAAGAAAGTTCGATACCCAGCGCGGTTTTCTATTTTAAATTCACAGTCCGGGTTCATATCTAAATTCCCAGTCCACGTATCTCATGCTATAATGGCAAAATCGTTGTATGTGGAATATTAGCCCTGAAGCTTATATAATCCAGTTCCATCAAGCTGTTATTTGGGTTGCCTATCAATCAGGCTGTATACATGAATCAAACTTCATATAGGCCTACAGGTTCTTGCTTATACACCGTGTGCAGCAAAGCATAAATTATCCGATTAGCAATGGGAGCATGGAAAAACGTCTTTCAAATTTTAAATTAAATTATAGATCCACCCTCGGCAGAGAAAGGGGCATTAGAATTCAAGTGTTCCAACCAGCTCCAGCAAAATACCCTTCTTATACTTCTGTAGCTGCGGCGGTAGAAAATTACATTGACAGAAGAAACAAAATATACAAATAAGCAGGGCCGTGCCGTGGGAGGGGCGAGCGAGGCGGCGGCCTCGGGCGCCGAAGTAAGGGGGCGAAAAAATCAGTATAGAAAAGGAAAAAAGATATGAAAAATTATTTGGAATATACGTATGAGGGCGGCGTCGTGTAGTCTCGCCCCGGGCGCTGATTTTCCACGGCACGGCATTGCGAACAAGCAATGGTCAATAGCATAGAAAATAGAATGAAATATTTCAGTTTAACGTCCCACGATTATGCTCTTTTTGCTTAAAATCAAGTAAATGTCGATGAAGGAATTGATTGAATGAGAAAGTGGGAGGAAACGGGAGAACCCCGAGAAAACACACGAACATGACGTTATTAACCACAAACTTACTTGGCTGGGGACCCGACGCACCAGAGGTAAGCGCTCTGCCACTAAGCCATCGTGCCCCTGAGAGCATAAAAGTTTACAATGTAAACGAAATCAATGTTTTTTAAGTTATAAAACGTAACACGTGTATAAACTTGTATATGTGTCACCATTAAAGATAACAACCATAGTATGTTACCTAACAGTGAAATTTGCTACGTTACAATGACATAAATAACAAATTTTTCTAGCAAAACAAAAAGTGTCAATTATTATCGGCCACGAAGAACGTACTTTTTTTTCTTTAATCGCCCCAACAGCTTCGTTTTTTTTTTTTTTTTTACTCTAGTAGTGTATTTTCTTCAGTTCGATATATGGATTAATACATTGTCTTGTCTTTACACAATATTATATGTACAAAAAAGTTAAAGTTTAGAAGTTAATTATAATGTTTGGCTATATTTCGCTAGACAACATCCTGTCCGTAGATTTACTGGCGGGCACTTCCCGTTTAGTCTCACACTCTCATTCCACCAATTCATCGTTCACTTTCCTTAATCACCCGTCTCCCTTAGCCTAACGAGCATAATCAAGGAATGTTAAACTGAAATATTTAATTTCATTTCTTTTCATTTTTTTATCTCGCTAACCGCATATTACTATTGTACTACTGCCATGATAAAGAACTTAACGAAAGTGTATTTCAGTTTAAATTTAACACCAATATACCTAAATGACATGGTCCTCGGACAGCTTCAATTTTGGGGTTTACAAAAATTAAAAATTAGTTTCCTCCTCCTTTTCTTCGAAAGCTACGCATGAGTTTCTACACACAAGCATCAATTTTATTCATTTGTAACGGGTGTCTCAAAAATTCACACAAGATTTCAATTTTGCGTGATTTGTGCGGTAAGAACTTGTCAACGAAAATAGAAAGACAGCTGACAGTTCAGGATTATTAGTAGGGCAACCCAAAAGCATAAAAAGCATAATGATATTTTACACATATAGTTGGTACCTTGAACATGGTTGTGGTTGTTTAAGGGTCCAGAAGAAACGAATTTCTTCGTATCCAGGCCTAGAACCGGTTCCCAAGATCCGGTTCTAGAACCGGGTTTTCGTATCCGGGTCTAGAACCGGTTCCAGAACTTTGTGGCCATCCCTAGTTTGGACTACCGGGAAATGGATACATTAATAGATGATGCTATGCAATTACATTCAACGTACATTTTGATCACAGCTTGTAACATCACCAACAAGAAGAGATTATTTTCTTTTAAAAATTATGGAGACTGAATCTGGCCGTTCTTCGACAATTCGCTCAACACAAAACATCGAAGTAGTTCGTAAGAGCGTTGCTGGAAGTACAGAAACATCAATTCGGCATCGTGATCAAGAACTGATCATTTCGAGAAGCTCTCTACAGCGTATTCTCACGAAAGATTTGCATCTTCATGCCTACGAAGTTCAATTGACTCTAAAACTGAAACCTACTCACCACGCACAGCTAAGAGAGTTCGCTGAATGGATTCTGGGACAGCAACAACTGACTAAACAGCAAAGCTGTGGAGGTGATTTATCCGATGTGCTATTCCATATACAACCGTATCTATATATAAAAATGAGACACGATGTTTGCTACTTAATAAATCTTGAATCACCCGACCGATCTCGATCAAATTTTCAACATAGATGAAGTTCCGGCCTGGGATCCTTTTCACCATTTCACTTTGTCAGTGCAACTTAGATAAGGGGGAGAAATATATAAAAATAGTCGAACATGACCTTGTTAGTGTCGAATTCATAGTTTTCATGGTAGTTGAGATCAACAGGCACACTTGCGATGCTGTTTAAAACCAAATTCAGCCCCACAACTTGATGGAGATATATATATATATATATATATATATATATAAAGGATCAAAAATGACCTATATTAGTGCTGAATCCATAGTTTTCAGGGTCGCTGAGACGAACATTGACACTTCAAAGGTCGTTTACATTCAAACGCACCTTTTTATGTCCAAACTGAAACAAATTCTTCCTGGACGAAGAACGGATATTCAGCTAGTACCGTATACTTTATGAATGAATAAAAAATTAACCATTTTTAATTATAGGGGAGAGAAAGGGAATGGTGATCAGTTGGGAATAGCGATCAGCCTACTTTGCCCTCTTGCGTGACCCGAGGAGAAGTCAAACTAGGGTTGCCATCTGCCTCTTGTAGCAAGGTTTCTTGTGTATTGTCGAGGAAGCTGTGAGAGAAGACTGAAGTCTACAGCGTGCTGAAACTTGTTTTTGTTGATTTTCTTATAAGGATCTGCATATTTCAACTCACGATAGGTACAATTTTAAGTTGTAAGGTCTTGAAATTACTAAGATTTATAAAAAGTTATATTTACGTCTAATGCACGACACAGTTATATTTCAAATAAACTTCGTTTTACAGTATAACAAGCCCAATTTTCAAAATAGCGCAATGTTGGGAATGCTGATCAACGTGATCGGTTTACCATCATGATGATCGCCATTCCGAACAAACTTTTGGAATACTTCTCCAGCCAAAAATTATAAAAGGGGCTAGACCTAAAATAAGTAATACGCCTACTTATTATACGTAACGTTGGTATCGGTGTAACCTTTGTGGATCGTGGGTGCACGCTGACTGTACTGCTGTCGACTCATCGCGTGGATATATCTGTGACGTGTTTTTGAAAAAAACGTCAATAAAACATTCAGTTGACGTTTCTCAATCTTTCGAAGGCGCAATTTAGCAAAAAAAAAAAAAAGCCTTGAACTGCCTATGGAACTATGTGTGTTTATTAAGCTTGTACTGTGATCACCATTACCAACATGTGATGGGAATGGCGACCAAAGTAGCAATTTGAGTTTTTTCCATCGTGTTCCCAAACTGAAAGAATGATCTTCTTTTTATTTTACACATTTATTGTAGAAGGATTGGAGTATATATTTACAAATTTGTTTCAATATATTTTGCAAATGAAACTACGTAATAACCCATTTTTCTTAGGTGATCGCCATTGCTCACCTCTCCCCTAAACCTGCGTTTTCTATCAAAATTACTTGTTGCATCAATTTTGGGACACCCTTTACATACTTTACACGTTTGTAGACATTTTTTTTTTCGCGTAATGCTAATATTATTCAAGAGCAAATTTTGTACTCGAAATATAGCCTAGTTAGTTTTTTTTGTGTGTGTGTTGATATTTCCAAAGAAATAACTACATTTTTTTGCTTACTTATTTCAGCCGATTGTATCAATTTAAATCCCTCTATTGCATTCTGTAATTACTTCCCTTGCGGTGGGAGAACGAAGACTAAATGAAACTTCTTATGGAAATAAGAACAAGGATTATTTCGACTTTTTCTAATATTTTCTTTCGTCTGGAGGATTAAGCAAATGTGTAGAGAGTAGCGTTGATGGTGGTACTGTATATCTAAAATTGAAGAAACCGTCATGGTAAAAGTTAAAAGAAAAAGAAAATTCTTTTACTCTGTCTGAACCTTCTTTCCGCCCCTTTTTTTCCGCCCCTTCCCCCCCCCCCTTCAAAGCTCTCAGACACAAAAGATTTTCATTCCTTTTATGGAGTTCTTGTGTTCTTGGAGATCGTTAAAAATTGAAATTCTGATTTCCAGATTGTTTACTTTTGCAGTTTGCAGTGTAATGTGGTTTAAGTGAGTCGCCCAGTCTCATTTCAGATGTTCCTATTCTCTGAAATGACTTTTTTTTTTTTTTTTTGAAGATTCTAGAGTTGTGTCTTAAGAAACCGTTTGAAATCTGAAGAGAAAGGAAGATATAAACCACTTTCATATTGCTTTTTAGTCTTTTAGACTTCCAAACAATGTTTCTTCCATATATGTTTCTGAGGGGGCACTGCCCTCCCTGAGAGCTCTGAGAGTGCTCCACTGGAGAAGACCAAAATAATACGTCTATTTATTTATTTATTTATTTATTTCGGAAAAACAACAGGCAAGTGCCTAATTACACTTTTCCCTTATTGTAAAGTGTATTTAATACACTTTAAAATACACATATAATAACATACTAATACAATTCTATTGTAATACACTTTAAAATACACATATAATAAAATAATAATATGAAAGCAAAATATACGTTAAAATACAAATAGCACGATATACAGGATACAACAAATTTATGTAGAATAAAAATTTTGTATGTAACTAAAAATATCTATATCTGGATGTTCTTGTGACATCTTATTATACAATATACACATTTTTCTGATAGGCGATACATCTAATGCATTAGTCCTTTGCGGTGAGAGATGGAATATGTCATTATGGGGTCTCGTTGCTCTATATGGGACGTGAATTTTGATTTCTGATAACAAATATTTTGAATCTATTGCACCATGAATTATTTTATGTAAGAAAGATAATATGAAATTACTTCTTCTGCTTTCAAGAGATTGTAAGGAATATTTGTTTTGAAGACCTTCGTAGTTCGCAAATTTTGGATATATACCTGTTTCTTTATATGTCAAAAAGCGCACAAATTTATTTTGAATGTTTTCGATTGTATTTATATATTTCTTACTATTAGAACTCCATATTATCGCTGCATATTCCACCTTAGACCGTACATAGGCAATGTATAATGTTTTGAGAGCATTAGTATTAGAAAAATCACCTCCTAATCTCATCACAAAGCCAAGATTCCTAAAGGCCTCACCAATTACTCTGTTGACATGAATATCGAATGATAGGTTTGACTGCAGAGTGATTCTAAGATCAGTAATATAATCCATGATCTCAATTGACGTTTGATTAATAGTATACACATTGCGTACATAGTTTATTTTCCTACAATATACCAGTAATAATAAATAGAGAAGTATCATGTGAAAATAATATGTCCCCTCCAAATACTAAATGTGCCATCCGGAACACTTTTTTTAAAAAAGAAACAATGCTTCCAAAATATGTTAGGCGTTAACATACTGTAAGTATGGGGCGTCTTACAGAACAGAAATGTCCATTCTCCCGTGTTCGATTCCCGGTGGGAACACTCGGTTGAAAAAGTATTAAAGCTTCTTCAGGTCGGCTATCTTGTGTGAGGTTTTCCAGGTCTTTCCTCATTCACACCAGACAAATACCGGGATAATACTAACATACAGGTCTCAAGTCGCTTCCTTTCTTCCTCATGCTTTCTTTTCTTCCCTTTCCTTGAATAGTGTGATCATCGAGAGACGTCATCCTCATAGTTGACGGGCTAACATGGGCATAGATGCCGAAAGCCAATTATGAATCTTTCCTAAGAAATATCCGGTTTCAGTCAGTCTGTTGACAATGTTGTGCGCATTTAAAAACGATAAGAGCTGATAAGAAATGTTTTCTCGATCTTAATTCAGTGCGCCACTAATATAGAGCCTATTTAATTCCCCCTCTTTACCCTCTATTCAAAACCGGAACTGGTAGAAATCTTCAATTTCCGGTTTCAATATTGCGATCACAATAGAGCAAATTCGGAAATGGTTGCGAGAAGCGAACTGGACACGATGGCTCAGTGGTAGTACGCTTATCTCTGGTGCGTGGGGTCCCGGGTTCGATCAAGTAAGTTTGTAGTGGACATCATCATGCTAGAGGGCTTTCTCCCGTTTCCTCACACTTTATCATTCCACCATTTTTTTCATTTTGAGTTACCTGCTTTACTCATCGTCTCCCTTAGCCTAATAGGCATAATCGTGGGCCATTAAACTCAAAGATTTCAGATCATTTCAAAGATGGCGAGAAACGCTATTAAAATATAAAAGAATTCAACGTCCAAATAACACATTCTATATTATTCATCTCCCTTTATCAAAGCCAGAAGTGAGACACATACAGAGTGTCTCAAAAGTCCCCTCACATAGGATATTGTCAGAGTTACAACAAATTATAGGAGGGAAGACCATCTCAAAATATGATATTTTTAATCTAAAGTGAAGGAAGTTTTTTTTAAATCGAACGAGCCATTTGGGCTGTACGCTGGTTATGCGCCCAGTGTTAAAGGAAAATTGTCATTTACCTGGACCCACATTGTCATTTACCTGGATCCACAACATAAGTGAATGAAGTGAAATCTTTAAGTGTCAATTGCCAGCCCCCATTTACTTTATGTTGGGGATCCAGGTAAATGGCAACGTTGCATTTTCATTTAACATTTGGGCGCATAAAGAGTGTACAGGCCCAACCGCTCGTTCGATTTAAAAGATTCCTTCATTTTAGATTGAAAACATCATATTTGGAGACGGTTTTCCCTGTTACATTTTGTTGTAACTCTGATAATAACAGAGTCAGCCTAATGTCAGGGGACTTTTGAGACATCCTGTATATTTTACTTCCAGTTTTAATATTGTGGACTTGGGAAATAAAAACGGAAATCAATAGTTTTAATTTTATCTAAATTTTTATGTTTATTTCAGCCACGTGGATTTCTTAGTTTTGTTTTTATCTCTCCGCTTGTTAAATTTTGCAGAGAAACCGGAAAAGAAGAGCACTATCTCTATATATGTTAACTATATTGTTTGTCAACGCTGTTGAACTTCAATGTCATGGAACACTATGCATGCAACAAATTGTAACAAACTTTAAGAACTTCCTAGTTAGTTAAGCTGATCACTGGCATCGTTGTCTTTTTAACACGTTAGCTGCCAATGGTGAATTTTGTTGTTCACCGGTAGAGTGCCAAGCGTACTTACATTATTCTTGTTTTGTTCATATTTTTAAAACATAATATTAATATTGAAACATAATCTAAGGCATGGTAGTGAATCCGCGTGCATAAAAGTTGGGGGTCCGATCGGACCTACGTTTGTATATTTTGTTTATGGGCAAGGGGATAAATTACAGTTGAACTGGCAACTCTGTCAGAAAGTTATTTGTTTATTACTACATGTGCAGAAGTGAAAAGTGTGGATATATTCATCTTGCTTTTAGTGCTAATAAGTAATATCTTTGTGCAATGAAAAACGAAGAAATATGCGCAGAACTCGATCTCATTAGTAATAGCAGTGATCTAGACTTTTCTGAAAATTCAGCAAATGACAGGAACACTGACATCTTGTGAAAATAAATTAGAATAAATAATGAATCCATTGTTAAACTTTTTAACATGTCATTGAAAAGCAACACATAGGTCCGATCGGGTCTACAAAAGCAGCAATTTTTGGTATTTAGCGCAACTAGCGGCGTTAATAATCAATATCAAAGACCAAAACCTACAGTGTAAATTTCTCATATATTATGTGTAATAGAAACACTACAGTTCATTAATAGTAGAGACAGGATTTTACAATACAAGTACTGTAACGTTAATTCGACGAATTAGAAATTGTGGGTCCGATCGGATCTACAAGAACATTTTCTTAGATCACTCCAGTCGGTCCGATCGGACCCACATGGCAGTTAAATCTGGAGGGGTCGGATGAATCAAAATCAAAATCCTCTTTCCGACAAAAGTTATATATATATAGTATAGTTTCCGACAAAAGTTATATACATAATAGTATAGTTTCTTTAAATATATTAGACTAAAATCTGATGGACGCGTCCCTCCTAACCTCCGCCCCCCCCCCCCCGCTAACGACTCCATGCAATAATGAATTTAATTTTCTCAAACTGACATTTTTCTGCTCACGTCGAGATTTTGGATTTGAGACACTACAAGCAGTAATTTTTCACGTTTCAATACTCTCTCTTCCGTAGTACAGCTTACAGATGACGAGAAGAACCCTAAAACAGAGGTAGCGGGGAAAGGTCAACGACACGGTCAAGTCCTTTTTCGGTTTTTGAGATGTGATCTATACTTAGATGTCGTCTGCTACTCCGGGTAGTTATCTGTGTGCTATTCCGTGGTGTAATTTGAAACCCCCGTGCGAAAAGTGGGCGAGCCCATACCTACGTCACACTACTTCTGCTATGGTTCTTCTTGTCATCTGTGAGCTGCATATAAATGGAGGATTTCCTAGTTTCATTCAGTTTGGTCGCTAGTACAGCCACCTGTAACTAGCAAACCAATACCTTAACCTTTCAAAGATAAACAGTCGAGTCCCCAATGCTAACTCTGAACTCAACCTCAGGCCGGTAGCCAGCCCAAAAATGTAGGGGGGGGGCCGATCCAAAAATATTATAGTTCATCACTATATTATAGTTCATTCGCAAGCCTACCGTGAAAATTTTAGGGGGACCCGCAAAAATTTAGGGGGACCGCCCCCTAGACCCCCCTGGATACGGGCCTGCCAACCTATCATATGAGAATTACCACTCTCGGTTACCATCTATCCTCTTTCTAAGTCACACTGGAAAAGTAGTGAATCCTGTAGACTTCGCGATTAGTTTCATTCATCGATATACAAGGACGAGCTGCATCCATGTTTGTAAGAGAGAAGCCATCTAAACTATCAGCAGCAAGTTAGTAAGAAAGAAATATATTCCTTGCATACAAAAATTCACTACTACATTAAACACCTTACATTTCCTAAATGTTCAATGAAAGACTAAGATAATTGACATGCTAAGAGACCTCTTGATATGCTCTCTTATAGCTGAATTTCAAGGAATTTGGAGCATGTGGAGGGGTTGCAGGGGCCTCTTCGTGACTCTCCGTGTCCTCGTCGTACTTCTTCGGAAACGGCATCCGTTGGCTGCTTGTGATCCTTATGGAGAAGCACACGGTATTGCTTATAAATATAAGAGGATATTAAAATATTGGTGTGAACTAATGAGCTCGTCACGTCTTTTCGACAAATCTCATGTGAGAAGTCGAGAATATTGTCGTGAACCAATGACCTCATGAAGAGCTTTTGCCAAACTTTATGTAAGGAGTTCAAGAATATTAATGAGAACCAATGAAATCGTGTGCTCATATCAAGCATCATGTTTTCCCGACGGAAGCTGATATGGTATGGACTTCACGTTAAGCAGTAGAGATACGTCTCATATAGCCTCGCTGCTCAAATCTTAATCCTAACACCACCACTAAACCTTATGTGAGGAATTTGCAAATATTGCAACATGTGAATAAGTTATTTCTTTCACAAAAGATAAACAGCATGTTAGTCGCATCAAATTGCTCATCACAGCTTTGGAAACGTCAGTTTAACAGGATTAGTCGATGCAAGAGAGGCAATCAAGGTCAAACCCTTAATTTGGCTGCTGTGCATAATATCATAATATCCTCAAGTTATACCAGTATGATTTAATTTTGTCAGAGGGGTCAGTCTAGTTTTAGATCAACAAATCTCAATCCTTGACTATATGTAACCTGAGTTGTTGCACACCCTGTACGCATAGCGTGAACTTCAATATGATTTAATTTTGTTCATTCACAACGACAACACGAAACATTTTCTTTGTTTTACGGACAAAAAAAAAAAAAAAAAAAAAAAAACACACAGATGAAACACACAGAAGGATTGTAGATACTTATATTTATTTAGTTATTATATCGATCAACTAAGCATTCTGGCCTTGAACTAAAAGAAAAGACGAAAACACGCCACTTATTTTTTTTATTTTTTTTTTCGTGTTGTAAACCCGCAACAGATCGAAGACAATTATTTCAATCGAATTACCAGATATTGCCCTTTGACACGTTCTCATTTATTTTTACGCATCAGCTACCACAGTATGTATCGATGGTTATTTTCTTTACTTTATTCTCATTTTTTTTTCTATTTACAAGAAAAATGAAAGAAAAAATAAAATAACACCATAAATAACTAGATGAAGGCCAGTTAGGTTCAAGGAGTTTGGTTGTTCTCTATTATATAGGGTGTTTCAAAACAACAACAACAACCTTTGGGAGGTAACCGAGATAAGACAAAAAGTATAGACAAAACTGGGTGCACAATTGCTTCCTTTCGGAGTTATAGGCTGCAGAAAATATGAAAAAATGAACTTCAAAGGTCCACAGCTCCAATACTATGGGACCTACTGAAGTCGAGTAAAGACTTCACTTACATAGTGGGGGGCCGTGGTGGCTCAGTGGTAGAGCGTTCACCTCTGGTGCTTGGGGTCCCGGGATCGATCCCAGCCCCCGCCAAGTGAACTTTGTGGTGGACAAGCACCGTGTGCGTGGGTTTTCTCGGGGTTCTCCCGTTTCCTCCCACTTTCTTCATTCCACCATTTCATTCATTACTCATCTTCACCGTCTCCTTTAGCCTAACCGGCATAACCGTGGGACGTAAAACTCAAAGATTTCATTCCATTTCATTTTTACTTCACTTACATAGGAACTAATATGTGCACTATCCAAAATACATGCTTCAGAATCGTAAGGTACTCGCGTAACAATTTTTATAAAGGAAGTTCTACTGCAGGCATTTAATTTAAAGTATTTTCCAACTATCTTTATAAAAATTGTTGCGGAAGTACCGCAAGATTCTGAAACATAGATGTTTTGGTGGAGCACATAGTAGTTCCTAAGTTTGATGCGACTACGGTAGGTCCCATAGTTTTGGAGCTATGGACCTTTAAAGTTCATTTTTCATCTTTTCGGCAGTCTATAACTCCGAAAGGAAGCGTTTCCGCACCCAGGTTGGTCTGTACTTTTTGGCTAATTTTGTTGTTAGAAATCACCTCTTAAACGTTGTCGGTGTTGTTTTAAAACACCCTGTATATTTACCCTATATGTCCGTGCGTCCGTCCGTCTGGAAGGCAAATAGTCTAAAGAGCTACGTATTTGATAGATCACTATAATGTTTAGTCAAGACGTAGTGAGTCAATAGTTAGGAATGAAGCTTGTAAGCGGAAGTGACTCATCCATTTTGGCTCCGAAGGGATTCCGGCTCCGGACTCAAGTGGCTCCGAAGAGATTTGGACAATCACAACTCGGTTCTCGCATGTATTTATATTAAGGTAACGCCAAGCCGACTGACACATTTTAAACTTGAATATTGCGCAGACGCAATAATTTATATTGGTTGGCGGTGTGGGAATCGAAAGAGGAAAGAACTCCATGTTATTGGGTCAGTCGCAATAGAGTATTAGAGCACAAAACATCGTGTTGACTCAGTTCGTAGTTGTTACGAAACTAAAAGTCTGTGCCAGAAGTGCGAAACTTTAATTTTGGTCGACATGGAAATTTTCCATGTCGTATCATATTGGCTTCGGTAAAGAAGTTTGAAAAGACGTGATGTGTTGGATGTGAAAGATGGAGCTCCAAGAACAATGCGAATTCCTGAGAACATAGACCAACATGAAAATTTAGTTCGAAAAAAAAAAAGTTGCACTTTGTGTTGCCGGAAGAATGGAAAATGTGAAATCTGAGCAGTCAATTCACCTGAAATTCCTTGTGAAATTAAAGAAATCACCGAGTGAGTGTGGAAACTGTTGAAGGATGAGTATGGTGGTACCGTGTCCTGCGAAAACGAACTAAGCGCCACTTTCATACTTTTAAGAAAATTACATATAAAGGTTGATGTCCAGCATTAATGTAGCCGTAATCAAAAGTGAAATTATGTTTCTTTTTTTGGAAATTTGTTGGTTTTCCTCTCTTTTCGATTGTGCAAAACGTTCTAATGCTTATGAGGAACCAATCGTCGCATTTACGTGGATTTTCAAAGTTTGGCGCTTAGTTAACTTTTGCATAACACGGTACATATAACGTCATGTATGGGAGTGTTTGAGTGGCACAAACGCTTCTGTGAGGCTCTTGAAAACGTTGTTGATGATGATGGACTGGGTCACCTTGTCACAGTAACAATATAGAAAAATGTGGCAAAATTGCGTAACATTGTCCGGAAAGATCGCAGATTCAATATTCAAATGATAACACACATGGTGAGCATCGATAAAGAGCATGATAGCGTAATTCTGCAGGATCATTTGAACATGCACAAACTTTGCGCTAAAATGGTACGAGAAAACCTCACGCAGAAGCAGAAGGACTTCCGGAAGCGCGTGTGCAGTGACGCAATGGAATGTCTGCAAGCAGAACAGAACTTGTTAACAAAAATCGTCAATGGTGACGAGACCGGTGGATCTTTCAGTATGATCCTTAACCGAAAATACAATTCATGCAGTGGAAAACTCCCTCATTACCGCGAATGAAAAAGGCACGCAAAGAGCGATTCGAAAGTGAAGGTCATGCTCATTGTCAAGGGCGCCCATGTTGTGGTTTCCAAGGGGGGGAAGCAAGTATAAGCGACGTTTCAAAAATAGTTTCAAATTTTGCTGTAACTAATGTAAAAATTTTATTGGATTTTCGATATTCTGATATTCGAATTTCCTCTAGGGGGTGAGTGCCCCACCTTGCCCCCCTGATGGGCGCCCGTGCTCATTGTATTCTTTGATATCAATGGCCTGCTCCTGATTGAATGAGAACCAGCAGATCAGACAGTGAACAAGCAGTATTATCAGCACGTTTTGGTGAAACTTGCGAGAACGCATGAGAACGAAATGGCCCTTCTTGTGGAAGAACAATGAATGGATGGCAATGCTCCTTCGCATCGCATACTGCTTTGACCGTTAAGAGACCTTATCACGGCGAAATTAAATAACCGCTAATTTTACAGTAATTATGTGATATCTTCAAATAGATAAAAGATATACAAAATGTGAAACAAAAGCTCGCTAGACAATATTATTTCGCATCTGATACCGTTATCACGAGTCACCTAGTAGCTTTCCGTTTGCAGCCCTGTAGAAACGCGAAAATAAATCTCAATTTTCTAAATAGCTGGAAATTGAAAGCAGATAACTGAGTCGTGTAACGGTATCTCATGTAAAATAATATTGCCTAGAGCGCTCTTGTTTCACTTTTCGATTACCTTTTATCTATTTGAATATATCACATAATTACTGTAAAATTAGCGGTACTTTAATTTAGCTGTGATGGGGCCTCTTAAGCAGTTTCTGGCAGCTAAGAAGACTCCTATGTTTGAACATCCACCATATGATTTTTTTTCTTTCATCGAAAGTGAAATTCAACCTCATAGGAACTCATTTTCAGACTGTGGAAGAGATGAAGCAGAAAACGGCAGTGGTACTCGAAACGGTGACACCTGAAGATTTCCACAACTACTTAACGGCAATAAAAATTTCGTATGCAAACATGTATACATAGAAAGAGGAGGGAAGTATGTTGAAGGGAATTATCTTTAATTTATTTGTGACAATAAACCGTACTTTTGGCATAACTTCCGCAATTTTATAGTCGGCTCTCATATAGTAACATTTTCCTGAAAATATTCTTCTCGGTGTATTTGTCAAATATATTATTTTCAACGTTATTTATTTTTTTTTTTCATTTTTGGGAAGTTATAAAATCTTAAAATGCTTTGGAATCATGCTATATATGATGATATGTATTTAAATAATTTTAACTTTGGATATATTTCAAATAATGAAACTTCTTCATCCAGAGAAACTGCTGTAAGTTGGCAATCAAAATTCCGACAATGCATTAATATTGGCAATGCGCGATTATCACCTATGGAAAGCATCATTATCTCTATATTATAAAAGAGAACGCACAAATCCTTTGTTAGCTCATCACGCTAATACGGCTGAACCAATTTCTTTTATTTTTGGGGGGTTATTAGGATTTGGACCCTAGATGGTTTTTATCATATCACTTTAATTTTTAATTACCAGTGTCTTGAGATAATTGACCATTCAAGTGTCCATACGTACAAATCCTTTGTTATTAGTTCATCATAGGTAAAAATAAACGTATTTATATGCAACCCGCATGACCGTGTCACTCGGCGGGTTAACATAAATGACAGGCGCTATAATGTTAACATTTACTGCAATTTGAAAGCGAAAAAGTAAAAATTATCTAAGTAACAAAGTTTATTGCGTTCCGGGGTGACCGCAGCGAAGCGGGGTGAACGCTGCTATCACTCGGCGGGTTAACATAAATGACAGGCGCTATAATGTTAACATTTAATGCAATTTGAAAGCGAAAAAGTAAAAATTATCTAAGTAACAAAGTTTATTGCGTTCCGGGGTGACCGCAGCGAAGCGGGGTGAACGCTGCTAGTTTTGATATAAATATAAACTCTGAACGTGAGTAGTGCCGGACTTTGGATGGTTATATATGCTGTATATATTCAATGGAAAATACCTACCTCTACAATCCTTTAAAGAGAGAAAATTAAACATTAAATAAAACGCAAATGACGTTTTAATGTTTCCCAACTAAATCAAATAATTGTACAGAAATTTAGTTTAACTAAATAAAATATTAATGCTTCCACTTCTTTTTTTACTTTGATGAATCCATACCGGGTCTATTCATCAGCAAATAAATGGTAAAATGATAAGAAATGAACAGGAATCCCTGTTAACAGGTACAAGCAACACCTAACAATTGATTATTGACTGCAGCGCCATCATACTTTAAGAAAACAGGCGCGCCAACGCAGAAAATTTGAAAATAAGCTCCAAAGTTAATTCTCGAAATCTGAAAGAACATATTGCAGATGGTCAGATTTTTGAATGCCAGTCTGTAGTCCGTTTTTTGCGAAACCTTTTCTTCATTTTGAAAATTTAAACTTTTAAGGCTTTAGAAGATGTTATAGTGGTTCAGAATAAATTTTAATATGTGAGCTATAGCTTCACTGCTGACAAAGGACGCTAGCGCGAATAGGTCAATCAGATATGTATTACATATTTTTATTATTTCTCTTTTCCGTACTGTCCAGGCTACACCTTAGATTCCCAACCTTATTTATTTTATGCCTTCTCATAAATCTTCATTCTTCATCTTCCGCTCCATCTGATATGTTGATCATGTGTGCTTTTTGTCTGATTCATGGGATTTCAAAAGTAAGATGGATGGCCAAGATTTTTGGAACAAGACTGTACAGTCCGCAGCATAAAACCTGCAACATGAGCGTGTAAGTTTATTGTGAAAAGACGAAGTCTTTTGTTGCAAAATAAATGTGCAGGGGAGGACGCCGAGGTTCCTCCTGGTGTGATTTGTGCCACTTAGACGTTATGTTGATTCCCTACGCTGTTAGGCGTAGTTTCACAATAAACTTACATGCTCATGTTGCAGATTTTTTTTTTTTGCTGCGGACTGTACATTCTGCTTATATTAACCTTGATGTCTCGTATATCTTAATATTGACATGAAGTGGCTATAAACCATACAAATCTGGTTCATTTGATGCCGTGTATTCACCTCCCGATGATTTTGACAATCTCATATGAACACTCTGTATATCTGTATATCTGTATATATATATATATATATATATATATATATATATATATATATATATATATATATATATATATATATATATAGAGAGAGAGAGAGAGAGAGAGAGAGAGAGAGAGGAAAGTGCCCTAAACCGGACCCCTCCCCCTAAAGTGGACCCCCGGTCTCCTGCCTATACGTTCTCCTGAACTCTAGCAGGACAAAGTCTAAATAGTAGTTTAGACTTCTACCACTCTCTAACAGAACGCAAACGTCGCCCGCTTCACTTGTTGCTTATCAGTCCGTCATTACGTGTTTTGGCAGTGGAAAAAGTTTTTACGTTGTGCTACACTTTTTATAATTTCTCCTGGATATTAGTAGGTAAGCCTTTCGACCTATATATATTCTTAAATGGTAAGGTTTTGGGCTAATGTTTATCACTAAATCGCTTCGTTTAGTTGTTTGGTTAAAAATCTATTGAATTAACAAACTGTAGGCTATAGTCGCGCAAACTGGACCCCCTTCAGTTGCCTAAAGTGGACCCCTAATGTTTCATGTTTAAAGTCTGGCTGAAGTTGTACACACTCTTAGAACTATTCTCTTTGAATTACGTTGCAGATTCAAAGAAGATAATGGGGAAGGTTGAACAAAGCAAGTAGAGCTCGTCTAAAATGACTAAAGCCATTGACGCTGTTAGGAAAAACAAGATGGGTTGGAAGGCCAGTAAACAGTTTAATGTTCCGAAAACAACACTTATGCGGTTGTCTAACATGAAGTACGGGACTCCTGAGGAAGCATCAGTTACAAAACAAAGCATCAGATCCTCTGTCATCAGCTACAGTGTAGGATTCTCATGGTTCCACATCTACTAAGACAAGTCCGTTTGGCATCACTTCCATTTCGAGGATCAAAAAAAGAACTTCGAATAGGGAACGAAAGGCCTGCAGTTCTACGGTAATCACATCTACGCCTTATAAAGCCCAATTGATGGAAGCTAAAAGAGCTAAAGAACCAAATGAAGCTGAACAGCAAGAAAGGAATCGTGAAGGACGCAAAAGCAATCGCGGCCGGGAAAATCGTTCAGCACTAGTGTCTATAAAAGGGAAACAGTTTTTGAGAAAGCGCCTTAATTTTGAGAAAAATGCGAAAGAGTCAAGCACAGAGAATGAAAACAGCGTGTCCTCAGGAATATCTGAATTGGAGTTTTCCCCTAAGTTTCCCCATCCAAAGATGATGACGCCTGGTGTACGTTTTGTGACAGGAAATTTTCCGACGATTCTAGAGGAGAACTTTGGGTGATGTGCGTTCTGTTTGCTGTGGGCCCATATGGATTGTGCTGGGGCTGGAAACGACGTGTACATCTGCGATTTTTGTCGCTAAAAGATTTAATTCATTTTCATATTTACTGTGTCTTCATATACATAGATACATGTATGCTGCATATTTTTATTAAAACTAAATCATGTGCTTGTTTTATTGCACTTATACTTTAAAACTAGATTATGTTTGCTGAGATTTAATACATTTTTCTAACTTTGTTTAGTATTATTTCGATAACTTTTGCAAGGGATCCGGTTTTAGCAACTATTTTTCAAATCACCAAAGTGTAAGGATTTCGAAAACATTTTTTAAAATAACAACTGCTAATGATTTGTTCTGAAAGTAGAATGTAAATGGTGCATAACATTGTAAAGTAAATATTTCATACTTTTAAAATAGTTTCTTTAAGTAATTTATATTTAAAAAAAATTAAAAACAAAATGGGGGTCCAGTTTTGGGTACCTTCCTCTCTCTATATCTATATCTATATCTATCTATCTATCTATCTATCTATCTATCTATATATATATATATATATATATATATATATATATATATATATATATATATATATATATATATATATATATCCCTTTTTGGAACCTGCGTTATGGGGTATTTTTTAGACTTTCAGTCAAGCAGCTACTGCATCGTCACTATTTATCCTAGGATCATGGTTCATACCTCATTCTCTTCAGAATGGAGAAGGCTTTCAAATGGTACCATATACCCATACTATATACCATACTTGCATGCTCATACTATATACCAGAAGAGAAAAAAGTGATGTCAAAGGGATTTTTTTTTTTTTTTTTTACATTTTGGCCTCTGGAACGGCCCTGTGTGGACATAGAGATCTCAAGAAAATCTGATAAATAGTACTCGGTAGACTGATTGAATATGTGTGCCAAATTTCAAGTTTCTATCTTGAATAGTAAGGGCGGGAGAAATTTTATCAAGAATCCACACAATGCCCCAAATTACCGCAAATACCCTCATCTCAGGTAAAAAAAAAATTCCTGAGACATCTCTATTTACCCTAGGACCATAATCTGCTAATCATTCTCTTCAGAATAGAACTGCCTTCCAGGCGGTACCATTCACATGTCTCCATCATGTATCTAAGGCGAGAAAATCCCGAAGAAAGGGATTTTTTGGTCAAAATGTCCCTTTCTTCAACTTTTTGCCCCTCTGGACCCCCCTGTTTTAATGCAGAAATCTGAAAAAAAAATCTGGTAAATACTACTTGGCGGACTAAATGTTTGTTCAAAATTGCAATCTTCTACGTACAAAAATAAGCCCGCCAAAAAAATAATGAACATAGGCTTAATAAAAGAAAATATATTGTTTAAAATTATGACGTCATCACCTCCTATGTCTCGACGCAGGAAGGTGTGAAACCATACGTAACGTCTTCTACAATGACTCTGGACTTGAAAAACAAACAAAAAAAGGACGAAAAAGCTCAAATAGGAGAATTATAACGCAATGTACCATGAAACACCCGTATGGTACAAATTGTACTATGATATCCCCGAAAGGGATATATATATATACATACATACATACATATATATATCAATATATATCAAATTTCGAGCCATAGGCTAATTCCATTATGAGTATAGATTCGAGGAAAGAATGGAAACAGAGAAACGTTCTTAGAAATAGGTGGTTTTTTAATATAAAATGATAGATTTTTCCCAATCGAACTATCCGTCTGGGCTCCACACTAGTAACTAAATAAAGGAACGTTGCTAATTCAGCAAAGTTGTTTTTCACCATACCAACCAACGATAGAGCATTGCTGGAAATTGATTCAAACTGTCCTAAATTCATTCACATACAAGCGTGCACCCAGAAATTTTTGTTGGGAGGGTCCACAAACTTTGAGGGGAAGCCCAATACTACCGCGTCTATATAGTATTGAACGGGTATTATTTTGTAGCCGAAAAACAAAATTTTAATTAATTGTAAATAACTTCCACCTATATTTTCAGGAGAAAAAATGGTAGTGATTCTTTCAATAAGAGAAAGAGCAGACCCGTATCCACGGGGGGACTAGGGGATCCGCCCCCTAAACTTTGGCTGCCCCTCTCTAAAAGTTTCACGGTAGGCTTGCAAATGAACTATAATATGGTGATGAAGTATAATATGATTGGGTCGGGCCACCCCCTAACTTCTACCGCCCCCCCTTTCCTAAATTTTTGAGCTGGCTACGGGCCTGAGAAAGAGTACAGATGAAGTGTATGATCAAATTTTCATGCTACATCAATCGCTTCTCTGCTAAACATATATAGTTTTATTGAGAAAGTGTACAAATTGATGTTAACTTAGGAAGTTTTTTTTTGGTGGGGGGGGAGTTCACACCCCGTGAATCTCCTGTGGTTGCATCTCTTCTTACACATCAATATGTACATTTTCTGTGCCATTTTTGCGTGCCTTTTCGTTCTGTCCGAACAATCTGCTGAATTGGCAACAATGCTTTATTATTAGAGATGCCTTGCCAGTATGGAATACAAACATGTGATTCGATTCAAAAAATTTCACCATTTAAGATTGAAAACTATGCATCAACTGTATCTATCATCTATATAAATGAAAATGAAATTGACTATATTTGTGACTTTATTACTCTTTAAAAAAACCGACTGATCTCGATGAAAATTTCAGCATAGATAAGGTTCGAGCCTGGAGTGATTTTTATCATTTCACTTTGAAATGAAATGAAATACGGTATTTAAGTTTTACGTCCCACGCTTATTCCGGTTAGGCTAAAGGGGAAGGTGATAATGAGAAACGAATGTAATGATGGAATGAAGAAAGTGGAAGGAAACGGGAGAACCCCGAGAAAACCCACGAGCATGGTGTTTGTCCACCACAAAGTCCACACGGTGCGAGCTGGGATCGAACCAGGGACCCCAAGCACCGGAGTTGAACGCTCTACCACTGAGCCACCCTGCCCCTTCATTTCACTTTGATGGTAGAGTTTAGGGGAGAGGGATTGGGTATATATATATATATATATATATATATATATATATATATATATATATATAAATGATCGAAAATGACCAATATTAGTGTCGAATTCATAGTTTTCGTGGTTACTGAGATCAACAGTGACGCTTTCGATTGCTTTTAAATCCAAATTCAGTCCTGCAACTTGGAGGAAGGGAGAGCAGGATATATCGAGTAGATCGAAAATGACCGATATTAGTGTCGAATCCATAGTTTTCTTGTTTACTGAGATGAACAGTGATACTTTCGATGCCGTTTAAACGCAAATTCAGCCCCCATTAGTGCTCTTAAGGGATTAAGGGTAATATGTAAAAAATAATTAAAATGATCGATATTAGTGTTAAATTCATAGTGGTTTGGGAACCCTAAGTTGATTGGCCACAGTTTTGGTGCCCTTTTAGTCCAAAATGAAACGTATTCTCCCCGTGCGAAGAACGGGCATTCTGCTAGTTTCTAAAAATTTCTCTCTCTTTCCATTTTCTTATTTTTACTAATAACAGAGTTGACCTATGGCCCCGGACTTTTGATACACACTGTATGTACGACAGCAAAAAAGAAAAAGACAGAAACAGATATAAATTAAAGAAGACATGTAGACTAATTGGATTCGTAATAGAAACAACTCTTTTGTGCTCTGGCGTTTTCCAGAATAATTACTCAGTTGTAAGAGTTATGGAGTGCAACGAGCGATTTGAACTTTGGGAGAAATGGAACCATTAAACCGACATAACTTTCTAAATATATCGCCAGAAGCAGTCATTATAGACGTATGTTTTTTTTATTATTTGTTTGTCTTTCTCTCTCTCTCTCTCTCTCTTTCCCTTGAGTACGAAAACGAATCACAATGCCAAGCATTTCATTTCTTTCTTTTCTTTCCAGTGACGTCCCTTAAAAACAAATGACAATCATTAGATGTTTGGACGGAACACAAGAAGATTGAAAGAAGGGAGAGCATATTTTTTAATTGGTATGCAATATACACTCGAAAAACACAAACAAATGTTCTAAGAATTGAATTTTCTTTCTTTTAGAAATTTAATCCTTACGGTATTTATTACTAAGCAATAATACATTCTTTTCACATCAACTAAGAATCATAAAATATGTTGGCGAAGGATTTCTCCTTATGGCATTATAATATATTGCAGTCCGTTTTATTAGACGAATATTAACTAACTTTTGAAAGGAAAATGTGGAGTGCAGTGAAGAGCAGAAAAAATAAATCTTTAAGCTTTACGTCCACGATTATGCCGGTTAGACGAAAGGAGACGGTAATGATAAGAAATGAATGCAATGGTGGAATGAATAAAGTGTGAGGGAACGGAAGAACCCCGAGAAAACCCACGCACACGGTGTTTGTCCACCACAAAGTTCACTTGGCGTAATGTGTTCAGAAATCTCTCCTTGACTATTGGATAAGTTGATGTATGTACAGTATTTTTTTTTTTGTTAGTTATAAGTTTTGCGTGTAGGGCTATCAATTCGTAGTATAGTAATAAAACTGAAAATTGAATAGGACACATTTTATTTTATTTCTATGTGTCCATTATATGCCCGTAGATATTTTTTATATAGCATACATCTAACTTTGTTAATCAGAAACCTATCTTTAGCGAAAATTTTTAAGGGGTCCCGTTCGATTTCGCTAAAGACATGTTTTACTGTATCACACAAAATCCACTTCACCTTAAATTCGCATTCATTCAGCTAATCGGCTTCCTATCGTTAATGATTTATGATTACGCGTTGTCTTTCAACAGAAGCTCTGCAAACTAAAGGATATTAAAGTCTTGAATTGTTGGCCATTAGAGGGCAAGGGAGTAACACAAAACAAAACAAGATTGTGGAGAGTTGAGTTGTAAAGTTTTCCGCAACTCTTAGGGACTTCCGCTGATTCAAACAAACAAAAAGAGAGAAAATGTTTGATACTGGACGAATCACGGGCGGATCCAGGGGGCGATCGGGGCAATTGCCTCCAATTAGAATAGGAAATATTTTTTATTTTAAAAATAAAACTTATCCTAAAAAAATTTCACCTTTGTATTACAAATGTAAAGTAAAACCTATTGACTTCGACCGACCAGCCCCCTCAAACATTCAGCTTGGATCCGCCCCTGGGACAAGTATAGAGCACAAAAGTCGTTAAATTTATAAGGAAGTCACTAAATCGTCATTTAAAAATCACCAAAAAAAAAAAAAAAAGTCGCCAAGCAGCAAACTAATTTTTTGACCCTATTTTGAAGTTGACTACCAGTGACTTTCCCTCGTAATTGGCAACACTGCACACATCCAATGACTCCAACCGGGAAGTTTACTAAATCCCATATTGACAGACTGAAATGCTAATTTTGCTCTTGAATTTCCCATGTTACACTAATTACAAAATTTTAAAAACTTATAAAATATGAAAAACGAAGCTACTATATGGCATCAATTTTCTTCAATATATGAGTAATTTATCCGTAAGCCTTCTATATTTATATATTTAGGAATAGCTTAGGAATAAGAATTTTTGTTACTTGAAAGAATAAATTGAAAATGTTGAAGGAAACAAGTACATTTGGTAGTCAGAATTTAATGTTGCTATCACGTCTTTGTGCCATCATCTTCAACTCAACGTAATGACACTAAAAATATTTCATTGAAGAATCTCCAGTTATTTCATGTGGAATACTTCCGATTTTTGGTTGTTTCTCGTTTACTTTCTTACTTTCTTGTGTTAATTATTTTTCTTAATACCAGCGCACAATTTATTTCCCTTGTGCTGGCTTTATGAGCAAATCAAGTCTGTACTTCCTGTGCTGCATGCACGTTTTCGGTAGCAAAATTTGACAAATAAAACTGGTAGCAAACCGGTAGCAAAATTTGACAAATTCATTTAAATTCAATTAAAGAAGCACTTTACTTTTCGACCACAGAGAATGTTATTGTCCTTAGCGAAGTATCTATATACAAGGTTGTCCCAAAAGTTCGTAAACACTTGCGAACAATTGACATTTTATTCGCCAAGTATTTACATACCAAACATTATTCCTCAAAATAAAGACCATCATGTCCTAAGACTTTCTGCCATCGAACTGCAAGCATTCGGATCTGGTTAAAGTCCCATTCAGCCGGCTTCGAATTAAATAATTCGACACACTTCCGCGACTTCATCAAACGATTCGAATTGGCGGCCCTTCAGAAAGTGTTGCATTGAGCGGGAAAGGCCGTAATCTGATGCAGCACAGTTCGGACTGTATGCAGGATGTGGCAAAACTTCAACGCCGTCCAGCTCTGGAAACTTGTCTTTGGTCTTCCTGGCGGTGTGTGGCTTTGCATTGTTCTGCTGCATCAACGCGCGCCTTCGGTTGATAAGAGTCAGATACTTTTGCTTCAACTTGTCGTAGACCCGCTCCAGTTGCTGACAGTAAAGTTCGGCATTGACGGCACGACCATCCGGAACCAACTCAAAATGCACGATTCCTTCAAAGTTCCACCACACGCACAACATGACCTTCTTGCCGAAGCGATCTTGTTTAGGAACTGACGGTGTTTCCTGCCATTTCTTAACCCATCGCTTGTCTCGATTGTGCAGGACCAGATAGACCCATTTCTCATCCGATGTTACAATACGCTTCCAAAAACGGTCGTCCAATGGATTACTGAGCAATTGACGGCAAATTTCAACTCGTTTGTTGGCTTGTTCTTCGGTGAGTTCGTGCGGATCTTGGCGCGGCTTTTTGTGAACAAAATCAAGTTGCTTCAAGTGTCGGTGAATTGTCGATTTGCCAACTCGAAGTTCAGCAGCCAATTCCCGTGTGGTCGCTGAAGGTGCAATGTCTAACCCGGTTTGCAAGTCTCCATCATCCAACTTTAACGGCCGTCCGGAACGAGGCTTATCTTCAAGACTCATGTTGCCTGACTCGAAACGCTTGTACCACTTTGAGATCGCAGCATATGCAATTGTTCCTTCACCTTCGGCAGCACAAATCTCTTCTGCAGCTTTTCTGGTTGAGAGTCCTCGCTTCCAGCAGGACATTTTTTAGGGGTACACTGGAAGTATTGAAATCTTAAAAAAATTAAATCATCATATCCTACGAGTTATACATTCCCACATCACACATTTGTATACGGACTTAATACCCCTCCGGTGTTTGTTTCATGGTCAAATGATAATGAAAAAAGAAGCATAACCATTTTTTCCAGTCTAAGATGAATCTTTATTGTTTGGACTATTTTGGGCAATTAATACCGGTACCATATATCACCGTCATTATAATTAATTGTATGTGTAATGTATTTGTTTATTATATACTGCATGCAAGAAGAAAAAAACACTGATCAAACATGAATTAGAAACTCCAACCGGAAGTAGGCTCAAATCTTAAGAACGGTGCGACATATTGACAAAAATAATCGAAAAACTCTACCCTATATGATACCTCTTGCTGATTTTTTTAAATGACGAGCAGCAAAATAATTATGTCACTTACGTCTGTAAAGGGACATGTACAGATGTTGTGAGAAATGACAAGAAAATTCATGCTCATATATATGAATGATGCATTGCGTAGAGAGAGCAGGTTCAGCTAATATAAATGTAAAAAATCGTCATATGCTTCCAACTTCGACGAAAATTCCCGTCAAAAAACACAAAAATGGGAAATTACACAAGGGTTGGAATTAATACACAAAATACCAATCCACTTCAAACTATTGTTTGCAAGGTAACAACAATATACGGGTAAAGCAGGAAGTCTTGCAAATTGCAAAGTACAGAGACAATTCGTTTGTATACAGTATATTGAGACTTAATAATAGCAACTTTTCATTAATATGAAGAGTCCCAAATATAACTGGTGATTCTCTCGTAATAACGACGTAAGTTCTGTAAACTGCTAATAAGAGAGGAAAAAAATAATAACTTACTCTAGTGGAATGAAATAGCTTAATAAAACAGAGAAGCTTTTGAAAAGGGAAAAATGTGAGAGTCATCTAGTTTTATTAAGCTTTTTTTATTAAGTTCATCTAAAGTTTTTTTTAAATGGAAAATGTACACTGAGATGAACAAGGGTAAAAAAAAATCCAATACGGAAGTAGAGAAAAAATACTCTTCCGAACTGTTTGCAATAAGAGAGGTATAATGGATGATGGATTTTCTCCGCAGTAATGTTTATTTTAAATGTTATGAAGTTGAATCCCGGTGCGAGAGAGAGTATCTTGTAAACCAAATATATCCTATAGATAAATTGTGAATTCTTTCGCTAAGAAAAAAATAATTAATGCACCATACAGGGTTGGATAATACTGTATCAAAAGGGAGAGAAACGAAAGTTCTTTCCATGCCAGATTTACAAATTAATCACTTATTTGTAAATTTGAATTACTACACTGAGAAAAGTCCTTTATCCGGACAGTGGTATGTTGTACAAATATACGGCAACCATAAGCTTACTACGGAAATCTGTGTGGAGCATACATTACCCATATGCTACATACGTAGTGCCTTTTTTCCCCGCTTGAATGTTACATCATGGCGGTGCTGGATATCTGACATTAACAGTCTTTCATATATTATATACGTCAGCTATATGTTATATACGTTCATTTGTATTTGAGATCCTAACCACTTATATGTATACATCTCTTGGTTCCATACGGAAAGTACGTATAGATGAAATACTTATACGGAAAGTATTATAAGTTCTTTCTTTCATACGGAAAGTACGTATAGATGGAACACTTAAACGGAAAGTATTATAAGTTCTTTCTTTCATACGGAAAGTACATATAGATGGAACACTTATACGGAAAGTATTATAAGTTCTTTCTTTCATACGGAAAGTACGTATAGATGAAATAGCTACTTATACGGAAAGTATTATAAGTTCTTTCTTTCATACGGAAAGTACGTATAGATGGAACACTTATACGGAAATTATTATAAAAAACATGCGATTTCAGTTACACGTTTCCTGCAGGATGTCACCTAAAGTCGTACGTTAAGTCCAAAACTTACAGGATTTACGCATGTAACCTACGTTTTTACGTACCCCACATACGTTTTTCCTCTGTGGAGTTAGTATTATTACTAATTTCACATGCGAATTTGATAGTTCAAATTTCTTGCCTTCTTGAAGAGGACTGAAATTTGGGATACGGACAAAATCTCGCGGCCGAAACATCGCTGCCCAAAATCTCGCCGGCCGAAACCTCGCGGGACAAAATCTCGCCGGACCAAAACCTCGCGTGGCCAAAACCTCGCCGCCCAAAACCTCGCGGGACAAAATCTCGCCGGGCGGGCCAAAACCTCGCCGCGAATGAAACTTTTCTTTAAAATTTACCCAATGTGTTTCTTAATATGCAATTCCACATTAGAAATAATAATAATAATAATAATAATAATAATAATAATAATAATAATAATAATAATAATAATAATAATAATAATAAGAAGAAGAAGAAGAAGAAGATACAAAACATCGTGTGCGTGGGCTTTCTCGGGTTATTCCCGTTTCCTCCCACTTTCTTTATTCGATCATTTCCTTCATCCTGGTCATCTACGTCTCCTTTAACTTATAGTACATAATCAAGGGACGTCGTAAAAACTCATATATTATTTCATATTTTCATAGATATTATTAGATTTTTGTTAAAATTTTAAGTTTTTGGATGTTCCAAAGTTCACGAAACTAACCTCGTTAGTTGTCATTACTTTCCTTATGCAGACTTTCTTTCCCTATAACCAGTTTAAAAACATCCTGTCGCCCTACCTTCACATTGAAATCCTGTAATACAGAAATAGAATTTTCATATGGTATCGCGGGACTTGGTCAAATACCCGTGATACTTCTTCTGAAACAGCGTCTTTTATACCGTCATCCTTATCATCTGTTGAAACATTTACATTTTGGTCAGGCGAGATTTTGGGTATGGCGATATTTTGGGGCGCGAGGTTTTGGCCCGGCGAGATTTTGGCCCGCGAGGTTTTGGGTGGCGAGGTTTTGGCCAGGCGAGGTTTTGGCCCCGCGAGGTTTTGGCCCCGCGAGATTTTGTCCCGCGAGGTTTTGGGAGGCGAGGTTTTGGCCAGGCGAGGTTTCGGCCTGGCGAGATTTTGGGCCGCGAGGTTTTGGGAGGCGAGGTTTTGGTCCGCGAGGTTGTCGCCGCGAGGTTCTGGCCGCGAGGTTTTGTACCCAAACCCTGAAATTTAAGCGTCCAACAATTATGCCCTGTAGATTAACCGAAAGGATCAGGGATGATACCAGCATTAATTTCTTGGAGGGGGGGGGAGGCAAGTTGATGGGCAATGGGCAGAGATATTTTGGGGGAGCAGATACTTTTTTTTGTATATCGATAATAATATTTTTATAACACGCACATTATAATACAACATATTTCGGGGAGCTGTCTGGAGGGCAAACGATGCCACCGAGAGCCAACCTCCTTACTTCCCCTCCAGCGTCGTCACTGAAACTGACTATTTACGAATGTGAATGATTTGATAGAATCGGTGGAATGAAATTGTGCGAGGAAACGGGAGAAATTCTGAGAAATTACATGCATGCACAACAAACTTACATGCACTGGGATCGAACCAGAAACCCTACTTACCAAAGGTAAATCTATCTCTGAGCTACCGTGGCGCTTCTAGAGTTCTTATTTATTATGAACTCAAGTACCGTCGCATCAAACCCATGTCTTTGGCTTTCCGTACCATTGCGTTAACCACTACGCCATTCCGTTTTGTCCCTAATTGAAACTAAAATAGAAGGGCATTTTTGGCATAAGTAAATCTTCTACCACCTGTGGTTTCATTTCGTACGAGTTTGCGCCAATGCAATGTAAAATACGTGTTTAAGTTTACGATAATCAATATACGTAATACTTCAGGTTTTGCATTGTGTTGCGGTTCACTTTTTTTTTTTTTTTTTTTTTTTTTTTTTTTTTTTTTTTTTTTTTTTTGGAAGACATGCGAAACTGGCAGTCTTGTGCCCAAACTTCATTCTAGTTTCCAAGTATGTTATATACTCGTAGATTACGCATGCAAGGGTGTTTTAGGATTGTTAGTTTTTTGGAGCGGAATTCAGAGTGAATTCGTTAATCGAAGGTTAGTCACAGTCTAGTTAGTAAGAATACTCACTCTTTACTAAGAAAGGTGCACTTTTGGGTATTCAGAGTCTACTTTGAGTACAACTAAAATGATGATTTGGGTATGATTAACTTATATAACCCTAATGCATCAGTGAGAAAAATAAATGTGGCAACTACGGAAAAGTAGATCAGCGCATGCGTAGTCTGTAAAAATGAAAATATATGAAGTATGAAATACGAAATGTTGTTTCACATGCTAAACCGTGGGTAAAAGATTAGCCTCTGCTCTATATTAATTAGTCACATGTGATTAACTTCGTCAAATACTACGTCCTAATCAGAGACTCTGAATACAATTTTGATAACCATCCATTAGTCAACTACGTAGTATGGCGTTAATCAGACGTCTAAAGGACTCTGCATAAGGCCCTTGGTGTCTAGTACCCATGAGAGACTACCTACCACGGGAGAGGGAGGAGACAGTAGGAAAACAAGACATAGAAATAGTTGGGGAATGTAGATCGACAAACTTCTCAAAATTGAAAAAAAAAAAAGCATCCAACACCTAAATTCTAGCAATTCGTAAAATTGATTACCCCCAGATGCACACCCAGAATTTTTTGTTGGGGGTTCCCAATACAAGCCACTACATCTATGTAATATTGAATTGCTATTATTCTGCAATCGTAAAGACGATAAGTAATCTTAAAATACTTGCGACTGCATTTTCATTAAAAAAAAAGATAGAACCAGATTATTTTTACAAGTGAAAGAGTGCAGATGAAGTGTAAGATCAATTTCTTATTTTACATCAATCATTTCCCTGTTAAACAAGTATGGTTTTATTAAAAGTGTACACACTTATGTTGACTTAGAAGTTTTGGAGAGGTCTGGACCCCAGTGGGTGCTACCCTGCCCGAGCTGGAGGTTAAAGAAACAAGAACAGAAACCTATCCAAGTAAAGATATCGAGATCATAATAAACGGAGGAGGAAGAAACCGATCCTGGGTGGTCCGGTCCCCCAATGCTCATGTCGGTCCCCATGTATTTTTATGAATATGTATTTTTATATATATTTTTATTGTTATATGTATTGTTATATGTATTTATATGAATATACAACATTTGACATAATTGGAATTCAATTTGTCTTAATATCCTCACATATATCTTCTTAGACCCTTGTCTGTAACCTAACACACATCTGAATGCCCTCCCCCCCCCTAAATTACAGAGAAATCAGGTCCCTTGTGCGAGAGCATTTACCCCCGACCCCACTATCATTGCCTATGCTTTTCGCACAGTTTTCATTTTCTTATCAGCAGGAATTCCATCGTCTATCAACAGTGGCATATTTAGGATTTTGTTTCGGAGGGTGCTATGCACAACACGTGAACAAGCACTTACATTTTTTCTTTTCTGTGTCGACAAATTTTAATGAAGTTGTGCATATAACAATTTGATTTCGGGGGGGGGGAGGTTGAGACCGATAGCCACCCCCTAAATACGCCATTGTCTATCAATATACAATATAGCTGATTATTGTTTTCTCTGCCTGATACATTCTCCAAATCACATCATTCTTAACTTTAGCAAGTGAATATAAGTCCGTTAGGTGTCAGGGAGACTTTTTCTTCTTTAATTTCCTGTTTCTGAATTACTTAATAAATTTGTGACAAATATAGATTCTGCATATATTTACTTTTATTACTTGAAGAAGAATTCTAGCCGTAGATTTTTGTAACTGTTGTTGAGTTAAATTTAACCGGCACTAATCAATTAATTAGCATTTGAAATATTTTAGTTGTGAAGCTTACAATCACATAAAATTATGGATTGTCAAGATTGATTCTTTACATTTCTGGGGTAACCCTATTGTTAGTTGGATTTTTAACAATTCAAAATGTATCTTACTAGCTTCTATTTACGAACTTGAACAAAATTACCAAATAACTAAGATAAACAGTAAGTTCATGGATCTTTTCTTTGTTTTTTCCTTTTTTTATAGTTTAATACATAGATGTTCATTTTACTCCGACCTCACTCACCCTCGTTCACCCTAGCCCTCGCAGTGACAGCCCACGCTCTCGTTCACCCTCACCCTCGTGCTCGAAACTTGTCCTCGCCCTAACGAAGGAAGTTGCCCATCACCCTCGCACACCCTCGCCCTCGCAGTAAAAGTTGTTCCTCGCCCTCGCGATGGAAGTTGTCCATCGCCCTCGCCTTCGTGCTGGAAACTTATTCTCCCCTCGCGCGCCCTCGCGAAGGGAGTTGTCCATCACCCTCGCGCACCCTGGCCTTCGCAGTGAAAGTTGG
The DNA here is from genome assembly GCF_964235325.1 of Thermobia domestica. NCBI lineage: Eukaryota > Metazoa > Arthropoda > Insecta > Zygentoma > Lepismatidae > Thermobia > Thermobia domestica. Next base: position 21,486,946 of record NC_137469.1, on the reverse strand, counting down.
CTCTGTCCCTCGTTCACCCTCGCCCTCGCGAGGATGGTTGTCCATCGCATTCGTTCGCCCTTGCCCCCGTACTGGAAACTTCTTCTCGCCCTCGCGAAGGGAGTTGTCCATCGCCCTCGCCTCATCTCATTGAGGTTGAGGAAGCCCTCGCGAGGTCTCCCTCGTGAGGATCAGATCCTCAATTTTCTAGCCTATTTGCTGAATTATTTCCTTAACATACGTCCTAAACAAAGAAAAATAAATATACCATTGTATAACTTACTACGGATCATCTAAAATGGAACAAATCATTGACTACTCTACGCTTAATATTACCATGAATATATTCAGATAAAATTTGAATATAGTTTCCTTTACATTTTTTCGGTGCAAACTGGTGTTGCCAATGAGACGAGACGAGACGAGAAATAAGGTTTATCACCTCGTTTCATAAATTTTATGGGTCTTGTCTCGTCTCAATTCTCGGAAACTTATTTATTGGTTCGATTCTCGACGACTCACTTCTCGTCTCGTTCGGTAAAGTTACGTACAAAATGTATTCCTTTATCTAGAAGTTCTCAGAATCCTTCTGCGTCACGAGAGTTGTAAGAAGAATGTATCTAAAACATTTAAACCATATTTTTGGAATTTATTGTGATTTGAGTATCTTGAAAAGCTCATAAATAGTGTTTGAGACCTAAGACTTAAGTGAAGTAGTATTGCTCACTTGATTCGAAAAAAAATCAAGAAATGCGTATTGGTTGGTGAGTAAGTAATATTGTGTATTGTCTAATAATAATAAAAAAGATAAGAACATGTGTCCGACCGAATTTTATTACTGCTGCAAAAAAAGTATAAGAAATTATCATATTTAATGTATTTTAGCAGGACAATATGTCTTCAAACACATAATTAAAAGTAGAGGCTGCTCCTGAGGAAAGTCATAAGGTTAAAAATCTAAAGCTTTCTTACTTCAAATTAAGAGGGGAAAGGTAATCTAATGGACTTAGAAGGTGCAGGGCTCGATTAAGAACACTATTGCGGGACCCCAGGTTCCCAACTAACCTGCATACATATTGCATATAGATCCTACTTTATTGCCCCAAGACATACATACACGAGTGTATGTCTTTGTGTGTATGTGTGTGTGTATGTCTTTGAGCATATAAAACTTGGTTTTGAGTGGAAGAAAAAAAAAACACACAAAGAAATCGCACAGAGGCTATACCATCCGGGTGTTCATGGATGTATCATATCAATTAATATCTATTTTTACAACAGAAGTTGGAAACGTAAAGAAATAAACTAGTACTCAATTAACTTCAGAACATATTGCTTGGTTTCAGAAACTTAATACAAACTATTCATTTAATAATTAAGGCTAGCCCAAGCGCAAGCGAGCGCGAGCCAAACTGAGAGAACTCAGCCCGAGCACGAGCCCAGTTCAAAGAAATGTGCCCGAGCACGAGCCCAGTTCAAAGAAATGTGCCCGAGCACGAGCCTAGTTCAAAGAAATGTGCCCGAGCACGAGCCTAGTTCAAAGAAATGTGCCCGAGCACGAGCCTAGTTCAAAGAAATGTGCCCGAGCACGAGCCTAGTTCAAAGAAATGTGCCCGAGCACGAGCCTAGTTCAAAGAAATGTGCCCGAGCACGAGCCTAGTTCAAAGAAATGTGCCCGAGCACGAGTGAATGCGAGCCCAGTTGAGAGAAGTGAGGGCGAGAACAATGCAAACTGGCCATCTATGAAAAAAAAAAGTCATTTCGTCAAGTGTTTTTAAATCTGACTCTTAAATTGCAGTAGACAATTTCGCTTGTGTACTTCCACATAATTATTAAAAATAATAATGCAAATGAATATAATATTTGCATGTTTCTCATGAATGTTTCCGGATTGAAATAGCTCTACGTTTAGAAGCAAGTGTGCCTCATTGTTGCCCCGCCTGTGGTAGAGAATTTTTGGAGAAAAAGTGTCTACACTGCCATGTTTAAATGAAAGGAAGAATATGACCAATCTATAATCTTGCTATGACATCACCTTTTCATCTAGGGGACATGCCAGATCTTATTTTAAATATTATAATCCTTCAAAAATGGTCAAACCAAAATTCAAAATAGTTGTTGTTAAGGAAGCTTGTCCTCCTCCCTCGTGTGCCCTCGTTCTCACGAAGGAAATTGTTCCTCGCTCTCGCGCAACCTCGCCATCGCAGTGGAAGTTGATCCTTGCTTTCGTACACTCTCACCCTCGCAGTGGAAGTTGATCCTCGCCTTCGTACACTCTCGCCATCGCGAAGGGAGTTGTCCATCGCCCTCGTGTTGAAGACTTGTCCTCGCCCTCGTTCACCCTCGTCCTCGCGAAGGAAGTTGTACATCGCCCTCGCGTTGGGAATTTCTCCTCGCCCTCGCGCACCCTCGCCATCGCTGTCGAAACTTGTCCTCGCCCTCGCGCACCCTCGCCCTCGCGTATGGGCGAGAAAATTTGAGGGTGAGGATGCCCTCGTGAGGGTGAACATATCTGGTTTAATGTAGCCAATGCTCAGAGGCTAAGGAAGACGGTAGAATGAAGAAAATGGGAGGAAACTGGAGAATCCCGAGAAACCCCACGCTCATGGACAGGGGCAAACCAATTACCGGGCAACTCGGGCGTCACAGCCAGGGAGCGCCAAAACGATCCTCAAAAATAAATTTTGTAACGTGTTCTCTAATGACATTTGGTTTATATTCTTCTAAAGAAGCGTTAACTGCATCATCTCTTTGCATTTTACCAAGGAAGAAGTTTCATAGTATTAGAGGGACTGCATCGACAAATGGAGACATGACATGTAGAAGAAATAGTGGAGGGGGAGTTTGTATTGTTTAAAGTGGGCCATGTTCTTTGTGAACTTTTCCGAGGCAATGAATGTTATTCGATTTTTACAGGGTGTTTCAAAAGAAGGGCTTATAAAGTGTTCAATTCCAAGTAGAGGAACTCGCCACCGATACAGACTCCTGTATTGGTACTGTTTCCACTGTTAACAGTAGGTTCTGATTGTCTATATCTTCTGCACTTAACGTAATTGCTAAACTTCTTTGAATCAACCAGTTCCTTGCAGGCCATGAAGCATGTGTCCGGCCAAACATCCACCAGCATAATGAAGTGTATGATCAGTATATGCATTTTAAACATCTGTATCACAGGTACAACTAGGGGAGGACAGGGACCAGACCACACCAGAACACTGTAGTAACCCCTAGAATAGTATTAGATTACAGGAAAGATTCTTTTAATATTTGGAAAGAAATTACAACGCTTCCTCATCCTAACAAAATAATTACGCCTATGACTTGCCTTCTGGCTTTTTAGAACAGTGCTCACGACATCTTAATTCAAATAGACTATCAATTTCCTTATGATATTGCTAGTACGGAAAGTCTATTATCCCACTGGATATCGATATCAGGAATCATGTGTGTTAGTACGTGCTATCACACCATGATTAATAATTCATAGAAATAATAAAAATAAATCTGAAAAATCAATAATAGATAATGTACTTACAATTTGCAGTAGGAATCAATCGCTCTGGAGAGGTAGTGATTCTCTTATTATGCAAGATCAGTTTTCAAAGGTTTGACTGAAGATTTGACTTACCTAAAACGAAAAAAAGACAAAAGAAATATAACATTATTTGTTCGCTATCATTTTTAACGTTCATTACGTAGAGAATTATAGACAGTGAATATATTTATTCAACTGCTGTAACGTTTCGACACTGTGATAATATAACGACCACTAAATGTGTATTACTATGAAAAACATCAGTTTGTAATTAGCTTAATGCTTGTTTTTCATATTTTATATGTCGTTATAGCCCTCAGTCCGTATATTTATATAATCTAGGTTACTGTTTTTATCAAAATCCATCTAAACACTTCATTTAGATATTACCTTTTTTCATTGTAGTATGTAATAAATTAAACATTTACACACTGTTAAATATTGTATATGTATATATTACAAGATGGATTCTCTATATATTATATGTTTTTTTCGTTGTTATGACAACTTACAAACATGTCATATCACTATCACAACACAACATCCATCATAATAACAGAAAAAAAATTACATCTATTTCTCTTTATATTTTCTTCTTCTTGCTTTTGAACAACTTGTGCATATTTTAAAAGCACATTTTGCCCGTAAATACAAGTTATTCTATAAAAATTACACAATACCGTTACAATAATACCTTCTTCTGACATATATACAGGATAGTACTGCCATTACGTATAAGCGTTTGCTGCGTTAAGGGTGTTAAGTCGAAAATGGCCTAAAACATTGGAATGTTGGAAAATCGTTTTATAACACATTTTAGCAGGAATGTACTGAGGGGGGAGAGAAAGGTCTCGGGGTCCAGACCCTCCCGAATTTTGTGGCTTTGATAGGAAGTTTGTATATATATATTTGAACCTAGTGTAATTAAGGGACTAACGTGAGCTTTTTTTATTTACTAGGACAAATAATAAATTTCGAAAAATCTGAACCTGAACCTCGTATCCCAATAGAGGTGCCCAAATATATATTGAGTAATAAAAAGAAAAGGGAATTTCCCCCAAAGTAAAATTGAAGTGAAATGAAATATTACAATTTAGCTACCCTCGATCATGCCCTTTAGGCTAAGGGAAATGGGTTATTAAGGCAAGTAAATGATAATGGAAGAATTAGTAAAATGAAAATGCGAGAGGAAACAGGGGTACGCCTAGAAAACCCACAGACCCCTGCCTGAGTCCCTACTTTGTTACACATATTTGTTGCATAATTTAAAACATTCATGTGTTTCGCGTAAGTCAGTTACTTAATAAACTTAAAAAAGAAACTGACTTTACAAAAAACAGAAAATTTTCAATCTCATTTTTCTCAAGAGATTACAATTTACGATTTCTGGGCTTAACGTCTTTTAACAGACCAACTACTGAATATAACATTCAGAGATCCTTTCCCTTCTTATTTGCTCTGCTTATTATTATTATTATTATTATTATTATTATAACCCTAATTATTTGTTGCTAGCTTGTAGGTGTACGAATGCGGATGCATTTGTCAGCAGCTGTACTCAACACACCTGCAGACGATTAAAGCTGCAAACAAACAGATAAGCAGAAGTGAAAGGAAACAACAAAAAGTGAAAGGATTTCCTATTAGAATATAAGCGAAGGGCGTCCGTAACAACAAAAAGTGAAAGGATTTCCTATTAGAATATAAGCGAAGGGCGTCCGTAACAACAAAAAGTGAAAGGATTTCCTATTAGAATATAAGCGAAGGGCGTCCGTAACAACAAAAAGTGAAAGGATTTCCTATTAGAATATAAGCGAAGGGCGTCCGTAACAACAAAAAGTGAAAGGATTTCCTATTAGAATATAAGCAAAGGGCGTCCGTATTTTTTTTTCAGAAGAGATATGAAATTAAATTAATGCTTTTTAAATCACAGTTATACGAATTAGGATACACGACATGGATTATTAGTGAAAGTGAATGATAATAAATAATTGGGAATGAGAATGTGGGAGGAAAAGGGAGAATCCCGAGAAATGCCACGGATACGATGTTGCCCACTACTTGACATGGAATCGAACCAGAAACCCTGATAACAAAAGTGAGAAGTCTATCACTAAGCCACCGTGTCTTCCATTTCCGGAAGACATAATCTGAGGAAGTCACTGTTGATATGCGGAAACGTAAGCAGAAATTCATGTTAATAAATAAAATTTAAACAAATGACCAAACGATATATTAATTAATAACTTCAGCTGTATTGTCTGGCTCAAACCTCCTGACGTTCAAGGTGTTTTTTTTTTTACACTACCCAATGAAAGTTACGCGAGGTTATCTGACTCTCAATATAGCAAGTAGTAGTAACGTTATTTTGGATGAATATTATTTTCACTCAAATACATCTTTGTTAATACAATGTTAGTGTATGTATATATATTGAAAAAAGGAAATTGTAAATAATCACGGGAGAAAAGCATGATTCTACGTACAGTGGTTCACTAGTTTATTGTAAGATTGTTTCTTTATACCCAAGTCAATCATAATCAGAATTTATTCTTTTGTCTTCTTAGTTTGAAGCGCTTACTTCGTTCTACCATCTGTATTTCGCGAAAGAAACGTTTCACGTTATATTTGTACACGAAAGGAAATGAAATCCGACAATGTCGCCCTTACGCGCCATGGCTTTCGCCAAACGTCAAAAGTTTTCAACCGAACAGTAGTTCTTTCATAACTTGAGGAGACATATTTCTAACATAACATATGAATACAACTGTACAACACACAAAAAATAACAAATCTGAAAAGAAACCAAACATAATAGTCGTATAAGGACTTCTTAATCACATAAATAGAGAAAAGAAAAGAAAGAATGGAAGGTCGTAGTTGTTAGCCTATTAGCATCTTTCCTTTTTATTTTCTGCTTACAAAATTCCATTCCATTTTAACTTGGATCAAAGATGGGGGCCATCAAGATGGCCGCCATTCACCACGCATGCATCAATCGGTAGCTCCTTTACCCAAATCCGCCCTCCGCTAGTCAGATTTGCTTTAATTATGTTTGTTTCCAAAATAATCCACCGTACAAAGACTTAGGGACCACCTTGTACTTTTATAGTCTAATAATAAATAGAACAGTATCAGCAGTGCTCTCCCGGAATACTAAGTGTGCCCCCCAGAACATTATTTCTGAAAGAAACTACTAGTTAACATCCAAAACATAGGATCAATATTGGAGCCATTCTACCTACCTTTCACCTTCGTGTTCGTGATGATCCAATGTTGAAATCAAACGCTAGGCACTTACCACATTGATTTTCGTAAAAGGACAAAAAGAGAGACAGAAGTTTTTCTTTTTGACCCAGAATTTATATACCAATAAAAAAAGAAGAAAAAAAAGAACAATAAAGAAAGCTTGAAATTTCTCATCTTTGCAATCTGATACATGTCGACATAAAGGTAAACGGGCAGAACCCCTTGTGCTATAGGACCTCGTATAGTTATGTATAGTGTACTTTTTATTCCTAAAATTTGTGTCTCGAACTAACGCGGAAAAGCTTAGGTAATTTTACAGACAATATATCTTCTTCTTAATGCAATGTATAGATGACACCACATCATCAAACTTTCAGGAGAGGAAGTTGAAGATTAGAAACTGCTGCAGGTTATCGCGGGTACGCAAATGTCAGAACTGCTTTTTAGGGCAGCCATGTACAACAGCCGGCACTCGGGCCGGTTGACTGAAGCCTTTCATCTGACCAGTCAGGCACGTAGCCAGGATTTCGTAAAGGGGTCCGTGACATGAAATACTGTGCTCGTCACACCAGTGGTTCGATCATTCTAAACTATTTTACTGGCAACTTAGTATAGCCAGGATTTCGTAATGGGCGAGGGGTGAAATGAAATAGTGTGGTTATTACACAAGGGGCTCGACCAATCTAAACTATTTTCCTTGCAACATATATTAATTTGTTAGGACAATAAAATAAGGATACATCAGTAAGTATTTTAATAACAAACTATAAAGAAATCTCGAGCAAAACAATGTAAAAATGTATTGAAAAAGATTTTACAATATCTACGTTCCTTTCTCTGTTGAATTAAATGTTACCAGAACTTTCTTTCCACATAACTTTTTTATTTCCATTATTCCGCCAACTACTGTCTGTTCCAATGATAGGTTAAAGGAGCAGTAGAAAACTGATTCTGAAATAACATGTTTGATACTGCAAAGAAGCGATGACGAAAAATTATGATAAAAAATGTACACACTATTACAGAACGGCACTACGTTTTCGAAACCTTGAAATTTCCCCGACTAGTAAAAAAAATTCTGAGAATTCCGTAACTTTTCTAGAATTTTCAAATTTCATGATTTTTCCAGGATATCCAGCTCATTCGCCACCATGTATTGCAAGTAACACAAATCTTCTCACGAGAAAGAATAACTAAAATCTTGCTGTAGCTTTTTATTTTAACGCTGATTATTCTTTTTCTCGTTTCTTTTTGTTTCCACCTTCCTTATTTTTCTTCCTTTCTGGTCTTGAAAGGGGGTCCGGATCCCCTTGTCCTCTCCTTGGCTACAAGCCTGGACTAGTGAACCTTTGAACCATGATCCGCTATTAGCCATGTATTTTTTTAGGTAACCTCTTAAAATGAATTTATTTTTTCCCTAGATAACTGATATGCACCTTAAAAATATCATTCACATTGCAACACCTAATTTACCACTAGTTCAAACATGAAGGAACAAGTTTCCCACTAACATAGTAAGTAAAAAGATTTTTCTGACGTTCTTTAGTACGTAAAATAGTAAGTAAATAGATTTTTCTGAAGTTCTTTATGCGTAAAATAGTAAGTAAATAGATTTTTTTGAAGTTCTTTAGTACGTAAAATAGTAAGTAAATAGATTTTTCTGAAGTTCTTTAGTACGTAAAATAGTAAGTAAATAGATTTTTCTGAAGTTCTTTAGTACGTAGAATAGTAAGTAAATAGATTTTTCTGAAGTTCTTTATGCATAAAATAGTAAGTAAATAGATTTTTTGAAGTTCTTTAGTACGTAAAATAGTAAGTAAATAGATTTTTCTGAAGTTCTTTAGTACGTAAAATAGTAAGTAAATAGATTTTTCTGAAGTTCTTTAGTACGTAAAATAGTAAGTAAATAGATTTTTCTGAAGTTCTTTATGCGTAAAATAGTAAGTAAATAGATTTTTCTGAAGTTCTTTAGTACGTAAAATAGTAAGTAAATAGATTTTTCTGAAATTCTTTAGTACGTAAAATAGTAAGTAAATAGATTTTTCTGAAGTTCTTTAGTACGTAAAATAGTAAGTAAATAGATTTTTCTGAAGTTCTTTATGCGTAAAATAGTAAGTAAATAGATTTTTCTGAAGTTCTTTAGTACGTAAAATAGTAAGTAAATAGATTTTTCTGAAGTTCTTTATGCGTAAAATAGTAAGTAAATAGATTTTTTTTGAAGTTCTTTAGTACGTAAAATAGTAAGTAAATAGATTTTTCTGAAATTCTTTAGTACGTAAAATAGTAAGTAAATAGATTTTTCTGAAGTTCTTTATGCATAAAATAGTAAGTAAATAGATTTTTTTGAAGTTCTTTAGTACGTAAAATAGTAAGTAAATAGATTTTTCTGAAGTTCTTTATGCGTAAAATAGTAAGTAAATAGATTTTTCTGAAGTTCTTTATGCGTAAAATAGTAAGTAAATAGATTTTTCTGAAGTTCTTTAGTACGTAAAATAGTAAGTAAATAGATTTTTCTGAAGTTCTTTATGCGTAAAATAGTAAGTAAATAGATTTTTTTTGAAGTTCTTTAGTACGTAAAATAGTAAGTAAATAGATTTTTCTGAAATTCTTTAGTACGTAAAATAGTAAGTAAATAGATTTTTCTGAAGTTCTTTATGCATAAAATAGTAAGTAAATAGATTTTTTTGAAGTTCTTTAGTACGTAAAATAGTAAGTAAATAGATTTTTCTGAAGTTCTTTATACGTAAAATAGTAAGTAAATAGATTTTTCTGAAGTTCTTTATGCGTAAAATAGTAAGTAAATAGATTTTTCTGAAGTTCTTTAGTACGTAAAATAGTAAGTAAATAGATTTTTCTGAAGTTCTTTAGTACGTAAAATAGTAAGTAAATAGATTTTTCTGAAGTTCTTTAGTACGTAAAATAGTAAGTAAATAGATTTTTCTGAAGTTCTTTATGCGTAAAATAGTAAGTAAATAGATTTTTCTGAAGTTCTTTAGTACGTAAAATAGTAAGTAAATAGAGTTTTCTGAAGTTCTTTAGTACGTAAAATAGTAAGTAAATAGATTTTTCTGAAGTTCTTTAGTACGTAAAATAGTAAGTAAATAGATTTTTCTGAAGTTCTTTAGTACGTAAAATAGTAAGTAAATAGATTTTTCTGAAGTTCTTTATGCGTAAAATAGTAAGTAAATAGATTTTTCTGAAGTTCTTTAGTACGTAAAATAGTAAGTAAATAGATTTTCCTGGGTTTCCTTAGTACGTAAAATATTTTGGTTACCGTTGTAGCATCTTTTCTGTTCCTGTGGTATTTCTGTATGATGAGCATGTGGTTTTCCCACCCTCTGTTCCATCTTGCATATACCTGTCCTAGAAAAAGAAATGAAGAAACCATACTGTCACTATCAACGTTTTTACGCCATACTTTTCAGGTCTCTAAAATCAATTTCAGCTTATATGTCAATAAGGGTCATTTTCTTGCCATTCAAATTATTTTGTTGTCGCGGAATTCTGTCGAGTAATTTGAAGCTTAAAATGTATAAAACGAGAATTATGCTTATTGTGCTGTTTGGTTGCGAAACACGGCTGCTTACTCTGAGGGAAGAACGCAGACTGAGAGTATTCCGGAATGAAATTCTAAAACCAATATTCGGATCCAAGAGGAACGGCAATGATGAATGGCAGGAACTTCATAACAAGGAACAGCGTAATTTATACGATTTACTAAACGTTGTTAGAGTCATAAAGTCTAGGAGGCTCAGCTGAGCAGGTCACATAGCCATAAAGTAGAAATGCTTTCGAAGTTTTAACTGGAAATACAATCGGGAAACGAACATTAGGAAGATCTAGGCGCAGATGGGAGGACAATATTAAGATGAGTCTCGTAGAAATAGGAATACAATAAGACTAGATCCAATTGGCTAAGGATAGAAGCCAATGGAAAGCTTCTGTGAGAGTGCCATTGAACTTCTGGGTTCTAAGAGTTATATAGTTAGTTATTTAGATAAGGTTCATTTCTTGAGTTCTGTAACTTTTGTATTAAAGAAGCGATATGTAGATTGAGTAGAATCAACTCCCAAAAGTTGTAACACAAATTGTAATAATACATGTATTATATATATAGACCCTATTATAATATGTATGTGCATTCAGAGCTAAATTGGCAAGAAACAGACAGAAATTATAAAGAAACAAGAAAGTACGAGAATAGTTTTTCCAGCCAAACGTTGGACAAACTCAACCAAAATGTTATTAAAGACTTCCTCCGTCTGCTAAAAATAGGAACTATGAGATGAAAAAAATAGCTATAGAGAAACAAACAAAAACAGGAAAGAAAAGGTAAAAAAACATTGGCTAAAATAGAAGAAGCTTTAGAAACAAAACATTAAAAGAAACCCAGAGAAATTCGGACGTTGGTGACTTTTGTTGTACTTGAATGTGCCTCCATTCAACTTTTCAAATAAAAGTTTTTTTTTTTTTAAAAAAAAAGTGAGAGAGAGAGAAGGTTACTTTATACCACTTTTTATTTCCCTCTTCTTCCACTGGCATGACACGTCACAAGTATAGGAAAATCCCCAAGGACCTCTCTGTTCGTTTTCCCGCCAACCCCTTAAGTAGGGTTGCCAACTCTGGAAAAAAAGGCATCCCCTCAAAATTCCCTCAAAATAGAGGTCTAAATGTGAAGTATCTCTGTTTGGACCCATCCATGGGAAGGAAATGTACTATCGTGAACAAAAGTGCATTAGCATCTGTATTCTGCATTTTCTTAGTACATTCACTAATAAGCTTTAATAGATACATTGTGCTAAATAATGAGAAACTAAAATCGGCATTGATCATTTTATTGTATTTACCACTAACTTGCCAATTCTTTAAAATTATCGAGTGAGATGAACAAAATGTATTAATTCTTACGTGATAATTTTGGATTTCGAAAACGTAATTTATTCTTCAAACTTATACTTCAACTACAGGAAATTACTTTAAGAAGTCCTTTTTCACTCTCAATAAATGTATAAAATTACTTACAAGTAAATTTCAAACTTTTTCTTGATACAGTCCCTGTCATCTCTTTACAATCATCTAAACAGATGAACAAAATATATTAATCGTTGATAGATAGTGAAAGGTGATAATTTTGGATTTACAGAATGAATGTAAATTTTTAAATCTATACTTCGAACTAGATACAAATTCGAAAAAAAAAAAACAGTCATACAGGGGGCCGGTAAGAAGTTTGTACTAGTCACCAGCTTTAATCAAAATAACAGCAATATTTCCGGTCAAGGTGGTGAAAACCCGACCAGTTGGCAACCCTACCTTTAAGTCCCTGCCTTTCGTGAAAGAAACAAAGGAAAAGATTCTGCAAAGACACACGCACACAAATACAGAGAGAAAGAGAGATAAGAAATAAGAAAAATAAAAGGAAGAAGATAAAAATAGGACGGAAGGAAATAGAAAAGTAAGGTCAGAATTAGGAAAGCAAAGAAAAAAGTAATCCTGAAGAAATAAAAGGAAAAACGCGAAGGAACAGAGCGAGAGAAGTACACACAGATACGTGTGTTTGTAGAACATGAAAGCAAAGTTTCGTTGAAGAAACAAGTTAGAAAGAAGATAAACAGATTAAAACGAAAGCAAAGAAATGTATATTCTAGTGAAAACACAAAACACTGAGATAGTTAGAAACTAATGTGATAAGAGCGAACTTGACACAACGTAAATATTGTGGTCAGTTATATTGTTCCTCAAATCGTTGTCCCGTTATCAGGCGTCTTAAAGTGTTTCCCTTAGCTTCTGAGCAATCTACGAAACAAAGGAGTTTCATATTATAGAACCAATATAGTACGAAGATCCAACTATAAGGCAGGAGTGGAAAACCTGGTTCGATCCAGGGGGGGGGGGGCGATCGGGGTAATCGCCCCCCCTCAGAATAAGAAACTTTCTTAGTTTATATATATAAATAAAACACATCCCAAACTTTGGAGCCCTTAAAAGTAGCAGTATGACAACCCACCGTCCCCCCCAGAAGGCGGTCCTGGATCCGCCCCTGGTTCGATCCCCGGTCAAATAAGTTTATGATGGACAACATCAAGTACGTGGGTTTTATCGAGGAACTCCCGTTTCCGCCCATTTTCTAATTTCATAATTCTTCCATCATCATCGTCTTCCCTAGCCTAGCAATCAATAATAGTGGGACGTTAAACTGAAAGATTTCATTTCATTTCATTTCATTCTTCGGAAAAGTGTAACGGTTTTTCCAGGCCAGCCATTCTGAGTGAGGTTTTTCTGGGGTTTTCTCATTAAGCAAATGATGAGATGGTACCTAGTATACAGATCCCAGGCCACTTTCTTCCTTCCCTTTACTTGGATAGTGTGACCACCAAGGGACGTCATCCCTTATACTTGACGGGTGAACATGGCCATAGATGCCGAACGCCCAGAAATTCAATAAATATATGATATATGCTTATTTTAGGATTAAGTACCCTCAGAAACATCTCCGCGTACCCCCGGCTGAATAACACTGATCTAAACTACTTTACTATCAACATATATTGATTTGTTAGGACAATAAAATGAGGATATGTTGGTATTTTAATAACAAACTATGAAGAAATCTCGAATAAAATAATAATAAAAAAAAGTATTGAAAAAGATTATTCAATATTTACATCATTCCTCTGTTTATTCAAATGTAACAAATTTCCTTTCATTATGACCTCAACTATTATAAAAAGTACATATTCAATAATCTCTTGAAAATATTTTACAATATCTGCGTTCCTTTCTCTGTTTCTTCTTCCACAGAACTTTCTTTCCACATAAACTTTTGTTTTTATTATTCCGTCAACTACTGTCTTCCAAATGACAGGTTAAAGGAGCAGTAGAAAACTGTTTCTGAAATAACATGTTTGATACTATGAGGAGCGATGACGAAAAATTATGATAAAAAAATGTCTACACTATTACAGAAAGGCACTATGTTTTCGAAAGTTTGAAATTTTGAAATTCCCCTGACTAGTAGCAGAAATTCTGAGAATCCCGTAAATTTTCTAGAAATTTTCAAATTCCCTGACTCTTCCAGGATATCTCGCTTACCTCTGAGACGGACTGATTTTTCGCCTCAGTTAATTATATATTATTGTTCTCTGTACGGAAGAATGCATAAATATTTCAGTAACTTTTACACCAAAATTTCCGAAGCTTGTAAATTCCGTTGCAAATATTGCGATTTGCGTTATTCAGAATGTGTGAAAGCACCCGGCGCGAGGCTAGCTTGCGTTAGTCAGAACTTGCGAAAGCGCACCCGGCGCGAGGCTAGCTGATCAAGAAGGACGTAACAATATGAGTGTTTGTACAATATATTAGTCACAAAATATATGCAAAATTAACATTAAATAGATTTAATGTGAAGAAGCAATAATAGCAGAAGGAATTGCAAGTCTTACAGTGTTTACTGTGTGTTAAAGGAATTTCGTTATTTATGTAATTACAACAAGACTATAAACTATAGAAAGCCGTGTAACATCGACATGTAGACACACGTGTTTATAAATTGCTGATGTGATGTATTAGTGGGAGTTTGAGTTCTTGGTGGCTTGTTTTACATTTTCCGTCTCTTCTGCTTCATATGCAGGTAAAGTTTAGATAATAAGTCTATTGATATCCAAGATGTTTTGGAAGAAACTCGTTTTATCTGCATGACCAGTGGGACGAACTGCATGGAAACACATTTCTAATTATATTTGAAATACTGTGGTCTTCATAGAAGTATAAACAAGGAAATTCATCATCTAATATTCAGAAAGTGATATTAAATAGTTTATAGTGCATATCATCACCTGGAAATTCTTGAACCAAAAGCCAGCTCTCAGGGGGCTTGTGATTTAAAAAAAAAAATGTAAGGTCCGGATACTGCTGATTTTTTTCATATTAATCCAACGACTTCTTATTGGTGTATTGAGGTAATCTATTGCATGAATCACTGTAATTTAACAAGGGATCTATTTACACGTGAGCAGTCTCGTGGCAAAATATTACAATGAGTGCTTAGTTATAAACGTGTTTTCCCGCAGTGAGCTCCCACAACTTCGATAATCTTCATTCCTATTAGCTTAAACGTCCGTCCACAACCATTAAAAATTCAACAACCAAAAGTATTTGGAAGGAATTTATGTATGTTTCTTGGTTGTGTATTGTAAGAATTTCTATATGTTTATTGCTACTTATTGCTATTATCAGTATTTAATACAGTATATAATTTGTTTCGAAATATTCACGCTTTTATGCTAACAACGTTCTTTCGATTTGATGTTATCGTTACTATTCCATAAACAAAGTGCGTTATGTTATTGGAGATGATACCGAAGAGCAGTTCCTCTCAGATAATTTGTCAGGTTCATTTTACGTATTTCAGTGTAGTTTAATCAGAATTGGCTTCTGATAAAAGAACGTGTATCTCCTTGATGCTCTCTAGTCAAAACTAGGAAAGTAAGCGTTTACCATCAGTTTCGGCGAATCTACCTACTTCAATCTGGAAAGTCATTACGAAATATTTCTATCACGCCTGATAATTTGTTAAAGTGCACCATCAGAGTACAGTGGAGTCCGTCAAGGCTATGGGCATAAATAGATGTTAATACAGTGGAGTTCCGTCTACACAGGTTGCATTTCAGATGTATGAGAGGTGAGTGACGGTTGCTGAGTAAATTGCACGTATCACCAGTGAATATATTCGGGTGACGGTTGCTGAATAAATCGCACGTCCCGCTGTCAGAGTAATACTGACTTGTTTTTTTGTATTTTAAAAGTGTAATCCCGTTTGTAGTGGTTCGGAACTAATTTTTGATAGTATTACTATTTATTGTAAGTCACGACGGCTGCGCTGATATATTAATAGTAAAGCAAAGAAGTAAATGTTATCACTCTTACTGCTAATTGTGTAATTAGAGCAAATTTGTAGGTGTATTGTTTCACGATCTTATCAGAGAAAGCAAAGGTGTGTAAGGAAAATCATTAATATGTCCAAATTTGACAATAGAATGATGTAAAGCAGTATACTTGGCCGGTACTATTATGTACTTCGTCCTTGTCTTGTGTCCCTGAGAGTAGATTAGTGCGTCGTTTTTCTGAAGTTGGCTAGAGCTGCATATCATTTCCCAGGTTTCAAATGTAGTTATTCATCACCTTGGATATAACAGACTTATCAGTTACAATTACGTGGAAGAAGATTAAAGGAAACTCAAAGTCTGAATACTGAGTTGATGTTTATGGACTGTTTTTTTTAATAGTGTAAATTGACATTTTTCCTTTTCTTCGTTTTTATTTTCCTGTTTCTCCAAACATAACCTTGTATTATCGAAGATTTGTGAATAATAAACATATTCCAATTGATATATATATATATATATATATATATATATATATATATATATATATATATATATATGGTTCCAAAAATACCGATAGAATTGATAGACTAACAACATACTATTGAGGAATTAAGTAGTAAGGAAGATTGGTTACAATTTTTTATGATATTGTTTATTATAAGTTAGTTATTTCATTTGGTTGCACCAGAATGCAAGAGCCTTAAAAGTTTATCCAAGTCAAACATAACTTGTAGAACGTAAGAGAGAGTAAATTACACCTCGCCACCATGTATTGTAATCAATACAAATCTCCTCATAAGAAAGAGTAACCAAAAGCTTCCTGTAATTCATTTCTAACGCTGATCCTTCTTTTTCTCATTTCATTTTTTATCCTTCCTTAATTTTTTTCATTTCTGGTGTCGAAGGAGGGGGGTCCGGACTTGGCTTCGTGCCTGTCATCTAGCCTATTTTCTTCAGATGGGGTTGGTAACACTGGACCCACGCATCACAAGTGAGTACTGTTTCCACTGCGCTACCACGGCTCTCTATATAATGAATTACTTATAATTATCATTCAATTATTTACAATAACGATAACTTTTATGACTGTTTATTTATTGTTTCAACCGTACATGGTAGAATCTGTATTCTTTTTCTTCCCGACAACCGAGTACCGGGCGGACCATAACTGGAGGGCTTTAAAAGTATTTTTTTTTTTAACTTTCGCTTGTGAGCTTATATACCTATACATATTCTAGCTTTTGGTCAATTTAGAGCACTATTAAAGCATTCATATCAGGTAGTAAAGGAATGGTACGTGTCCACAACACATGACAATTAAATCTTTGAACATTTTGTTTTAAGATAAATCCAATGTTTATTGGTATTGTTGGAAAGAATGCTACAATATTACTTCAAACAAATGCAATTTCACTTACTCGCAAACAATAGCAACAATAGGCCTAATAATAGAAACCCTCATGAAAAAGGTGCAAAACTTGTTTATTATTATCTTTGGTTGAAACTGCTACAATGTTTCTTATTTGTTCTTCATCTTTTTTATATTCCTTCATCTATTGCTATATACAGTCAGAAACAAAAGTTATTTACCTTTGATAAAATTACTTCGGTAAATAACTTCAAAATGGAAGAACAATTTGAGTACATTAAAAAGAATGTAATCTTCTGTACATTCGAACCATACCATTGTTATTTCCAAAATTAATTTTACCAAACGGAATGGACTTTTATCGTTGACTGTACATATCAAAAGTTTATTAGTCGTAGCCAAACCATTCACCTATATTTGCCAGTGAAACGCCGCAAAATAACAAAATTGTAAACAGTTTTCAGCATACAAGATGTTCCCAATTTCATAGCTAGATGCCAAGCAAATAATGTTTCCTTTTTAGTTACGATTTTGAAAGAAAAAAAAAAACAGTTTTCCACAAACTCAGAACGGACCGCCAGCCGAACAAGGTGTCTGAGAGATCCATACGTACTGCGTAAGTTAAACTTGGGTTTCATCAATATATATATATATATATATATATATATATATATATATATATATATATATATATATATATATATATATATATATATATATATATATTTTTTTAGAAGAGGGTACCCTGAGTTCTACTAAGATTAGAAACATTAAACCAAAGAGATTTTTGAATGGAGAAGTTACTTTTTTTTTTTTTTTTTTTTTTTAGAGAGATTTGAATTAACGTCCTATTTATAACAACCTGCGCATCTTACCTTTCTCTTTTTTTTTTTTTTCATTCTTTGCATATCGTTAAAGTTCTCCTCTACAGACAATAGGAGCCGTTTCCTTTTCGCTGTCACTTGCAAGGATACCCTTTTACGTAAGCCACTGTCAAGATATCGTACAGGAAACTGGAAAATTTCTTTGTAGCTCCTTATCAGATTCACTTGTCTTCTTCATTATGTGTCACACAAAGGAAGAGACGACGGGGGAGCAAGGAGTTGAAAGTTATTATAATACTTTTGTTCCATTTTCATATGCAGAAAAATTCATATCTATTATTTTTTTTAATGAGTTATTTTATCCACCTTCATAGTAATACTGTTAGCTGTCTTATTATTTCCAAGACAGCTCATGTAACAATTCTATTATTTATTTATTTATTTATTTCCCACAAGACGTACAAAATAGAGTTCTTCCAACAGAAATAGATATACAGTAGACTTTCCACTGTCCGGCCTCAGTTACTATCCGGTCTACTTCCAGAACAGAAAAAAAAGAAAGGAGAAATTCGGTAATATAATGGTATAAAGGGTGTTTCAAAACAACACCGACAACGTTTGGGAGGTGATTCCTGACACCAAGAAAGACAAAAAGTAAATATAAACCTGGGTGTACAAATGCTTCCTTACGGAGTTACAGGCTGCCGAAAATATGAAAAAATGAACTTTAAAGCTTCATAGCTCCAAAATTATGGCACCTACCGTACTCAGGTCAAGTCTTCACTTAGTAACTATTATGTGCCCTATCGAAATATACATCTATAGTACTTCTAAAAAAATATTAGGGGTAGTAAGTGAGTAGTTCAAATTATATCCTCGTAGCCAAACTCCCTCTGCAAAAAGTGTTGCGTGAGTACCTTAGAATTCTGAAACATGCATTTTTGGATAGCGCACATACTAGTTCCTACGTGAAGTCTTGACCCGACTGCGGTAGATCCCATGGTTTTAGAGCCATGGATTTTTAAAGTTCATTTTTTCATGTTTTTCACAGCCTGTAACTCCGAAAGGAAGCATTTGTGCACCCAGTTTGATCTATATTTTTCGTCTTACCTTGGTATCAGGAATCATATTTCGAACGGTCTACTTATGACTATTTCATATGTGCTTCATAAGTATTTTATTTCTAATTACAGCACTACAAACCATCACAATTACGACGCGTAAAGCTCAGAAACATATTCAGTGTCATCTTCAATCCTTCAAAATAGTCTTAAAAAGAATCCATTAAATGAGAGGATCATTACGTTACAGTAACATGTCTGCAGAATCTTCTAGGGCGATAGGGATGGGAAGTACCGGTACTCGGCCATCCACTATATTCGTCAGACTTATCACCTTGCGATTTCGACAGCATACCAAAACTGAAGGAGCTATTGCGTTAAACAAGCTTTCGAACATTTGAAGATATTGCCACAGCAGTGAGTATTGAAATCAACAGATTCGTTCATGGTCAGGCCATGAGTATTCGGAGCCTTCCACATCGTTGGCAATGTGTAGTGGATCCCTTGGGGGACAGCTACGAAGGATTCTATATAGCACTGGAATGTATTTCTGGGCTTTACTCATAATTGCAATTGTACGTGTAGTGATTTGTAATGTTGTAGTTCGAACTAAAATACCTATGAAATAAACAATTCGTTGTACTATTTTTTTCTCGTGATATATCCTGACAGGGATATGTACACTCATGTCTAAAATGATTGTTGCATATTTATAACTGTCTTCTTTTAAGAATATAATTTGATAATGATCTTGCAGGGTACTTTTAATACTGATACGGTGTGTGTAATCGGGAAATGTATGTTTGTGGTAAATTTCATATGAAAATAATTATAAATACGAAAATTACAATGAATAAAACAAAATATGTTTAAATAGACAAGGAAGTTTTATTTTCTTTTGTTGTTCTTATTTGTTGCTCTTTAGATATGTGCCACATACACGTCTTTGCCGATTATACACATGCTAACATTATAAGAAATACCGGGCGAATTCGTTATCAACTTATATTCCTACAACAACATATTTATAGACATGCGACAATAATTTTGGACATGAGTGTACATTCATCCAACATCCTAGGTATATATGCAATATTTGCATCTTCTATTTGCATATTTCAGAATTTCTTGATTCGTTCCCATTTCTATGCTCCATTCCCCTCCCAAAAATAGTTGCCATGACTTGTGCAGTAACTCTCGAATATACCAAAAATCACGCTTCTCCTAAAAGGAAATTACGTTCAGTGCTTGAACATCCCCATCCTTGCTTGAGGAAATGTAGCGTACGCCACTCCTTTATATAATAAATATCCATATCAACATACAGGCGCGCACTTAGAGTTCGGAGGGGTACAAGGTTTTTTTGGGGGCCATTACTACAATCCAGTATGTAGTATTGAACCGTTATTATTCTGCACCTGAAAAGATGATAATTAATTGTACAGTCACGAACATTAATAAATGGAGGTTGGAGCCATAAGAAATAATGGCTTCATCCTCCATTTATTAATGTTCGTGACTGTACAATACTCCTACCCTTGTTTTTTAGAAAAAAAAATGACGGAACTAGATTGTTTTTATAAGAGAAAAGTACAGATGAAGTATAAGGTCAAATTTTCATGTTACATCAATGATTTCCTTTCTAAACAGGTATACTTTTAATGAGGGAATGTACAATCAGCAACAAAAGTTCTTTCTGTTTGATAAAATTAGTTTTGTAAATAACTTCAGAATGAAAAGACAATGTTTGAGTACAGTTTTCAGTAAATTATAAAGAGTATAATTTCCTGTACGTTCCAGCCATACCAAAGTTATTCCCAAAATAAATTTTACCAAACGGAACGAAATTTTATCTCTGGCTGTACAAATGTGTGTTGAGTTAGAGAGTTTTGGGGGTTCGAAACCCGGTGGACCCCTTCGTGGGTGCATCTCTGTCCACATATAAAGGCGGACAGTTACCGGTAATGAACAGGCGCCGTGTCAGATACAAACGAAGCGATACTTGAGCGCTGTCTGGAGAGTAGATACTTGAGCTAAATGTATTTGTGGTTGCATATGTAGTATGCTACATTTTGTCGCCGCGATAATTAGAAGTTTGAGCTCAAAGATTGGATTGATTTTTGATATTTTGAGTATAACGTCCCGTTCACTAGCGAGGCTATATGAGATGTGGACCTACTTATTATCGTGGAATCCGAACCACACGAGCTCTAGCCAGGAATCGAACCCGAGTCTCCCAAACCGTCTCAATAACTGGAATTTTCGTACCAAATTGTAAGCCGTGATAAATCGAGAATCCCGGTAATCGAAATCACAATAATCAGAGATATTTTGTCTCCTTCTGAAATCAAACCTGCTATGATAAACTTTGTCAGGTAAACATTGGATCACCCTGCAAGGAAGAGAGTTTGCAGCGTTTAAAAGTAACACAGGAAAGTAAGTAAAAAGCAAATAAAATGTATGTTTTAGAACAGGGTTTCTCAACCAGGGGATCGCTAACATAAGCGGAAAATGAATGAACTGTAAATTTTTTATTTTAATCCATTCACTTTTAGGAAAGTTACTGTATCTACTATGTACAAGAAGTGGATTCTATTATTATATAGAAATAGATAGATATCGTGAGATCTCTGCAATAGGTATATTAAAATTTCCACACAAGCTTATTACAAACCAGAAATTTTGACAAGGTCGATGGCAAGAGGATGTGATACAATGGGGGTCGTGATAGGAATTAGTTTGAGAACCATTGTTTTAGAACAATTTATCTATTAAAATGCTATAATACAAATTAAAAACGCCTGAGCTCCAACCTATAACTTTGGCTTTCAAATCTTTCATTTACGGTTATATGTGATTTCACGTTTAAGAGAGACACACATTTTAAGTGTGTGTACTTTAAATAAACTATTTGAATAGATCTTTTACACAAAGTTTATGTTTTAAAATTGTATTTTAGTAAACCTCCAAAATCAATGCAAATGAATCGTGCTGCCATCTTTGGAGTTCTTTTAGACTATATGTTTGTGGCCAATCCTTTCGACAATGAGATCTCGGAAACTACAGGCTCGAGAAAGATGACGTTTTTACTGATCGATTGCAAATTTTGCGTAGATTGGCCAGTTCTAATTGAATATTTAAAACAAATGACCATTATTTCTTTATTACATTTTTACGCGTACACTGGAAGTGTTGAAATCTTTTTTAAAAAAACTAAAGCATCATATCCTACGCATTATACATTCCAACATCACATAGTTGTATATTGGGGTTGTATATATCTCAGGCGTTTGTTTCATGGCCAAATAATAATGAAAAAGGAAGGATAACCATTTCTCGAGTCTAAAATAAATCTTTATTTTTTGAGTGTTTTGCCCAATGAACACCATATATAACTGATATTATAATTAATTGTATATGTAATGTATTTGCTTATTACATACTGCATGCAAGAAGAAAGAAAACACTGGTCATACATGAATTAGAAACTCCAACCGGAAGTAGGCTCAAATCTTGCAAATGGTGCGAGATATTGAGAAAAAATAATCGAAAAAATCTCCCCTTTATTATACCCCTTGCCGATTTTTTTTAATCAAGACATCTTTTACTTGTGTCTGTAAAGGGACATGTACAGATGTTGCGAGGAATGAGAAGGAGATTTATGCTCGTATGTGAGTGATGCGCTGTGTAGAGAGTGCAGGTTCAGCTAGTCTATATATTAAAATGCTAGAAAAGTTTAAAGGTTTGTGGCCAAGCCTTTCGACAACCATAAGTGTTAGAGACGTGCTGTTTTCGCTGGTCGATTCCAAATTTTGTGTAGATTTGGCAGTTCCCATTCAATTTTTTTTAAAAAAATCTTTATTTTTCTATTCCACATTTTAGGTGTCATTTTGATCCTATTATTTTAATATTGCAACTAGGTTGATAACCTTGTGAAAAGCAACCAGTAGAGAAGCTATGTATAGCGGGTTGAAGAACATTTCAGGCGCTTTACTTTAATCTGAATGACAAAACATATGCACGTTTGTAACTGCGAAGGCTTGTGGACCCACAATGAGGCGTACTCACGTCTGATCTGAAATTATAAGAAAAAATGCATTTGGTATCATCTATCACTTATCCAAGTTTTCCACAAACTCCCCCCAGCATTCTATACTTAAAATACTACATTTATATGTTTGTCTATAGCAATTCACTGCCTTTCTTCTTGTCCTTTATATGTGTTTCTAAAGTGACTTGCACAGATATAGTGAGAAGTGGGAAGGAGATTGACGTTCATATTGGAACTATGTACTGTGTAAATAGCACAGGCTCAGCTAGTCTACTGGTAACGTATTACAGACGTTTAAACTTAACTGTATCTATCTCATGTGGAAAAGGAACATGAAAAGTGCCTCTTTTTTTGCTTGACAAAAATAATTAATTCAAACGAAAAAACTAAATATGAGCTTTCATTCCCGTTCCTTCATTACGAAACATTAAAGTCAATTTCATTTGTCTAATGGAAAACACGCGCTCTTTGACTCTTGTTATTAGACCGCAACCAGAATCTCTCTCTCTCTCTCTCTGTCTTGCTCTTTTTCTTTCGTTCTCACACAGACATGCACACACACACACACACACACAACACACGAATGAGCAAACGCTTTCGATGTCTGCAACTACCAGAAGAAGGTCTTTCAATTTTCCGCTGAAACCATGGGAGAAAACCTAGAAATTTCTTGATTTCTACAGTCTTCTTTCCTCTTTTCTTTTCTTTCTTTTTTAATCTTAGACACTTTCTCTCACTATCAATGTTCTCTACGCTCTCTAGAAGTTCCCAGAATGAAGAATATTCTCTTGCTTTTGTTATATGAGACACGGGTTTGTTGTTTGTTTTCACTGTTAAATATGTGCCTTACTGTCACTGTTTGGAGTACAACAGCCACTGTTAGAATAAATTAAACAATAATACATCCAAACGTACTATTTGACAGTGTGTACAGTACCTTAAAAAAAATATTACAAGGTTCTACACGTGTTCCCAACATTACGTGCTGTCTGCAAACTACTCCAGACGATAACTGCGAAGAAGAAGAAATCGTCAACCATTATCAAAGATCGTCAAGTAACGAAGAATAATGAAGTCAGGAATATTTCTCGATAAAAGGAGCCCAAAAGGTATCAGTCTTCACCGATTGATCATCTCTACTCACTGGAGACCTGGTATCTGAGAGCTCCTTTATCCTTATCATTCTCTAGAGCGATTGGCCTCTGAGAGAGCTCCTTTATCCTTACACTCTCTAGGACGCCTGGTCTCGGAGAAATGTATCCTTGAAGAAATAAAATGTATCCTTGGGACGATGCATTGATTTCAAGAAATTAAAGGTATCTTTGGGACACTGAATTGATTTCAAGAAATTAAATGTATCTTTCGGACGCTGCGTTGATTTCAAGAAATTAAAGGTATCCTTTGGACACTGAATTGATTCAAAGAAATTAAATGTATCCTTGGGAGACTGAATCGATTTCAAAGTCAAAGGTATCTTTGGGACGCTGAATTGATTTCAAGAAATTAAATGTATCCTTTGGACGCTGGATTAATTTCAAGAAATAAAATGTATCCTTGGGACGATGCATTGATTTCAAGAAATTAAAGATATCCTTGGGACGCTGAATTGATTTCAATCAATTAAATGTAACCTTGGGACGCTGAATTGATTTCAAAAAGTCAAAGGTATCTTTGGGACGCTGAATTGATTTCAAGAAATTAAATGTATCCTTTGGACGCTGGATTAATTTCAAGAAATAAAATGTATCCTTGGGACGATGCATTGATTTCAAGAAATTAAATATATCCTTGGGACGCTGAATTGATTTCAATCAATTAAATGTAACCTTGGGACGCTGAATTGATTTCAAAAAGTCAAAGGTATCTTTGGGACGCTGAATTGATTTCAAGAAATTAAATGTATCCTTTGGACGCTGGATTAATTTCAAGAAATAAAATGTATCCTTGGGACGATGCATTGATTTCAAGAAATTAAATATATCCTTGGGACGCTGAATTGATTTCAATCAATTAAATGTATACTTGGGACGCTGAATTGATTTCAAAAAGTCAAAGGTATCTTTGGGACGCTGAATTGATTTCAAGAAATTAAATGTATCTTTGGGACGCTGAATTGATTTCAAGAAATAAAATATATTCTTCAGACGCTGCATTGTTTTCAAGAAACTTGCTTCTAGGCATATGTTCTATGAAAATCAATGTGTTCTTGATGTGTATCAATCAAGGTTAAAATCAGAAGTGATTCACTTTTATTATTTCCGATTATAATAAAGGGTTAATGTAATAATTAACACTTATGACCAGGGTAGATACACTTATTTATTAAAAACAAAACACAGTGTTCCGGTTTCGACAACTTAAACTTATCTTTATCAGACACCAACATCAGAGTTACAGTAGTGTCGAAACTGTTACATTAAGTTGTCGAAACTGTTACACTGAATTTTAGTCTAGCGAGTTCCAGAGCCGTGATGGATAGAGTTGAAAGGGTTAATGTACGAAATTAAATCTATTCTTGTGACTTTGAATATATTCCGAAAATAAGTATTCTTTTATATCTCACTGTTTTGGCTTTGGTAAACGTTAACAGACAGACAGACGAACGAATATGGTTATTCAATAAGGCGTCCTATAGTTATGCATAGCATGGACTGCAAGTCAAGTAATTATGACGTTCAAGATTTTTTCTCTTTTTAAAACATGAGCAGCAATACAATTAAACAGACGGATAATGAATGGATTGAGTTTTATTTTAATTTTAGAAAAAAGATTGGTTGAAAGCAAAAGAAAGTTTCCCCCCTTTTTTTCGTTAAAGTTCACTCTTCGTTTTCATTATAATCTGGAAAGCGAATCGATTGCGATGTCCAATTTTCGCACTTACCCAGGAGACCTTATTAGGATCTTGCTTTATTGAAAATCTACCCCCATCTCTCCAAGAGAGCAACGCTAGAAGCAATTTCTCCATCGCCACAGCGTTGTCATGTCTCTTGACTTGATTTTTTTTTATTCTTGAAGTTCAAATTTTGTTTTTTTTTTCTTCTTCTTTTCAACTTTCTTCGTGCCCTTTATTATCATCCAATAGAGACTTGTGTGTGTGTTAACGGAAGTCTACGTAATGAGTACGCCATAATTAGCCGAGCTATGAATTCCGGGGGAAGTTTGGGAGCTTTTCCCACAGAAAATAAGTTCTCAACGGGTAAGTTATGAACACATGTGCGGTTCCCAACCTTTACTTCTCGTTCATATCTCTGAAAAAGAAAACTTTAAGATCTACAATATTATTAACCAGTGGCGTTGATGTCTTTATAACTTTGGGAGGAGGATACATTCAGTATGGGTTTTGTTGCCAGATAATGTATATAAAAAGTGGCGTATTTAGGATTTTGTTTCTGGGGGATGTGCACAACATGGGGAAGTAGTAGGAGGGGGCAATTGTCCACCTGAATTCGAGAATTAAATATATTTTAATCGACTGTCTACTAATATACTATGAAAAAACGTGAAACTCGTATGTCGTGAAGGATCTTACCCCCCAGGCAAATCTGAAATGATACTCCTGCAAACACACGTTGAATATTTGTTATCTCATTTCAACTTCGTTTTACCAAAAAATGAGAATATTCAGTTTTATTTGTGTACGTTTTTACCTGAAAGAAAATGTTGAGACAAGTTGAGGTTGAAATATACTGATTGAAGTTTCAATAGCAAGAATTGCATACTGGTGAATCTTATGTGATATGATACAAAAAATTTAGAAGTGAATCTAACCTTTTATTCTATTCATAGACGAAAAAGGAAGTATCCTCTTGGCTACCTAATTTCCCATGCTATTTATTCTCCCTTCTTGATTTTCTTTAATTCAAACATTTATCTTTCTTTATAACTAAACGATGTAAGTATTCTTTTGCTATAATAAGTAAAGTCCCGTTATGTTGATATCCGTGGAAGTTGATGTGGAACACCAGTTTCGCTTATCAGCTTCTCTTAGTTTTGATGTTACTGATGACGGCCGACTCGAATCACAACTAACAACGCTTAAAAGTATGGTAGGAGAAACGAAAGAAAGTAACAACTAAGAAAAAGAAACAGAAGGATAGAATGGACGAAATAAAGAAAAAAAAGAACACAGGTCTTACACATAACGAAATTTGACAAAACAGTATTATTTCTGAACAAAAGAGCATAAGAAAATGGAAAGTCAATGAAACGTATGGGCAAAATGTTCGGTACTGGGCTAATACAAATCTTTAGTAGATAGATGCATCAAAGATGCAAGATGCAGGTTAAGGTAATGGTGCGGTATGGAATATGGGGCGATAAACTTATTGAACCTGTTTTCATTGATGGGACCTATTGGACCTATTTTCATTGATGAGACCTTGGATGCTGCACAATATGGAGATATGCTTGAAAACACTCCTAGGAGACTTTTGTTGAACGATGAAGGGTGATTTCATCAATATTGCAACAAGATGAGACATGCACGCATTATGGTCGAAATGTAATCGATGGCTCAATGAACACTTTCCCGCTTGCTGGTTAGGTCGGCATGGACCAGTTGAGTGCACAGCAAGGTCCCCAACCTAACTCAGTTGGATTTCTATCTTTGGGGGCACTTTAAAGCTATTGTCTACCAGTGTAAAATTAATGACATTGGCTACCTGAAAAGGAGAATCATTAGGGCCTGTGAACAATTATCACGAACTATGCTTCGCAGAGTGCACAAGCACTGGTCTCACGGTTAAGGATATGCATAGAACAGAACGGAGGATGTTGAACATGTCATGTGATTCTAATTGTCTTATATGTGTTAGCTCTCTCTTTTACTGATTATTAAAGAATATGTAATGTGAGATGTTACAAAACTTGTTTTTACTTTATCTTTATTCTTTAATTCGCACAGCACATTTCACAGCATTTCACACATAACATATCCCAAATCTATTCACAGCTTGAAAACTGTTACTGGTTTTGGAAAAATAACATCACCATTGAGTTTCTCTTCGAATGAGGATGTTGTTTAATATGTCAGACGGCCATGTTGCTATTTAAAATAAACAAGTCGATTTCAAGATAGCAGACGACAATCTTAAACACGTTATAATGTTTTGCCCCTCCCACCAGCATTGATCGCAATTGACTTCGGATCGACTGCATTGATAGTTAAATTCTATATGACCCAGAGAAATTTAATCAAGACTTTTGTATGAGTTCTGTAGGTCGCTTGCGACATAATTATACTCTTACGTCTAAACCATCATTTTGGTGAACAATAACTAGAAAAAAATGTAAGAAAAATCTGCAGAGTGAAAATATTTCATATACATACTACGTAAGTTAAAGTCAATCTCCATGCTAAAATGTTTCACATACATACTAAGGAAATTAATTTCAATCCCCATGCTAAAATATTTCACATACAGTGCTGGAAATTGGTATAAAGGCAGAGGGACATTTGATAATACAAGGAGGCAAGAATGCCGAGGATGGATAAAGATGATATATTTATAAAGTAACATTGTAGACTGTACAAAATCAAAAGCATATCGTTTGCTAATATGTCACTGGCATGCATAGTTTACACAAAAAGCGAAATGAGACGATTGTCGGGTGGAAATTGGTATAAAGGCACCCACGATTACTTGTTGTTTGGGGCTCTCCCTACACGTTCATCATTACTCCTGATGCCACTTTGAGAATCAGCTGACATAGTGCGATAAGAGAAGGGCGGGTGCAAACGTCTTTGAGCTGTTGTGTGGGCCATGCCTCGTGGAAAATTGTTATCGAGTGAGGAACAAGCACGTGTCTGTGCGTACAAGGACACGAGCCTGTCAAATGGGCAAATTGCAAAACAGCTAAATCGTTCAAGTTGTGTAATTGATAATTACGTTCGATTGGGCTCACAATACGGAAAGAACGGGAAGTATGGTAGAACAAGAAAACTTTCGGAGACTGCGAAACGATTAATTGTGCGCAAGGCAAGGGCCGGAAATATGTCATCTTCCCAAATTGTGGCTGATTGCAACTTACCTGTCACATCCAGAAGAGTGCGTCAAATTTTGAATCAAGATCCACATCTTATATTCAAGAAACAAAAGTGTAAACCCCCCCTTAGTGCGACGCACAAGCAGGCGCGACTCCAGTTTGCGGAAACACATATGTCGTGGACATCCAAATGGAATCACCTTGTGTTTAGTGATGAGAAGAAGTTCAATTTAGATAGTCCGGATGGTTTTCAATACTATTGGCATGACCTTAGGAAAGAGGAGCAAGTGCAAATGAGCAGAAAGTTTGGCGGAGGAAGTGTTATGATTTGGGCAGCGTTTTGTGTTAAAGGTACATCCAACATTGCATGGCTCAACACCAAAATGAATTCATCTACGTATATAGAGATGTTAGAAATAGAATTGGTGCGGATGTATGAGGAGTTAGACGATCAGACCCTGATTTTCCAGCAGGACAACGCTGCTAACCACAGGGCAGCAGCAACCCGACTGTGGTTTGAAGGTAAGGGCATCAAGGTTATGGAGTGGCCAGCGAGAAGCCCGGACCTTAACCCGATAGAAAACCTCTGGAGAATCCTTGCGCGCAATGTTTATCGCAATGGCCGGCAATTTGGGACGGTTGCTGAGTTGAAAAACGCGATACAAGAAGAGTGGTCAGCTATTCCACTGCAACAACTAACATATCTCATAAACACAATGCCGAAGCGTATATTCCAACTCATTCAGAAGAAAGGAGGGTCAATCAAGTACTGAACATCTATTTTCCTTTCTGTACCGTACACTGTATTTTTATTTTTTGCCAAAGACAATGGGTGCCTTTATACTAATTTCCACCCGAGAATGGTCTAATTTATATTTTTGTATAAACTATGCGTGCCAGTGACGTATTAGAAAAAGATGTGCCTTTTATTTTGTGCAGTCTACAATGTTACTTTGTAAATATATCATCTTTATCCATCCTCGGCATTCTTGCCTTCTTCTATTTTCAAATATCCCTCTGCCTTTATACCAATTTCCAGCACTGTACATACTAAAAGGTCGGTAGCCAGACCAAAAATGTAGAGGGAGCCCGACCCAACCATATTATAGTTCATCACCATATTATAGTTCATTTGCAAGCCTACCGGGAAAATTTTAGGGGCCCAGTGAAAATTTAGGGGGCACCCGAGCCCACCCCCCCCCGTGAATACGGGCCTGCATACTAAGGAAATTATAGTCAATCTCCATGCTAAAATATTTCACATACATACTAAGGAAGTTAAAGTCAATCTCAATTCTAAAATATTTCACATACATACTAAGGAAGTTAAAGTCAATGTCCATGCTAAAATATTTTACATACATACTAAGGAAGTTAAAGTCAATCTCAATGCTAAAATATTTCACATACATACTAAGGAAGTTAAAGTCAATCTCTATGCTAAAATATTTCACATACATACTAAGGAAGTTAAAGTCACTCTCTATGCTAAAATATTTCACACACATACTAAGGAAATTAAAGTCAATCTCCATGCTAAAATATTTCACATACATACTAAGGAAGTTAAAGTCAATCTCCATGCTAAAATATTTCACATACATACTAAGGAAGTTAAAGTCAAGTAAGTTGGTGGTGGACAACATCATGTTCAGTGGGTTTTCTCGGATACTGCCGTTTCCACTCATTTTCCCATTACACCCATTCTTCCATTATCATTCTCCTTGCCTTAATCATTGTCTCCCTTAGCCTAAAGGATATAGCTGATCGTGGGACGTTAAACTGCAAGATTTCATTTCAATAAAGGACGAAACGCATTTTTTAAAGTTAAAATCGTTGTATAATACATCAAGAATTTTTCAAATGACACGTGTTGCTAATCCAACCTTACTGTTTATCTCATCTGTAACATTAGGAATTGAATCCTGAGTTATGCGCAGTATTTGACTCTGGGGATGCATGATTTGTAAAGTTATTTTCCATTTTTTTTTAAATCTAAACTGCACAGAAATTTCGTTTATGATGCTTTTTTATAAGAAAAAAGAAAACGATTCGCTTTTTTTTGTTTGTACATATGAACGAACTGTTTAAAATAATAATTCCGGATGAACATTCAGCATTCACACAAGAGGATTGCATTCTATATTCACAGTAGATAGCAGCTGTATGTAAAAGCGTTATTTCATTCTAGTTTTTGCTTGATTTTATTTGACATTTCTTTTTATTAAAAAAAACCATTGAATTCAAAACAAACAATGTATTATGTTTTTTGTACTTGGTAAAAATTACGACCTCATTCCAATTGTTGGTTTCATAAAAAAAGAGCAGCGTTTGATAGTACCACATGCTTATCGAGTATCTTTATTGTTGCAATCTGAGCAATGCACACATGTGCTGTGCGCTCAAAACGAATGAAAAGAAAGTAAATTTTCATGTTGGTCCCACTGTTCATTCCGAACAGACGTTTATGACGTAATAAAATCTGTGAAAGTAACAAAGGTATTGGGGTTTTTTGAGGCCGTTTTAGTAACATCGCGGGACACAGGATATGCTTGCTATAAGCACTCATTCTAGTATAGACGACATCAAACTACGTACATTAACGGCAAATCTAGTATATAAACAATGTTAAAGGGTAGCTGCCAGGTCATGTCCAATGGGAAAATCATATTTAAGCAGTGGATTAAAAAATACAGTTTTTTTTTTCTTTTCATTATACAATAGATCAGGGTTTCTCAACCTGGGGTTTGCGAGAGGCTTTCATGAGTGTGTGAAGATAAGCAGAAGAGATCAATATAATTAGAATCTAATTTAGAAAAATATTTTTTAAATATTATTTTGAATTTTGTTTTGATAAGCATATTTTTATTTTTACACATACTGTTAAAAAAAATAGATCTACTCAACATTTTCAACAGGTGTAGACATTTTTTAATGTAAGAGGTATGATCAGCGTTGAATTCAGCCTTTTGTACAAGAGGCCAATAAAAATTTAAAGGGGGGGGGGCTCCGTTCTAGATTGCCATAGAGCAGCAGGAATCTGTCGCAACAAATCTCGCAATTTCTTATTGTCAGGTTTGTTGCAATAAACAACATGTCATTTTCCACTAATTAGTGTTGTAAAGCGTTCGTGTGCGTCTGTATCGTCTGTTTGTTAATTAGAACAATTAAGATTGGACAAAAAAAGAATTATTTTTTTTATAAAAAAATCTTTGCTTTAAGACTTTAATTTCCAAACAAATTAAACAGAAAAAAAGCAAATATTTCAATGCATATGTATAGATATTCTAGGGGGGCGCATATATATTCTAGAGGGAGCTCAGCACCCCGTGAACATACCTGAATTCAACTCTGGGTACGATATAAAACTAATGAGAACTGCATATGGGAAAACCAGAAAAATACAAATACAACAAAACCTGATTATTAAAATACAATTAAAATCGAAAACTCTAATATGCAATAGTTGTGTTGCGTTTGTTGTTAAATCAACAATGGACAACTTATTTTGTCAGCAATCAGTGGCGTATTTACGATTTTTTCGGGAGGGGCTTTGCTAACTTTCGGGGGGGCTTTGCCTGAAAATGTGAAAATTCTGCAAGATATTTCATATACTTTACTATAGTAAGTAAGATTTCAGGGGGGCTTAAGCCCGGAAGCCCACCTAAATACGCCACTGTCAGCAATAAAAGTAATTAATTTATTTAGGATCTTTTGATGTTCTTTACAGAATTCTCCATATATGTGTGTGAGCGAATGCTAACTCAAAGGCCTCTCCAATTTTTTTTAACAACTGTCGATTTTTTTAAACAAAAGTTAGAAATCACTTTATTATTTATCATGCGACCCAAAATTATGGTATATGTATTTGAAGTTTTAAACTTTTCAAACAGCCTCCATTTTGAAACAGTACATATTACAGATTTGATATTTGTAATATGAATTAACTGAAAATGAAATGAAATCTTTAAGTTTAACGTCCCACGGTTATGCCGGTTAGGATAAAGGAGACGGTGATAATGAGAAATGAGTGAAATTGTGGAATGAAGAAAGTGGGAGGAAACGGGAGAACCCCGAGAAAACCCACGAGCACGATGTTTGTCCACCACAAAGTTCACACGGCGCGAGCTGGGATCGAACCAGGGACCCGAAGCACCGGAGGTGAACGCTCTACCACTGAGCCACCGCGCCCCCATGAATTAACTGAAATGAAATCTTCAAGTTTTACGTCCCACAGCTATGCTGGTTAGGCTAAAGGAGACGGTGATGATGAGAGATGAATTAAATGGTGGAATGAAGAGTGGAAGGAAACGGGAGAACCCCGACAAAACCCATGAGCACGGTGTTTGTCCACCACAATGTCCACACGGCGCGAGCTGGGATCGAACCAGGGGCCCCAAGCACCGGAGGTGAACGCTCTACCACTGAGCCACCGTGCCCCCATGAATTAACTGACCATATTTGGTTTTAATTCATTCGCTTTTAGGAAAGTTACTGTATTCACTATATAAAAGAAATGGATTTTATTACTATAGAAATAGATGGATATTATGAGATCTCCGCAATAGGCATATTAAAACTCCCACACAAGCTTTTACAAACCAGAAATTACCAGGGTTTTTGCTGGCAAGAGAATAACCACTGCGATATATTAATGGGAAGTCATGGGTTATTGAACCTCAAATTCTACATGAAATGGGAAGCAGGGTGCTTAATACTGAAGCAGGGGTAAAAATGTGGGGGAACGCGGCTCCTCGAAAAAATATGTACGGCATTCCTAGAGTTCCTAAACAAAATACAATGGGCAAAGTTAGGCTTGACGTCATGCCACGACCTATCGTCCCCCCACGTTTTCAGATACACTTTTACTCCTGTACTAAAGCACTTGCCTCTGGTCGAAAATGCCCAAACTGGCGAGCCCGGCTCTTCTGTGAGCCTTCACTGCCTTTAAAATGTATAGAGCTACGACTTCATGTCAATGTTGCCGAAACATTTACACAAAAAGTCAATAAATAAGAGATTTGAAAAGAAATCCAATTTTGGGTGAAAACTCGCTAAAAATAATGTGTTGGTTTCACTGTTTATATGAACTATTTTTTCAACTTTCAGATGTGATTTATATGGCTTACGTTTTCAACAAGGACAAAGGTCTTGTATTACTATTTATAAACCTACACACTAGGAGCAATTTCTGAATGGATTCCTAGAAAAAATTAGGGTGAAAGATTCTCAGTTTACCCTCTCTGGGGTTTTGCAGCACTTACCTGGGGCAGCTT
Source organism: Thermobia domestica (assembly GCF_964235325.1). Lineage (NCBI taxonomy): Eukaryota > Metazoa > Arthropoda > Insecta > Zygentoma > Lepismatidae > Thermobia > Thermobia domestica. The sequence continues at coordinate 21,452,732 of NC_137469.1, read as the reverse complement.
TAGCTTTGGCATATAGGTGTGTAGCGTGTGTGCTACGTTGGTCACGTTTAAACCCTTCAAAAGTTGAAGTTTGGATGATGTCTTTAGAGGATGAATTACCATCAGGAGACGTCTTCGGTGTTGAAGCTGGGATAATGTGTGATATTGTGGACTCAGGTCTTGAAGTGGATGTAACAGTGGTGTATTGAAGAGGTGCTGAATGTAAAATTGTTCTTGCTGGTGTTGTTTTTCTTTCTGCTTGTAGAATTTGTTGTATTTACGGACATCCGGAATAATTAACAGGAAGAGAGCGCCTTTACAGTTGACACATTTCGCTGTTGTGTCTCTGGTCTTCTTTTCGCATTGGTACGTCCAATGAAAGCAGGTGCAATTAACGCACCGAGGCAGAGTTTGGCAAGTTGTTTGTGAATGCCCAATTCTTTGGCATTTGAAGCATTGCTAGTAATGTTTCTTTTTTTATAGTGGCTTTATATGAACTCTCATGTGTAGCAATAAGTCTTCATTGAAGATTCTAGTAGCTTATAGTCTTCTTCAATGTAATCAAGAATAGTGGAATGGAAACTTTCCCTTTCCCACCTTTACGATTCTGGGTTCGAATTTGTGAAACGGAGAATATTGGGTAATCCTTGAGTGCTGTTCTGATGCCTATAATGCTGGTTCAATTGGAAGGTGGCGAATAACTGCTTTGTTGCTTTGTTTTCTTCTTGATTACGGTGGCATATTGTAGTTTGTTGTAGGAATAAAAGTTTCTTCCTGAGGCTCGCAGTTTTGTGTATCTTTCATGAATAGGAAAGAGACTTCTTTGCTGCAACCTTTAGTTATTAATTGTTGTAATTTATAGCCCTGGGTAGGAGAGCAATCATACGAGGGTCATTGCAAAAGTAATGGCAACTATTTTTTTCCTCGAAAATGGTAAACAATTAAAAAAATCTAAAATATACAAATCGAAGGTAGGTTCATATGTAAACATTACACGTAAGGAGATGGATGTACACTCATGTCCAAAATTATTGTCCCATATCTATAACTGTCTTCTTCTAAGAATATAATTTGATAATGTTTTTGCAGGGTATTTTTAATACTAATACTTTGTGTATAATCAGAAAATACATATTTGTGGTAAATTTCATAGGAAAAGAGTTATAAATACGAAAATTAGAATGAGTAAAATAAAATGTTGCTAAATGGACAAGGAAAATATATTTTTGTTTTATTGTTCTTATTTACTGCTCTTTTGACATGAAATTTGCCAAATACATATCTTTGTCGATTATACACGTACTAACATTGTAAGAAATACCGGGCGAATTCGTTATCAAATTATATTCCTACAACAACATATTTATAGACATGCGACAATAATTTTGGACATGAGTGTACACACACACCACCATAAAGATATAGCACGAGAAAAAACAAACGAAAAAATTTGTCGTTCCAAAAATGTTTCTGTCAATTGCAACTGTACACAATAGTACATTACAAACTACGTGCATTCCATAGCATCAGGAGTCTCGCTAAGAATCCACAAGATGTTAGGGACTCTTAAGATGTCACAGGTACGTGTTCCTGCCCTGTACTATTGTGTACTGTTGCAATTGACAGTAAAACACGTTTGAAACGACAAACTTTTTTCGTCTTCTTTCTTGTACTATATCTTGATGGTAGTGTGTATATTCAACTATCCTTCCATTTGCATATTTCAAATGTTTTTTTTTTCGTTACCATTTTCTAGAAAAATAATAGTTGCCATGACTTTTACAATGGTCCTCGTACATTATACTCACTGTTTGTATGTATTGGTCACGTCTATACCTCTCCAGCGTGAACTTATTACTTTGAATGAAAATGCACATGAAACTCGATGTGTGACTTTTCTGTAAATCAATAGTTACATTGACAGCTGATAGTGTTTTTCAGGGAAATGTGTTTCGTCTATACATTCATTTTCCAGCAAAACAACACATCATTTGACAGTACAATGAAAATCCGAGGGTGCGAATGGGATGAAAATGCGTGGTCGAGTGAGCGGAGAGCCATCTATTGTCAAGTTTTCTCGTTATGTAAAAGAGAGAAGTCATATCAGGCTGTCGAATCCAAATGTCAAACCCCCAGTAGAGATAATATTTGGTGTATAACATACACTGCAGAGAACAGTATGTCTTTAAATCTCTCAACATGACTTTTTTCTTCAAACATCCTTGTACGAGGGCAAATCCTTGGAGAGGTGAAACCTACATATATATGTATTTTATATATTCTTTTAGTTGATGCAATTAGTATCGTAATCAGTAAATTAGGTAAGTCCTTACATTTTCGGGGCGGGAAGCTAAAATCTACAAACTTGCGGATCTAAAGGGGGTGGGCAGAGGAGGCCGGCCCCTCAGTTTTTTTAAATTATAAGAATAATTTAATCAATTATTTATACATTTTTTAAACTTTATAGTAAACTCGTGATATACGTATCATAGTCTGGATCTGGATGCCCCCAGCTTTTAGTTTCTACATCCGCCACTGAACTTATGACCTGTTTATTTGGATAAATGACTTGAAAAGCTAGACCAAATACTTACAATATTTTTAACTACTTCGCTGAAGGAACCCCTCTCCCTTTATGTTTTCCCACAATACATTCTAATTAGTACAACATTGTATAGGCGTAGTGCGTTTTGATCGGTTTAACATAGTGTTTGCCCATATTATTTGACACACCTTGACAATGATTGATTTCAATCCAAGGCGAAGTAAGAAACACTTTCACTTTATTGGGTAATACACATATATTTAATTTACTAAAAAGTATAATATTTCGCTAACAATTTACGAAGAACTGTTCACAACCATTTAACTCTTTTTCATTTTAAAGAAGTATTTAGGATTTAGAATTTAGATTTCTGGGTTTTTGGCATTTATGGCCATGTTAGCCCGTCACCTATGAGGGATGATGTAATTCGGCGAGCACATTATCCGAGGAAAGGTAAGGAATTAAGAGGCCTGGAATCTATATGTTAGGTACTACCCCGGCATTTGCCTGGTGTCAATGAGGACAACCCAGGAAAACCTCATTCCGAATGGCTGGCCAGAAAAAGCTTTTTGCAATCATTCGACCGAGTGCCCCGATCGAGAATCGAACCCGGGACCGCTCGCACAGAAGGCGAGAGTGTTAGCGACTGCGCTACTCTGGGCCACTCCACTCTACAGAAATAATCTAATAACAGTGTAAGAATCTCTATATTTTAGTGTGTGTTGCTTATACAAACATTCTAACTGCAAACACATGCTATTGTTCATCAACACAGTTACAAGCAGACGATAGCAGGAGGATACAGGAAGACATGAAGCCAGCTCGGCGGAAACCGAAGATAGACAAACTTTCCAGAGGACACCCCATTAAAGAGAACCACCAGAAGACCAGAGTATCAGTTCACGACTGACCGCTAACCTTACAATACCTTCTCCTGAGGTCGCTGTGGACAAAGGAGTTCCTAATCCTACCTTATCTCCGGAGGCTGCAATGGGCAAAGGAGATTCCCATACAAACCTAACCTTACAACCCTCATCATCCGAAGCCACTTTTGTGTGGTAAGGATTCACTTGGAAATATTTATATTTTTTATTTACAAAGAAACTTTGTAAACCATTAAAGAAGATTATTTTTATAATAAAATTGGTGAGGGGCTATTCCGAAATGTTTATTAACTGTATCGAGAAACTTGTCAACAGAAAAGATCTGTGACCATATTATGAAACCTCCCGCAAATGGAGAACTTATTTTTCATTTATCGATATATCAATACAAAAATATAACATTAGAAATATAAAACATCAAGTATAGGTTATTTAGGGCACTTGCATTTAGTCCTATTTATCAATTAAAGTAGATATTTATACAGTAATGAGACAAATTTGCTAGTGCCTTCAACTTTTACAGTAGGAACTACAGAAAAAGATAGTTCCCACCATTAATGAAGTTACCGATAATCTTTATTTCCTAAGAATAACACGAAGTTTGTTCTGTTCAAAAATACTTTCGCACTTCACAAATACAAAATCCATTCAATAAATAAACGGATAAGTTGTATTTTTTTAAAAAAAAACACACAAAACTTCCACTAAGTTTGTGCTTCTTTGTTTGTTTGTTTGTTTTTTGTGAGGTCGTAGAATTACAGTTTAACCTCGTTAATCTAATTACTTGTTTGCTCAAGCTGTTCGGATTACTAAGGAATGCTGAAAGAAACGCCCGAAACAAGCTTATAATATTACCTATATTTACTAATAGTATGTAGGTAGGTACGATAAACTGAAAAATTACTTAATAAAGACCTACTACAAAATGAAACTTTGAATGTTACTGTTCTTTAAATACTACAGTACAGTAACTTTATGTAAAAACTAGTCATTTGAAAAAGTCTTGGTTTCCTGACCTCCTCTTTGGATGGACTTACGAAATGCGCAGTTGACGAAGGGTTAGGATCTGGTTCACTGGAATATCGTTTTCATCTGCCCAAGCCAAACAGGTTATGAAAGCTTGCATTTCCTCTGGATGTTTGATACTTTGAATTCATTGTTTTTTTTTTTTTACGTCGCTTTCTTCATCACCGTTCTCTGCTTCTTCTCGTACACATAGGATGATTTCAGCATCAGATAAGTGTTCATTGCCTAAACCTGCCTCTTATTCATTTAGCAACTCAGTAACATCTCGTTCAGTGATAACATAATCTGTCTGCTTATGAACAACCTCCAGAACATAAACAATGTTAGCGACAAAGGAAGCATCTAATGAATTTTCACTTGGTGGTCTTTGAGGAAGAGGCCAAAGTTTAGTCCAAGAGCTTACAATAGTCTCTTGAGAAGTATGATCCCAAGCTTTCACTAGATTTTTTTCACTGCATCTTTAATTTTCAAGCGTTTTATGGCAGTTTTTAAAGATTCACCTGAAGACTCCACACTGTAAAGCAAACTTCTTTTGCACCGCATTTTGATTCTGGAGATCACATGGCTGACTGAGAGGTAAGTACGTTGCGTAAATTTTCTTGTCATCGCCTACGAGTTCTTCTGCTGCCGGATGACCAGGGCAATTGTCCGAGAGTGAAATCGCCTTTTGGGAAAGGTTTATTGACTTAAGATGATTTCTAACAGAAGAAACAAATTCGTTGTGAAACGAATCAAGAAATAGTTGCCTATTCATCCATGCACTTTTTTTTGGCTGAAATACTTAATTCGTAGAACAAAGTTTTTAAATGGTCTTGGATTTCTACTTTCCTCGATCATTGACTTATGGGTTCCAGCAGTGTTGGAGCAAGGGAAAATGCTATTTGCTGTTTTCTTATCTTTCACCCGGCAGCTTCTTTTTCTCGCGCCAGATCAAGTGTTTTTTTTTTATACTGACTTCCAGTAAAGGCCCGACTCATCTGCCTAATATACCTGTTTTCGGTTAAATCCCTTTTCTGCGATTTCTTTTTGAAATGCGGTTTTAGAACTCTCAAAAGCACTTTCATCACTCGCAAGTTTTTCTCCGGTCACATTCAGCACAGTATGTAGTACAATACGTACTGTAGTTGCGTGCAGTCTGACGTGCGTTGCCAAGATGTCGTCGAAAAGGAAACATGTTACTATAACTCTAGAAGACAAGTGCAAGATTGTCAAACGACTGGACAATGGGGAAAGTTTAGGAAAAATTGCTTCCAAATCGTTTCTTAAAATTGCACACCTAACCGTTACCTGCACGAAAATTATCATTGCCCATCATTTCTCTGTAAAATAGATCTAGCCTTCTCTGCAATAAGGTCGCCACTTAGAATGTTATTTTTGTCCCCCTGCGGCACTAAACATGTGGAAAGAGCTTGTTCAACGTTCACATTTTCAGCCGTTCTCAAAGTTTGTCGCTTTCCTGGGCCACATTCCATACGAGAACGGCTTATCTCTCTTATTTTTAATGTCAAACACTGTTGATTTTCCAACACCGTGTTCTGAAGCAATTTTTCCTAAACTTTCTCCATTGACCAGTCGCTTGATAATCTTGCACTTGTCTTCTAGAGTTATAGTAACATGTTTCCTTTTCGACAACATCTTGGCAACGCACGTCAGACTTCACGCAACTACAGTATGTATTGTACTACATACTGTACACCGCTGAAAATGGACTGGCCTGATTAAACCCGACAGCTTTGTTCATGGTTGCATTGTTGTGACATGAAAATCTAAAAATACAATAAGTATGTATAGACGACGACTGAAGGCCATTCGGAGTAGCGCGGCGTTCGGAGTACCGAGCGTGCGGATTAACGAGTTTTAACTGTATTATCAGATGGGCCTGGCACGCTTGCCCCATTAACGGGATACTGGGAAACAGTGATGCCAATGTAGCCTACTTTTGGCTAAAACTAGTCTATTTTTGGCTAAATGTAGCCTATTTGAAGAGGCATTTAGCCATACAAATCTACTAAATGCTTATAGCCTTAATTATAGCTTATTTTATAAAATGGATTGTTGTTGATGGATTTTATCGTAATTTAAAATCATGTATGTTGCTTGTTAGTCTTTAGCGAATAAAATTCAACATTTCAAATTTTACTATAACTCACTTATAATCCTACACACAAAAAGGGGTTTGAAATATACAATGTGGGTTATAGGTTGGCAATTCAAGATCTAGCCATTTTTTGGGTAGAAAAGCTTATTTCTGAAGGTCAATTCAAGATCTAGCCAATTTTCTACAGAGGTTGTTAGCAATACTGCTGGGAATCAGTGAAACAAGATGGCGGCACCCTTACAGGTTTAGACCAACGTGGAGCAGGAGAATGTCATTAGATTTCTGTTAGATGTAGGGTTGAAACCAATCGAAATTCACCGTCGGATAACAGTGCAATATGGTGGACTGAACCAACACTAATATCCATGTTTGCTGTAATATTACTTACCGTAATATGCCTGTTTTTCCGTATCAACTGGCGTATGAGTCGACCTCTACAAGTCGAAGTTTACCTCTATAAATCGGATTTCTCTTGGTGTGACCTCGATAGCTCGAAGCTATAGCTCTGTGCTTTTACGTAGTTGTCATTGTTACTAATGTGTAAATGTAATTGTGTTTTACTCATGTCTATATTATATTTTATTCAGTTTACATTATGGCCAAGTCAGGCTGTTTTCTTTTTAATTTTATGTGTTACGTTCTTTTTTAATGTAAAAGCTCTTCATAATTTAAAATTAAAAGCACATTCAGTAATTTTTATAGTTGTGTAAATAATATATGTACATTATTTTATTTGTACTAGTCACCTTATTTAATTTAATGAATTATCACAACTTCGAATTCTAGGAGCTGAATGAACAAAACCTCCAGTTATAGAGGTTATATAGTCACTTTTAATGAAAAACACAGAACTTAGGTATCTTGAATATTTGTTGTTGCCAGAGAACCTTGTTTACTCCCAAAACTCGATAACTTGAATTATTATCTATTCCCGTCAGCTTCGAATTATCGTGGTTCCACTGTATTTACTCACAATGGACTTGGCTTACACTGAGAAAATATCCGTTATCCGGACAGTAGTATACTGTACAAATATACGGAATCCATATGTTTACTACGGAAATCTGTACAAAGCATACACTATCCATATACTAGATACGTACTGTTCTTTTCACGTTTAGATGTTACATCATGTCACTGCAGGATGTGTGACATCTAATAGTCTTCTTGATATTACATACGTATATGTTTGTTACATACGTGAGCTATATGTTTTATACGTTCATCTGTACGTGAAATCCTTACCGCCTATATACATTTCTTTCTTTTATATGGAAAGTACGTATAGATGGAACACTTATGGGTATGTCCATGGTAACTCACGTCACGTAATGACGTATATTTTGAAGGATACTAACCACAATAAACTTAAAAGCTACGTTTTTTTTTTAAAAAAAAAGGAAAGCTGTCATATTTATACAGATAATTACCAAATATCGTCATTTTATATGATACAGCAAACCCAGGAGAAAAGAAAATACTATAGTAACTCACGTTACAAATTTTTTCCCTACATTCAGAACCTGTGATTTTTTAGTCCTTTTTCTTTTGTCCTGGCATAGCTATGTGCATAAAATTACTATGCAAGATAGGGACACACACAATTTAATTATGACAAAGAAATTAAATTTTTATTTACATTTTATGACTACTTGTTTTAGTTGAATTTGCACAGAGACGGGTAACTCACGTTACATTTGTCAACGGTCTTTTTTTTATTATTAAGTATAAGCAACATACATTTATAATAATTTGAAATAAGCACAGTTTAATTAAATTGAACATTGAACTTTACTTTAAGAAAAGATTTCATCAGTTATATGAAATTTTACTTGGGTAACCGACAGAAAAAAGTAAGACCTATGTAATAATAAATAAGGCTTGCATAATATAATCAACATTAAAACTTAGTAGATGAAAGGTAACCTACGGGAAAAATAAGAAAATAGTAATTCTCTGAAAACAAATTAATGATGCCAGCTACATACAACTATGTTTTTTATCAAAATAACAACTTGACTAAAAATTATAACTATATTTCTTTCGTGAAATTTTGTTCCCTATTTCCGTGGACATACCCTTATACGGAAAGTATTATAAAACACATTTTCAGTTATATATTTGTTGCAGAATGTTACCTAAACAGCCGTACATTAAATCCAAAAACCACTACGCAACATACGTTTTGTTTCTCTGCGAATGACCCCGGAATTTTGATACACTCTGTATATTGAGCAAACCAGTTGAAACAAACTTTTGAATTTAGCTATAGACACACATAATGAATATGATACTATGGCAATCAAAGCCAGAGAGAATCCATTATTATCTTTGAATAAACTAAGTTTACATTGATAATTACGATAGCCAAGCTACTGTTTATCCTCAAATAATTATGTGGTTGATAGAAGATTATGTAAATTAATTGCGTACCTAAAATAATAAACAATTATTAGGTATTTGATTATGTACATTATTAGAAGAATTCCAAACATATCCATTTCCATAATAACAATTGAATAAACATACGCGAAGTTTTAAAAGAACGCGCTTCATGGAAAAACAATTGTTACAACAATAAATACGTCATCCTATTGTTGTTCATTAAAATCAACTTGTTCATTGGTTCTTAATGCCAATTTCAATCTTTCAGTTTATATTCAATTTGATGGAAGACGACTTTATCACTATACATGTATAACACATATATTTTCAATATAGTTTGAAAACTAATCATACGAAGGAAATTAACAAATTTTATGTGAATATTCAAAGCCATTCGTAAGATACATACTTTGGCGACTTTACAGTCCAATTTCAGAATACAAACGTAATTCCAAATATAAAACCATTATATTTTAAACTCTTTATTTCTAACGTATTTCACATTTAAAACAAACAATATATTTACAAATATTTTTGGTACCTGACTGATATCTATGGAAAAGATTTTCCACTTAATTAAACAATTCAAGCCGATCAAATTACGTTGCGTTTTAATTTAAAAATTTAATTTCAGTTTCGTAACAGTTTATAAAAGGTGTATTATTAAAACATTCCATAAATTCAATCTCTGGATATTGGTAGTAACAACAAACACATTTTACATTTCTATTGACGAGTTTTATTATTCAAATTACTTTTATTTTGCAGAAAATCTCACTTCTAAACCTCAGATATACAACGATGTTATTTAGAAAATTGTTAACAGTGAGGCTAGCTTTATGGTAAATGCTGTTAACACAATGATGGTTGTGATACTTTCCTAGGTAATATGGTACTGTGTAATCTGTGACCAGAGAAAAAATCACTTAAATAAACGCATTTTGTAGCAGAAAACAGTGGTGTATGTTATTAAACAAAAATAAAGTTAATGTTATATCCGGTATTGTCTTTTAACTTTCTTGTTGAATTGAATAACATACACCACTGTTTTCTGCGACAAAATATGTTTAGTGAATATTTACTGGCGTATGTTATTCATTTTAATAACTTACATCTATCATTATAATTTTAACTTTCTAATAAATCTTTCTAATAAACAATCTAATAAATGGTATTGGCACAATGCTGTTTGAGTTACTTTCCGAGGTAAATTGTACTTAAATGAAAAGTTCGTGTAACCCGTGACCAGAGAAGAAACTCTTCAATGAACGAATTTTGTAGCAAAAAACAGTGGTGTATGTTATCAGACTTAATAAGAAAGTTAGTTTATATCAATCATTATCTTTTAAATTTCTTGTTAAACTGAATAACATATACAACTGTTCTCTGCCACAAAGTATGTTTAGTGAATATTTACTGGTGTATGTTATCCAGTACAATAAGTTACATCCATCATTATAATTTTAACTTTCTAATAAATTTTAATAAATGATATTATCACAATGGTGTTTGCGTAGATAATATGTGAAGTATCTGTACTCTAATTAGAGCAAAAAAATCACTTAAATAAACGAATTTTGTAGCAGGAAACAGTGGTATATGTTATTAAGCTTAATAAGAAAGTTGATGTTATATACATCATTGTCTTTTAACTTTCTTGTTTGACTGAAAAACATTCACCACTGTTTCCTGCTACAAACTACGTTGACTTAAGTGAATATTTAGTATGTGTGTTATTCAGTTTAATAGGTTACATGCATTATTATAATCTTAACTTTCAAATGAATCTTAATAAATGTATTATCACAATGGTGTTTGCATTACTTTCCTAGGTAAGTAACAAAAAATTAGAGTAATCTGTGACCAGAGCAGAAAATCAGTTAGATAAACGAATTTTGTAGCAGAAAATAGTGATGTATGTTATTAAGCTTGATAACAAAGTTAATGTTATATCCATTATTGTCTTTTAACTTTCTTGTTAGACTGAATAACATACTCCACTCTTTTCTGCCACAAAATATATTTAGTGAATATTAAGTTGTGTATGTTATTCAGTATAATAAGTTACATCCATCATTATAATCTTAACTTTCTAATAAACAATCTAATAAATGGAATTGGCATAATGGTGTTGGCGTTACTTCCCAAGGTAGTCTGGTATTTATATAAACAGCTCGTGTAATCTGTGACCAGAGCAAAAAAATCACTGAAATAAACTAATTTTGTAGCAAGAATTAGTGGTATATGCTATTACGTTTAAAAAGGAAGTTAATCTTATATACATCATTGTCTTTTAACTTTTATGTTAAACTTAATAACATATTTTACTGTTTCCTGCCACAAAATACGCTGACTTTGTGAACATTTAATGGTGTATGTTATTCAGTTTAATAAGTTACATTCACACTATATTCTATATTTTATAATAAATCTTAATAAGATGTAATAGCACAATGGTGTTTGCGTTACTTGCCTAGGTAATATGGTACATAAACCTCCTGTAACTCATGATCACAGCAAAAATATTACTAAAATGAAGAAATTTTGTAGTATGTTATTAAGCTTAATAAGAAAGTTAATGTTATATCTATCATTGTATTTTATCTTTGTTGTTAATCTGAATAGCATACACCACAGTTTTCTACTACAAAATATGACTTTAGTGAATATTTAGTAATGTATGTTTTCAGTTAATTATAATCTGTATTCAGTTTAGTGAATTCCAATATTACAATCTTAACTTCCTAACAAATCTTTCTAATAAACAAGTTAATACCTTCTAAGTAATATAGTACTTAAATAAAAAAAGTTAGCGTTATCTGTGACCAGAGCAAAAACTAAATTAAATAAACAAATTTTGCAACAGGAAAGACTGGTATGTGATATTCAGCTTAATAAGAAAGTTAACGTTATATCAATCATTGTCTTTTAACTTTTTTGTGAAACTGAATAACATACACCACTGTTTTCTGCGACGAAATATGTTAAGTGAATATTTAGTGCTGTATTTTATTCAGTTTAATAAGTTACATCCATCATTATAATCTTAACTTTCTAATAAACAATCTAATAAATGATATTGGTACCATGCTGTTTGCGTTACTATCCTAGGTAGTATCCTAGGTATTTCCTACTTAAATGAAAAGTTCGTGCAACCAGTGAGCAGAGCAAAAAATCACTTAAATAAACGAATTTTGTAGCAGGAAAAAACGGTGTATGTTATTAAACTTAATAAGAAAGTTAGTGTTATGTCCATCATTGTGGTTTAACTTTCTAGTTAAACTGAATAACATACACCACTCTTTTCTGTCACAAAATACGTTTATTTTAGTGAACATAAACTGGAAATTAAGAGCTGGAGGAGAAAAATAGGTTAAGAATGAGGATTATTGATACCCCGTATGCAAAAGGGTGTGAAAATCAGAAAGTTAAGAGCTGGGGTATACATATAGGTTGGAAATCAGGATTAGAAATACCATGTACGTACTGAAAATTAAGAGATGGAGTAGACAAATTGAGAAGTATGATTAGGAATACCACGCATATATTAAACTGGATGGAAAAGTTGAAATTGAGGAATAAGTTTAGTGTTAAAATTAAGTGTACCACGTATATAAAGAAGTATAACAAACAGGATGTTAAAAGCTGAGTTAATGGAATATGTGGAAAATTAAGATTACGAATAGCACAAATAAATGAACTGCATAATTATGAATTCATTACCCAGGTAGTCTCTTATAGACATCAATTAAATCCTCCAAAAGAAGTACTATAACTTCCTACAGTGTCAAGAACCCAGAATCTTCAAACTAATCGTTATCCATTTGTGGTACTCGTAGCACTGATAATTTCTTACCAGCAGTGGCGTATTTAGGATTGCTATCTGGCTCAAGCCCCCCAAAATAAATTTGTTAGTTTTTCGCATTCCACGTATAACTTTAATCCTTCTTACCATTTCTAAGAATTTCATTGACTTTCCATTTTCTTATGCTCTTTGTTCAAATTTCATTACATGTAAGACCTATGTTCTTTATTTCTTTCTTTCGTCCATTCGGCTCTTCTGTTTCATTTTCTTAGTTTTTACTTTCTTTCTTTCTCCTACCATACTTTTGAGCGTTGTTAGTTGTGATTCAAGTCGGCTGTCGTCAGTAACACCAAAACTAAGAGGATCTGATAAGCGAAGCTGGTGTTCCCCATCAACTTGCACGATCTCAGCATAACGGGACTTTAGTTATTATAGTAAAGGAATATTTACAGCATATAAAGAAAGGTAAATATTCAAATTAAAGAAAATCAAGAGGAGGGGAATAAGTAGCAATGGGAAATTAGGTAGGCCAAGAGAATACTTCCTTTTTCTTCTATGCTTAGAATAAAAGGTTAGATTCACTGATAAATTTTTGTGTAAATCATATCACATAAGATTCACCAGTCCGCAATTCTTGCAAGTATTTTTTTTTTAACTTCAACTTGTCTCAGCATTTTCTTTCAACTAAACATATACACAGATAAAACTGCATATTTTCATTTTTTTTTTTCTAAAATGAAATAAGTTAAGTTGAAATGAGATCACAAATTTTTCAATGTGTGTTTGCAGGAGCGTAATTTCAAATTTGTCTCGGGGCTAAGATCCTCCACCGACATACGAATTTCACGTGTTGTGCGTAGCCCACCGAAACAAAATCCTAAATACGCCACTACTTATTGGTATATCTTTAATGTTGTATGAAGTGTCGATGACTCAAAACTTTGTGAGACCTATTTGTATATCATTTTCATAACCAAATGAAATTACTCAACACTTTGGAGAATCCATAAACAAGAAATCCTCCAATATTGTCCGCGATTTACGTTCGTTTATTTTTATTTTTCTCCTGTTTCTCCTGTTTTTTATCTTTCGTCTCTTATTACATTTCTTCCTGTTTGCTTCTTTTTGCATATCTACTTTTGCTTTTACGTTAAACGTGAAGGAACACTCATACGTATATATACACAATTGCCTTGCTGACCTCATTGGAAGCTGCTCTGACGTCACGTTGTACGTCACACACGAAACGCGAAGGTTTCGGCGGAATGCACAAGAACGGCAAGCAACCTGTGTGTGACTAAAAACGCTCTTGGTAGTGGTAAGCGCTTGGAAATACTTGCTAGTCACTTCCACGAGAATTGGAGAGAGAAAAAGATTTTGTGAAATTTGAAACCACGTCATGACGTTACAACAAGACAGAGAAGAAAACCTGTTTAAATATGAATCGAATGTCATTTGTTTCTTTTGCGTCATCACTCTTGGCCTAGAACTTCTTTTCTTTAAAACGAAAAACGTAGTAGAAATGAATTAAGTTGCAGTGATGGTTTGCGAAGTCAATACAAATAGATGAGAACATTTGTTTAGCGAATCCATAAGAAAAAGTTAAATGTACTTTTATGAAAGCTTACTTCTTTGTGCCTTGCTAAGGCATTATCAATGAGTGAAGTCTTGCCTAGGGCAAGATCGAATCATAATTGTCAAGTTTTACATTGCGTAAAATGCCATTGCAGATATCTCAGTCATAAATACATCCCTACGTACATTAAAGTTCAATTGTTTGGAGTTTCAATTTATTACAATGTCTCTTAGATAAGGTGAGAGGATTTATTTACCCTAACAGCACAGGATGTGCTAGGCATGTGCCATTTAGGTGTTCCAACTACTTTTTAGGTACCCAACACTTGGTACATATGGTATTCATGTGCTAAGTATGTACTTCAGCTATCTACAGTTTTAGGTACCTGTTACACCTAATTGCAACTATGCACCACAAATATAGCATTTATATACCTGGCTCAGATTCGCACTCTAACAGTCATTGTTTTTATGTCGTCACTTGGGACATATATCTTTCATGTTCTAGGTACGCCCTTTAGGTACATACTGTTTCAGATCCTCTAATAGCACAAGATGTGCTAGGCATGCTACATTTAGGTTTTCTAAATTCATCTCCCACATTTGATGCATTTGTTGCTTCTTTTTCTAAGCGATTGTGTACTAGAAGCAACAAACACATCAACTTTATTAGATCGCAACTGTCGCCGAAAAGTTGAAAGTGAATATGGAAGAACCATGAAATAAAATAAATAGACACTCGTCATTTTGTTATAAGATTACATGGTGAGTAGATTTTATCTGATCCCAAACGGTTATCGTCGAATATACGCGGTTAAAGGAGCATTCTGATTAACCAAATTCAAAAGATCTCAACAATTTATCCCTCTACAAGCGACATTGTTCTCATCGCCTCTGTGGCCAAGTCGGTAGAGCACGCGGCTATCCAAAGTTGGTGGTTCACGCCCACCTTGAAGTGCATATTTTTTACTTGTGTAAAGTGGTTTTTAGACTCACCTTAATGTAAACAAATTACGCATATAGGCGATTTAACATATTTTGGGGGAGTAATTTTGTGGTTCATTGACGCTTACGGCATAGGGAACATAACTAGAACGTACTAGGTACGTTCCCCAGGTACATGTCAGGCATGTGCCTATGTGCGGACATAGACTATGACTATCACTTGCCATACATGTGATTTCTCTCTCGGAGCTACATAAGGCACATACTGGGCACATTCCCATGTACCTGAGGGAACATGATAGGCATATGCCTGCTATGTGATTGTGCTGTTAGGGTATGGCCATAATCAAAATGAAAAGCTGAGAATTTTAGATATGTAGATCGTTTTCCTGGCTTACCCTTGACATCGTCAGAAGCAAGGATGGTGACTCCCAAACAGAATGTCTTTAATTACTAAAGTGTTATATAGGAAGACTTCTAACGGTCGAATACGTCACACAGTACGTGGCACATTGTACATTTGAAGACAGGAGTGACCATATGTGGATTTTTAGGGATATTAAGGCTTGTAGTAGAAGCACAATGGAAGTATCCACAGAAGTTCCCTTGGATTTTAATGGGATGTGCCTTTTACAGTAGAAACTTCAGAGATAATGGAAATATTCACGGGATTTCCCTTGGATTTTAATGTGATATGCCTTTTACAGTAGAAACTTCAGGGATAATGGAAATATTCACGGAATTTCCCTTGGATTTTAATGTGATATGCCTTTTACAGTAGAAACTTCAAGGATAATGGAAATATTCACAGTTTTTTCTTGGATTTTAATGGGATGTACCTTTTACAGTAAAAATAATAAATCTTTGAGTTTTACGTCCCACGATTATACCGGTTAGGCTAAAGGAGACGGTGATGGTGAGAAATGAATGAAATGGTGGAATGAAGAAAGTGGGAAGAAATGGGAGAACCCCAAGAAAACCCACATACACGCTGTTTGTCTACCACAAAGTAAACTTAGGGGGAGCTGGTATCGAACTCAGGACCCCATGCACCAGAGGTGAACACTCTACCACTGAGCCACCGCGGGCCCCCTTTTATACTAGAAACTTTAACGATAATTAAAATATCCACACGAATTTCCTTGGAGTTTAATGGGATGTACCTTTTACAGTAGGAACTTTAAGAATGATTAAGTATCCACACGATTTTCGTTGGGTTTCAATGGGATGGACCTATCACGGTAAATGCTTTAAGGATAATGAAAATATCTACTGGATTTACCTTTGATTTCAAAAGGATGTAACTTTCATAGTAGAAACTGTAAGGATAATTGAAATATCCTCGAAATTTCCATCAGATTTCAATGGAATATGCTACGTACAGTAGAAACTTCAAGGATAATATAAATCACGATCCAAAACACTACATGTCAAAAAGAAATCAAGTTCCGAACGAGTAAAAAAAAGTTACTAATATAGTCAAATCCTCCAGCCAAGGTAAGTAATGATACCGATTCTGCGAAGTTCTTGAAATAAATTTCCTCATTCTAAAGGTATTGTATGAACTTGGACAAAAATTAATTAACACAGCCAAATTCTTCAGCCAAAGGAAGTTATGGTATGGATTCTGCATGCATCCCAATCTGAAGAAAATTTGTTGGTGTTTCTAGTCATATTTTGTATTTATTCCTAACATTGATTTTTATTTCTGTAATTAACTCTCGCTGTACGAATCTTTACAAATATATTTTTCAAATGTTAATCTTTTAAAACAAGAGCTTCATTCTCATTTGTGGATGGGTGGGCCGTAGAAAACAATACTTTCTTTGTGATCAGAGATGTTTTAAATTTTATGGTGTCTAAATTTGTAGAATAATTGTAGGCTGTATGCAATTATAAGATGAAGTTATTAAACCTGCAACGTAAGGAGGTACAGATAAGACTTTATAATGATAAACTGTTAGAGCTAACAACAGTAATAAAGGGCTGGCTCATAGCCATGAGGTTTGCAGTAATTGGCTAGATTATGTGCAGTATATATGTGGATAGCCAACATTGTTAGGGTCGTCAAGTCTAGGAGGCTTAGGTGGGCGGGTCATGTAGATAGAATGGAAGAAAGTAGAAACACTTTCAAAGTCTTGACTGGAAGACCAATCGGAAAACGATCATTAGGAAGATCTAGGCGCAGATTGGAGGACAATATTAAGATGGATCTCGCAGAGATTGGAATACAAAGTAGAAACTGGACGCAGTTAGCTAAGGATAGAAGTCAATTGAGAGCTTTTGTGAACGCGGCATTGAACCTCCGGGTTCCATAGGCCATAGAGTTAGTTAGTTATATGTGGATAGCAGTGATAGGTATGGTCGTCAGGGTAGTATCGGTCTATGACATCGGTGCGTTGGAGTATAGCAAGAAAATGATTCAGTGGTGGGTAGACAAAGCGTAGTAAAGATAGAACTTGGTCTAGGAGCTCATGTTCGAAAAGGATGCATGTTTTGATCTAGTATTGCCGTAGATGGTGGAGATGCGGCAAAGAGTTGGAATTGCGCACGACGGTATATTTCAGCAGCGGGAATATCGAGATCAAAAGAGTAGGCCAGATGTAAGGTATGCCATTCGAGAATATTGAAACATTGCCATTCGAGGCGCTGGTAGAAAGACGGGGCTGCTGATAACTAGGCGAGATGACCGCATTTGATTGCTGGACGTATATATATATATATATATATATATATATATATATATATATATATATATATATATATATATATATATATATATATATATATATATATGTGTGTGTGTGTGTGTGTGTGTGTGTGTGTAAGTAACTATATTTGTGGCTTCATATCTCTTGAACCATTCGACCGACCTCGACCAAGGGGAGGTATATATAAATAAAACTTAACAACTCTTCACCCACGAGACCGATCTCGATGAAATTTTGCCAAATACATTAGTTTCGTGGGTGGGATGGTTTTTATAATTTCACTTTGACGGTGCAACTTAGGAGAGGAGGAGTGTATATATATCGTGGCCGAAAATGACCGATTAGTGCCGAATTCATAGTTTTTGGGGTCACACTTTCAGTGTCATTTAAATCCAAATTCACTTCTTTATGTCAAAAATGAAACGTATTCTCCCCGTGCACAGAACGGTTATTCTGCTCGTATTTTATATGTAAGCAGTAGAAACTTAGTATTGAGACTGCACGTGCTGTCTTCAAAGTTTCGTAAAAGATTCAAACGGTGGCGAATGTTAGCTTTCAATTGCATGGGATCAGGTTTCCGGGTAAGATGTTTGTCAAAGGTTACATCCAGGTATTTGTGACTGTTTCGAAGAGGTATTACAGAGTCAGAAAGAGTTAAACGTAAACGTTCCGGATTGTGACTGTTACAGTATTTATACCGTTTAATTCCAAAGAGAGTCATTTGAATCTTGTTTGAATTTAGCTTGAGTTTCCATTTGAGACACCTCATAATAAATTTGTCCAAAGCTGGTTGTGTCAGTTGATTAACGCGGTCAACAGAAGATCCCCAGCGCTAGGTAAGCAGTACCATCAGTAAATTGTAGTGTCTACAGTGGAGACGGAGGCAAAATCATGACGACAACATAAAGAATGTATAATGGAGGTGATAGAACTGATCCTTGTGGCACACTGGCTCTGAGGTACAAGCTATACGAGACTGTTATATTGATCCAAGCGAAAAGACCGGCGCTGAAGAAGAAAATTGGCAATTAATTGCACATGAGAATAAAGTAGAAGTTTTAGGTTATAAAGTCAGCCCTCATGAATTCTTTCATTGTCATTTGTGTCTTCTTTAGCAATTAGTGTATACGAGAAATAGTTTTAATGGTTTACCATGTGCTTAAATCTAACCTTTCCTGCCGATTAATTTGTAGGGAATTTATGAACTGTGGAGTAAAATTAATATTACTCAAACATTTTTTTTTTTGCAAGCTTTTGCTTTCCACAAGTGATTCTTTCTGTTATTCGGTGTTTGAAAGTGTCATCTTTTTTTAATCAGAGAGTTGATTCTCTTCTAAATTATTACTGATGGTAATGTGTAGTTTTTGATTGAAGATAGTACCGGTAATCGGAAAGTTCATACAAGAAATTGGAAGTAAGCTAAAGTTTCTTTTATATATATATATATATGTTTATACTGAACAGAAGAATTGACTCTGGCGTTCACTATCTTTGAAAGAATTTTGGCATTCAAATTATTACAAGGAATATCGTATGCCAGTATTGGATTTTTATGGTTCAGAGACTTGAACACTACGAAAGTTAGAGAAGAAATACTTAGAGAGCTTCGAAATGTGGTGTTGGAAGAAGGAGATAAATTGGACAGAAAAGGAATCGTAGATGTTTTGAAATGGATAGGAGAGAAGAGGACGCTTCCAGCTAACATCCTTCGTAGAAAAGGAAATTAAATTGGACACATCATGCGAAGAAATTCTTCTTTTTCTTATGATAATATTTTTCGTGCAGTAGTTGACTTTGATATAAATCTGAGCAGAAGAAAAGCTACATGTTAAAAGCTGTCGCTTATTACTGGTGGGTGTGGTTAGCTCTAATATAAACTCAAGTACTATCTTGGATCCAACCAGTGCCGTGGAAAATCAGCGCCCGGGGCGAGAGTATACGACGGCGCTCCTGTAAATATGAGTGAAGTCGACAGGCTAACCGCGAAGCAACACCATGGTTCACAGGAATCGTAAGAACATTTTCAAAAATAAACCATGCTTTTCCTTGATTTTGAGCAGTTTTTATTACCTTTTCCTTCCATTTTATAAATGTGCACATGCATTTTCCCAACATTTTTCTTTTTTCTTCTCGAATTTTGCGCCCCCTTATTTCGGCACTCGGGGCTGTCACCCCGCTCGCCCCCCTCACAGCACCAAACCTGATTCAACCTAACCAATCCTTATGTGAAAGGTCGCTCTAACTTTGGGTAACAAAAGCCTAATTCATCTCTAATGGTTTTGTTGGTGCTTAGGAAGTTATTTGAACAATAAGAAAATAAAAAACTTGTATTTACACAAAACTTGCTCCATTTTTCCTCAAGTATCAAATATGTTCCCCCCCTCTACTTTCCGTGTGACTTTGACCTCATTTTGGAAAGTGACTAAAAATTGCGTGCAACATGCAACCTTGAGCGCTGGTGTTATACAGCAGTTTAGCTTTTGCGATTGACTCGTCGTGCGAGACCCAAAATTTCTCAATAACTTTGCTTAAAAAAAAAAAAAAAAAAAAAAAAAGTATTTCCTTACTCTATAACTATAAGCAAAAAAAAAAAAAGACAAATATTTATTTTTAGCCAATGACTACGCCATAGAATTAAGTTACTATATTATCTTTACTAAGCTGTTTTATATTGATTGAACTGATATTAGTGGTGTTGTGCATTGTAGAAAGGAGCGATCTTTTTATTTTATTATTGACGTTTACATCGTCTTACAGTTCGCCAATTGCCATCCTAAGGAACATGTGCGTTTGGCATTGCAAGAAAACATCCATTTATTTCTTCCAAACGAAACAAACTTTGCTTGATAAAAATTGATTAATAATAATAATAATGATTAACATAATAATAATAATAATTGTTATTATTATTAACGAAAGATACCCTAGAGCATGAAATTAAAAGTTGTAGTGAATTTGTTCCTTGTCTTTGAGTGAAGTCACCCGTGAGCAACAGATCTCATTCGGAAACCCGAAAGAAAGTAATACGTAATGTTTCATAAAAATCGGACATTTTTATGTTAGAAAAGAAACGTTATAGCAAAGAAAGTAAAACAGGGAGAAATTACCATATGTAATATTAAAATTATTATATGGAAAAGAAATATGCAGATTCAACGTAACTTTGTCAACAAACCACCTCTCAAAGAAGCCGGGTGCAAGTACCATATAAATTTGTAGGCGTCAACAGATTAGATTAGGTTTGGTTAGGGTAGGTGATTTTAGGTTAAATTAGATGAGATAAGGTTAGGTTAGGTGAGGTGATTTTAGGTTAGATTAGGTGAGATGAGGTTAGGTTACGTGAGGTGATTTTAGGTTAAATTAGGTGAGGTTAGATGAGCTGAAGTGATGTTAGATTAGGTTATGTTAGGCAGGGTTAAGTACTATGTAGCGATTTCTGAAATTCGTGTACAAGTGTGACGTATATATAATATACGTGTAAGTGACCGTTATATATTTGTGTATGTGTATATGATCGTTACTGAAAATACTTGCGTTAGATGGAATAAATTCACCCTCATCTTCTCTGAGTAATTTCATTAAACCCAATCAACTGCAGTTTAAGTCTATAATTTCAAACAAAGCACAATAATACCCATCAAAGTATGATTTATGTATATATATGTACTAATACTAATATGTACTATGCAAATATCAATATATATACTCCTCCCGCAAGTTGTGAGGCTGAATTTGAATTTAAATGGCATAGGTAGTGTCACTGTTAATCTCAACGACCACGAAAACTATGTATTCTAAAGTAATATCGGTCGTATTTGATCATTTTTAAATATCTACCCCTCTTTTCCTCTTAATTGTACTGTCGAAGTGAAATGATAATGATAATTCCAGACCCGAACCTCATCTATGTTGATAAGTTGATCGAGACCGGTCTCGTGGTTCAGGAGTTATTAAGTTACAAACAAAGTCACTTTCACTTTTATTTAAAAGTACAGTAGAACCCATCTAATCTGCCACCTTTGGGACTGGGTCTATAGTTGAAACGCTAACACCATTGGGTTATCAAAAGACGAAGATAAAAGCGGATTTACAGTAAAATAAACAATCTCTGAACTCAAAAATTACTTTATTGTTCTCTACAGTAAAAACAAACGAAATGTAAACAGTAAAAACTGCACAGTACAGTGCAGAAAACACGCACGACGAAAGAAACCATACAAGAGATGACGGAGCACTACAGCGAATATGTGGTAACACAAGTAAACAAAAATGCCGCGATGGCAGTAAACGACAATGGGTCTCGTGAGTCACCGACGAGTCAGGACAAGTTTGGCTCAAGCACGGTCGGATCAACTGGAGTGGTGGACAAGCCAAGGGCGAACGAGAGGGGTTCTACTGTATATAGATACCGTAGATAGATTGCACTAGGATAAATTCACTCTTTCATAACTGATTTTTAACGCAAGCAATGACGTTGATTCTGAAGCCTCAGGAATTATATATAGAATGCTGAATAAAAAAATTGAATATGGAATATTTATTCTTCGCAATTTGTTGTGGAACATATTACTTTAATTATTAGAAGGGCGGGAAGGGGCATCAGTATCTTTCAATTGGTAAATTCACATCAAATGTTCACTGATTTTAAACCAAATCAAAAAGCCTTACAGAGCATCGTGTTGTAAAAAAAAATATATTTTAAAAAAGAAAAGAGCGAAAGTTGTCTTGTTCAAAAACACTGAAACACTTTTTTGTTAAATATTAGGATTTTTACAGTTTATTAAAAAAAAACGCCGACAACATTTGGGAGGTGATTCCTGACACCAAGATAACCAACCTTGGTGCAGAAACTCTTCATTTCAGAGTTAGAGATTGCCAAAAACATTTTTAAAAAATTAATTTTAAAGTCCACAGTTTCAATATTGTAGGACATACCGTTCTCGGGAAAAACTTTACTTGGAACTAATATGTACACTCACGTCCAAAATTATTGTCGCATGTCTATAAATATGTTGGTATAGGAATATAATTTGATAACGAATTCGCCCGGTATTTCTTATAATGTTAGTATCTGATAATCCTCAAAGACATGTATATGCCAAATTGCATGTCCTAAAAGCAGTAAATAAGAACAATAAAACGAAAATAAAACTTTCTTGTCCATTTAGCAACATTTTGTTTTACTCATTCTAATTTTCGTATTTATAATTCTTTTCCTATGAAATTTACCACAATTGTACATTCTCGATTATGCACATAGTTGCAGTATTAAAAGTACCCTGCAAAATAATTATCAAATTATATTCTTACAAGAAGACAGTTATAGATTTGCGACAATAATTTTGGACATGAGTGTACCTAGTATGTACTAATACTAATATGTACTATGCAAATATCAATGTTGCCCATAGCCAAACTCTCTCTATAAAAATTGTTGCATTAGTACTTTAGCATTCTGAAACATGTATTTTTGTATACCTCACATATTAGTTCCTAAGTGAATTCTTGGCCCACTATGGTAGGTCCCATAATATTGGAGCTATGGATCTTTAAAGTTGAATTTTTTATGTTTTCGGCGGCCTATAACTCCGAAAGGAAGCATTTGTGCACCCAGGTTGGTCTATACTTTTTGTCTTATCTTGGTGTCAGGAGTCATCTCCCAAACGTTGTAGGTGCTGTTGTTTGAAACACCTTGTATATGACACTATGTAAATATAACACTTGTCTAGTGATATTCTTTTCAACCCTATGAACAATAAAATGTATAAAAAAACTTACAACACACATTTCTCACGTTACGTAATGAATACTAATTTCCCCGTCATTATTCTTTATTCAATGACTAATTCCTTATTCAAGGCACAAATCCGCTGGAGACGTGACACAGCTGAGTGTTGACTGAAAATAGAGATATACTGCGCATGCAGCAATTGTCACGTACTGGTCAAACCATAGCTTACAAAATATAAAGTGTAATTATAAAAAAAGGTAGTACAAGATTAATATATAGGGTGTTCATAAAAAAATCTGACATACTTTAGAAAGTGATTTCTCAAACATAAATATTAAATAAATGTAGACCAAGATAGGCATGCATATGTGTCCTTTCTGAGCAATAGTCCACCAAGAATTTGACTGAACAATATATGTATATAAAAAAAATACTATATTTCGAAAGCAAAGTATCGGTAATATTACTGGTTATATTGAACCCTAGATTCATCTTTCATTTTGAAGTGCCATTATTATACCCTTAATACTAAGGGAGACGGATCAATTAAGGCAAGTGAATGATAATGGAAGAATTTTGTAGAATGATAAAGTGCGAGAAAACAGGAGTACCCCGAGTAAAATGTTGTCCACCGCAAACTAACTTGGGCAGGAATTGAACCAGGGACTACATGTACCAGAGGTAAGCGCTCCACTACTAAGCCACTGTGCTCCTTGAACCCTAGATTCAATTAGGTTTCTATTTGTAATTTTTTTGTCAGTGATCTCATATGTATCTTGTTATCCTTTAAGGCTAATTGATTTTAATTATTTAATACTATATTTAATATTTAATACTACTAATATTTATTACATTCTTAATTAAGGTCCCGTCTCATAGAGCCTCGCTGCTGAAAGTGATGTTAAACTCAAAATATACTCAACTCAATACTATTTATTATTTAATACTATTTAATATAATTATTTAAAATACTCACTGAGTCATTTTACTCGGCCTTCATGCAACATATCTTATGATGACTCTTTTTCGTATGTTCCAAACACCGTGTTCGTGGGTTTTCTCGGGGTTCTCCTGTTTCCTCCCACTTTCTTTATTCCAGCATTTCATTCATCACTCATCATCACCGTCTCCTTTAGCCTAACCGTGGCCGCAGTGGCTCAGTTTTAGAGCGTTCACCTCTGGTGCTTGGGGTCCTGGGTTCGATCTCAGCCCCTGCCAAGTAAACTTTGTGGTGGACAAACACCCTGTGCGTGGGTTTTCTCGGGGTTTTCCCGTTTCCTCCCACTTTAATCATTCCACCATGTCATTCATCACTCATCATCACCGACTCCTTTAGCCTAACCGGCATATCCGTGGACAGTAAAACTCAAAGATTTCATTTTATCTCATTTTAGCCTAACCGGCACAATCGTGGGACGTAAAACTCAAAGATTTCATTTCATTTCATTTTTTCTTTTCCGTATGTTCCAATAAAAGTTTGATAAGCTATCTCTCCGAAAGCTGTATATGTTGCTCTATATATTTTTTTTAAAAAATACTTTTTATGTCGGTGGTTTTCGAACACCTTGCATTGCGTATTCTAAAGCATTGATAGCAATATTTTGACACGCACGAAAACATTGTCGCAAAAAAAACAAAACAAAAAAAACGCAATACCTCAGTAGCAGAGCACTTATTTTTGCAACGTAATGTGTACCGATAGTTCAATCTTACGCGCACCTGAGATTTTTATAAATTTGATTTTCTTCAAATGTACACGTTTTTTCCTGTTCTTTATATTTCATTGATTTATTATTGACCTTCCTCTATATCTTACTACTAATCTACTACGACTAAGTAATGAAGGCATTTTATTTCGTTAAGTCCGCTAGTTGATAAGCAGAAGTAAATAATCAATACTGTCGAATTCATCATTAGTTTTCGCTGATAGTTGACACACACACACATTCCGTGAAATATTATCTTCTCTTAGCATGAAATACACACTTACTGCCTTAGAAAATGTTTCTTGAAGTAGGTGATGCATTACTGGGTGCATATTGGCTTTAGGAGGGCTGAGAATAAAACACCAACTAAACTGTGCTGTGTAGGTTGCCAATAGAAAGCACGAATGTTATCTAAGCGAGTCAGAGCAGGAAAGGTACAAGGGAGCTAAAGAGTTAGCGAAGAGAAGAGGCGTGTCAGCGATGGTGGGTATACGCCTAAACGAGAAACACTTTATATGACATAGAAATACATGCCTGGCTTGTGGCACATCATTGCGACACTTCTATGATCACTTTGAACACTCCAATTACATAGCACTGCACTTCATCATGCCTTCCTTATGGAGTAAAATACAGCATATTTTCTACTGACTATCTAGCACGCTCGAAAAATTGTTCTCCTTCTTGTCGTTGTTTTCCAATAACCTATCACAACTTTGATTCTGGCATTACATTTTAAACAAAATTTTCTTTCCTATACTTTAGGAATCGCATCCTTACATTCATTAGTCCGTGTCTTTCGCGCAACTTCAGCAGATTTTTCCTGATGTTGCTATTTAACTGCACATAACAAAACACTGTCAAACTACAGCCCGCACAGATGATCGCCATTTTCTCAAGATACTTCTTTCACAATGGGCTAATCTTCCGCTGCAGTGTCTGCCATAACAAAATATATCCGCCTTCACTATAACCAATATTTATAAATAAACACTAATTTCTACCCGTTTCTTATTCTATCACACTCAACAACAACTACACTCACCAATTCTTCCCAGTAAGTTAAACATTTTTTTAAAGTTATCGCGACGGCACTTAACGGAACATAACTCGTGATAAGAACAGAATATTATACTGAATACTATTCTGTATATTATTTATATCATACAGAATAAATACAGATTAGTTGCACATACATCTCTGAATCGCCTCCCTTATTAATATGACGCTGAGAAAAAATAATAAATTTGGGAAAATATAAACTAAAGATAGAACTATTTTTAAAGAGTTGGGTTTATCGAAAATCCCTTATATACTTACCCCATCCGTCCGTGGCTTATCGAAACTCCTTTATCTATTTCCCCATATATCAGTGGGCTTATCGAAACTCCTTTAACTATTTTCCCACATGTGAGTGAGTTTATCGAAACTCCTTTATCTATTCTCTCATATGTCCATGAGTTTAACGAAACTCCTTTATGTATTTTCTCCATCTGTCCGTGGGTTTATCGAAACTCCTTTATCTATTCTCTCATATGTCCATGAGTTTAACGAAACTATTTTATGTATTTTCCCCATTTGTCCGTGGGTTTATCGAAACACCTTTATCTATTTTCTCCATATGTCCGAGAGTTAAAAAAACTCCTTTATGTACTTTCTCCGTCTGTCCGTGGGTTTATCGAAACTCCTTTATCTTTTATACCATATGTATGTGGGTTTATGGAAATTCCTTTATCTATTTTCCCAATATGTTCGTGGGATTACGGAAACTCCTTTATCTATTTCCCCATATGTCCGTGGGTTTATCGAAACTCCTTTATCTATTTCCCTTTCTATACGTGGATTTATCGAAACTCCTTTATCTATTTCCCCATCCATCTGTGGGTTTATCGAAACTCCTTTATCTATTTCTCCATCTGTCCGTGAGTTTATCAAAACTCCTTTATGTATTTTCCCCATCTGTCTGTGGGTTTATCGAAACTCCTTTATCCATTTTCTCCATATGTCCATGGGTTTAAAAAACTCCTTTATATACTTTCCCCATCTGTCCGTGGGTTTATCGAAACTTCTTTATCTATTTCCCCATATGTCCATGGGTTTATGGAAACTTCTTTCTCTATTTCCCCCATATGTCCGTGGGCTTATGGAAACTTCTTTATCTATTTTCCCCATCCGTCCATGATTTATCGAAATTCCTTTATCTATTTTCCCTATCTGTCCATGGGTATATCGAAATTCCTTTATCTTCTATACCATATGTCCGTGGGTTTGTGGAAACTCCTTTCTTTATTTTCCCCATATGTCCGTGGGCTTATGGAAACTCTTAGGCTTTCTTTTGAACCAACGTAGCTTATTCAGAGCTCTAGGCTTTCTTTAGAACCAACTTAGCTTGTTCGGAGCTCTAGGCTTTCTTTTAAACCAACTTAGCTTGTTCGGAGCTCTAGGCTTTCTTTTGAACCAACGTAGCTTATTCAGAGCTCTAGGTTTTCTTTTGAACCAACTTAACTTGTTCGGAGCTCTAGACTTTCTTTTGAAACAACTTAGCTTGTTCGGAGCTCTAAACTTTCTTTTGAACCAACTTAGCTTGTTCGGAGCTCTAGGCTTTCTTTTGAACCAACTTAGCTTGTTCGGAGCTCCAGACTTTCTTTTGAACCAACTTAGCTTGTTCGGAGCTCTAGGCTTTCTTTTGAACCAACTTAGCTTGTTCGGAGCTCTAGGCTTTCTTTTGAACCAACTTAGCTTATTCAGAGCTCTAGGCTTTCTTTTGAACCAACTTAGCTTATTCAGAGCTCTAGGCTTTCTTTTGAACCAACTTAGCTTGTTCGGAGCTCTAAACTTTCTTTTGAACCAACTTAGCTTGTTCGGAGCTCTAGGCTTTCTTTTGAACCAACTTAGCTTGTTCGGAGCTCTAGGCTTTCTTTTGAACCAACTTAGCTTATTCAGAGCTCTAGGCTTTCTTTTGAACCAACTTAGTTTGCTCGGAGCTCTAGGCTTTCTTTTGAACCAACTTAGCTTGTTCGGAGCTCTAGGCTTTCTTTTAAACCAACTTAGCTTGTTCGGAGCTCTAGGCTTTCTATTGAACCAACGTAGCTTATTCAGAGCTCTAGGTTTTCTTTTGAACCAACTTAGCTTGTTCGGAGCTCTAGACTTTCTTTTGAACCAACGTAGCTTGTTCGGAGCTCTAGACTTTCTTTTGAACCAACTTAGCTTGTACGGAGCTCTAGACTTTCTTTGGAACCAACTTAGCTTGTTCGGAGCTCTAGGCTTTCTTTTGAACCAACTTAGCTTGTTCGGAGCTCTAGGCTTTCTTTTAAACCAACTTAGCTTGTTCGGAGCACTAGGCTTTCTTTTGAACCAACTTAGCTTGTTCGGAGCTCTAGGTTTTCTTTTGAACCAACTTAGCTTGTTCGGAGCTCTAGGCTTTCTTTTGAACCAACTTAGCTTGTTCGGAGCTCTAGACTTTCTTTTGAACCAACGTAGCTTATTCAGAGCTCTAGGCTTTCTTTTGAACCAACTTAGCTTGTTCGGAGCTCTAGACTTTCTTTCGAACCAACGTAGCTTATTCAGAGCTCTAGGTTGTCTTTTGAACCAACTTAGCTTATTCAGAGCTCTAGGCTTTCTTTTGAACCAACTTAGTTTGCTCGGAGCTCTAGGCTTTCTTTTAAACCAACTTAGCTTGTTCGGAGCTCTAGGCTTTCTTTTGAACCAACGTAGCTTATTCAGAGCTCTAGGTTTTCTTTTGAACCAACTTAGCTTGTTCGGAGCTCTAGACTTTCTTTTGAACCAACATAGCTTGTTCGGAGCTCTAGACTTTCTTTTGAGCCAACTTAGCTTGTACGGAGCTCTAGACTTTCTTTGGAACCAACTTAGCTTGTTCGGAGCTCTAGGCTTTCTTTTGAACCAACTTAGCTTGTTCGGAGCACTAGGCTTTCTTTTAAACCAACTTAGCTTGTTCGGAGCTCTAGGCTTTCTTTTGAACCAACTTAGCTTGTTCGGAGCTCTAGACTTTCTTTTGAACCAACTTAGCTTGTTCGGAGCTCTAGACTTTCTTTTGAACCAACTTAGCTTGTTCGGAGCTCTAGACTTTCTTTTGAACCAACGTAGCTTATTCAGAGCTCTAGGCTTTCTTTTGAACCAACTTAGCTTGTTCGGAGCTCTAGACTTTCTTTTGAACCAACGTAGCTTATTCAGAGCTCTAGGTTGTCTTTTGAACCAACTTAGCTTATTCAGAGCTCTAGGCTTTCTTTTGAACCAACTTAGTTTGCTCGGAGCTCTAGGCTTTCTTTTGAACCAACTTAGCTTGTTCGGAGCTCTAGGCTTTCTTTTAAACCAACTTAGCTTGTTCGGAGCTCTAGGCTTTCTTTTGAACCAACGTAGCTTATTCAGAGCTCTAGGTTTTCTTTTGAACCAGCTTAGCTTGTTCGGAGCTCTAGACTTTCTTTTGAACCAACTTAGCTTGTTCGGAGCTCTAGACTTTCTTTTGAACCAACTTAGCTTGTTCGGAGCTCTAGGCTTTCTTTTGTACCAACTTAGCTTGTTCGGAGCACTAGGCTTTCTTTTGAACCAACTTAGCTTGTTCGGAGCTCTAGGCTTTCTTTGGAACCAACTTAGCTTGTTCGGAGTTCTAGGCTTTCTTTTGAACCAACTTAGCTTGTTCGGAGCTCTAGGCTTTCTTTTGAACCAACTTAGCTTGTTCGGAGCTCTAGGCTTTCTTTTGAACGAACTTAGCTTGCTCGGAGCTCTGTGGGGATTCTTCACTAGGTTGCTCGAACCTTTGGATACCTCTCTTTACCTAGTATTACTGAATTATTTACATTAGAATGATTTTTGTATTATAACAGTTATAATAAGATGTTCATAATAACATTTGGTAATGGAAGAAAATGTTCCCGTATATAATTTGCTCTACGTATATTTGCATAAGCAGAACTTTACAGTATTGAAACTGAATCTAGTAGTAGATCTCTACCACTTCCAGTTATAGTAGAAAGATTAGGGTGCAGATGGAATATGTCCTTGGGGGGCTCAACCGATTGTAGGAAACTGTTTCTCAGTATCAATTACAGTTCTTGTTATTCGGACAGACGGAATAACAATAAATACGAGTGTATATATATAAAGGAACTATGGTAAACAATGCTTCTTTAAAATAGTAATTTGCTTTTGTCAGCATGAAAGAATTAATGAACAGATATACGAGGGGAAAAAACAACGTGTATTGCATATTAACATATTCATAGTACATGTACTCTGTTACGTAAACCCACACTCCTATCCCTAATCCATTACACGTATTTGATGAAGGCACCATTAACGTGTTTAACGTTATGCATGCAAATTTACTAATGAAAAAGCATCTACTATATATACACTTGTACATAAGCAAGCTTATATATATATATATATATATATATATATATATATATATATATATATATATATGAAGAAGCTTATGTACGTCAAATGCCTACTAATAAATAATATTCTAATATACTTCCTCTCTGCATTGCTCTGTGTATACACATTGCTGTATTGAGAAATGCATGATTGTGTAGTGTAATTAATAGCCTTTATATAGGGAAGAGACATCATAAATACGCATGCGTACTCTCGTTAATAGATTGAAATTCATTACTTTTAAAATTATCAACGGCTACTTGAATCTTTCAGTAAAATGAAGTTAGGACTGCATAGGAACGGAAAAAATAAATTATAAGAGTTAAATAACTCATGTGTTTATACACAAATCAATAGATTTCATGAAAGCAAATGAAATTAAATGTATAGTTTTATGTTCCACGGTTAAGTCATCTTTACTAAAGGAGGAGATGCTGATGAGAATAAATGAAATGTTCCTAAACTGGTGGAATGAAGAAGGTGGTAGCAAATGGGAAGAAAACGAGAAAACCCACGCACACGGTATTTATCCACTACAAAGTTTACTTGCGCGATCGAGAATCGAACCAGAAACGCAATGCACCAGAAGTGGACGCTCTACCGCTTCTACACCGCAGTCTTCCGATAGTTCTCTGTGGCACAGGTAAGGGCGTCCATCAGGGGAAGGGGCAAGGTGGGGCGCTCGTCCCCCTAGAGGAAATTATACTTCAGAAGATCGAAAATCTAATAGAATTTTTAGATATAATTACAGCAAAATTTGAAACTATATTTGAAATGTTGCTTATACTTGTTCGCCCTTGGTAACCTCAACATGGGCGCCCTTGGGCAAATGGACTCAATAGAAGAGCATTCACCTCTAGTGCGTGGGGTCTTACATGTGAGCTTTGTGGTGGACAAACACCGTGTTCGTGGGTTTTCTCGGTGTTCTCCCGTTTCCCACCTCTTTATTCATTTCACCATTGTATTTGTTCCTCATCATCAAGGTCTCCTTTAACCTAGCCCTCATAAGTGTGAGACTTAAAACTAAAAGATTTCACCAACAGCTCTCATTAAAATGAAGAATATCATGTTAGTGAGCATAATTCTCATGAGTAGTTTTCGAAAAAAATATTTTTTGTAACCTTAAAAATTAATGCTGTACTTTAACCGCGTTTTCTATTGGGACGAAACTGACATTGAAGTAGCAGTAAGATTAATATGGCATAGCCCTTTATGATTAACTCTTGCACTTTAATTTTAGTTTAGTATGACATTGTCGATAAACGATACAAATATCAGTTTATATCTTACATCGAAATGACATGCATGGAAGTAAATTCTCATCTATACTTTTCGAGAAAAACAATTCTTATGGCGCTAACACAATGGTTCAATTTTCTGTTTACCAGCGCGCCTATTTGTAAATCATTAGCTTGCTCGCTCTTCACGTTCCCCAGTTTGGGAACCACTGAGCTAAAAAAAAGTAGGAAGATGTTATTTTTATTATTATTATTGAAGTATTCTGTTTTTCGGCAGATCCTGGGACTAATGAGTTTTTTTTCGATATTAGAATTAGGTCTGGAAATGTTTTTTCCATGTTATTCAATCTTCAGCTTCCTCTTTTAACTCTCAATATTTTCTTCTATTTTTCAAATCATCGATCAGCTGTATTATTCTTCTTCCTATTTCTCGCTTTCCTTCCATTTTTCTTTCTATGCGGTGTGAAGAAGATAATTTCTACGCAAGATGTGTCCAATCCAATTGGCTTTCCTACGAAGGATAATGGCTAGAAGCGTCTTCTTCTCTCCTATCCGTTTTAAAACATCTTTGTTCGTTAAACTCTCGGGTCATTTTATCTTCTCCATCTTCCTCCAACACCACATTTCGAAGCTCTCTAAACACCTCTTCTTTAACTTCCGTTATTTATTTATTTATTATTATTTGCTACAATATATTACTATCCACAAAACTCAAACCTTTTCTACTACATGGACAAAAAAAAGTTTATTTTAAATAAATCGACTCTTCTAAATAGGGAAAATGGCTTTAAGAAGTTTCTAACACGTAATGTTTTTGTGTGATAAAAGCGAATTGGGTTCTGGCAGAACTATATAATAGTTAATGAACTAATTTTGTTACTATAAGATATAATTTTAATTCTATCGCTAATGTATTTATTTCAGTATGGAATCTGACTTGAAAACGTCTTTGACTATTTGTTTTAATTAGCTGGAATACAACTCAATAAATATATAAACCCTATCTATTTTTGACAGCTTCTTTAACTTGCTTGAATAAATTAAATAAAAGTTAAAATTTTCTAAATTACAATTTTGATCAATATTTTAATCGTATTTACTACATTGGAATCAAATTTTTATAATTATCATACATCTCATAAGTAATGTTCTTATAATGATTGTATTGGTTCTAAACCAACATTCGAAAGGTAACATAAGAAGTATTTAAAAAATGACAAGTGTTTTTAAAACTTACATTTCTTTGTTTCTCTTCTAACACTTATCACTTTCTCTAACAGTAGACCAGCAGTAGTCACTCATCATATGAGGAGATCCTCTTTCTTCCATTTTCCTCTTATGCTCTCCTAACACTACAATGAAACTTTTCTTGTCGCTCACAACTCTAAGTTTTGGGTGAAATGTGTGATTGAGAATATACGAAATGAATTTTCAGCCAAAGTGAATAACCATGACTCTAACAAAATTTTTGTATTGACCGAATTTTAAATTTAGAGGCAGTACCAAACAGTGTTTTGTGCAAATTTACTAAAGGAAGAATCTTTATATTGAGATGTCTGGTTTATGCATTATTTTTGAGAAGCTAATCTTCCACAATGTAGTGAAACTTAATTTCCCTAATGTTCTTGATAAAACAACAGTATTTTACAAATCTTGCCTGTTATTGTAGTAAATAGCCAAGATTTTGATAGCAGTACTTGTAATAGTGATTGATATCTAATAACAGAAAAAACATATAACAGAATATGCCACTAGTATTAATGGATCACTGTTCCCGTTGTATAATAGTATTTTGAGGCTTTGTTTAGGACAGTCGACAAAAATCTCCATTCTACAGAGGTGGATTGGAAATCTAGTGTCCGGTCTTACTCAAATTAACACACACCTGTAAAATGTTGCCTGATTTCCCGACAAGTAATCCTCATTGTCCCGACAAGCGAAACGAGAGCATGCATCGTACCTGGCACCAATGACTAACGTTTCTTTGTCTGCATCAGACTTACAATAAGACGACGCTTGTGTGGCTTGAAAATAAGTAGTAACCACTGTGAAGAGAACACCAAACCGATTCAGGAAATGACGTATGAGCTACAGCGGCAAATCGACTCACACGGATTACACAAAATCCTGGGAAGGTGTCCATTCCTGCGGCATTTTCACTGAAACCAAGAAATTCAAGTGAATGATATAACGTTTCTTCCACATTCTAAACACATTCAAGAAGCACGTGGTCAAGAATCTTACAGGTTGGTTTTGGTCTTGTGTGAGTCGTGGATGTATTGTCTTGTACTTAGTCTAGGTCCTTCATCGGGATGCTCGCTCTCGGCCTCGGTCTTGCACAACGCCGTTGTGCTATCACTAATCGCTGGATATAAGCCACCAGCGAAAAGAAAATTAGGTATAGTGTACCGCAAGTTGATGATCGGAAGTGTTCAAATTCGGTACCAATTGCTCTCTGCCATCACAATGAGCTGTTTTATATAGTTATGTATATTACCTGTGCGCAGTCGCTGGATATGAGCCACTACCGGAAACTAATAAAGTGTAGTCTACTGAAAGTCAGTGACAGGAAGGGTTCGAATTCGGTACCGATTGCTTTCTTTCGTCGAGAAGAGTTGGTTTATACGTATGTAGGTTTCATGCGCAATTACTGGATATACATCATCACCAAGAAATTTAAAAAATAAAATGAAATCTTTAAGTTTCACGTCCCACTGTTATGAGGACTAGACTAAAGGAGACGGTGATGATGCGAAATCAATTAAATTGTGGAACGAACAAAGTGGGAGGAAGCGTTGAACTCCGAGAAAAATCACACGCACGATGACTAAGAAATTAAGTGTCGTACACCAGAAGTATTTGATTTCGGTACTGATAACAACCTTACATAGAGATAACTAATATATAGGTTGCATATACGCAATCGCTGGCTATATTTCATTTTCGGAGGCTAAACTACTCCCGAAGATACAATTTTCCAAATATATGAATTTCGAACCACGTCCCGAACTATCTCGTGGCTAAGCAGTTAACGTAGGCGCCTTTGGTTCTAGAAACTCGGATTCAACTCCCGCCAGGAACTCATGTGGTTTTGGTTTCTACGTTACGTTGTAGATTCACGTTTCATACAGCCTAGCTACTGAACGGAACGTTAAATAATAATCAAATGAAAAACAATCGAATAATATATCCTTTTAAAATTATGAAAATATTTGTACATGTCTTGCATTCACTAGAGTTTATCTGTGTGTCTAGAGTAATATATATGCAAATGATGTTTCGAAATGACAGATGTCCGTGATGATGACATGAATATGGGTTTGTGTTGAAAATATATCCAGCAGGGTGTATCACGGGTGCAAACATCCGCATCTCATTGGATTTACAACAGAAAGCCTTGTTCGAGAACCACTTAACTTACCAGCCAGCTAACAATGGGTGTTTGTCTTCTTCGTACAGCCTAAATCCCTCACACCATTCATTCGACCTCGGGAACTATTAGCCATCAGATCATAATTACCCTTTCGCTGTATTCATTTGGAAAGACACGTCTGATGCTTATCACAATAGAGCAATTGTCGGTTGCTGCAATTAGAATGATACGCGTTAAGCTTTGTCTATCGCATCTGTTGTTATTATCATCTATCAACGGTGAAAAGCAACCGATCCGTGGTTCGTGATAGATAAAGTGCAAATATACGTATTATAGATAATAATTAAGGCATTGTTCATCTATCGCGCCTCTTTTATTGTTTTCTTTTGTATCTTCTACTACTCAGCTAATCTTGAAATCTAATATGATCAAACAAGCAGTGTTGCAACTCATGAAAGGAAAATAGTGTCCAGAAGAAAATGTTTTGTTTTGAAATTTCACACTTTTTTTTTTTTTTTGTCTTTTTCAAAGCTCATTGATTATGTGAAGAAACTATTATTTAAATTGATCTGAAGAAGAAATTAATGAAATCTGGGCGTTAAAATTCCTGTTCAATTAAAGGGAAGGAAAACAATACACTCTGCTAAAAACAGTAAAAAAGTTATCAGAAAATTTCAGTTGTAAATATTCAATTACTTTAGTGTAGTGGTTATGATTTATTTTTAAGATGTACAGAGTGAACCTAAAAGATGTGCGTAAATTCCGGTAGGTACTTCGTGGCATCTAAAGAAGACAAAACGTCATCTTGCATGTTATCGAATTCCGCATCGTGTAAGAGTAAAAGGGTGCCAATTTGGAACCGAAACTCGAATCCTGGCAATTGGAACGGAAAAGAAAGATGTCACTCGTACACGACGCGGAATTCGACAACACACAAGAGGACATTTTGTCTTATTTTAATGTCACGAATCATCTCCCGTAATTTGTGCACATCTTTCAGGTTCACCCTATATATTTTATGCAACTTATGTTAATGTAATTATACGTAGATTCATAAGTAATTGTAAGAGTTATGCAAGCAACCAGGAGATTACTGCTGATTCTCGTATTCTCGTATCAATAGACGGATGAAGAATTGCACAAACACGGCATTATTTAATGAAAGAAAAAGGAATACTTGTCAAAAAAATCTTGCAGAAATATTAACAAATAATGATTCACGTCTTCATGGCATTGAATCAGAATAAGACAACATAAACATAGGATTAACATAAACATAGATTTAAGAAAATAAGCATGCAGAACACAGGTCATGAAAGACGGTTATATATGCATAACCTGAACATGATAATTAATAACTGGAAATAAGACCTAAATATGACAAACATTGGAGACATAGGGTATAAACGACACAATACCATACTTTAGTGTTTTGATTTTCGCCAAACGAAACGAACCGCTGGAAAAAACGAATTGCAAAATCTCCATTGGGAAATGAGAGCAAATATTGAATTTTCCTCATTACAGAAGAACAAAATGTAAAAATGCTGAAATTTACATGATTTGATTGAAATATTCATGTGTTCTACACACGAACATTGCAATCCAATCTTGTAAGTGACAGCATTTTTACATTTTGATTTATTATATACAGGTGAAGCGTTCGATTGCCGATGGGTATACTCGGGGTCGAAAATGTGTACGAGCTTTTTCCAGCCAGTCATTCTGAGTGAGGTTTTCCTGGATTTTTGTCATTCACATCAGGTAAATGCCGGAATGGTACCTAACATACCCCCAACACTTCCCCAGGGCTTCCTTTTTCTCGGATAGAGTGATCGCGGAGGGACGTCATCCCTCATACGTGACGCGGTAGCATGACCATGCCGAAAGCCCAGAAATCTAATTCCGAATTCTAATCCTAGTGACGGGCTAACATGGCCATAGATGCCGAAAACCCAGAAATATAATTTCTAATTCTAATCCTAGTGACGGGCTAACATGGCCATAGATGCCAAAAGCCCAGTAATCTAATTCCTAATCCTAATCCTAGTGACGGCCTAATATGGCCATAATGCCGAAAGCCCAGAAATCTAACTCCTAATCCTAATCCTAGTGACGGCCTAACATGGCCATAATACCAAAAGCCCAGAAATCTAATTCCTAATCCTAATCCTTGTGACAGGCTAACATGGACATAGATGCCGATAACCCAGAAATCTAATTTTTAATTCTAATCCTGTAAATTAAAATTTACAATATATTTATGTTTAGATAAATCTTTTGCTAGTTAGGTAAAGACCCAAGTAATTTTCTTAAGCTACAATGCAATAATAAGGAATGTAAGACCTAGGAATGATAGATATCTTGATTTAAATATATCAGTATACATTTTCAGTGGCACCTAAGTAAAAAGGAAAAGTTAGAATTGTTGCTGGTCAGCTGAATTGACTTGATTTGATTTTGAGTTTAGCAACCCTTTCAGGAGCGAGACTATATAAGACGTGGACCTACTGATTAACTTGGAATCCGAACCACATGATCTGCCGCTGCGAATCGAACCCGGGTCTCCCACACCAAAGGCGCTAACGCTAATTACTTAGTCACAAGAGAGTTCTTGATGTTGGTCAAAGGTCATTAGGCCATTAGATGATCGTTCTGTAAAGCTTTTGAATGTTTCATTGTCATTTTGAAACTAAGGGTCCTATCAAACTACAGTAGAGCGTCGATTATCCGAAGTAATTGGGGGACATGGGTGTTCGGAAAACTGGTTTGTTCGGATAATCGAACTGAACATGTTTATTTGCCAAAAAGAACTACTGTACAGTAAATTTATTCATAAAAACAGGCATCTCCTTAAGTATGACAAAGTAACGTACAAAGGCAACTTTAGTAGAATATATAGTATGTGGTACAGTTTATTAAACAAAAATATGTACATATTACATACGCATTTTGCATGAACAATACACACAGTACACAAAGTGTGCTGATTGTTGTGTGAAGTGTGCTGCTTGGCCGGTCAGCAGCGCCTTATGAAGGCCCCATTAGAAGCAATGTTCCACCAGCGGTGGCTCAGTGCGGCGACTACTGTGGGAAACTTGGTTTGGGAGTGAGGGGGGATGATGGACGATAGGGTGGGAGAGTAACAGGTGCGAGCGAGTACACAGTTCGATTAAGCGGTCGTTCGGTTGACCGACGTTCGGATAATCGACGCTCTACTGTAGTTAATATTTATGGAAACCCCAAAATCAGAATTGAAAAAAGGTGGATCACCACCCGGAAGTCAATACATATTTTAGGTCATTCCCTTAACCACTGCGCAATGAAACGTTACATATTATAAATATTGTACTATAAGATAAAGGTATGTTTCAGCTACAACACAGGACAGTGATTCATTTGGTTGTGTCTTCTGATATCGAAAAGGGTGGCAAATAGAAGAAAATATTTCGTTTTACAATGAGCACACAAGATGGCACTTGCTGTTAGATCTTACTAGAAGTGCTCAATTTTATGAAATGTTTATTTAAATGTGTAAAGTACTTTAAAGTAGCGATCTTATTACGAAATAGATATATTGTTTGACCTTTTTTGTGTTATGTTTCACATTTTATTTAAATGTTAATTTTTATTTAAGGAAATAGATTTTGAGAAGAAACTTACGCAGAACCCCATAATGCATTGTTGCCAAATTTGTACGTTTAATTCCTGGATTCTAGCGTTGCAGTTTGAGAAGCGAAATTTAGCCGTAAATTGCAGTAAGGTCAAAAACTAATTTCTCCAGTAAGTATCCACGCAGAATTCCATGATTACTTCCTTTATTATCTGGCACCAATAAACACACGACACTACCTGCCAGAGCCG
Source organism: Thermobia domestica (assembly GCF_964235325.1). Classification (NCBI taxonomy): domain Eukaryota; kingdom Metazoa; phylum Arthropoda; class Insecta; order Zygentoma; family Lepismatidae; genus Thermobia; species Thermobia domestica. Next base: position 21,413,470 of record NC_137469.1, on the reverse strand, counting down.
CACTATTCAAGCAGTGTTTAGCATAGCATCGTGAATACCTAGTGATCCACCTTAATAGATTATCATGAGAAACAAGAGGTGTCATTTCAACATTGTAAGAAGATAATAATGGACACATATTAATTTTGAGAATACTTACGTACATACAGCAGACTTTTCGAAATAATCAAAAATCAGTTCCAGATGTACGGGTACTTACCTAAAGAGAGAAGATAGAAAACAATGGATTAGATATAAGGGGTTAGATGGATTAGATATAAATTGACGATATGACACACAATTCTATTCTAAGAGTGATTGGTTTCCAATAAATATAATGATTGCCGATAAATCAATTGATTGTTAATATAATTATTAAGAGACCAAGTCACGGCGAAATTAAAATACTGCTAATTTTACAGCAATTATGCGATATCTTTAAACAGATAAAAGATAATAGAAATGTGGAACAAGAATTTGCTAGAGACTATTATTTTTACGTGAGATATCGTTATCATGACTCACTTATCTGCTTTCGACTTCCAGGCATTTAGAAATCGGAACGCATTTATTTTCGCCTTTCTAAATGGCTGCAAACGGAAAGCTATTTAAAGTAAAATGATATGAATACGTGAACACTGTGAAAAATAGACAAGAGTGGAAAATACAATTTTATAGTATTGTTAGGTATTCCCTTTTACTGTTGGCTTCTAATAGAACATGGTACTATAGAATTTAGTTCAGAAGACAGGATGAAAATTCAAAATAGAGCTAAGGATAAATTAATGTGACTTTTGGACTTCCAAACTGAAAGTATTTGAGAACAAGATTCTGAGACGAATATTCGGATCCAAGAGGAACGGGAATGGGGAATGGCGGAAACTTCATAACGAGGAACTACATAGTTTATACGATTTACCCAACATTGTTAGGGTCGTCAAGTCAAGGAGGCTTAGATGGGCGGGTCATGTAGGTAGAATGGAAAAAAGTAGAAACGCTTTCAAAGTCTCGACTGGAAGACCAATCGGAAAACGACCATTAGGAAGACCTAAGCGCAGATGGGAGGATAATATTAAGATGGATCTCGCAGAGATTGGAATACAAAGTAGAAACTGAATGCAGTTAGCTAAGGATAAAAGTCAGTGGAGAGCTTTTGTGAACGCGGCATTGAACCTCCGAGTTCCATACGCCATAGAGTTAGTTAGTTTGGACTTCCAAACTATGCTAGGCATAAGTGTCGGAAGTCTTATAAAATAAATGTGTCCGTATGCTAATAGCAATTACTGCTAAGCGTAAGTGTTGGAAGTTTTATATAGCGAATATATCTGTCTATGTGCCGATAAGAGATATCCAGATTCGCGTTTTCTCAATCAATTGAGTGTCCCAAGAAGATATCCAACGTACTCTGTTAATCCTCTATTCAAACCTGAAGTGGTTCAAATTAGTCGTTTACAGTTTCAATGTTTATCGCCACAGAAAGAAAAATGGTAGAACAGACAGCGGTTTCTTTCAAACAATGTTGCGCTCTAAGACAACACACCACTACTACCCGCAACACTCTATCGAAACCGGAAGTGGCTCAAATTTCCTATTACTTCTAGCTTCAATACTGATTTCTACTTGGCAAAAAAGATAAGAGATATCGAGATGTGGTTTTTCGCCATCAAGTCAATATCTCCAAAATAGATCCAATCTTCTCTGTTAACCCTTTATTCAAACCGGAAGTGGTTTAATGTAACCTTTTCCGGTTTCAACACTTACTGAAATACAGCAAAATTGGTAATAGATACCGACAAGCAGTTTTTTTGCAATCGATTCAGGGTTTCAAGTGATCATATCATCTCAATCCACAACACTCTACTAAAACCGGAAGTGGTTGAAATTTACTACTATTCAGTACCAATTGTGATAGGGTAAGCAACGGCAAGAGATATCAAGATGCAGTTATTTGCAATGAACTCAGCGTTCCAAATTTTGTAATTTTTGTTCATTTTTATATTAATTGGAAGAATTGGTTAAAAGAGATTTTCGCTTATATTGAGTTGAGCTTTCGGAGTATTGTTCTAACGATCTAATTTGCATAATAGGTGCTTACAAGGGGAGTTCTTGAGAAAGCACTCACCTGCAGCGAAACTAAGCATGTCATTTGAAGGAAAAATTCATGCTGATTACTACAAGCTAATAAAATTCCTGTGCGGTTGGAAACTGTTCGAGAGATTCAACTTGGAAATTTATATGAAAACAAAATGAGTATATGCCTATTTAAGCAAGTACAACATTATTAGCAACAAATATTGACATATAAATTGAAATCTACCTTAGGTAACAGAAATACTGTTTTGCAATTACTAACGGGTTTGTTGGTTAAAAATTACTCATTACAGTGTTCAGCTTGTTACATTTTTAGCCTGTTGTTATCAGCATAAATTGGTCTTCCAAATGGCATGCTTAGCTTCGCTGCAGGCGAGGGCTTTTCACAAACTTCCCTTGTTAATAATTTCGACTGATATGATTTGTTATTATGAAAGATGCGGATCGTGACAGATTACTGTAATTTACAAACTAGGGATTGCTTGTAGAGTATACTGCTTGTTTGGGGGATTTTTTTCCCTTTGGTAGTGTAGAAGGATGTATGCTTTGTGCTAGTTAGTTGGAGTAGTTAAAGTTAGTGATTAACCGTGACAACAAAACCTACAAGATCTTGCATTATTCATAACTGGATAAAAATATACAGCAGTATTTTTTTTTTTTTTTAGAGAGAGAGAGGTGCATATGTAACGATCTCTTTTTAGAAAAAGTTGATAATTTCCAGCAAGTTTCACCTCCAGAGACAGCGCCAATGCTGGAAATATATTGAACTAAAAAACTTCGTTTAGAATTTCATCATAGCCAACAAAACTTAGTTGTTGAATACAAAAGAGGTAATACACACACACAAAAAAAGCTAGTAAAGAAATAGAAGAATTCTACTTAGTAATTGTAAGTCTGAATCAAGGGCGGATCCAAGGGGGAACTACGGGGCTATAGCTCCCCTTTGACGCTCAGGTTTACACTGGATAAAATGGACTTCAATTCTGCTTTACACTGGATAAAACGACAAATTATGGTTTAGCCCCTCCTTTGATCATATCCTGGGTCCGCCCTGAATAATGGGAATTCGTAGTCAGAAATCTTAAGGCAAGGTTTTTTCGTTTTATTGGAAGTAATATATTTATGTGTGCCTTGTGAAGATAGATGCGATAGTGGAAATAGTTTCAACATTATGTTTGCCATTTTAATTTTTGAATGGTTGTAATCAGCGTCTCAAATCTGTCATTACCATTGGGGGAATGGGATGAAAGGGAAGACCGTTCCCATAATCTTTTTCTTAAGCGATGTTCTAAATATTTATCAAGTTAAAAATCAATGCTGTGGAAAATTAGGGGAGCACTGTTGTCTTCAACGTTGGCAACCGGACAGATTTGAGGCTTATTCTGGGGGACAAAAATTTTATCTTAATTTCCTTTGTGGCAGTCGGACACAAAACATCACATTTCACCCCCAAAAAACACATTTTAAATCGGATTATTGGGGAGCAAAACTGGAGGGACATATTCCCATCATCCTCTCGGGGTTTGCGCCAGTGATTATAGTCAAAACGATCATGTAGGTCAAGGGTGCCGATTTCTCTGTAACTTTGGGAGAGGCATTCAGATGTGTGTGTTTGGTTGCAGAGAAGGGTCTAAGAAGCGATGAAGATTCTAAGACAAATTGAATTCAAATTATACAAAATATTCTATATTAATAAAAAATAAACACAATAAAAACACATTTAAAAATATATATTCATAAAAATACATTGGAGCCCATATTAGCATTGGGGCCCCAGACCCTAGGATCGGCGCCATTATGTTGATGCATGCATGACTGGTGAAATAGTAAAGGAGTGAAGTAAAAAGAAGCAATTTGAATTAGTTGGATTTGGTGAGTTTATTAGTTATTGATTACTTTACGTTTGTATGTGTATTATTCATATTAAACCGAGAAATATAAGAAAGACATTAAGGAAGAATCTACCGGGTTCGAATCCCCCTCTCAAAACTTCTTAACTCGACATTCGCTTGTACACTTTCATAATAAGACTATAATTGTTTAGTAGAGAAATGGCTTATGTAGAATAAAGATTTGATGTTACATTTCATCTGTACATACTCTTTTTTTCTTTTAAAAAATTCTAATTCTATATTTTTTCTAGTGCTGGGCATAAAAAACGGTTTTTCGGTTTTTAGGAAAACCGAAATCGGTTTTTGAAAATTTTCAAAAAACCTGCTTTTTTACCGAAAACGGTTTCTGTTTTTACCGAAAACGGTTTCATTTTTCTCTAAAACCGGTTCGGTTTTTCATCTGACCTAGTTTTGGATTTCAAAACTGTTCCGTTTTTTTCAAAACTGTTTCTTTTTCTGACCAGAATAGTGTTTCGTTGTTCTCCGGAAACCGATTTCGTTTCCACATAAATAGTTTTGTGTTTTCCAAAAGTTTTGCATCGAAACTAGTTTCGGTGAAAAGTCGAACCGGTTAATGGAAAAAGCGAAACCGATTTCGATGAAACACCGAACCGGTTTTGGTGAAAAATCGAAACGGTTTTTGTAGGAAACCGAAACAATATTTTTTTTTCTTAGAATATAGATGGCGGAAGTTAGGAATTAGATACCATTTCTCGGCTGTAAAATTACATCGGATCAATCGTACATAGATGCAATGTTGTATAGTATAGAACCTCAAACTTTGGACGCATCCAACAAAATTTTCTGAGTACGCTCCTGGTAAAATATTCTATCACGATTCGTTCGCATGATCATTTCTATTAAGTCTCATAATAATTTTGTAGAAAAAGAAGTCACTTTTGATTGATTGCATAAGATCTTGGGATATTAGAATATGCTGTAGGCCTATGTATCCATTAGGAGTCCGAAGATTCAAGTAACTCTGGTGTTTTCCGTGGTTTGGTTAAATTTATGAAGTGTAGTGTCATCCTCATTTGTATAGTGACTGGTGTTTGTCTTTGGTGGACTGGCCTCGAATTCAATTCTAGGTGAGAGAGCATCAAACACATTACACTAATCTCCTTTTTAAACTGTAAATGTCGTCTTAAATAGCCTAATCTCTAACAGAGAACGTAAATATAAGATAAAGAGTCGTGAAGTGTCTCGAGACAACAATGAAAAAGTACATGGCCAAAGCGTTCATAATTAAAGGTGCCTTTGCAACTGTCATAATATTTTAATACATTGCCTGTTTCGTGTATACTCTTAACAGTTTATGAAACGACATATATGGCAATTCAAATATATGAGATAGCAGAAGTTTGCAGTGTAATGGAGATTCCATTTAATATATTGTGAAATTGATGGTGAATCTGTAGTAAGAGAATAATAGCATACAACAAAACTAGTGAAAATTATAATAAATAACCCTACGTTGACTTCAGAAACTGAAAGATGTTTTACCATATTAAAGAATATAAAAGGATTTTAAAGAATACAGTAGCCCAAAATAGTCTCAGTGCAGTATCAACAGACTAAAAAGAAAGAAAAAAAACTATCTTCAGAAGAATTCTTGACAAGTTGATTGAGCAGAAGAACATCAGAAGTGATTTGTTTATGAATCGGTACTTCTTCTTTTATATATTGAAAGGATTCTAGAATAGAACTTTATAAACTGTGAACTACCGAAAAATTATGTCACGAGACGCCACTGCTTGTATTGCTCCCCCACGTAAAGCACAAACTATGGGATCTGTGCCATTGATTAGTGTATCACTTGTGCTCGTTTGTGCACAAAATCCTATCATTTTTGCTGTATTACTTGCGGAGATATAATCGCAAAACTGGGGGAAGGGCAAGTTCAAGCTGCCCCCTCGACTTCAAGCACTAACGACGAAAATATTGTCATTCAGTAGTGCATCATTTGTGTTTGTTTGTGTAGGAAACCTCATCGTTTGTGCTCGAAGAGGAGGGGACAATTTCACGCAGCTGACTGTATCTATTGTTATTCAACTTCTACGTAACACACAATTTCTAACAGTGATACTCATACTCTTCACAATGACACCCAAATACTTCTAATAGTGATGCACGTTGAAACTAAAAGAAAGTACATAAAACTTCATCTACTTGTATTGTACGTACAAGGTTTTGCACTATATAATTATTTTCTGTTAGAGTAAAAAGCAAGAAAAAGGTATTTGACAAAGAAAGAAGCATACACAAAGTCTAAACCACTCTTCACTTTTCATTTTTACTGGAGGTCAAACGCAGAGGTACCCGCTCGTTTCCATAACAACTGGTCTTTAAACATTGATTACCTAACAACATATGGAACAGTCTTCTTCTGTTTGTATTCATATCCTGGAAACGAACAAACTCAATTGGAGACTTCCATTCCTTTATTTAGAACAAGAAAAATATTATTTGAGAAAGAAAACTAACAGCGATAACAAACCTTATAAGGAACCTGTCATGAAGATAGTATCGAAATCAACCTTGCATGTTCGCTTATATTTAACGCAACTAAAAATTCTTCCAACTTGCCTACTGGCTAGCGATTTTGGTGCACACGGTCACGGATTCGATTCTCGGTGATAGAGCATTGAAAACCTTACCGTGGTTCGTATTCAAACTTAAACTGTAGATCCATGTCTCATATGGTTTTGGTGCTGAAACGGGACTTTAAAATTTAACAAATAAGGTTGAGATAGCAAACGAATAGATAAGAAGCAAAAATTTAGCTGGGAGTTGTGAAGATTCTGGAGGTAGAGTGTAAAATAATCAAAATAAAGAATAGATCTAGATAATGAAAAAATAATGCAAGATAATGACAACAAAGTAATGATGGAGTCTCAGGCTCAATGGTAGAGCGTTTATAGTAGCCTCAGTCTAAAGACAGCCACCTGCTCACAAAGGAATGCCGCCCCCGTGTGAGGATTTTTTTCATACTGTCCTATTTGGTTTTTCTCTTCCTTGAAAAGTAACCGACAAGCGATAAACAGAACCTAAATTCTTACCAAATCTTTGTCAATGATCTTGTTTCTTTGACACAACCTCCCCTGTCCCCAGACACACACTGTTAGAAACATGGATGGGAGAGAGAGAAAGGAGGGCGAAGGAAAGGAAAGCACTACGTATTGCAACATTTAGCTTTTTCTTCTTCCGAAGGGACCACAAAACTTTATGGTGGCTTCTTTGTGCTCAATTCAAAGTCTCCCGACTGGCTATCGTCTGGGCGCGCCTTCTGTACCTCTGGTGCATGGGGTCCCAGGTTCGATCCCCGATCAAGTAAGTTTAGGGTCGACAACATTGTGTCCGTGGGTTTTCTCGGGTACATCCGTTCCCTCCCACTTTCTCATTCCACCAATTCTTTCATCAGCATTCACTTGCCTTAATCATCGTCTTCTTTATCCTAAAGGGGCATAATTGTGGGACGTTAAACTGAAATATGTGATTTCATTCTTATTTTCTTTGATCCGATCTCAAAGTCATGTGAATTTATGACAACATATCATCTATGTGTTTTCTCGATGTTTTCCTGTCTCTTCCCACATTCTCATTCCAATAATTATTTCATATTTATTCACTTTCATTTATCATTCGTTTCCTTTATCATACAGTCAAAAAGCTTGAGATCTAAAACAGTAAATTTCATTTTATTGCATTTGACTAAGGAAATTAAGACAAGAGATTCATGTATATATTAACGCCATGTAGTTATGCATCCAGAAACACGTCACGATCTTGTTGGTTGCCTAACAAATAGGGATATAAAGTACAGTTACTGAACACTTCCTATTTGTTTTGATTTAACAGATTTTATCTTATCGCGGTGTATTTATGCATCCAGCAACACGTAAGGATATTGTTGGTTGCCTGAAACGCAGGGATATGCAGTACAGTTATTGAACAGTTCCTATTTGGTTTGATTTTGTGCAACAGATTTCATATTAACGCCTTGTAGTTATGTATCCACAAACACGTAAGGATATTGTTGGTTGCCTGAAACGCAGGGATATGCAGTAAAGTTATTGAACAGTTCCTATTTGGTTTGATTTTACGCCAAAAATGTAACACAACAACAGATTTTATCTAATCAGTATGCTTGGAAATCTCTTGTGATATTGAAAGGGCGACACTTCCTTTGATATATTTTTTTCTTCCCTCGTGATATTACTTCGCGAGAGTGCAACCAACTCCTAAAGTGTAATCACCATTAATTAAGACCTCACGTAGTAAGCAAATTAGATCAAAGGAATGAGCTGTGATTGAAGTAACAAGAGAGAAGTATTAAATTGAAAATTCTTTTACTAGTAAGTATAATAAACTTGCAATATGCTCCCAATGATAAAGAAAATAAATGACACATATATATAAATGGCGTTGTAGCTAATGCAGTACTGGGAGATTCAAACACTTTATAATATTAAAAAAATAGTAACATTTTTTTATAAACGTTTAACATTTATAGAGCACTGATTGAAATATCCTTTCTTCGCACGAGAAGAATAGGATTTTAGGAAAAGTATTTAACCTTCTTCCCCTCTTAGAATACGCATGGAGGTGAGTTTGGATTTCAACGGTGTCGAGATTATAACTATTCACCTCAGCGACTATAAAAAGCACGAATTGTACACTAATATCAGTTGTTTTCGATTATTTTTACATATCATCCCATTTTCAACTGCTAAAAGAATAGTGAAATCTTTCAGTTGTACATCCAATCGTTATGTCGGCTGGGTTAAAGGAGACGGTGATGATGAGAGATGAACGCAATTGTGGAATGAATAAAGTGGGAGGAAACCGGAGAAAACCCGCGAACAAGATGTTTGTCCACCACAAAGCCCTCTTGACACGAGTTGGGTTCGAACCAGGGAACCGACGCACCAGAGGTGAGAGCTGTACCACTGACCCACCGTGACCTCCCCCCATTCTTCTCATTGACACCGATAACTATGAGTTGAACACTAATATCACTTCTTTTAAAACGTTCACCATTTTTTCTACTAAGTTGGCAACACTGAACGTTACACGATTTTCATCTGTTGCCTTTGCAATTGATCCTTACGGAGCGTCGAATAGCGCATGATTGTCATTTGTTTTCCGTACAGATAGAAATGGTGCGCTTCACGACGGAACAGCATGTTATCACAGTGATAACCCCATGTTATCACAGCATGTTATCACAATGATAACCTCATGTTATCACAGCATGTTATCACAGTGATAACCTCATGTTATCACAGCATGTTATCACAGATGACGATAATGCGCTATTCGACGCTCCGTAACTACCAATCACAAAGACAACAGATGAAAATCGTGTAACGTTCAGTGCTGCCAACTTACTAGAACAGAAATGGCGGCCATTTCAAAAGTTACTTTCTTTATGTGACACTCTTTACTTCATGCAAAATAATGATTACTGAGGCACATTGCATTAATTTATAAGGTACAGTAATATATTAAATTCTTTCATGTATTTTGAAGAGCTGAACACCTTTCTATGATCAAGGGGAGCAATTGCCTTCCCTTGTCCTTCGTTCAGGGCACTAATGACCAGTGTTTCTTTCAGAAACTATGCTCCGGGGGGGCACACTTCGGATTCCGGGGGGCACTGCTGGTACTATTCTATTTATTATTATATTATAGACGTATTATTTTAGTCTCCTCCGGGGGGCACTCTCTGAGCTCGAACGGGGGGCAGTGGCCCCCTAAAACATGTCTGGAAGAAACACTGCTAATGACTACATCCAGGCCCGTAGCGAGGGGGTCTTGGGGGGCCGGGTGCCCCCTAAAGTTTTGAAGACCTATCCCTAAATTTTTCACGGTAGGCTTGAAATGAACTATAAAATGGTTGGATCGCCCCCTGTAACTTCATCCGCCCCCCCCTAAATTTTTCTGCTGGCTACCGGCCTGACTACATCAACAGTAGATTCTACCTTTCGCAACCTCTATTTGTATAAGGGAAAATAATATAAAATTAAATCAATTTTACTTTTAATAAATGGCAGTCGATCTAACAAATTATTTTTTTGAAAATTTTTCTTGACTATCGTACTACCTGTAGCCACAAATTGACAAAGAGATTTAAGAATATTTATCTTGTATTTAAATTATTGTCTCTGACATACTCTTGTTACTGTCTCTTCTAAGTACGTTTCAAGTTTATTTGATATATCAAAGAAGCATAATAGCATTTAGGAAAGATGAACCGCAGAATGTTTATTTGGTATGAAATGATTTAGCATGAAGTATACGCCTTTACCACATGCATGATTCCATTTAACTTAAGTTACTTTAGAGTACAGCATAATATGGTAATATACAATCCGGGTATAAAAAGTTGAAAAAGGGTAAGAGGAAAAAAGAAGGAATGTCACAAACATTCATTTTCGAGAAAATGGCGTTTTAATATTGAAAACCGCGTAAAAAAAAAGAACAGGGTTAGTCAAACTTTTGCCCCTTTTTACATGGACATTTCTACATCTACGCATACATGGCATATACAGTCAAATAGTACCAAGAGTCACCAACAGATAGAACAAGGCACCCGATAAACCACACAATGGACGTTCTTTGTTTTTCCCCTTACCCTTAAGTGAAAGGAGACACGCAAAATTAAAACTGTATTCAAATTATACAGAAGATCTAGATTAAACACCAGTATCGATTGATGGTTGCCAGAAGCAAAGGTGGTAACATCAAAGACATTCAACCATACAGTCGGGAACTCTACTTCTGTGTTAAAGAAAGGGTGTCCCATATTCTTGGTCAACGTCATCACAGTCGAGTTATTCGGTGCATTACGTTGACCAAACATTCAACAGAGTTTGGAAAAAGTCTCTGCGCCACATTCACCACATTTGTACTGACAAGGGGACATCTCATATTGATAGTAGCATTGCCCAATCAAACAATGCGCAATCGAGAGAATACTGAAGAAAAGTGAGAAATTCAAATTTTTACGGGCCGACACCCAGAAACACAGGAGATACAGAGGAAAGAAGGATCTAGAATCATGTGAAGGTAACAATGTAAAAGATATACTGACACAGAAAGAAATTCAAAACGATTAAAGTAATCAAAATGACATTTACATAACAGCATAGTAAGCAAACATTGTACCCAAAGACATGCTCATAACATCATATGTAATGCAGTGTTGCCAACTGACAACAAAATGAAGTTTTGTTAAATGGCACGGGACACAAATTATAACATCTAGCAATTTTAATTATGAGTAGAAGTATACTTGAAAAGTCGTGATGTACAGTGTTGCCAACGTTTGAAGATAGGACTATATGAATTTCTATATGAATCTTGTATGTAGAAGAGTACATACAGTACACGATTCGTCCGTTATTTTTGTACTTCAGAGGTTATATTCTTGTTTGTGGTCTTATATTTTGGTTTCAACTAGTTCGAATCGTGTACTGTATGTACTCTTCTACATCCAAGATTCATATAGGAATTCATATAGCCCTATCTTCAAAAGTTGGCAACACTGTACATCAAGACTTCACAGGTATGGTTCTACTCATAATTACGATTTTCTAGATGTTATAATTTGTGTTCTGTGCCATTTAACAAAACTTCATTTTGTGCTCAGTTGGCAACACTGTATTACATATGATGTTATTGAGCATGTTTGTGGGTACAATGTTTGCTTATTATACTGTTGTGTAAATGTCATTTTGATTACTTTAATCGTTTTGAAGTTCATTCTGTATCAGTGTATCTTTTGCATTGCTATCTTCACCTGATTCTAGATCCTTCTTTCCTCTGTATCTCCTGTGTTTCTGGGTGTCGGAACGTGAAACTTTGGATTAATCACTTTTGTTCAGTACTCTATCGCTTGTGCATTGTTTGATTATGCAATTATACTATCAATATGAGATGTTCCCTTGTGAGTCTTCACTATGACAACACGTTGTCCCGTCATGAAGCGCTACATTCCTACTAGTACAGAAAATAGATGAAAATCATGCACTATTTGGCTTTCTGTGACTATACTCCTACCCAATCACGAGCGAGGTTAAATTTACATTGAAGTTGCATCACCCGATCGTGACGTAATGTGACGTAGTAATATCAACGTGTCCGCTGTGAAGAGAAGGGTGCTCTTCTGTGAATTGTGATAAAGGTGAAATAAAACGAGCCCTGTGGGGCTTCTAACCCCCCCCCTCGTTAACACTTCCTCAGCTATGTTTCGTTGCGTAAGTAAATCACTTTAGTTTATCAATACAGTTGTGTGTGTGTGTGTGTGTGTGTGTGTGCAAAGTGGACTAATACCACGTGATTTTACATCAAGATCGTTAGAACTTCAATGTAAATTTAACCTCACTCTACTAAATCCGCTAAGAGAACAGATGAAAATCGTGTAATGTTCAGTGCTTCCAATTTACTACAACACAAATGGCTGGCATTTCAAAAAGTTGCGTTTTTTTTATAGGACACCATTTATTTAGAAAATACGACCATGAAAGTACCTTCTTCCTTACCTTAAAATAACTTTACAGTAATTTCTGATTGCACATTTATTTAGTTTTGTAGTAACAATTACAACTTGACGTAAATAATAATAAGATTTTCTTGCAATTACAAAACTTCGATGTTATTAAATGACAGTTAGAAAGAAAATAACCTAGTGGAAAGGACTCGGACGAATTCTTATTGTCAAATAACGAGTAATAACAGTTTCAGTTCTATGCACCCCCAACATGCGCCTATTGTTTATGTCTGTGGAGCATGTTCGTGTTTTTATTCCAAGGATTATCATCTTTCTACCAAGTTATTAGGGTCTACCAGGTCCAGATCACTCCCCAAATTCCTAACTCAATATACATTTTACAATTTCTCAATGAAACTATACTTGTTTGACAGAAATGATTGATATAGGGTGAAAATGTAATTTTACACTTCATCAGCACTCTCTGTATTATACAAGGGGCTTCCAATAAGTTATCTACCTAGACATGAAAGGACAGGCGGAGCATAATGACACCTCATACGCACACCAAGATCACTGTGGGGAACCTCGCTGCTCAATGTGACGTCAGTCGGAGCAACAGATAACCGTGTGCAGAGTGTTTGTCTTACGCCTTGCAGTTTCAGGCTGCCATTGCTGACTGTGGTTTCCAACTGTTGAATCATCCTCCCTATAGTCCGGACATGGCACCTAGTGGCTATTTCCTCTTTTGAGATCTGAAGAAACACCTGCGGGGAAAACGTTTTTTGGTTTCGGTATTTGCCAGTGGTTTGCAAGCCATGACAAGGGATTTCTTTTTCTCTGGGATTTCTTCGCTGTCAACAAAATGGCGACGGTGCCTAGATCTCCATGAGGACTATATCAAAAATAGTGATGACCAGGTAATTCTATCTGCATTCCTTCCTGTCTGGGTAGATAATTTATTGGACACCCCTCATAAAAAGCAATCTAGTTCTATCATTTTGTTCTAGTGGAAGTATTTAACAATTACTTATCATCTTTTCAGGAACCCTGGACCCCTCGCAACAAAAAGTTCTGGGTGCGCGCCTGTGGTCCACTTTACTGTCATATACACTCACATTTCTTTGAGTGGTTAGTACAGTCACGAACATTAATAAATGGAGGCTGAAGCCATTATTTCTTATGGCTCCAACCTCCATTTATTAACGTTCGTGACTGTACAAGTGCTTGAAACCAGGACGAATTTGTAACTCTTACAGAAGTGAACTTACAATTGTAAAATTATAATAACCACTCGTCGACAATCCAAGAAGATACGCCCCAACTCCGCTTTAAGGAGTGCTCCCAAGTTAGGATAAATAATATCGCTGCAAACGTAATTCATTTTCTTTGATTTCATTTTTTAAAATCATCTACATTATTAATGTTTAACGGGAAAAAATGTATAAAGATGAGACATACACCAATTGAGCTGAACAAAATTATATCAGTGGGTGTAATCCTCATGCGTAGATTTCGAAATCTATAGCCATTTCCCGTTTAAATATTAATTAAGAAAATATCACGCAATACAAATCGAACACCTTAACCTGATTTACATGTGACACTGAAACTTGTAAGAAAATATATTATCTATATTTTTGTTCGATACACAATAGTTACTAAATCTGATTGTGTATTTTGAGAAACCCAGCATATTGTAAAATAAATAATAGCAAGCTATACAAAATTTGATTTGTACTTGACCTATATGAAAAAAACAAAGCAAGTTGTTTTTTTATCAAGACAATATATACATGCAAAAGAATATAAAATATATATATTTGCACCGTGTGGCGTGTTTGTGAAATCATCCCTCGTTTTGTTTTGCATGTCGTAGCACAATAAATCACCTGGAATTGCTATCGATTTTACGTGTCTCCAGTTGAATTTCCCTTGACCTCACAGCACAAGAACTAATTATTGCTATTAGTGTGTGAAGTTGTAGAATAAAATGGTCCTTACGTAACCTCTCCACCCTCTCTCTCTCTCTCTCTCTCTCTCTCTCTCTCTCTCACATACACACACACACACATACACACACACACACAAACAGTAAATAACAAACAATTGTCATGAATGTATTTTATTTTATTTCTTATTAAGGGGTATAGTTTACCAAAACTCTTTCATGGACAAGTACATTGGTAGTGTGTCCCTCTATCAGGGAGACAAAAAATCTAAAAAAAAAAAAAAAAAAAAACCTACTTAATGAATCACCAACTATTTTGGCCAGGTTATACAGGATCGTAAGTTACAAATCGACTTTGTTGATTAAGATGATATACGAGGTGTTTTCAAAAAGTATCGAATCTACTTTTGTCGCGTAAGCCAATGAAACGGCGGAGACTTTCTTGAGTGTAGATGTAGAGGGGGACACTTATGCGCAGTCGTGAATTTTTCCCGCCCGCAAAAAAAAAAAATGACAGTCACTGGCCAACAAGTGAAGAGGTGTAGTAAACGGTCGGCGGATTTTAGTTTTTTTTTTTGTAAAATTACAGAAAACACTTGAGCAGCGATATTAAAATCAAATTTTGCCGTAATATTGGCGATACACTAGCAGAAACTATGTACTCGGATCTGTAAATTCAATTCTAAACAAGAATTTGGACATGAGGAGAATGTCCGGAATCTGAGATTTAGGCTTTCAGCAGGCCCGTATCCACGGGGGGCCAAGGGGGGCCGGCCCCCCCCTAAACTTTCGTTCGCCCCCATACAATTTCACGGTAGGCTTGCAAATGAACTATAATATGATGATGAAGTATAATAGGATTGGGTCGGGCACCCCCCTAACTTCTACCGGGCCCACCCTAAATTTTTGGGCTGGCTACGGGCCTGGCTTTCAGGAATTCAGATTTGAAGGAATTGATTCAGACTTTCAAGAAATTGATTCAGGTAGCCAAGTACAACATTCAGGCTCCCTACTCACCTGACACGGCTAAAAGCGATTATTATTTTTGATTATATTTGATTATTTAGTATTTTTGATTATTTCCCATGCCACTAAAAGGGACCCGATTTGAGTCAAGAGAAGACATCATGCGGAATACGATGGCACGATTGCTCACTATTCAAATAACTAGATTCCAGAAGTGTACCCAACAATGGCGGGAGCACTGGGAGCGGGCATTAGCAAGGATACTACTTTGAAGGGGTTAAGTGTTTCGGATTAAAAATCAATAAATGAAATGTATTTTAGCAAACCAAAGGTTTGATACTTTCTGAACACACCTCGTACAAACCGGAAATGGTACGAATCAACTACTTTTGGTTTTAATGTTGACCACTATAGAGCAATAGCGTTAATAATTACAAAACGATAATCGGTTTCCTGCAATAGATTAAGCGCCTCAAGAATATATTTCATATCCATTCTTAAGTCCCTTTTACAACTGGAAGTGAAAAAAACTACTTCAACAAGCAGTTCCAATTTCGATCTACCTCGTACATAGAGCAAACACAATAAGAGATAACTAGCGAAATGTGTTTTTGTAGGAAATGAGTTAGCGTTATAAGCATATGTATCACTTTCTGTCTTCAACTTTTTATTCAAACCGGAAGTGGATTATTTGTTCCCGGTTTTGACCTCGATTCTTGTAGAGTAAAAAACGGTTATAGATAGGAAGATGCAGTTTTCTGTAATCGATTAAAAGTCCCAAAAATATAATGCACTTCAACTCAAAACTTCTCTACTAAAACCGGAAGTGGTAGAGAGCTACTACCCCCTTCCGGCTTCAATATTAATTGAGAATATATCACGTCATTCATTCAAGTCAAACTCTTTCCCACATTGTATACGTGACACTGTTACTTTTTTAGATTATGAATTTTCTCAAACGTAAACAGGCCTGGACTGGGCCAGATGGCTAGGCTGCGATGTCCGCTCAGACAAGGGAAGGGGGCAAATGAAAATTTTGATAAAGAGAGGAGGTCAGGAGGGAAGAGAAAACGGAATGTTGAAAACATGTGGTAAAACTAGTATTCTTGTGAGCAGTCACACTGGCAATCTGCATACATCAAGCTCTTTGAGCGTTTCATTAAAATTTTGTTGCAACTCATATCCTCTATAAGGGAAGAATAGGCCATACCACCTTCAAAGTCATGTTGGTGCAAGCTAAAACAGCAGTGAAACCATATGCTCTTCCTATCGCGGAATATAAAAGAGAGCAGAAAGTGGTCTGACAATACAATTCTTGAGAGTTTAGTTTCTTGGCCCAGTAAAAAATAACTGTTTGAAACCCAACAGAAAGAGCCCTGAGATCACTGTTGTGGTTCATGATATCACGGCAATTTAAGAGATTTTCACTTCGATTACGGAAAGGCGGCCGTCTAGAATGCTGAAGCTATAATTCTGTCTGTATTATTCTCATATAGTCTACTAAAGAATAGTGTGTTTTTTCTAAGATAATAGTGAGCTCTTATTGTAGGAAAACAGTTGGTAATTCGGGTAATGATGCTTTGAGGGGGAGTGATTGAGAATTCGGGGTCAACTCAATATGTTGGCCGCCGAGGCCAACTAGGCGCTAGTCCGACCCTGAACATAAATTCATTTTTAATTACTCTAAACTTACGTTGTTACACGTAATAGTATATTCTATGGTTTTCCAGCAGTCTGAAAGATATAGGAAACCATAAAAAAAGTAAGGAACATTATTTTAGGATTTGAAAAATTGCAGTTATAATTATTACCAAAGAAATAAAATGTACACGTCTTTTGTCTTCTTGTATTGAAGGATCAGAAACATTATTTTTTTTTCTTTTTAAAAAAATAGAAGTCGGTTCTGCTTGACCTGGTAAAAGAAGCCTTTTCCTTGCCTTTACTTGGAACGTCTCAATACAGATATCACACCAATTTCTTAGAATTGTAGTGCAGACCTTTGTCGTATAACCTTTATAACATTCTTCTATAGTCTCCTACGGCAAGGTCTACATTGATATTTCATTTCTTTTAGACATCAAAGACAAATGCATCAATGCGGCAATCGTTATATTTCTTTTAGTCGTCTTTGTGAATTCTTTTATTGCTACATTTTGTCATTTTTAGAACATATCTAAAAAAAAAAAGTTACTCTTATATGTGTTGTACGAAGCAAAAATATGGACGTTACGAAGAAACAAAAGCGACAATAGAAAAGAAACATAAATCTTCAAATTTGAGTATTGAAGAAGGGTAAGGACAAGTATCAGTGTCATAGGGTACAGCACGTAATAGAGTTTGGTTCGGTCTTCGGTAAACCAAACTCCCTTAAGGCGGCAGACTACTAAATATTTTTGAAAAACTAATAATTTTTCTTTTGCCCGTTTTTCGTAAGTGAAAAGAGGTAATAAAATGTAACTTACCACAATAATAGATAATATTATTCTACACCCGAAAATACGAATCGGAAGAATTTTCAGGGTTGCCATCCATAGAAATTACAGTGTGACCAGAATTTGAATTACTCAAAAATCTAGGTAAAGGCAGCGACTAGAAAAGTGAACTCAACGGTAATTGATGACTTATAATGCTGTCTAGCTTTCTTGTTTACTACTTTTTAAATAATATTTCTGTTTATTTTATAAAACTTACATAAATAATTAGAAAATAAATAAGTTATTGCAAAATAAATAGGAACATTATTTAAAAAGTAGTAAACAAGGAACATAGACAGCATGATAAGTCATCAATTACCGTTGAGCTCATTTTTCTAGTCGCTGCCTTTACCTAGATTTTTGAGTAATTCAAATTCTGGTCACACTGTAATTTCTATGGATGGCAACACTGAAAACTCTTCCGATTCGTATTTTTGGGTGTAGAATAACATTATCTATTATTGTGGTAAGTTACATTTTATTACCTCTTTCCACTTATGAAAAACGGGCAAAAGAAAAATTATTAGTTTTTCAAAAATATTTAGTAGTCTGCCCCCTTAACAAGCTGAGTTTTTACCAAGCTTAGACTTAAACGGAGCATCTTACCTCAAGCTAAAAGAAGTGGTTTAAAATGACAACTTAGGTTTACACCTAGGTGGTTCAAAATGAATAAATGTCTGAAAATGTAAATTATTTAAGTCTGTAGATATACCGAGAGGAAGTCAGTTAGCTTCATTTTAGTGTTGTATTTCACGAACCGATCGGGGGCACAGTGGCTCAGTGGTTACCCTCTAGTGCGTGGGGTACTTGGTTCGATCCTTATCTAAGTAAGTTTGTGGTAGACAATATGGTGTCCTTGGGGCGCGGTGGCTCAGTGGAAGAGCGTTCACTTCCGGTGCTTGGGGTTCCTGGTTCGATCCCAGCTTGTGCCGTGTGGACTTTGTGGTGCACAAACACCGTGCTCATGGATTTTCTCGGGGTTCTTCCGTTTCCTCCCACTTTCTTCATTTCACCATTTCACTCATCTCTCATCATCACCGTCTGCTTTAGCCTTAAGCGTGGAGCATAAAATTTAAAAATTTCATTTTCAATATGGTGTCCGTGAGTTTTCTCATGGTATCCCCTTTTCCTTCCACATTTTCATCCTACCAATTATTCCATCAACATTCGCTGGCCTTAATCATCCCTTAGCCTAAAGGACATTAACCTGTAACGTTAAACTGAAATATTTCATTTCATTTTCGTATATGTATATTATGTAATTCTGTAGAAATTTATTCAAGCAATTCATAACGATAAGTTTATTTTAGAACTTTTATCGGTATATGTATTCAAGCAGTTACAGCAATTTTAAAACCATCTTCGTTACATCAGTTTGTAAAATATTGGAGATTAAATCCTTTCTCTTTCGCAACCGTATTCAATTGAGACACACATTTACCGCAGGGGCCAAGATGGCTCAGTGGTAGAGAGTTCACCTCTGCTGCGTGGGGTCCCTGGTTCGATCCCAACCCACGCCAAATTAATTTTGTGGTGGACAAACACCGTGATTCGTTTGTCGGGATTCATCGGGATTCTCTCGTTTCCTCCCACTTTCTTCATTCCACCATTTCATTCATTTCTCATCATGACCGTCTCGTTTAGCCTAGGCGGTATAACCATGCGATGTAAAACTCAAGATTTCATTTCATTTCATTTACACATCTATCCTACCAGGGCACAGACCGCTGAAAGGGAATTCAACATATACATCATTTCGTAGCATGAACAAAACCGTTCAATCCGAGCATTCGCGGCCTAATTGTGGTTAGATTCCTAGCGTAGAGCAAAGGTCCACGCTTCCACTCTTAGAGAGAAGAAGTTGCCTCTCTGCTGAGGAAACACTAGTAGTTTCCATCGAGGTTTAACGCCACAGACGTAATCATTTTTAATGTAGCAACAAATCAAACCAAGTTGCCACAAATGACATTTAAGGGAATATTAATGTTGTTGACTCTAGGCGGTGGATAGAATGAATCATTCTAGTACCCTAGGCTACGTCTTTTGCTGTGTGCTCTATACTTAACAACCATCTATTTAGCCTTAGCCACGTCCTCATCTTTCATGTCACCGAGAAAGGACCAAGGATCGATGCGTGTTAAAGAGGTATGTGCTCGTTACTCTTTTTCTATACATATGTAGTTAATCTTTTCTTACTATTTCGCCCCTTTTACCCTTAAACACTCTGGTCTGTTTTTCAAAGTTTATCGGAGTTCAATTTATGCATCCCCAAGCATAATATGGTGTTATTAAGATGCAAAAGAGATCTGTCAGCTTCACCCCCCTCCCCGATATCACCTTGATATTGAGTTGCATCTGAGCTACAAGCACTGACAATCTTTCTTCTGTACATGGTGGAGATGCTAGTCGATCCATATTGAGAAACGGATCGATATTGAGAATTTCCTAATTTTTTGTTTAAGTCGGTTAGAAACGAGCCCAGACCGACAGGCTAACCAATGCCTTGGACAAACTACTTACGATAGACATTTGAAATTTTGAAATCACATAGGACTTGTGACGTAAGATGCCACTGAGGAAATGATTTTGGAAATATTATATTAAGATATTTCGGAATCTCTTAAGATCAAGAATGTGACATTTGATATTTGGACTCTTCATTTAAAATAATTGGTTTGAGTACAAAACTTCGCAGCCAGACACTCGTGGGACACAACCTTGCCTGGCCAAGATCTTGCCGCCCAAAATCTTCCCTGGCCAAAACCACGCTGGACAAAATCGAGCTTGGCCAGAACTTTGAGGAATGAAATCTCGCCTGGAATAACACATTTTCGTCCAACATGTCCCTTTCAATAAAATCTCCCTATAGTGATTTCTTCAGTGTACAATGTTCAAAATGTCGATGTATGTAGATTATCCCAAAACGAATGCAACGTTTAAAATGCTTGCCATTTCTGTCCTAATAAGTTGGGAACACTGAACGTCACAAGATTTTCATGTGGTGTCTTTGGGGTCGTCCACATATTACGTAACACTAATTTTGACCAATTTTTACCCCCTTCTTCCCCCTTGTCACACTTCGTAACGAAGGGCCGAACCCCTCCCCCTTTCTTTACGTATCACTTTTTAATTTTTTCACCAATTTTGCTTATTTTGGGAGTTATTACAATGAAAAATAATTTTCAATGGTAGAACTTTTCATTATCTATATGCTTGTCTTTTAAATATATTTGTAGTGGTTTTCGCCAATAAAGCAAAGTATGAATTAGAAAATGGTAGAAACGTAATACTATTTCAATCCCATAAGGATCCTTAATTAACCAGACCTAATATTTCAAAACTGCCTACTGTCGTTTTCCCAAGGAGATCGCGCCCATCGTTTTAGGTCCAATAATGACAAGGAGAAAATATTGCCCGAAGATACAGGTGAAACAAGATCTAGAGAACTCACATCGACCGCTTTTTCAGGGATGCAAGATGCTTCCTGCATTTGAAATTCACCATTGGCGACAATGCAAAGTTCTCTTTTTCGTCGACCACAAATTCGAGGTGGCTGCACACGTGAAAGAGCAGGGACATCTCGTTTGTGAACAAGATTTCGAGCATCTTCTGTGGACTTTGGATTTCAGTTCGCTCCTTTTCAAGTTCTTTTTGTCCTAAATCAGTGCGAGAATGCAAATAAACACGATTTCTTTAGAAATATTCAAATCCAATAATAATAAAAAAAACAGTACGAGATGATTATCCGATGAATTAGATTTTTAATTTCCTATTCTGATCTACAAATCGTGGGTAGTTCCGTCGCGTAAAATATTGTTTCACGAAAAAGAATGTATTCTGTTTCACATGCGAAACCTGATACAAGAAAGGAATGATACTCATTCAAGTCAAAGGTTTAGATAATATTCTCAGAAATAGCAAGACGAGTAGGAACACGAGAGCATTTTCAAGTGGTGGTTACGAGCACTAACAACTAACTCCAGAAAAGCGTGTTCCATAAATCCAATGCTGCGATAGCCACAAAACGGAGTTTTCACGTATTGTAATACACGCAGGGTTCGACACCATTCATGCTGGTGTCTAGTGCGTCTTCGATTCCCTTCTGTATGATTCAATTTATATAGTCTATATTTTGTAACTTATTAACTCTTAGCCATCCGACCGATCTCGATAAAATTTTCAACATACAGGTAGATGATCTGGTCTGGAATATTTTCTATTTTATTTCACTTTGAAGGTACAACTTGGGGAGGGGGGATATATATATATATATATATATATATATATATATATATATATATATATATATATATATATATATATATATGTGTGTGTGTGTGTGTGTGTGTGTGTGTGTATGTGTGATTGAAAATGACCAATGTTAGTGTCAAATCCACGGTTTTTTGGGCTTAGATAAACAATGACACTTCCGATGTCGTTTAAATCCAAATTCAGCTCTGTAACTTGGTGGAAGGGGAGGGGTGACATAAAAATGTTCGAAAATGACCAAGATTAGTGTCGAATCCATAGCTTTTGGAGTCACAGAGATGAACAGTGACACATCTGATGCTATTTAAATCCAAATTCAGTTCCCATCAGTACTCCGGGGGGGGAGAGATGTTGACATGTAAAAATAATTGAAAATGAGCGATATTAGTGTTGAATTCATAATTTTTGAGGTCCCTAAGTTGATTGGTGACTATATTTGGCACCCATTATGTCCAAGATGAAACTATTCTATCCGTGTGAAGAACGGGTATTCTTCTAGTTTATTTGTAAGAAAAGAAGAGATCTGAATAAAATTATTTAAAATATTGCATATAAATCTGAGACTTAAAATTACTGCAAAAAAATGTTTTATCTAAAGAAGATCTAACCCCGTCCTCCCCCTAGTTACGCTTCATAACACAAGTCCGAACACCTTCCCTCCTTCGCCGCGTTACGTAGTATGTGGAGGACGACCTCTTTCTGGTCAATTATGAAGCGCCACCAATTCTTCCATCATCATTCACTTGCTTTAATCACAGTCTCCCTTAGCCTAAAGGACATAATCGTGTGACGTTAAACGGAAAGATTTCGTTTCATTTTTATTTCACCTTTTTTCCGCTGTGACAAAGTATTTAGATACATTGACATGCTTTAGTTACTGAAATATTACCTGCATAAATGTTCCTTAAGGCTAGTTTAAAGGGACAAGTTTCGCCACTAGATGCCACTACAGTCTTCGTATCTCTCTCTTATGTATTTTTTACTTTTCACGAAAATTCACGATTTCTTTTATAACTTTCAATCTAGAGACTTCAAATTTTTAGAGAAGGCACTTCGTAACTCATCCAAGGGAACAATCAGTGCCGATTTTTTTATTTAGAATTTTCTTCACTGTTGAAACAGTTACATTGTTAAAGGTTTGGATATCCATTTCAACAATCAAGCCACTTCAACAATAAAGAAAATTCTAAATAAAACAAATCGGCACGGATTGTTCCTTTGGATAGGTTATGAAGTTCATACTCTAAAAATTTGAAGTCTCTAGGTTGAAATGTGTAAGAGAAATCGTGAATTTTCCTGAAAGGTGAAAAATACATGAGAGATACGAAGACTGTAGTGACATCTAGCGGCTATACTTGTCCCTTTACACCAACTTTAAACGCTAGCCTTTCTCTGTGATGTAGCCTATTTAATGAATACATATTCCTCAGCTTGTCCCTTTATTGCTCAATTGCACCAACGTTATAACTTATTTTAACCTCGCTTTATTTTTTTTGTATCTCTCAGAATTTAGTTAGGAGGCACGGTAGCTCAGTGGTAGCTCACTTACCTCTGGTGTATGTGGTCCCTGGTTCGAACCCCGGCCAAGTAAGTTTTTGGTGGAAAACATCGTATCAGTTGGGTTTTATCGGAGTACTTCCGTTTCCTTCCACAATCTCATTCCACCAAATTTTTTCATCATCATTCACTTGCCTTAATCATCCGTCTCCCTTAGCCTAAGGAACATAAGCGTGGGACGTTAAATTTAAAAAATTCATTTCACTTTTTCCTGGTGTGACAGAGCAGTTTGAGAGGTTTACGAACTTTAGTGACTGAAACATCACCTGCATAAACAAGTATCGTAGGCGTTAGCCTTCCTTTCTTTTCCCGTCGGGAGCTCATTGTGATTCGGATTCCACGTTAATCAGTAGGTCCACGTCTCATATAGCCTCGCTGCTGAAAGGGACGATAAACTAAAATTCAACTCAACTCAAGGGGGCGCGGTGGCTCAGTGGTAAAGCGTTCTCCTCTGGTGCTTGGGGTCCCTGGTTCGATCCCAGCTCGCGCCGTGTGGACTTTGTGGTGGACAAACACCGTGCTCGTGTGTTTCCTCGGGGTTCTCCCGTTTCCTCCCACTTTCTTCATTCCACTATTTCACTCATCTCTCATCATCACCGTCTCCTTTAGCCTAACCGGCATAACCGTGTAATGTAAAACTTAAAGATTTCATTTCATATTCATTTTCAACTCAACTGAAGTTAGTATTTATTTCTCTGTGAAGTACCGTATTTTGTCCGCATATGTTCCACACCTTTTATGTACACTGCTCAACTGCACCGAACTTATAATTTATTTTAAACCCCTATTATTTCGTGTATCTCTCAGAATTTAATTGAGGATTTAAGTTCGGGAACATCCTGTACAAGGAAGTGAAATATTATGCGTCTAATTCTGTAGGTACACTAATGTGTATAGGATTATGTGAGATCGAAATAGATAGCCACTACTGACGGCTATTCATTACAGAATGTCGCTGCGACGTAAATGAATAGACATAATTAGCTCCATACCTCACTCACAGCTACACAAACGACCGACATCATTAAATCTTATCAACACAAGCTTTAGACACGTAATAATATATACGTATTTCTATGTACACATCTAGAGAGTATGTTTGTTCAATTATAATCGAGTTTACGTACATGAATATTATGTAAGCTATATAAATATTTGTGAATGTGTTCATTTATTTACAATCTGAAGAAAATCCTCAAAGCTACTTACTGACAGGTTCATCATTATGAATGACATCAAAAATGTTTTTTTGTCATCCAGCAATACGAACGCCATTATCGGATTTAGAAAAGTCCTTTTCAGGGGTCGAATGGCCTTCTGGATGATAGATGAGTTTTGCATCAAAACAGTATAAAGATGTGCGTTAAGTATATATAATGTGCGTGGAGATAATAGAGAGTAATATAGCAAATGACATACATGATTTACAGTATTTGCTGGTAGCTTTTGTATACGTAGTTAGCACTATATTATATTAATTTTTAATGTGATGATAAGTAGTACTACAAGGATAGTTGCGAGTTATGAGGGGAACATATGGCTGTGTGTCGCAAAACCATCATCATTATCATCGTCTTAGGTATTTTGCCATTATTGGCAGGTCACTTGCTGCAACTGAGAAGCTCTATGCTCCACGTTCTTCCGCTAACCTCTTCGTCTTTACGTACAATTTTTCTGTTTTGGTATCGTCCATTAAGTAGGCTCCTTCGCCTTCTCCATATCTTTCCTGTTACCATACACTCCAGCACGTTCATCATGATACAGTCCCTTCTTACCTAATGTCCCAACCAGTTTCTCTTACTCTTCTCATTAATATCTAAGATTGTTCCTTTCTTCCTCACTGTTTCTAACACCCTCTCATTCATTTTCCGCTCGACCCATTTAATTTTGTCATTCTCCTTCATACCCACATTTCAAAAGCTTCCAACCGTTTTGAACTTAAAAAAAAAACATGTGTCTGTTACTGACGCACATACAAACTCACTAAATATATTTTAAGAAAGAAACTTTATATAGGACCAAGGGCCCCCATCAGGAGGGCAAGGTATGGCGCTCGCCCCCTAGAGGAAATTGTACTTCAAAATATCGAAAATTCAATATATTTTTTACATTAGTTACAGCAAAATTTGAAACTATTATGAAACGTCGCTTATACTTGCCCCACTTGGAAACCACAACATGGGCGCCCTTGTGTACGACAAGTCAAAATGATAGACCCGGTCTTAGAAAGTTAGTCTGTGGAACTTAATAAACGTATGTTTTTGTAAGACATGCGCTTCGATAGGTCAATCTTGAAGGTTTAGTTTCTATGTAGAGTTTCCACTATCTACTGCTAAGAGTCAACATCGACTAGTTAAAGAAAATGGCGTTGATTGCGATTTTTCTGTGTGCTGGATTATCATGTAAACAAGTCTGTGTAAACACATTAGTCTACCTACAAAATTAGACACATTATATTACACTTCCTTGTACAGGATGTTCCCGAACTTAAATCCTCAACTAAATTCTGAGAGATACAAGAAATAGTGGGAATTTAAAATAAATTATAACTTTGGTGTAGTTGAGCAATGCAGAGAAGAAGCTGTGAAATATTTATGGTTAAAATATGGCAACGGTATTTCCATACCAATATCGGATAGATCACCCATTTGGAAAACTATTCATAAGTTGTAGGAATATTTCAGAGATTCGTGCCGTGCATTACAGCAACCATTACTGATAATCACGGAAACATTTTACAAAAGGCTTGCGAGGATATAGACTAGTAGCTTAATGTGTGTGATGTTACCCGAAGTGCACAGAAAGAATACTTGATATATGTTTGAAGAAAACTTTGATAGTTCACCTTATTAACTCAGTTAAAACTAGAACTTTTCAGATATTTGTACAAAAAAGTAATTAAAAATATATTTTATATGGGTGTAATTAAAGAAAGTTAATTAGAATATAACTTTCCGTATAGATGTGCACAAAGACAATTAACACAGAACATTTCATATGGGTCTGTACAAATGTAATTAAGGCAGAACTTTTTATATGGGTCTGCAAAAATGTAATTAATGCAGAACTTTTTATATGAGTGTGCACAAACATAATTAAGGCAGAATGTTTCATATAGGTCTGCACAAATGTAATTAAGGCAGAACTTTTCATATGGGTCTGTACAAATGTAATTAAAGTAGAACTTTTCTTATGGGTCTGCACAAATGCAATTAAGGCAGAACTTTTTATATGGGTCTACACAAATGTAATTAAGGCAGAACTTTTCATATGGGTCTGTACAAATGTAATTAAAGTAGAACTTTTCTTATGGGTCTGCACAAATGCAATTAAGGCAGAACTTTTTATATGGGTCTACACAAATGTAATTAAGACCCAACCATCTTTTCACTAATAATCATTGAATTTAATATGTATTTAAATTCACATAAAGTATTATTTCGATGAAGTGAAGAATTACAAGTAACAAAATTCTGAAATGCATGGTAACGAAGGAAAGTAAAAGAATCAAATAATTTTACTAGGGTATAAACAAGTACATCAGCACATTCCGTTCAAACATCTGTGATGCACCAGTGAGGATACACATAACTACCTAACTAACTATATGGCCTCTGGAACCCGAGGTTCAATGCGGCGTTCACAACTCTCCATTGACTTCTATCTTTAGTTAACTGCATCCAGTCTCTACTTTGTATTTCTATTTCTGCGAGTGTCATCTTAATGTTGTCCTCCCATCTGCGCCTAGATCTTGCCTAATGATCGTTTTTCGATCGCATTTCCAGTTAAAACTTTGAAAGCGTTTCTACTTTCTTCCATTCTAGCTACATGTCCTGCAAACCTAAGCCTCCTAGACTTGACGACCCTAACAATGTTGGGTAAACTGTATAAATTATGTAGTTCCTCGTTATGAAGTTTCCGCCATTTCCTATTCCCGTTCCTCTTCAGTCCGAATATTCGTCTCAGGATCTTGTTCCCAATCAAATACGTTCAGTTTATTCTCTTCCTCCAGAGTAAATGACCACGTTTCGCAACTATACAGGACAACAGGCATGGTTACCTTTTATATACTTTAAGCTTCAAATTCCTCGACAGAATTCGCGACGACAAGATATTTTCAACTGAATAGTATCACTGTTTTTTGTTGAAATTTAATTTCTTCGTGAATATGATTTTCATCTGTTAATATTGATTCTACGATATAAAAACTCATAATCTAATATAAATAAAACAAAGAGTTTGTTTGTGTGTTTGTTTGTCTGTCTGTCTGTGAACGGCCTGGGGACCAGAGAGTGAACCGAAAGTTATCAAATTTTGGTCAGGGATACCTTGGTCCAGGCCCCAGATCAAGACGAAGCGTTTCTTTTCAAATTTCGAACCAGGGGGGTCTCACGGGGGCGTTTAAGGGGACCGGCCCGGGGACAAGACAAGTTGATCGAGAATTACTAAATTTTGGTCACGGATACCTTGGTCCAGGCCCCAGAACAAGTGCAAGCGTTTTTGTTAAAATTCGAACCAGGGAGGATCTCAGGGGGGCGTTTACCGGGACAAGTAAAAGTAGTAGAAAATGACCGATATTAGTGTCAAATTCATAGTTTTCGTGGTCGCTGAGATCAATGGTGAAACTCCAGTCGAATTAACTTCCAAATTCACCCTATTCGGTTGCAGGCCGAGAGTCACTGAAAGTATTGGATACCGAAACATGTGAAAGTAATCCAAAATGATCGATATTAATGTCAAATCCATAGTTTTCGCTGTCGCTGAGATCAATGGTGACACTTCCATTC
The DNA here is from genome assembly GCF_964235325.1 of Thermobia domestica. Taxonomy (NCBI): domain Eukaryota; kingdom Metazoa; phylum Arthropoda; class Insecta; order Zygentoma; family Lepismatidae; genus Thermobia; species Thermobia domestica. Next base: position 21,385,010 of record NC_137469.1, on the reverse strand, counting down.
GCGATGACTTGCAAATTCAGCTACCATTCATTGTATGCGGGCCGGGGATCGGCACGGGGGGATACCAAGACATTTAAAAATAGCCCAAAATTACCGATATTAGTGTCAAATATATAGTTTTCACGGTCCTGAAATGAATGGTGACACTCCCACAGGCGTTCACTTCCAAATACAGCCCCCATGCGAAGAATGGGTATATGCAGCTAGTATTGAATAATAAAACACTATTTTCAATTTTAGTAAATGAGCAGTCGATTGAAACAGAAATCATAAAATAAGTTTATTTTCTTCGGTATTGGACAGAAAACATATTCCTTTTAGAAGTGAACTATAGTATTATCAAATATAATGTAAAGAACAATTGATCACATGAATAGTGCATATACAGTACATGAATAATGATCTTCGGTCGTAACGGACAAAGTAATTACTGGTCTATAGAATGTCTTATGTTTATGCAACACAGAGACACAAACACACAAATTATATATCCGAATATCGACTTCACGTCTTACAACTCTATTAGTTTCTAAACATGAATCCAATTTGGTTGTTTTTCCTTTCCTTTTCTGTTCTCATTATTTTCTGCTGAACAAAAATCAATGAAAGGAAAAAAAGAATGGAAGAAACATGTAAAAAAGAGAAAGGTGAATGCCCCTGCTGTCATATGTCAAAAGTTTTTTTTTTTTTTTCGTTTCACCATCAATATCATATACGCATCCTATTTTAGTGATAAGTTGTTCCGCTACGAATCATTCCGAACTGATTCATATGAACGAATCGTCCTCGAGAGCTAAAGAACCGAATCTTTGAACAATATATTGAACTAATGAACCGATTCAATTCTGGTATTGGAAGTATCATGAGGTTACCATGCTAAACCAAGATGAGTTACAATAGCAACTTGAACTAAAATTAAGAATCACTAAACGAAGCAACATTATTTTAAACTAATAACTGTATGCCACTTTCGGGAACTAACTGAACATATTGGCTTCATCAGGCACTGTCATGTTCAGTTAGTAGTCGAAACTGTCACATAGTTTTATTTTAATATAAAAGTTGTTTTATTCTGTAATTTGTTTTTCCTTTTTCAAGTTTTAAGATAGCAAAGTGACAGTGTGAACCAGTTAGTTGCGATGCCAAGACTTCTGCTATAAAAAAAACAGGATGGGATAATCGGCGACTAAACGGCATGACAAACATCTTGGCATTTGAAGGCGAGCTTCATGTTCCCTTTAAATGCTGATAGCAAATGAGAGGCCAGCGATGTTGCCACGTTTATTCTATACACATCCACGTCTATCCCCTGCCAGCTGATCGCGCTGTAGTTTGTCTGCTTAGCCATAGCTACACCCTTTGCCACTTGGCAACACCGCGCCAGAGCTTGTGTTTTATTCGTTTAGCTGAAATGCCAAGATGTTTGTCACAGGCTTTAGAATTTTGCTCTGCCTCTGTGGGAGGTAATCTCTGTATATTAAAGTAATTTATACTCCAAACTTTCCCCTCAGGATTACTTTGTTTTCTCTGCCTTTATTTTGTTTCGATTTTCCTTATAGTGCATTGCTGCATGATGCATACAGATAGCTACATGTTTAATTTAGACCGGTGGGGTATTATAATGTTAATTTGTAATACAAGGCGAACTTCCTGTCCTTCGCTCGGGTAGAATAAGAATTATTTTAAATATTTTGAAAATAAATACATATTAAACAACAACGTCTTCGTCGTTCCTCTATCAATATGAGGGAAATAGATTAATAAATAAGGAAAATTCTCAAGGTCAGGTGGCATGCATCTTGTTGCCTAAATGCGTGCTGAAAAGTCATAAGAGTTGTCAACTTAGTGATCCCTAAACCTGTGGATTCGACACTAATTTAGGAAATATTATCCCCTTTCTTTTCGCCTCCCATGCCGATAGGGCTGAATATGAACTTAAACTAAATCGGAAGTGTTACTTCATCTCAACTACTTGGCAAACTATAAATTCAACACTAATACTGATCGTTTTTAATTAATTTTACTTCTCACCCATTTCTCAGCTTCTAGGGATGCTAGAGTTGTCCTACCCCCAGAGTACATTTTCCAGATTGTAGGTCAACTGTGTATCAAGTTTTGTTGAAATTGTTCTACATCTCTCTCTCTCTCTCTCTCTCTCTCTCTCTCTATATATATATATATATATATATATATATATATATATATATGTAAAAGACCCTTCCTACTTCTCTTAAAACGAAAATTTTTCAGAAATATTCAAACATGAATCTTTTTAGTTTTAATGAGCAATTTACATACCGTTTGGGCTGTACACTCTTTATACGCCCAATGATAAATGGAAATGTAACGTTGCCGTTTACCTGGACTCACAACATACCAGGGGCGGATCCAGGACCGACTTCTGGGGGGGCGGTGGGTTGTCATACTGCTACTTTTAAGGGCTCCAAACTTTGGGATGGGTTTTATTTATATATATAAAATAAGAAAGTTTCCTCTTCTGGGGGGGCGATCGCCCCGATCGCCCCCCCCTGGATCCGCCCCTGCAACATACATAAATAAAGCTATAAAGCTACTCTATTTAATAGGGGCTTGCCATCGACATGTTAGTGTAAAATACAGTAACTTGATTCAATTATGTTGTAGGTCCAGCTAAATGGAACATTGCATTTTTATTTAACATTAGTGCATAAAGAGTGTACAAACCAAACAGCTCGTCCGATATTAAAAAAAAATCCTTCCCTTTAGATTGAAATCGTCATATTTGGAGACGGTTTTCCCTATTACAGTTTGGTGTAACTCTGATAATAACAGAGTTACTCTATATCAGGAGACTTTTGAGACACTCTGTATATAGCTATTTCGTTGATCTTCAACTTCCTGTTCCAAACCAAAATTAATTCATTCATGAATTGGCTGGTAGGTGTTGTTTTCATATTTTTTCCCTTTTATGCAACAAAAAATTGATCAGTTTAATTTTAATAATATACACACTTTTTTGTTTACTTATAAAAAAATACAGGAAAGGATTACAGTTGGAAAAAAATCTTTTGTTTGTAACGCATTGAAACTGACGTGCGCTTTTCCTGCCCTCTAATGATGGAAAGAAAAATAAACAAAACATAATCTCTCAGAACAAGAAAGTGCTTGATGGTATTGTATGTGTGTAAGGTACATTTTTTTGTTGGTATTGTTTGGTTTTTAAGCAGCTTTCAAAGATAATATTGATTTCTTGGATACAAGAAGGAAATACATGATGTTACTTTAGCCTTTCATATTGTATATTCCGCTATTGTGTATCGCTCCTTAATGGTATATTGACAGAAAGAAGGAAAAGCGTATGTAAACGTAACCTTAATTTCATTGGCAACGGTTTACACTTAATTTTCGCATATTGACAGCTGACAAGCTTATTATACATCGTTTTCTGCTTCTTTATCAAAAATTCCTTTTGTATTTCGAGTATATAACAAGCAGCTCAACCTCAAAACAAGTTTTGAGTACATACATGGAAGGGGTTATGCCAGGATTTGAAAGGTTCGTTGTTTTGTGTTAATTAGAGGTATAACATTTTAAATTACATGATAAAGATATCAGTTCTCCAGAAAAGAGAATCCTTCAATGTACGCAAAGTTACAGATTTTGTTGGAGTCGCAGTGGCTCAGTGGTAGAGCGTTCACTTCTGGTGCTTGGTTTGATCTCAGCTCGCACCAAGTGAACTATGTGGTAAACAAACACCATGTGCGTGGGTTTTCTCGGGGTTTTCCCGTTTCCCCTACTTTCGTCATTCCACCATTTCATCCATTTCTCATCATCACTGTCTCCTTTATCCCACACAACATAATCGTGGGACGTAAAACTTAAAGATTTCATTTCATTAAAAAATTTCGTTTCTTCAAATAAAAACGCATATCAACCAATTATTCAGCGAATGCAAAAATACAAATCCCGAAGTTCAAATATGCATTCAAATATTTGTCATATATACCAATTCTCCAGTAAAATCAAAGATTAAAATCACGCAGTTCAAATATAAAGGGTGTCACATAAAGAACACAACTTTTAAAATGCCCTCAATTTTTGTTCTAATAAGTTGGCAACACTGAGTTACACGATTTTCATCTGTTCTCTTCAGGTTAGTAGTCACGGGGCTCCGAATAGCGCGTGATTGTAATCTGATTTCTGAACTGGCAGGAACTGAATGGACTTGTTACGAGAAAGGTTTTCTGGCCGGGTGATTTCTCGCAACGGTAACGTGAATTGGCAACCCAGAACTTGTGATTTCACACCATATGGCTTCATTCTGTGCAGGTATTTGAAATCTTGTGTGTACGTACAACAACAAACCCCACGATCCCTTCCAAAGCTCACGTCCGAGATTCAGCGTGTAATTTCAGAACTGAAAGTGCAAGTATGCCGAAAAGTTATGGAAAATTTCATCAAAACGACGAGAGTGTGCCTCCAGAGTCATGGAGAGCATTTGAGTAATGTCATATGTCATACATAATCACAGGTAGCATGCACTCCAAAAATACGTAAATATATAATATGTAAATATATAATATGTAAATTAGTTAAGTTCATCAATATATTTGTATGTTATTATGCACTCAAAAGCAAGAGCGCTGATCCTGGGGGGCCCGTACCGCCCCAAAGCTCATGTGGGCCTCCCTTTTGTATTTATGAATATACAATATTTGGTATAATTTGAATGCAATTTGTCTTAAAATCTTCATATATTCCTTCTGCATCTGAATGGGCCCCTCCAAATTTACAGAGAAATCGGAGCCCTTGCTCAAAAGTTCCGTTGTTTATGGGACACCTTTTACATTCAAATATTTTTCATGTCAACCAATCTTTCATCAAATTCAAGGCTACAAATATAGCAGTTCAAATATATACTGAAATGTTAGTCATGTCAACAAAGTCTTTAGGTCCTGTACAGTTTTTTTCACTAATTTAAATATTATTTATATTGAATTTGGAATATTATCGAAAATTCTTGGACCCCCCTACGAAATAAATTCGTGCATACGTCCTTTTTTGGAAGGTCTGTATATCACTATATATCCTGCTCAGATGTGGAGTAAAGGAAAGGATAAAAATAATACTAAATGGTATATTTGAGTGTGTTAATTGTCGTGACCTTGATGGTCAGAAAACAAAGATCATGCATAACAACCGTGACCACAATGACAACAAAGAATAACTAACTGCAGGTGATGTTTGTAAAAGTATCATTTGCAAACTACTTAATCTTGCAATCATTTGTAATCTTCGCTTGTTATCAGGTATGAGACAAGCTGCTGAATTTTTAAACAGCAAACGAGCAATCATTTAGTTATTTTCTGTTTTCATTTCCTGCTACTTCCTGGTTCTTTTCCTGGGTTACCAGCTGTTATTCTTTTAAGGAGTGGGATTTACCAACCATATCTCATTTATATATTTACCCTGTCTGTTCATGTATACAGGGTGTTACAAAAAACGTGTCACAAACATATTTCGTACTAACCTATGCAGGAAAAATGTACTAGATCTGGGAGAAAAGTACTAAAATTTTTATCTGTTCCCGTTTCACCCTATTTGTGATATTTTACAATATAAGTATCTTATTAGAAGGTGAAAAAAATGAAATGAAATCTTTGAGTTTTACGTCCCACGGTTATGCCGGTTAGGCTAAAGGAGACGATGATGATGAGTAATGAATGAAATGGTAGAATGAAGAAAGTGGGAGGAAACGGGAGAGCCCCGAGAAAACCCACGAGCACGGTGTTTGTCCACCACAAAGTTCGCTTGACGGGAGCTGGAATCGAACCCGGGACCCCAAGCACCAGAGGTGAACGCTCTACCACTGAGTCACCGCGCCCCCCTTTATTAGAAGGTTTCCAGCAGCAGCCCCTATCCTGTGGGTGGAGGAGGAATTCCTAGATTCTTGAAAGAACCCCGACTTTAAGTTTTTTTACAGACAAAATTCGATACAAACGGCGCGAACCCCGTTATACCCTCCCAATTTTGAGTTTACACTCCCAAAGTAAAAATTCTGGCGGAATCCCTGCTTATTTGTCGTATTAGAACTCACTGTAAAACAACTAAAGTAACAAATTTGATAAATAAAGAGGATGTCGGGAGAAAAACAAAAATATCTCAAAATGGGCTTATTGAGAAAATCAAGTTTTAATTTCACTCGTGTAAATACCACTGTTGAAAAAACAGCCAGAAAAAAGTTACCAGGAACAGTGAATTTTCCGTAAATTGCCAAATTTTCATGAGATTCCTCTTTCTCTTCCAAATGTATTTATGAGTAAAGAAAAGGAGGAGAAAAGTACTAGATTTGTTGGTGAACGTACTAGAACACTAAAATATTATAAAAGATACTAGATCTAGTACGAAAGTACTAGCAGTGGTCACACTGCTTGCACATTGCCGATTTTCGCGTCGTGTACGAGTGACAGGGATGATACTGTTGCCTATGGTATTCAGTACATGTAAACTTACAGTAAAAGCTGAAGCCTCACAATAACCAAATCAGTTATCAGTAAAAGCTGAAGTCGTACAATAACCAAGTCAGTTATCAGTAAAAGCTGAAGCCGTACAATAACCAAGTCAGTTATCAGTAAAAGCTGAAGCCGTACAATAACCAAGTCAGTTATCAGTAAAAGCTGAAGCCGTGCAATAACCATGTCAGTTATCAGTAAAAGCTGAAGCCGTACAATAACCAAGTCAGTTATCAGTAAAAGCTGAAGCCGTACAATAACCAAGTCAGTTATCAGTAAAAGCTGAAGCAGTACAATAACCAAGTCAGTTATCAGTAAAAGCTGAAGCCGTACAATAACCAAGTTAGTTATTAAGATGAAACTGTTACTGAAATATACTGTTATCAAACTTTCCTACATTATACTACATAGGGCTTAAGTTCCAAACTTGGTCCTCCATTTCTATCAAACATTCGAAAATTAACCGGTAAGAAATGAATTTAAAAAATCAAATGAAATCTTTGAGTTTTACGTCCCACGTTATGCCGGTTAGGCTAAAGGAGACGGTGATGATGAGAAACGAATGAAATGGTGGAATGAAGAAAGTGGGAGGAAACGGGAGAACCACGAGGAAACACGCGCACACGGTATTTATCCAGCCCAAAGTTCAATTGGCGGGAGCTGGGCTCGAACCTGGGACCCCTTGCACCAGACGTAAACAATCGACCACTGAGCCACCGCGGTCCTCGAAAGCAATGAATAATTTGCTAGTTTGTGTACTTGTATTATGTAACGAGAGCGGAAGTAGTGTTTATTTTTCTTTATAAGTGGTTATACAGAAGAGAAGATTAGTACTTCTACTAAAATGTACTAGACAGAACATAGTTTAGTACATTTTAGTACATTTTGCGTTGACATTATCTTCCCTAAAGTTGCGCAACACATAAACCATGCGTTCTATTTCATATAAAGTGTTTTTTTTCACTATCCTTGTTTATGCGTATACTCTACGGACTTCTACCACTAGTATCTCTCTGCTGCGCTTCTGCCCTGACTCGGTTAGATAGCATTCGTGCTTTTTAGTGGCCATCTAACACAAGTTGGTTCGTGTCTTATGCACTGTAGTTTTCATGCCATATATCCACATTATAGTTTGAACCATAATTACTATAAAGTAAGCCAGGATTAAATCCTAGTAAATTGCGGAGAAACTAAATAATACTCCATTGTTTCACTATTTTCGTGTGGTTCGGCGATACAACATTAATGCTTCTATTACCAACTGTGTTTGATTGCACCTCTTTTGCTAGAATAGATCGCTGACTTATTTAAAACATGTTTAAGTAAAGCTTATCGTCTGTCATTATTATTTAAAAGTTGATTACGATATTTGTATAGTGGATTGTACTCATGTTATAGCGGTTTGGGTACAAAACCTCGCGGCCAGAACCTCGCGGCGACAACCTCGCGGACCAAAACCTCGCCTGGCCAAAACCTCGCCTCCCAAAACCTCGCGGCCCAAAATCTCGCCAGGCCGAAACCTCGCCTGGCCAAAACCTCGCCGCCCAAAACCTCGCGGGACAAAATCTCGCCGGGCCAAAACCCCGCCTGGCCAAAACCTCGCCGCCCAAAACGTCGCGGGCCAAAATCTCGCGGGGCCAAAACCTCGCGGGCCAAAATCTCGCCGGGCCAAAACCTCGCGCCCCAAAATATCGCCATACCCAAAATCTCGCCTGACCAAAATGTAAATGTTCCAACAGATGATAAGGATGACGGTATAAAAGACGCTGTTTCAGAAGAAGTATCACGGGTATTTGACCAAGTCCCGCAATACCATATGAAAATTCTATTTCTGTATTAGATGATTTCAATGTGAAGGTAGGGCGACAGGATGTTTTTAAACTGGTTATAAGGAAAAAAAGTCTGCATAAGGAAAGTAATGACAACTAACGAGGTTAGTTTCGTGAACTTTGGAACATCCAGAAACTTAAAATTTTAACAAAGATCTAATAATATTTATGAAAGTATGAAATAATATATGAGTTTTTACGACGTCCCTTGATTATGTCCTATAGGTTAAAGGAGACGTAGATGACCAGGATGAAGGAAATGATCGAATAAAGAAAGTGGGAGGAAACGGGAATAACCCGAGAAAGCCCACCACACGATGTTTCTTAGCTTATTATTATTATTATTATTATTATTATTATTATTATTATTATTATTATTATTATTATTATTATTATTATTATTATTATTATTTATTTGTAATGTTGAATTGCATATTAAGAAACACATTGGGTAAATTTTAAAGTAAAGTTTCATTCGTGGCGAGGTTTTGGCCCGGCGAGATTTTGGGCGGCGAGGTTTTGGCTCGGCGAGATTTTGTCCCGCGAGGTTTTGGGCGGCGAGGTTTTGGCCCGGCGAGATTTTGTCCCGCGAGGTTTTGGCCGGCGAGATTTTGGGCGGCGATGTTTCGGCCGCGAGATTTTGTCCGTATCCCGTTATAGCACACGCGAATTTTAAATTTCAAAATATATACATATAATATTAAACTGTCTGTTCTTAATTATTCATATATTGATAACCTGAATTTGATTCTATTATTTTGAATGTTATTTGTCCCTACAAAAGGCATTAGGAACATAAGAAGCACTGCTGCTATCTATAGATTTTTAGAGCTCCTTTAAACTCCTCTAAAAGAAATTTTCCACTCGGTTAAAAGGGAGTTACTGTGGCCCCGTAATTTTCAACTTTTTGTGTTTAAAATGTACATTTCGATGAGCTGTGCCCAATGGCACCAGGGCCGTGGTGGCTCAGTGGTAGAGCGTTCACCTCTGGTACATGAGTTTCTGGTTCGATCCCAGCTCGCACCAAGTGAACTTTGAGGTGGACAAACACCCCAGTGCGTGGGTTTTCTCAGGGTTCTCCCGTTTCCTCCCACTTTCTTGATTTTATTCATATCGCATACTCACCAAGGGCGCCGATCCTAGGAGGCCGAAGGGGTCCGTCCCCCACCAAAGCTCATATGCCCCGCATTGTATTTATGAATTTACAATATTTGGCATAATTTGAATGCAATTTCCCTTAAAATCCTCATATATATGTCTTCTGCATCTGAATGCCCCCCACCCAAATTTACAGAGAAATCGGCGCCCTTAATACTCACCGTCTCCTTTAGCCTAATCGGCATAACCATGGGACGTTGAACTCTAAGATTTCATTTTCATTTACTAACGGCACTACTTTTGATTTCTGGAACCGACCGCTTCAAGGTCAAATTCGGGATTAAAAATAAAAAGTGGGACCATTTTGGCAATGCGGCCCAGTGGCCGACTGGGACGAAATAGGTATCATTCTGTTCTTATTCACACGTACATGAATAATTGATATCTCATTTTCCCGAAAATTCTATTTTAACCCGAAAATTTAACGAAAAGTTGGAATTTTAAATCTTAAATTTGGAATTTTGGATCTTACATTTTTTGTTAATTTTCGGGATGAAAATTGAATTTTCGGGAAAATGGCATATCAATTATTCGTAATTCCGACTTTTCTACAAATCTACATAAGTAAATATGAAAGTACCTATGTTTGTGACTTAATAACTTTTCAACTACGCAACCAAATCAAATTTTCAACATGAGGTTGGGTTCTGGGATGGGTTTTTATCATTTCATCTTGACAATGCAACTTAAGGGAGGAGAGATGGAGTAGATATATAAAAATGATCAAAAGTGACAGATATTAGTGCCGAATCCATAGTTTTTGGGGTCGATGAGATGAACAGTGATACTTCCGATGCCGTTTAAATCCATATTCATTTCCGCAACTTGGAGAGGGGGAGTTTGAATATACACTATGTGATCAAAAGTATCCGGACATACTCCAAAACATACCGTACGTTTTTCATATTACGTGCATTGTGCTGCCACCTACTGTAGATACTCATTATCAGCGACCTCAGTAGTCATTAGACATCGTGAGAAAGTAGAACGGGGCGCTCTGCGGAACTCACGAACTTCGAACATGGTCAGGTGATTGCATGTCACTTGTGTCAGAAGTCTGTACGCGAGATTTTCACACTCCTAAACATCCCTAGGTCCACTGTGTCTGTGTGATGGTGAAGTGGAAACGTGAAAGGACACGTACAGCACAAAGCGTACTGGCCAACCTCGTCTGTTGACTGACAGAGACCGCCGACTGCTGAAGAGGGTCCTAAGTGTAATAGGCAAATATCTATCGAGAAAATCACACAGGAATTCCAAACTGCATCAGGATCCAATCTATGATAGGCGTGAGGTGAGAAAACTTGGGTTTCAAGGTCGAGCGGCTGCTCATAAGCCACACATCACGCAGGTAAATGCCAAACGACACCTCGCTTGCTGTAAGGAGCGTAAACATTGGACGATTGAAAAGTGAATAAAAATGGAGTGACGAATCACAGTACACAATGTGGCGATCCGATGGCAGCGTGTTGGTATGGCGAATGCCCAGTGAACGTCATCTGTCAGCGTGTGTATTACTAACAGTAAAATTCGGAGGTTTTGGTATTTTGGTGTGTGATTGTGTTTATCTTGCATCCCTTCTTCTTTTTTATGGCACTCTCACGGCGCAGGCCTACATTGATGTTTTAAGCACCTTCTCGCTTCCCGCTGTTGAAGAGCAACTCGGGGATGGCGATTACATCTTTCAACACGACCAAGCACCTGCTCATACTGCACGGCCTGTGGCAGAGTGGTTACACGACCATAACATCCCTGTAATGGACTGGCCTACACAGAGTCCTGACTTGTATCCTATAGAACACCTTTGGGTTTGTTTGTGTTTTTAAACGCCGACTTCGTGCCAGGTTTTAATGACCTACATCGATACCTCTCTTCAGTTCAACACTCCGTGAAGAATGGGCTTGCCATTCTCCAAGAAACCTTCCAGCACCTGATTGAGAGTATGCCTGCGAGAGTGGAAGCTGTCATCAAGGCTAAGGCTGGGCCAACACCATATTGAATTCCAGCAGCACCGATCGAGGGTGCTACGAACTTGTAAGTCACTTTCAGCCAAGTGTCCGGATACTTTTGATCACATAGTATATATATATATATATATATATATATATATATATATATATATATATATATTATCGAAAATGACCGTTACCAGAGAGCGCTTCAGTAACGGTAAAAGGTGACTGACTAACGGAACATATTACCAATTTCCTTTATTTTAATCCAGCGAAGCGGATAATTAACACTAGTGTAGTCTAATTTTATGAATGTTTTTGGAAATTTTAACATAATTCATCCTCATTGAATTCGGACCTTCCACATAAGCTTTGCGGTTCCTTCCCGAAATAAATTCCTGCATTATGTGCCTAATTCGTAGAGTAGCACTAACCATTTCATAATGTTTAAATTGCCCATTCAACACGTTCAGACGAAGTTTAGCAGCTTTTTTTTTTTTTTTATTTATTTTTTTACAAATTACCTTTAATGGAAAATATAGTTCAAGATGTCTCCGAAAGATATACTACAGTTAAATCCACGTGCGAATAAAAAACGAAGAGAAGAACAAAGCTTTAACAGAAATGAGTTGAAAAAGAGCATGCCTTAGGGCGCAGACACGAAGCAACGCTCAAAATGAACAACAATTCTGTGAAGATAGAAAAAAAAATTGGCTAAATGTCAAAGGTTACAGTAGGTCAAGGATGCTTTCATAGAAACATATTTTCTCCTCTTCCTCTCGCATCCAGTATTTAATCTTTTGTTTGTATTCACGTTCTACTTAGGTGGGCGGGTGCCTTTGTATTGTTTTTACATAAACATACGCCATAGTAAATGCTTTATATCTAAATGAAAACTGGCTTCAAAATACAATATACGAAATTGAAAGCTAAAAAATATATGTATAAATATTTTGAAAATAATGTAAACCCCTTCTTATGATTGTATTCGTTAATTTTAGAATTAATTTGTGACATGTTCGTCTCTAAGTAGGACAGGATATGTGTGTTACTGCTATGAGTGCATTTGGCACTGTTAAAAGCATATGTGACACTGTTAAGAGTATATGTGACTTAGGAATATAGGATTCCTTATTAGGAGTGTGTGTGACCTGTTAGGAGTATATGTGACAATTAGAAATATATGATTCTCTGTTAGGAGTGTGTGTGACACTGTTAGAGGTATAGTGACAAAGTTAGAATTACAGGATTCTCTGTTAGGAGTAAGTGTAACACTGTTAAGAGTATATGTGACATAGATAGGGATACAGGATTCTCCGTTAGGAGTGTGTATGCCACTTTAAGGAATACATGTGACAGTTAGAAAAATAGGATTCTCTGTTAGGAGTAAGAGTAACACTGTTGATTATATGTGACATAGTTAGGACTACAGAATTCTCGGTTAGGAGTGTGTGTGTGTGACACTTTAAGGAGTATATGTGACATAGTTAGGAATATAGGATTCTCTATTAGGAGTAAGTGTAACACTATAAGGAGTATATGTGACATAGATATGAATGTATGGTTCTCTGTTAAAAGTGTGACACTATTAGAAGTATATGTGACAGAAATATAGGATTCTGTGTTGAAAGTGAGTGTGACACTGTTACAAGCATATGTGACATAGTTACAAATATAAAAGTATGTGACCAATTTTTAAAAGTTTATATATCATTATTAGGAGTATTTCTGTCAATATTAGGATTATTGTGTCAACGCTATAATTATCTGTGACACCGTTAATCGAAAAAAAACATTAATCAGTTATGGAAAATAAATCAAGAAGCTAAGGAAATACTTTCCTAGGTTGTAGAGATAAAATTTGAACATTTCTTGACATAGCTTCCCTCAAGAAATGCCTCTGATATGAAACCAAATAAAAAACACAATAACTATATATATATATATATATATACGCGTATATATATATATATATATATATATAATTTGAACTCTTAAATGATGAAACACGACTTTCATAATTAATTTGAAAGACATCACAAGTAGACTGTCGAAAGTAACTTTGTTTTTCTTGCAAAATGTAAACTTAACTCAGAGGTGTGAAATACATACATTTCAGTATTTAATATATTGGCAATTTTTCGTCCACTATTTCCCAGAGATCCGGCCGATGAAAAACTGTTTGGAAAACATACTTTTATATGATAACACCTTAGAGCACGTCATTTTTTATGAATATTTCGAGAAAAACTTGTAAGAATTTTGGAACAAAGAAAGCGTAAACCATAAATAACACTGCTCACACAGTTCAACTTCAATAAAGAAAGAACAACTAAACCATGTGACAGAAGGGATTCGAAACCATAATTTTCAGATCTTGAACTATTACTTTTTACGGCTCAGATTGTGTGACTATTCTAAACAGCAAATGTAATATGTACTACACTTGCCTTATATTTACAAATTCATATTTTCTTTTAAATAATTTTAGGTAATTTCTACGCATCTTGTACTATTCTAAAAATAAATAAGTACGTTTTTTCGCACTGTGAGACAACAAAAGAGGCTTACTTACAAAGGGATAGGCTATTGAAACTGGAAGTGTAGATAGATCACTTGTGATTTTATTATGAGCTAAAGGTGGAAGCTATTGTAATATTCTACATATGGTTATATTTGTAAACACCAACACCGCATGATCTTATCAAAACCACGCGCTCTTCTACTACAGTTACTACTAGGAGTAAACACACGCATCCTTGTGATCATCTGGTCATGTGACAAAAGAGGAACACCATCGTCATCACTGTACAGAAGAGGGTACAAAACGCCATGTAACGTCTCAATCGACATCAGTTTCGGTTGGTAAAATCTCCTCTTATAGCTTGCCTGGAGCTCTGAGATCATTTGTCTCTCTAGCTTGCCTGGAGCTTTATAGGAATGCAACCTCTCTTAGCTCGCCTGGAGCTCTGAGAGAATCCTAAGCGAACCACCTAACTTGATTGGAGCTCTGGGTTTTTCCAGTCCACCTAGCTTGCTTGGAGCTTTATGGGACAACTGTCTTAGCTTACCTGAAGCTCTGAGAAGGTCCTAATAGTAACCATCTACTTTGCCTGGAACTCTTTAGTTTATCTTCCAACCTAGCTTGCTTGGAGCTCTGCGGGACACAAACCTTTCTTTGCTTTCCTGGAACATTGTAAATTCGTAAACCATTTCCTCTTAGCTTGCCTGGAGCTGTGTGAGAATCCTTCCCTTGGCTGTCTAGGCCTATGATATCCAAACAACTTAGTAAACTTTGTATTGCCCTTAGAACCACACTTATAGAAATTTTGTGTTATATTGTATATAACAGGAATTTTATATTTAAAAGGTTGATGAAGAAAACCGAATCCCGTGTGCTAAATGCTCTACCAACTAAAGTACCATGGCACTTTTACAGTATTCTGGATACGCTAAAGCCATGTTAGAATGCAATTTACCACTCTATCTTACCATTTTTAAATTTTGGGATTCCATTTTTAAACTGGAAATGGCACATATGTCTTTTCCAGTTATAATAAATATTCCAGTTATATATAAAACCATTTCAATAAATGCAACCTAGAAAAAAATACATTTCTTGGTATATTTTATCGGATATGCTTGAATTATATCTATACAAAGATAAACGAACGGATAAATGGACAAAGCCATTCAACATGACTTTTGATATTTATATATATAATAATTTGACAGCTTGAAAATGTATTAAATATAAGGTTAAAACACAGTTATTATTAATTTTTGTCTTAGAGTATCTAGTACAAGAATATGAATGAAAAATTTAAGTGCATACATACTATCATTTTGGCATGTGTGCTTAAAACCCTTTCCTTTCCTGTGAAGTTCTGCAACCACACAAAACAGCACCGTCTATTAATTACAGAACCATTCAGGATAGAAGAAAGCCTGCTTTACTTAATGAGATGATGCGATGAAGAAGATAACAGCTCCAATGGTTTCGGGTCGTTACAAACGAACAAGATGATGCAGACGAGAGAGCAATAAAGACACGGACGAATGAAGAATACGATCAAGAGGAAGAAGCAGAAGATAAAAAAGAAGATTGTGTTTTAAACAATCAAATATATACATATTAATAATAGGGTTGTTTATGCATCTAATAAATGTCGATCTATGGTGTATATATACAGTATGTAACTTAGTTTTATGTATATAACTTTGCTTCTGTGTTTGGACCCTTGTGGCTTTATCACTCATGTGATTAATCATTTCGATAGGTGTGGCATATAAACACAAGTCGATCATTTTTTTTGATGATGCTTGGGATTTTAAAGCCTCATTTTCCTTTAACTTGTCATATAGGTCTTTCAATATCCAATCATAGGCATGGATAGTTTTCTGGTCGTCCAATTTTTTTTTTTTTTTTCGTGTCTGAAGAAAGACTTACAGCCGTCCCGAAAGGGAAAGCCTTTGGAGATGGTCCTGGCATATAAACACATGAGCCGATCATTCCTTGAAGACACGTAGTAAATAAACACAATCTAAACGGAGAGCACATATGTGGTTTATAAATCTGAATTCGTATAATTTCTTATATATGTTATTCAATAACCAGGCAAAGGCTTTGGGACATTCCATTTTTGTTAAAGCGTTAATTGATTAATTGGTAGTTTTGTCCTTTGTCAACAGCGAAGACCTACAGGAAAGGAATCATTGAAATGTAATCAGTATTGTCCCACTGGGAATCGAACTAAGGACCTCGAATACCAAAGCACGTCCCCTAACAACTAGACCAAGGGAGGGAGCTGTACATGACTGGTGTCCACGGGTTGCAGTAATGGAGGCTGCGGGTTCGATTCCTAATAAGAACAGATGTGAATCAGATTTTCAGTTAAGTTACAGTACATAACATTTTCTTTCTTAAGTTACAGTAATTACTAAAATTTTACACCTTGTAGTGTCCACTTCATAGCCGTGGGGTTTGAGGCGATCGGGTCGATAAGAAATCAAGGCGTCTGTCATTTGTTTCAGTCAGAAGTTCCAGTGAAGAGCATTTCGAGTGTTTGGTTGGCAGCTAAGTGTTTGCTCTTATCGTATTGGTTAAATCAAGAAGCAAGTTTGTAAACACGGAAATCAGGTACAACAAAAGTTAAAAAAAAAACTGTAGTGTGTTTTGGTAGTTCAATTTTTAGAGCTAAGGAAATTTTAAAAGAAAATAAGTCTTTAATTTAACTATTTAGTTCCGTTTATTTTCTTTTATCAAGCAATTCCATTAACACGTGGCGAATAGCATGTGATGTTAAACAAACAATAATTATTATAATTTCATTTGTAAAACATTAAAATTATAAAAATCGAAGCAGAAAAGTTCATTTTAAGTATTTCGATCATAGATGTACTTAAGTTATTCATAATAAGACAACTACAGTATGCAACAAAAGAAACAGTACTGAAATCACATCTTTGATATTTATTTCTTTACCTGTTCTACAACATCATGAAACAAGAAATGTTGTCAAATGGATGTCAACTGAATATTAATCAATATATATTGTAAATTTAAGAGGCATCACGCCTGTATATCATGAATTGAAAAAATGTTGACCATTACGTAGAACACATTCTTTAAGCCGATCCTATGATTGATGAACGTGTTAGTGAACACGGGTTGCTGCAACGACAAAACAAACAACTAAATCTACTCTTTTAAATGTGGTATAGTTGTAGGGAGGTTATTTATTCGGAAAATTGCATCCATCAGCATTCTCCATATGTAGACATCTGGAGCCAGGGAGTGTGAAGTGTATGAGAAATCCGTTCCACACAAAGGCAAGTGATGTTCAAACTTCCGTTGCAAAAAAGGCAAGTAACTCCATTGCAGTGTGAGAAGTAGCAGTCACCCATTCTTGTTGTGACGGAAGATTTCTGGCGAGGCAGAAACCATGCAAATCACACGAGAATGAGTCAATAATAAAGTTTTCTTCCCTTTTCGTTGACACAACACCAGCGGCACAAATCTGTCTTCAACATTGGGGGGAGGGGGGACAAGTAAGACCGTTTTTCTTTTTGTTGTTGTTGTTGTTGTTGTTGTTAAGCGATGCTCAAAATATTTGTGAAGCTGAGAAACAATCCTGTAGAGGATCAGGGAGCAGAGTTGTCTTTAAAATTGGAAGGCGGGAAGATTTGAGGCTTATTCTGGGGGGACATCAATTTCATGTTACTTTCCTTTGTGGCAATTGGACACAAATCATCACATTTTCCCTAAAAAACACATTTCAAATCGGATTATTGAGGGGATATCCCCCTCCAATTCCAAGATTGAAGAGAACATGTCCCCTCATCCCCCGGGATTTGCGCCAGTGCACAACACTGATCCAGTTTGACGAAACTTCTCAATGATAGGGAAGATAACTGTGATACTTGGAAGCGCCTTGTGAAATCTTTCCACGAATTTTTAACTCGGTCCATTCTGACGCCCCACACCATATAAGCGGAAATAGTGTTGAACAATAGACGTCTTCTATTCTGTTGCGAATACTATTATCTTAACGCCAATTGCACACAACGCTAGTTCACATACACCTCAGCAATCAAGAAGCGCTTTTGGCTCATACCACATTGTACCTGCGCCCCATCCATAAGCGAATTCCAGTTCTGTTTGTTTTGCCTCATACTGTACTTGGATATTTGCTTGTATTTATGGAGAGAAGTTACTGAACACAGAAAAGTTACTGAAGAGATCTATAGAAATGAAATTATTTTTCAAGATTTATTTCCCACAGTTATATTCTTTCGACTAAAGAAGACAGATGGATTAATGAAAAATAAATGATTATATTACAGTAATTGCTGGATGGAAATATTTCAGGAAGCAAGAGAACCCTGAGAAGATCCGTAGATGAAGAGATTTATACAGCGTAGATACAGGACGTGGACAAAGAATATAATTCAATGTGGGTTAAGAAAATCTTTAAACCACACCGGAATTTATGTATGAGGAAAGGAAAAAGTATTGATTTCCGAAGAGTTTATCAGGAGTACCATTTTTTTTTAAAAAAAAGAAAGTTCATAAACAAGCCAACAGCATTTTTTTTTTGTCCTGCTCGCTGCTTATAGAAGAAAGACATTTCTTCAAGGACTCAAGTATTTCCTGGTTTAGAAAAGAAAATGTAGCACGAAGAAACACATTACAAATATTGATTGCAAGTTTTCTTGTAGTGTCCTTGTACTTTCTAACACGTCCGGTACAAAAAAAAAAAAAATCTCTTAAAACTTCACTTACATAAAGTCGCAAATCACGTTACTCGTATCATGTGGAACAAGCTGAAGTGCTATACATCACAGGTGACAGCTAATCTATACAGGACACATGCGAGCTCCCTTTTTTCGTAACCTAAGATACATATTCATATATTTGCCAAAGACAACACATTACCTACAGGTACGTATATCCCAACATGACACTCTTCGACACGCTAACACCTACTATAGGAACAATTATTATTGTAGTCAGTAGTTCAACAGGATAAACTAAGAAGTGAATGTAGAATAAATGTTAGTATGTGTAAACTTAAACTATAAAATCTTATATCCCAATATATAAACTATTAACTCCTGAGTGAGTGGCTGAGTGACCAACGCACAAGTCCAACCGGTGAAACTAGAAACTTAAAATCTGGACACCATACAATTTGTGACTTAGGGTACCAAGTAAGTATGGGCACATTTTCCGGGAAAACTCACTAAGAAAAATAAGTTACGTGGCGTACGTAAAAACGTAGGTTACATATGTAAATCCTGTAGATTTAGGACTTAACACGCAGCAAACGCATAACTGAAAAAGTATATTTTATAGTACTTTCAGTATAAGTGTTCCCAATAAACGTAATATGAACGAAAGAACTGTATAGCCGGTAATCTCACATACAGATGGACGTAACATATAGCTGACGTATCTAACATACGTATATGTATGTAATGTACGGAGCACTTACGGATATTAGTCCTCCTGGAACGGCGCATGTAACATCTAAGCAGGAAAAGTATGTAGCATTTGGATAACGTATGCTCCGTACTTATTTCCGTAGTAAACATAAGGATTCTGTATATTTGTACAATGTATTGCTGTCCTGATGACGGATTTTACTCAGTGCGGAAAATATTTTTTTCGGAAACCGGAAAATTGAAAACAGAAGACAGAAAATTTTCCGAAAAAAACCGGAATACGGAACATTTGTGGAAAACAAGACGGCAAATGTCAGAAAAAGCGGGAAACGGAAAAGTGATTTCCGAAAACCGGAAGATTATTTTTCTTTAAATAGCCATCCCTAATATCAAGAAAAAAAATTTTTTTTGAGAATTCAAAACGAGGAAGGAGTGAAGCAGGGGGAAATTATTACATTAAAATGTCCATATGTTGGAGTCTCTGGAGCTTAGAGGCTTGCCATTTGGTATTTGGGATTCAAATTTAAAATAATTAGATACGCATTTAAGAGTTTTCTCATATTTGATCAAGAAGCGAAGAAAAGAGAATGATAAAAAGGGAGTGTAATTATTTATATATTAGAAGCCGATTCTATGAACAAAAAACTTCAGATCCAAACTGAAAGTGAATATGTTTGTGACTCTTAATCTCTTGAACCACCCATCTGATCTCGATAAAAATTTTGACGTAGATGTACAGTAGTTCTGCCCTGGGAGTGAGTTTAGCTATTAATTTTGATGGTAGAACTTCGGGCAGGGGAAGGAGAGGAATTATAAAAAATAAATAAAACTTAATAACTCTTGAACCAAACAACCAATCTCAATCAAATTCTCAAGGTAGATGACGTTCGTTCGTGAGATGGATTATACCATTTCACTTCGACGGAATAATATAGAGGATGGGAAGGAGGCAGAGATATAGAAAATCATTATATATACACACATACACACACACACACACACACATATATATATATATATATATATATATATATATATATATATATATATATATATATATATAAAGTGACTATGTTCGTCAGATAATAACTCTTGAACCACCCTACCGATCTCGACCAAAACTTTCAACATAAACAAGGTTTGGACCTGGGATGTTTTCATAATTTTACAATGTAGGGGAGGATAAGGGGGACATATATGTAAAAAAAAAATAAAAATAAAAGTTACTGTCTTCGTGACTTCAACACACTTAAATCACCGAACCGATCTCAAAGATGGGGTCCGGACCTGGGGTGTTTTTTATCGTATCCTTTTGATGGTTGAACTTAGGTTAGGAGGATGGGAGGGAATATATATATATATATATATATATATATATATATATATATATATATGTATATAACTTAATAACTCTTGAACCATCTGACCGATCTCGACCAAATTTTCTACATCCATGACATTCGGACCTAGGATAATTTTTATCATGTCGTGTCCCGTAAGATGGGGAGAGGTATATATAAAAATCACCGAAAATGACCAATATCAAAGAGTGCTTTAGTAATAGTAAAAACGGAACATATTACAATTTTTCTTAATTTAACCAAGCGAAATCGGGTTGCCTCTTAGATTCGAGGACGTCTTAAATTCGAGTAATTATCGAGGAATTCTTAATTAAAGATATTATTAAAACTACTTTGTTAGTTATAAAAATGTCAATGACTTAGAAACTCTTAAGGAGAGAGACGTAAAATTTAGTGTTTGAAGCAGTCAGAGACGAAAAAAGGTTAAGTGGTAGAGATGCTGAGACTCCAATTTTTATAACGAGATGTTCATATCTCGAACTTTCTAAAGTTTAGATATACTTAAAAATAATATTCGGACTTTTCATATAAAATACTTAAACACGTATGTATTGTTTTATAGAGTTTTTAAATGTTTGACATAATAATTTCGATTTTCACGAGAATTTAGTGGTCTCTTTCACACTAGAGGGTTATGAGACATGGAACTGTAGCTTCACCTGAAATCCAAACCATATGAACTACTGCTGGCATTCGAACCAGGGTCTCCTACACCAAAGATGACTGTGGTAACCAGGAATGAGCTCATGCTTGACTTGGAATCGAAGAAAAGTGGAAATGCTTCTCTAAATTGTACATACAAGAAGTTCGAATCTTATGCGAGAATTTGAATTCAGACGAATTCTGTGTATGTGAAAGAAACAGAAAGAAAAATACAAAATATGGCCCATAGTGTCACAAGCAGAACACTTGTTAGTATAAAATGTACGTTCAAGATGTCTCCCAAAACGAGATTACTTCGTATCACAAAATGTTGAGCTGTACGAACGCGAGTAGTCCAAAGTCTGGTATTTAGAATGAGTTTAAGTCGAACTTGTTAATAACAAAAAATTAGACATACTAACACCTATATATAAAGATATTATCCCGGAAATGTGCCATGTGGAATCGAGGATAACTCCTGGCAAAATCCAAGTGAGAATGTCCAGATATCGAACTTTTTGAACCCGTTGCTGCCTAATTGCAAATCAAGAAAGCTAGCATATTTTTATTTTTATTTTCAAAATTGCAACAATCGGGCATATTTGTCTCCATGATCTACTATTTAATCAGTGTTTTAGTTAATCCGACACAACAGGGACATGAACAAACAAACTTTGAAAACAGTTCAGACGAATTCGAAGTTAGTGGAAAACCCATTCACAGAATCATTGTGTGTGTTTTGTATGCTGTTTATAGTCCGAAGACAATTAAAAACCGAATGATTATGTGTTTTTCATGTCGTTTTAGGAATAAGGATAACTAAAAACCGATTTTTGCCCTCCAATATCCTTGCCGTGGTGGATAGGCTTTCCGCTAACAGTGCCACAACTGATGAATGACTTGGAAATTATTTTCTTTCGTCACAAAACCGAAAACAAGCATGCACATTGAACAGTACAGTTGGTTTAATGTGGCACCTTATGCGAAAGCCGTCATGTTTCGATTCAAAATGTCACTTATAGACGAATTCATTTTCGTTACGCCGCTTACAGTGCCATCTATGGATACACTTTGAAAATTTCTTTCTTATGCTATACCGTTCCCTCTTCTTCAAGTATATTCAGTTCAAATTTTAAGTCATTTATAGCATTTTGAAAGTGGGACTTTAATTATAATCAGGGGTACCCACAAAAGGGAGGTTATGACGCAAACTACGTCATTGAAATATTTGGGGGGGGGTAAAAATCTATATAAATATGTTTGAGGAGGTGTAAAAATTAATCGAAAAGTTTTTTTTTTTTGGAAGAACACCTACGGATAAAAGTTGAAGGGGGTGCGTCATGGACATGAGGGGGGGGGCACAACTGTTATAATCACAATGTACATTAATGACAAACTTATAAAAAATACCAAATACTTTCCATAACATCTTTATACTACATTTTATAATAAAAGGCAAAAAGCTAAATCTTATGTACGTCATTATCTACGTACAAAAATATTACAATATTCTCTTTATTTTATGACTAACCTTATGAGAGATATTTTTGTACGAGATAGCATATAACCGTGTTCTCTTAGTTAATGTGATTGGCTTAACTTTCTTCTAATTACCCCTGTGGAATAATATCCAAGGAAATAAAAGTTTCAACGCAAATTAATTAACAAAGAGCATTAAACTAGACATAAAGTTTCTTTTCTTTTTTTAAAAAATCAATTTTTGTTGTTGTTCTTTCACTTTAATATTTTAAGCTAATGTAATTGAACCAATAGAACAATTACTTCTGTGGGTTCGTGATCTCGTACCGTGACTATAAAAATGGGAAATGTAAAACGAGAAGAAACAGTATATAGGAAAAACTACAGCATTAAATATTGTTCTATTTGCAGAATGAATGCAAAAATCCTAGTTAAAAAGAAAAAGATATAGATGCATATCTTAATTTGCATACAAAAGAAAAATGTCAATTTAAAATGTTCGTTTTAATTTGACAGACCCTTATATTCTAGCGTCGCGTCGGTTGAGCAAGACGTGATAGTAGACAAAATATTTGAAATGTGGATTAAGCCACTGTGTAAGGAACTATAGTTTCTGATAAGGTATCCTTAAGTCGAGGCGGACTTTTGGAAGATTAATCCATTTACTAAACTTCAGAACTATGCTATGATTGAGTATAATCTGTACAGAACCACTATGTATGTCTTTGTGTCTAATATCAAGTCTCAGAGAACGTATATATCCGTCCATCCGACTAAAGAGAAGTACTAAAACGGTTATGTCCTTCCTTCCATATGATGGCAAGTCTTATAGAAGTGCTATGTCCGTCCTTGCATCTGATGAAAAGTCTTGTAGAACGGCTATGTCCGTCCATTCGACTAAAGGGAAATCTTATAGAACGGTTATGTTCTTCCTTCCATATGATGGCAAGTCTTATAGAACTGCTATGTCCGTCCTTGTATCTGATGAAAAGTCTTGTAGAACGGCTATGTCCATCCATTCGACTAAAGGGAAATCTTATAGAACGGTTATGTCCTTCCTTCCACATTATGCCAAGTCTTATATAACGGCTAGGTTCGTCCGTCCATCCGATCCTTCTAATAATGTCAAGTCTTATAGAACGGCTATAATCGTCCATCTTACTAAAGGGAAATCGCTATGTCTGTTCTTTAATCTCATAACAAATCTTATAGAACGGCTATATCCGCCCTTTCATCTGCTATCAAGTCTTATAGAACAGCTATATCCGTCCATCCGACTAAAAAAAACTCATATAAAACGTTTATGTCCTTCCTTCCATATGATGACAAATCTTATAGAACTCCTATGTTCTTTCTTCTATCTGATTACAGGTCTTATAGAACCAGTATGTCCGTTGTTCCATATGACGACAAGTCTTTTAGAATACATTATGTAAGTACGTTCGTCTGGATGGAAGTATTATGAAACGATTATTTCCATCCTTCCATCTGAAAGGAAGTTTTATAGAACGTCTAACTCTGTCCGTCTGTCTGACTGTTGACAGGTATCACGTGTAGAATGATAACGGATAGGCAGAGCAGGACTTTCGTAATCGATTTAGCGTAATAGATCCGATCTTCACCATATCTAGCTTCTACAAGTGGGAGTGGTAGGAATTTGCTATTACAACCAGTTTGAATGTTAATATCCATCAAGAAAAATGATAAGAAATATTGAGAAATATCCTCTACTCGTAGATATGGCTGCAGCGTGTCTAGAATAAGTTTAACCTTAACAGCTACTACTCTTTTAAAACAGGTTACGTTCACACACAAAAATACTTCTACCTCTCATTACTTGGTCCTGCTATATCTTTCTGTTATCTATTCCTTCACACAAATTTCTATTTTCATCCCTTAATTCTAGTTTATCCTTTTATCGCCTTTTCCTCACACACATTTCTAGTCCTCATCACTTTATCCCTCTATACCCTTTCCTCACATATTACTTTACACCAATTTCTACTCCTCATCACTTGATACCGTTATATCATTTTCTCACCAATTCTTTCACACAACTTTGTATCCCTCATTTCTCACTGTCATGGATGTACAGGGTCCGTTCTGAAAATATCTAACCGAACAGTCTTCAGCGTGGCGCGAGAATCGGCTCCTTTGTCAAAAGAATGTTGGGATGTCAAAATCGAAGGTGAAGACAATACTGATTATCTTTTTCGACGAGAGAGGGGGGGTCGTGCAAAAAGAGTTTGTACCTGCTCGGACAATCATGAATGCAGCTTACTACAAAACAGTGCTTGAGCGTCTCCGACAGAGGGCCCAGCGCGTCCGTTCTGATATCGCAACAACAAGTGGGTGCTTCATCACGACAACGCGCTAGCTCACACAGCGCTGTTGTTAAGTGAGTTTCTGGCCAAGGTACGATTAGTAACGCTGCCTCATCCTCCTTATAGCCCAAATTTGGTACCGGACGACTTCTTGTTTCCCAAGTTAAATAGGATGCCTAAGGAGAATCGTTTTGCGTCAATTCAAAATGTTCAAGCCGCCACTACCGCAGTATTAAACAGGGTGTCCGTTAAGAACTTTCAGGACTGCAGCGAACAGTGGAAAAGTCGCTAAGCTCGCTGTATTGGGAGTCAAGGTGTCTACATTGAAGAATATTGACAGCTGTTGTAATTGTCGTCAATAAATTAATAAATTGTTTGCAAAAAAAAAAAATAGTTCGGATACTTTCAGAACGGACCCTGTATGAATGTGATTCAAGGATGCCTTTACAAAGGTAAAACTCTCCGAGATATTAATTTTCTTCCAACTTAGCCTACTCATATTCTCAGGCAAATTTGCAACTTATCCTCATTATGTATCAATTCATTTCTCAATGCCCTTTTGTTATATCATTCTTATTAGTATATGTTCACAAATTTGAATTTGAGGCTATATCTTGCTCCAATAAGTGTAGGCATCTCTGGGACTACCAATGCTAGTATAAGAACTTACATAAAATGTTAACACTTTATTTTAATCCCAATACACAAATAAAAGCCATGGTTGTTCATTTGTACTCTAATAACCAAACGATAAATTGTATAACTGCACTTTTTTTTTGTAGCGTACTCCGTTTGATAGATTTATTGCTAACGTTATCTCCTCTCTGTTTTTATTTAGTACGTGTGAATCCAGCATCGGGTAACTCCAGATAAACTTTACAAACAAATAGAGAAAGAAAGAGCAGCATTCGATATCCCGGGACAACACAAACACGTATAAAGCGTAAAGCACGACCTGGTTGTCATTTGTCAAAGTCGTTACTATAGCAACAGTCATACACGCATTCATATTCAGCAAAGCGCATCGACGAAAGGAAAAAAAAAAAACTGAAAAAAGGTAGGGTAAAATTCAGAATATATTTTCCTTTTGATAATTTAAAAAGGTGAGAATAGTTTTTGTCAACAAGAAACAATATACTTTATTAGATTAATTTCTCATTTTATAAAACTTTTTTTTATATCATTTATTTTAAATTTTATGGAAAATTACCTGTCCTTGTTCGTCAGAAGAAAACAAAAAGAAAGAAAGAAAAATAAATGAATAAAGAAAGATGTATGTAATGCTGAGAATATTGTCAGGTATACGTAGAATATCGACATTCAGTTAAAACCTTGAATATTATGCAACCACATTATCTAAGGAGATGATTGGGTTGCATATGTAAGAGGCGATGTTTCAGGTCATCATTCACAATTAGTTTTGAACATTCAAATGTATTATCATAAAATATTCATTTCCTATTGCACTGTGTTTTGGAGGTTATAGTTTACAGTCTCAGCATAACTCAGCAACCATCTGAGCATTTGAAAAACGTAAGGTTGATATCAAAGAGAATGTGGTTGTTCATCCTGTTGGTCTACTGTCAAGCCCCTGAGCGTTCGGTACACATAGACCTGGCATCGATTTCAGGTGAGAGAGCATAAAAATATAAGTATTACGGTGTTCGGATTCCTCGCTAAACAATAGGTCCACGTTTCATATTGCCTTGGCGCTGAAAAGAGGCCCTTAACTTCAACAAATAAACTTACAAACGTGAATATAATTTTGTGTTTGTCTGATACGCTTCTTCAACGTTACATTATTATTAGCAAATGACCTGAAGAATGAACCACAGCAACTGAACTAAATATAATACATTTTCCACGTGCGAAAGTTTGAAATCTGAGCTAGTATATCCTGTAAAACACGGAATGTGAATCATCTTTGAATGAAGATAGCCAATGCAGTGGTCTTTCTTCGACTATTACCTGTTAAAAGAAAAAAAAAACTATTCAAAGAAGCGTTGTTAAACACTTAACCAAAGCATGTTCAGAACGGCAAATATACGTGCAGAGAACATTCTCATAAATTTAATTTGCTATACAGTTCTCCCGAGTTAAGACATCTGGAATATCGTCAAAAGTAGGAGGAATTAGTCAGCGCCTTGAACGTTATTCAACCACGCTGTACTCGGCAATTGGTTTGGTTGCATAAAAGAGAGGCGATGTTCCTCATATTTATACAAAATTGAATTTCTAACGGTATGCTCAATCTGTGTAAAGTTTGTAAATTTTCTTAACGAAGTTGGTTTACCAAAACTTCCTTATATATTTACTTTATCTGTTCGGGACAGAGAGTAATCTTAAGAACTATTTGACCTTAAGACTATTGAATAATAATAATAATAATAATAATAATAATAATAATAATAATAATAATAATAATAATAATAATAATAATAATAATAATAATAATAATAATAATAAAGAATGAATTAATAGAAATGATCAAATGCTGCTAAGACAATGGTTCTCAAACTTTCCGATAATGCGGACCCCCTTGGAATGATATCTGAAATTTAGTCTGACAAGAAATTTCAATTGAAAATACAGTAACTTTCAAGACTGAAAATCAATGCTTCCATGCTCCACTCTCTCTCTCTCTTTTTTTAAGGAAATCCACTTGGTAAAAAATTTTCTCAAATGTGGGGTCACTAATGTGAGGAATGAAATTCTTTGTGTTTATCCATAATTGCATTGAAATCTGAAATAAGTTTCGTTATCATCAATCTTAGGTCCGACTCCACATTAAGACGATTTCGCTTTAAGGTTTTAATACTCCAAAGAGCAGAAAAGGCCTGCTCACATATGTAAGTAGTAGAGAAAGGCATCAAATGTTGCAATGCCTTTTTAGACAAATCTTCATACTCACAACGCACACGCAACAAAAACTACAAAGTTCATTTTCTTTGAAAACGTTTTTCTCTGAAGTTTCGCAGGATAGTTCCAACAGCTATTTTTGTTCTGTCAGAGACATTCATACCTTATACGTCATGGATTTATACATTCTGCATGGAAGTCATGGATTTGAAGTGAAAGGGTTTTCAATCCAATCATTATCAGGTTGTGGGACGGGGAAATATTCTCGAAAATTTGCAGCTAATGCTTTCAAGTGTCCTAAAAGTGTTTTCTGCATTTCAGTAGAGAGTTTTTCACATAAAGAACCAACGAAATCCTTGAGCACTGAAAATAATGAATAGTTATTGTTTTGTAATCCTATTGCCTACATCATCATCATAACCTGCCCTTATTGGCAGGTTTCATTTGCCGCAGTTGAGAATCTTCCATGCTCCACTGTCCTCCACTAACCTCTTCGTCTACCCGTATGATCTTTCTGTTTTTATATCAGCCATTAATTGTAGTCTCGTTCGTCCGCTCCCTCTCTTTCCTGGCACCATACCCTCTAGGACGTCCCTCATGATACAATTTCTTCTTAGGCAATGTCGCAACCTGTTTCTCTTCCTCTTCCTAATATTATCTAAAAGTGTTCTGTTCTCCCTCACCTTTTCTAACACTCTCTCGTTCGTTTTCCGCTCGACCCAACTAATTCTATTCATTCTTCTCCATACCCACATTTCGAAGGCTTACAGTCGTTTTTCATCACATTTTACGTAATGTCAATGTTTCCGCCCCAGACAGCATAACACTCCACTTATTATTATTTTACGAGTTTTTTCTCAACTCTTTATTCAAGGTCCCACAAAACAGACTTTTCTAATTCCTAAAGGCTTCTTTCGCCATTCCTATCCGTGCTTGTATTTCACGTTCGCACTTCATGTCATTACTAAGAATACTGCCCACAGCTGCAGTTTATTAATCTTAAAAATACTTCTTGCATAACAGCTGTGAATTTTATTATATTACGTTTCTATTTTTAGCCGTCGCGGAACCGTGGCTAGGTCCCACTGATTGTAAGGGGTCCGCGGACCTCACTTTGAGAACCACTATGCTAAAAGACAAATGCCTCACAGAAGATTGTGTTTCTACAGGATACTGCTGTATCGGAAAGAAGTCCAGATGCGTTTTGACCCATCTTAAGCCTGGCTCTTCTGGCCCAAGTGTCACTGCCAATAGTATCCAATGTGTCCTATCATTTAGTTGGAATCTTTGAGAAAAATGTCCTAATTTCACGCTTTGTCAATATGGTAGTCCTGGAGTAGTGGTTCTCAACCTTTTTGACTGACGACACACTTTACGGAACTTCCAGGACACCGTAACACACATTTTTTATATTATTATTATTATTATTATTAATAATAATAATAATAATAATAATAATAATAATAATAATAATAATAATATATTGTAATAGTGAAACCAATTGGTTTTTATAATGAATTGGTCATTGATCACTGTTGCTACAAAGAACTGATCACTATTGCTACCGCTGGAGGTGCTGATTGGTACAGTCTGTCTCGATTTTAATTATTATTAAATTCTTCTTGATTTTTAAATTCTACAATCTCTCTACACGCACTTTAGGAGACTGCCTTACACACCAGTGGGTCGCAACACACCGATTGAGAATCACTGCCTTAGAGTATGTGTTAATTAAATTTGGGGGGGGGAACAGTTGCGAGTAATTTAAATAATCCATCTTTTTATATATATATATATATATATATATATATATATATATATATATATATAAACGCTTTAAAGTACTGTGTATTGTGGCCTTTGACTGACGTCACTATACGTCATAAAAAAAGAAACGAGGAAATTTGAAACCAGTAACCAAGTGCTTTAAAAAAAAAAAGATGTTGCGGTGAAACGTTTCAGATACCTGCCAACTGCATGCCTTTCTCACTCCCTTTTTCTCATGAGAAACCTTACCACACTACACGCTCCTAATTAATAACACCACTAAGGCATAAATGCATACAAAGAAAACAAACGCAGAACGTATAGCATGGACAGATACATAATTTTAATATGAACATGGCTTTATGGAAATTTTACACTACAGCACACTCACAAACTGATAACAAAAAAACTGTATAGTATGCAAATATATTTAAAACTAGCAGAAATTGTTGTTACTTCCAACCATTGAATAGGGTTATGAAAATTATTTAATATGCATTCTCTTTAGTGAAGCATTGTAATGATAATGCAATTATAGTAATCCATTAGGTACTATAATTTTCGCAGAACGTTTGCACTCCTCCCTTCCTCCCTTAGGATGCCCTCTTTGATTACAGTAACATGCAAAACACATAGGTCAAGGTAGGTATTTATTATGTTGCAAAATTAGGTTCAATTTGTTTAATTGCTTCCCAGTGATGCGATCACAAACTGGCAAAATCGCTTACAGCGTAAAGGAGGGAATTATAGACAATTTCATCCGTCTGCATCTTTAACCCTTAACACACCAAGCAGGGTTCTCTAGGGACCCCAGAGGGTGATATTTAATGATACTGCCGCAACCATAAGAACCAATTTATTCTCGATTTTTATATGTGCACTGCATCCTTTTGGGATATCTGCTACATAATTAGATCAGTGATACGTTCGTTAAAAAAAAGTACAATAAAAGAATACGTTGCGAAACTAAAATAATACTTGGGGTCCCTAGAAAACCCCAGCTTGGTAAACAACGTTGACGATTTAGGCTTGGGTTCGTTAAGGGTTAAAACAGAAATGATCAAACCCAGTGGAGCGCGGTAAGCTCAATGGTACAGCTCTCACCTCTAAAGCATGAGGTTCCTATTTCGATTCGCGGCCAAGTAAGTTTGTGGTGCACAACATCGTGTCCGTGGGTTTTCTCGGGGTGCTCTCGATTCGTCCCACTTTCTCATTCCGCCAAATTCTTCCATCATTCATTCATTCATTTGCCTTTAATAATGGTCTCCATTAGCCTAAAGGACATAATCGTGGGACGTTAAACAGAAAAATTTCATTTCATTTCAAAATTGCTGGATCACGTGTAAACTTATTTTCAATGCGGAGTTTATATGTTAGAAAAAATGAGAAAGGGCTTTGAAGAATATGGGACGAAAATAAATGTTAGAAAGACAAAAGCCATAATGATTGGAATGAAGGGGTCTGTCTAAAGGGGGAGAAAATAGAACAAGTGAATAGTTTTCGATACCTGGGTAGTATTCTTAGTAATGACATGAAATGCGAACGTGAAATAAAAGCAAGGATAGGAATGGAGAAAGAAGCCTTTAGAAGGAAGAAAAGTCTGCTTTGTGGGACCTTGAATAAAGAGTTGAGAAAAAGACCATAAAATGCTTCGTGTGGAGTGTTGTACTGTATGGGGCGGAAAGGTGGACATTACGTAAAGGTGATGAAAATTGACTGGAAGCCTTCGAAATGTGGGTGTGGAGAAAAATGGAAAGAATTAGTTGGGTAGAGCGGAAAACGAATGAGAGAGTGTTAGAAATGGTGGCTGAGAAAATAACATTTTTAGATATTATTAGGAAGAGGAAGAGAAACTGGTTGGGACATTGTCTAAGAAGAGATTGTATCATGAGGGAGTCCTAGAGGGTATGGTGGCGGGAAAGAGAGGGAGTTGGCGAAGGAGACTACAATTAATGGATGATATTAAAACAGAAAGATCATACGCGAAGACGAAAAGGTTAGCGGAGGACCGTGGAGTATGGAAGCTTCTCAGCTGCGGCAAGTGTCCTGCCTATAAAGGCAGAATACCTATGATGATGATGATGATGATGATGATGACGATGATGGTGATATATACCGATTTTCATTCTTTTATCTTGACGGGCTTGTGAGATACTGTATTTATACATAAACTTTGATGCCTCTTTTGCCCGTTACAATGTGCCTCTTATCAAAGTAATATGATAATCTCCAAGCTGAAGGGAGGTAAAATTATGTTGCAAAATTCATTCCAAACTATTCAATTGTTTTCCCATGATGCAATCCTACAAACAACAGACAACATCGCTTTCTAATATGAAGAAAAACGTAGAGAAAATCCCCTCTTCGGCCCTTGAAACGAGATTTCTGAAAAAAAAAAAAACTTTAACGTGGATTCGCTTATTTTTAATCCAGGAGTTTCTATACCCAAGTTCGATTTTCTTAACTTAACAGGACCGTGAGATATTCAATTTTTTTTCGCATACATTTTGAGCCATCTCTCTTCCTCTTAGCATACGCATTTCAATGAAAGTAACTCGATAAAATCACAGTTCAAGATAGGTAACAACTACTTCCAGAAATTTACTTCAAATCGTTCAACAGTATTCCCGTGATACGATCACCGGTTAGGCTAAATGAGACGGTGATGATGAGAAATGAATGAAATGGTGGAATGAAGAAAGTGGGACCAAACGGAAGAACCCAGAGAAAACCCACGAGCATGGTATTTGTCCACCACAAAGTCCACACGGCGCGAGCTGGGATCGAACCAGGGACCCTAAGCACCCGAGGTGAACGCTCTACCTGTAAAATATTTGAGTGAATGCATTCTGCATGTTTTTGTATATGTATGGGTCAGAGATGTGAACATCAACCAAATCATTCACCGCCTGCAGCCTACGAAGCAAAACATGTAAAGATGTATCCTAAAATCCCCACCCCTCACAGAAAAAGAAAAATAAACATATGGATTAAAAAGATGGCACATGTAATTGCTAATACCACAAAAACAAGTACATTAAAATGACGGACATATTGCAAGAAGAAATTATGAACGAGTACCACGAAACAAGAAGCACTGCAGAAAACTTCCTTATACAGCGTGTTGTGACAAAATCAAGAAGCATAGGTAATAACGTAGGAAAGAGTTTTCAAGAAAAATACTCATGAAGAGTAATTTGAGAAACTTTAATTCTCAAGGTAAAATAGGTAATAGGTAAATAGGTAATATTTGAAATCATCTTGCATGTCAATTCAACAAGCAGTTAGAGGTATGGGGTACTCTTATGGAATCTTGAAAATCCTTTAGTTTAACGGCCTACGATTGTTTCCTTTAGACTAAGGGAGACGTAAATGAAAGAATGTAAATGATTATGGAAGAAAGAAATAGTGGTATGAGAAAGTGGGAGGAAAGAGGAGTGTACCGAATGAACCCAGGTACACAATGTTGTCCACTACAAACTTACTTGGCTAAGGATCGAACTAGAGACCCCCACGTCCCAGAGGTAAGCGCTTTACCACTGACCCATCGTACTTACCCATTCTGGAAATTTGAGAAACGGAGTAACCGATAATGTAAAATTTCAAATTATAATAACAAAAAATTAAGGGAGCCGATAGTCCCTTAGTTGCCTCGGCTGCGACTTTTCTGTCAAAGTATCCACAGGGAATATTTACTAGCTTGGAATAATTCCACCAGATAACGCGACAGGAGTATAATTCGCCTTCCTTCCCAAGCGACCGTAAATTACAGAACATCGCTTTCTTATTGGCTCTTTTCTGTTCGACGTCATCACACCCTCCTCCTGTCCTGGCCTCAACCTGTACTCTCGTCGGTTAGTAATAGACCTCTGACTAACTCCTCTGAACATCCGTTTTCTCCTGAATTTTCTGTTTTTACCGCATTTCAGACTAAAGGAGAAAAAAAACGAGAATATTTTCCTCAAGGGTGACATCTTGAGGATTTCTTTTCTCAACAAATGCACTGCATCTAGAGCTACCGTTCGAACAGAAAAAAAAATCGGACAGTTATAAAAAAAACTGGTGAAAGATATAGCTACCTTTCAAATTACGCTGCAGTGTTACAAGTGCGGTCTTTTCTGCTGAAATTGTAGTGGTTTTTTAAGACCTTGTTTCTAGTTTCGCATTGAAACGTTGAGGTCATATACGGAAGTGGATGCAGGATACATAAAAAGAAAAATGTATGTACATAAAATGATCTTAAAAAAGAACTTTTACGAACAGAACTGCGTTTTTTTTCTTTTACAACATTCTATTTTTTCTTAAATATAACGATATTTGAACATCATACTGGCATTAAGTTTTCATGCGTCTACGTAGTGGCGGGTCCAAGCTGGGGTCCACCGGGTTTGGACCTCCTCAAAAACTTCGTAACCTGACATAAGTATGTATACTTGCTTAGCAGAAAAAAATAACTGATGAAGTATAAAATATTTGATCAAATACTTCAATTGTATAATTTCCTACGGGGGCTGCGGTGGCTCAGTGATAGAGCGTTCATCTCTGGTGTAGGGGGTCCTTGGTTCGATCCCAGCTCGCGCCAAGTGAGCTTTGTAGTGGACAAACACCCGTTGAGTGAGTTTTCTCGGGGTTCTCCCGTTTCCTCCCACTTTTCTTCATCCCACCATTTCCTTCATTTCTCATCCTCACCGTCTCCTTTAGCTTAGCTGGT
This sequence comes from Thermobia domestica, assembly GCF_964235325.1. NCBI lineage: Eukaryota > Metazoa > Arthropoda > Insecta > Zygentoma > Lepismatidae > Thermobia > Thermobia domestica. The sequence goes on along the minus strand of NC_137469.1, from coordinate 21,350,490 downwards.
ATAATCGTGGGACGTAAAACTTAAAGATCTAATTTCATTTTGTACTCCTTTTTTTCTTATAAAAAGGTACTGTTTTTTCTTATAGAAAATGCTACCTTTATCTTCTGAGAATATGAGTGGCAGTAGTTGATTACTAATCGCTTTTCGGGTGTAGAATAAACGGCCCAATACTACATAGACATAGTGACTTGTGTTATTGGACCCTCCCGGCAAAATAAAAACATTTGGACCACGCCCAACAGTTCTAGTATTGGACCTCCCCAATGGCGTATTTACGATTTTGTTTCGGCGGCGGGCTTTGCTAACTTTATTCCTTCAAATCTGAAAATTCTGCAAGATATTTCATTTACTTTAAAATAGTAAATAAAATTTCGTGGTGGCTTAAGCCCACAGACCCTCTTAAGTACGCCACTGAACCTCCTCAAAACTTTGGGCCCCTCACATCAAAACTTTATGGGTCTACGTAGTATGGTAATAAGAGCGATGTTATTTCTTTTTTTTACAATTCTACAACATTAAAAGCTTACTGAAAACTTATTTATCAAAGATGAGACATGTCGATATATGTACATCATTGATCAGAAAAAAAATGACGTCAGTATAAATCAACATGAGTAGTTCTCGAGAAAATGGACACCTTTTGGCAAACAAAAATTGATTCTGAACTGTGACCACGCCATCTATTAAGATGAGATTGATATTGAAGTATATCTTGATCAAACTTTTCATTATGGGCCCAGTAAGACTCACAGTATATAGGCCATGGCCGGTCCCAAGCCCGTGCTGAGAAAGGGGGAGGGACTCCTGTGTGTGGCCTGGTCACATGCCTTGTGGTGGCCCGGTAACCCACAGGGGGAGATAGGGTTTCGGGAGCAGCGTGGAAACACGCTTCACTCTTGTCTAGCTCGTATCCTGTGCTAAAAGCTGGCAACGACTTATTTAGTTGTCGGTGCAAATCATTATAACAACCTACCGGCGGAGGTAAGGCTTCGGTTATCCTCCGAAATGGGCGACTAACTCGTGCCATTGGATCTGGGAGAGTACGTGTGACCTCATCTTCAGTGAGGTAGGTAGTCTCGACTGCCGTACCTACCGGCGGAGGTGAGCCTTCGGGTATCCTCCGAAATGGGCAACTAGGCCGTGCCCTTGGGTCCGGGAGATAAGGCTACATGGTGCCCCAACACGTATGAAAGAGTGGGTAGCTGGTTTGTCCAAGAGTGTGGGCGGATCCAGTGCCCTACCGGGAGGATGATCTAGGTTGTCCTCAAAGAGAGTGCTATGCGTTCTCTTGGGTCCGGGATGGGATACTTAGTATCCTAACGCATACTCGCACCTCAGGAGTGCTGAGGAAGTGAGTCGCTCCTTCATCCCAGGCTTACACATTCACAGGGTACAGGAGCACACGACCCTACCAGGGAAGCCGCCGTTCCTAAATGGCCATTGTCTGTAAAGGTAGACAGTCTACATTAGCCATTGGGTCTGGTAATGTACGGTGTCCTCTACCGTAATAAGAAGTAGTTCCGTATTGTTTGAACGGCCCTACCGAGGAAGGGTGTGGGTGTCCCTTCTAATGATGGCCTATACGTACCAGTGGGTTTCGGACAAGTAGCCTTGCTACAACGTGTACGTGGTACCTAAACAAGTAAAATATAGGTAGCCCCGTATTGTTTGGGCGGCCTACCAGGGGAGACACGGCTCTCTAGGGGTTAGGGGAGACACGGCTCCCAAATGACAATGTTTGCCTTGAGGAAACGGACTACATCAGTCATTGGCTCTGGTAATGTACGGTGTACCTCTACCGTAACTAGAGGAAGTCCCGTATTGCTTGGACGACCCTACCGGGGGGAGGAGTGTCGGATTCCTGTCTGTGGGGAGACCAAACGGAGGAGGGGGAGTGGCCAATCCCAGGATTCTGGATAACGGTTCTGATCCCTCTAAAGGGAGGAAACTCTGTGAGATATGGGCCGGCACCAAACTTAAATGGTGACTTAACACGTACCATTGGGTCCGGGATGAGATACGGGAGTGCGTGGTACCTCTACACTACAAGGCGGTTGCCAGTTGAACGATAGAGGTAGGCAGGGCCGGGATTGAACAAGCTCCCCCGGGCATTGCCTGGGGCCCCGGATTTGGGTTGGACTCTACCGGGCTGTGGTCATACAATGGGATTCGGTACCATGCGGGAGCTATTCCCAGGAATCCGGGTAACAGTGAGCGTATGGGGTAGGTGAGCTTGCCTTGAAACGCTCGGGCACCATGCATGCAGAGCAAGGTAGGACTGACTCGCTAGCAGTCTGCCTCAACCAGTAGGTTAACTGGTAGGCACTCAGGACTTCGGTCTGGCCGCGCAGTGGGCGTATCCCACTCCCTCAGAGAATGGGGGTTACATCGCTTAGGCGAGTCAGAATTAGGGGACAAATTCTGTCGGTGCACTTCGTGCACGAAAATACATAGCGTATTGAGGAAGTACGGGCGGGGTGCGATACATTTGAGCGGTACCCGTCCATTAAATAGACCGAACGGTCGCAGGCATGCTCTCCATGCATGCAACTAAGCGTGGCATAGTAGACCACTAGCATCAAAGTATATAGGTAATTATATATATATAACAAAAAAAATATTATTAATTCTTATACGGCATATAATGATCAAATGAACATCAAACTGAAAAAAAGGCACGATCGATGAAAATTTTTATGCTTAGTTTCTGACGAGATCATGACAACCAGTGTTTATGGTGCTCAAAATACACCGTTTGTTACCAATTTGATGGGTGTGATACTTTGTGCTCTGCTGGAAAAGAATATGTATTTTTATGTACTTATATACAGTTACGCAGGAGATTGTATCTAATGCTGTTCGATTTTCCTAGGTGAGGCACACATATATCTAACAGAGGCACATACACACTTCTAACAGTGGCATACAGTCCTAACAAAGAAACACATAACCTAAACAGTGATACATGTACTATTCACAGTGATACACCTACTCCTAAGAGTGACAAACATACTTCTGACTGTGACTTTCGTGCTCCTAAGAGTGACACATAGTCTTAACAATGACAGATGTGCTTCTAACAGTGATACGCATACTCCTAAAAGTGACACACATATTTGTAACAGTATCATAGTCCCAAAAGTGACACACACACTTCTAACAGTGATACACAGTCCTAATAATAACACTTTCTTAAGGGTGACACAAGTCCTAAAAATGATAGGTATGCTCCTAACAATGATACACATACTCCTAATAGTAACACACATACTTGTAACAGTGACATAGTCTCAAAAGTGACACACACTTCCAACAGTAATACACAGTCCTAACAGTGACATATACTCCTAAGAGTAATACACATATTCCTAACAACGACAGGTATGCTCCTAACAATGGCAGATGTGCTCCTAAAAATGATACCACACTCCTAGCAGTGATACACATACTTGTAACAGTGGCTTAGTCCCAAAAGTGACACACATAGTCCTAACAATGACAGATGTGCTCCTAACAATGATACACATACTCCTAACAGTAACACATACTTGTAACAGTGACGTAGTTTCAAAAGTGACACACACTTCTAAAAGTGATACACAGTCCTAACAGTGACATATACTCCTAAGAGTAATACACATATTCCTAACAACGACAGATATGCTCCTAACAATGGCAGATGTGCTCCTAAAAATGATAGCATACTCCTAGCAGACACACATACTTGTAACAGTGGCATAGTCCCAAAAGTGACACACATAGTCCTAACAATGACAGACGAGCTCTTAACAGTGATACGCATACTCCTAGCAGTTACACACATACTTGTAACAGTAACATAGCCCCAAGAGTGATACACGGTCATAACAGAGTCATACACAGAGTCATATCACTCTTAGAAATAGAGTCATAACAGAGTCTATTTCTAAGAGTGATACACACTCATAACGTTGACAATATACGTTGTTATCCTACATAAATCATGAGTTGCTTTTAAGATAATACATTTTTCTTTCTACGAGACCTATACGTGACCATTATATTACCAGGGTGACTTCAATGTACTTTGGGATAACCTTTAACCTATGACTGGACAAGTGCAAAGAAAACAACACGTCTATATGCTTATAAAACTTTAATTTAATGGGAAAAAATGTAATTTTGTTCTTGGTAACAGAAACAAAATTTCATATAAATGTATGTCATGTGTGTGGTTTCCAGACTTCTGAATTGATTTCAGTAACATCTGTACCTGTACACTGTAATCAATGCAATTCCAATGCAAGAATGTTATCATATAGTAGTTTCAATCAAAATATGAAACTGCGGTTTCTCAGATGTCGCTCCGTGCTTTTGTTTTAAAAATGCCTGAAATTAATTAGAACTTAATAAAATGTCAAATTCATTAATAAATGATTTTGTTGGCAAATAAAATTCAGTATCCCCTTTGTAATCAATTTGAATTCAATCTAAAACGTAGAGAAAATCATTTTCTTTGGTTTATTTATTACCACTGTTATATTCAAGAATATTATAAACATAAAGGTTATCGATGAACATTCCATATGAAAATATTTATAAAGATATTTGGTCTAATTGAAGTAATGTTTATTTATTTCTCTTGTTACATTGTAACATACAGAAGGGTGTCACAATATATAATTAGTGCAGAACATAATTAGATACATTTACGATTTTGTAACTTAATAGACTCGCATATAAGGAGTGTTCAAAAACAAAAAAGTGAGCCGAAGGCTGTAATACGCACACCGGTGAACAATGGTAATCAGTGGCGTATTTACAATTTTGTTTCGGGAGGGGCTTTGCTAACTTTCGGGGGGAGGGCTTTGCCGGGAAATGTGAAAATTCTGCAAGATATTTCATTTAATTTACTATACTAAGTAAGATTTCGGGGGGCTTAAGCCCGGAAGCCACCCCCTAAATACGCCACTGATGGTAATATTGTTGCGTGTGTAATTAATAGGCGTTCCTACAAGACCGCGGAAGTTCACAACCCGCCGCTACAGGGTTACGTGTGCAAGCCACGTGACTTAAATCCATATGAAGCAGACGCCAATCATTCAGCGCGACTATGCTGACGTTCTTCTTTGACCAAGACGGCCCCCTTCCGATAGCCTTCTTGCAGCATGAGGCAACAGTGAATGTTCAGCGTCACGCGCAAACATTGACCAAACTTCTCCAAGTTATCAAATTGAAATGATCAGGCAAGTTCACCCGTGGGGTCATTTTGCTCCATGACAATGCCCGACGTCATACGGCCAACACAATCAGGACAGCAGTGCAGAAATTCAAATGGGAGGTTCTCAGTCACAATCCACACAGTCCAGATCTCTCTCCCTGCGATTGATCCAGATTTTTGGCCCCTTAAAAAGGCTCTGAGATGCAAATGATTCACCTCGGACGACGATGTCCAGCAGTACGTTCGAAACTATTTTGCAACCCAGGGAATTCTATGAGGCAGCCATTCATCGTCTTGTGTCGCAGTGGAACAAGTGCCTCAAGAGCCAGGGCCAATACTTCTAACATGCAGGTAAGAGTTTCTGTTCCTCGGCCTGCTGCTTAATTTTTTTTGAACGTACCTTATATAAAGACAAGAAGATTTGTGTGAATATACCGTCCTCGTTGAAGAACTCCACATCTGTTCGACAGTTATGCCGTAAGGCTTTGAGGAATTTTAGCCTGGCTGCTGCAAATATGTTTAAGATTTTGGTCGGAGATGTTGCAGATCCATTAGTTTTTGCTCATGGTATAACTTAGCAATCTTGCTGCAACTGTGATATGGCCAATTGTTTCAAAAGGTTCAAGTAATTGATAACAAAAAAGTGTGTTTCTGAAGGAAGAAAGGCTCTCAGGAATAACGCTACATTATGCGTTAATTTCAATGTTACATCATTGAAGCCCGTATGAGATTTGGGGGTTTTGCGTTTCCTTATGTCTGTTCCCCATAAAAATAGGGCTTCGTTAGTAAACACACAATGTCAGTAAGCCATTTATCATCTGCTTCCCATTCAAAATACAAACCTACGATTATAATCCCTGTGGTGCATTGCATGGATACATTATTGGTAATAAGGAAACATCTGGAGAACCATTTTCTGATATAAGATTTAGTTTCTTGATTATTTCTCGGTTGACAATGCATGCGGCGTGGACTGTGTTTCAAGATTCGCGTAATACTTTCGTCTCTGTTTCCGTTACGTGCCCGTTCGCTCACAATGGACGCAGCGACTGTGTGGATTGTGTTTCAAGATTTGTATGATAATTTCATCTCTGTTTTCGCTACGCATCCGTTCGCTGACAATGAACGCACTAATTGCGTGGACTGTATTTTTCAACTGACGATGGACGCAGCGACTGTGTGGATTGTATTTCAAGGTTTTGTGATAATTTGATCTCTGTTTTCGTTATATGCCTCTTCGCAAGGATGTCGCATAGTAATCTATCTCGCAGGATCATGTCCCGTAATTTCATCCCGTCATTTAGTATTCTCAATACAGGTATTGAGCGTGTGTTACGCTCTCAAACCGAGCATACTACAACATGCATTGAGCATGTTGCTATGAAACGACCACTATCTTCATGAAACTGCAGGGAAAAATTGCATCTAGCAATTAAAGTGGTGAAAAGCATCACCAACTCAATCTTTGGACTATCACGAGTTGCCCAGTCATAATGAACTATCGAAAAAGACTACATTTGAAGTCTACATTTTATATTCCAAACTGATCACCCTGTATATATTTTTAGAATCCTCTAGTCGAAATATTTCATTTGGTTCTTTATTCAAGCTCTTTCACTGAAATTTTGATTTTTTTTGTTTTGTTTTGTTAAACAATATAAAACTTTATATCACGCCATTAAATTTTACGGAAGGCAATTTACATACAGTTATTCATAAGTAAAAAACCAACCTTTTAATACTTCGTTCAGCAAATAAAGACGTTTGAATTTTAAAAGGGTTTTCTATAACTTACGTTTAATTGAAACAGAAAGAATTCGTTGCAGTTGAGTTTACTTAGTATTTTGTACTGCAAAGATTTTTTTGTGTAATATTCATCTTTACTTAAGGATTATATTTCTACGTGTTTCTACATATTTATTGAATAAGAAATTTGTGTTCTAGGAAAACTGTTTACTTGCTTCTATACACGAGGGGTGATCAGAAAGTAAGGTTACAAAGCATATAACCAACACATTATTTCATATAACCAATACAGTTTTCTACATATAACCAATACAGTCTACATATTTATTGAATAACAAATTTGTGTTCTAGGAAAACTGTTTACTTGCTTCTATACACGAGGGGTGATCAGAAAGTAAGGTTACAAAGCATATAACCAACACATTATTTCATATAACCAATACAGTTTTCTACATATAACCAATACAGTCTACATATTTATTGAATAACAAATTTGTGTTCTAGGAAAACTGTTTACTTGCTTCTATACACGAGGGGTGATCAGAAAGTAAGGTTACAAAGCATATAACCAACACATTATTTCATATAACCAATACAGTTTTCTACATATAACCAATACAGTCTACATATTTATTGAATAAGAAATTTGTGTTCTAGGAAAACTGTTTACTTGCTTCTATACACGAGGGGTGATCAGAAAGTAAGGTTACAAAGCATATAACCAACACATTATTTCATATAACCAATACAGTTTTCTACATATAACCAATACAGTCTACATATTTATTGAATAAGAAATTTGTGTTCTAGGAAAACTGTTTACTTGCTTCTATACACGAGGGGTGATCAGAAAGTAAGGTTACAAAGCATATAACCAACACATTATTTCATATAACCAATACAGTTTTCTACATATAACCAATACAGTCTACATATTTATTGAATAACAAATTTGTGTTCTAGGAAAACTGTTTACTTGCTTCTATACACGAGGGGTGATCAGAAAGTAAGGTTACAAAGCATATAACCAACACATTATTTCATATAACCAATACAGTTTTCTACATATAACCGATACAGTCTACATATTTATTGAATAAGAAATTTGTGTTCTAGGAAAACTGTTTACTTGCTTCTATACACGAGGGGTGATCAGAAAGTAAGGTTACAAAGCATATAACCAACACATTATTTCATATAACCAATACAGTTTTCTACATATAACCAATACAGTCTACATATTTATTGAATAAGAAATTTGTGTTCTAGGAAAACTGTTTACTTGCTTCTATACACGAGGGGTGATCAGAAAGTAAGGTTACAAAGCATATAACCAACACATTATTTCATATAACCAATACAGTTTTCTACATATAACCAATACAGTCTACATATTTATTGAATAAGAAATTTGTGTTCTAGGAAAACTGTTTACTTGCTTCTATACACGAGGGATGATCAGAAAGTAAGGTTACAAAGCATATAACCAACACACTATTTCATATAACCAATACAGTCAACAGATAAAACATATATTAGGTTATTTTTCGACAGTCTCCATATCGGTCGCACATGTCGCAGTTTGAAGATTCCCTCCTGGTTTACAAGTCCCGTTCTTGCGTGTTCGGAAACGTTGTCACAAAGTGTTTCACTTCCTAGGTGCTCCTTCAAGTGCGGGAACAGTAAAAGTCGCTAGGAGCGAGGTCTGGGCTATAGGGTGGGTGGTTGATGATGTTTATGCCGTGCTGGATCGGCCACTGCACTCTTCGCCACTGACATTTTCTCTATCAGCCGCAAAATTTAGACACTATTCTGCGATATGCTGACGAGGCATTACAGTCTATCCGTAAACCTCAATCAGCTACCGGTGAACTTCAACTGTGGTTACATGTTTCGCCTACATTAATGGAATAACTGAGCCGACTTCTTCGTGAGACTAGATTTCCAAATGAGTCGCAATTAATGTTTACCTACAACTAGCGCCTTAGGTGGCGGGTGGCTGAAACTGCACAGTTGCCAACTCCATGTATTAAAATTACCGCACACTTCTCATTTCTCTATAACAGACGAAACTTTAGAAATTGTTTGTAACTTTATTTTCTGATCCTGCCTCATATATCCAAGATATTTGCACAGACGTTTTCTATTTCTAGGAAGACAGATTTAGGGTTATGAATCTGACCAGGGCACTTACCAGATTCCTTCTTGGTCTTTTGGGTTACGGATCACGAAGTTGGTGACACAAGTACTATTACTGCTACATAAACACAGTAAACAAAAGAATTCACAGTAATTTTACTTGCTACTGGATATACATAAAACAATAATATAAAATAACATATTTAGATTCAACACAACATGTTTTGATTTAGAGAAAAAACGAAAAAATATTTTTTAAAGAAGTAAAAAAAAAAAGATATATACGCTAGAAGCATTTTTCTTTTTCTGGTGAAAAGATCACCGTTTTTTTTTAAAAAAAAAAAGCTTTCCTTGATTCATTTTTCTAATTTCTTTGGCTCATCTATTTTCTGCTTCTTCTTTTTTTTTGTCTCTGTTGTTTCCTCGCTTGCCTTCTAGATAGAAATCAATACTTAATTTTTCAAAAGGAGAGAAAAATGTTAAAGATAAAATGGAAGCATGACTCGTACAAAATTAAAATTAGGAATCACTTATGGCGCAGCAACAAAAGTTTTATAGTGTCTTATATTTAGTGTGCTACGGATATATTTCTTCGCTCTCCAGAACCTTGTCCTAAATACAGGGTAATTTTAATAAGTGTACGGTATTTAGGCCAATATTTTTCTTTATATGCCACTGTTATTTTTTAAAAGTGTATATGTAGAATTGAAATTCATGAGGAGAATTTGAAATCGCACAATTTGTTTTTGTACAAATTGTAGGAATAGAACTAGATGCTTTTAATTTTGATTCTTAAAATTGTTTTACGGGATGTGATCAAAAAATACGGTGAATAATTTTATTAGAAACAAAGCAATAAGCTTACATGGAATTTTATTAGAAACAAAGCAATAAGCTTACATGGAATTTTATTAGAAACAAAGCAATAAGCTTACATGGAATTTTATTAGAAATAAAGTAATAAACTTATATGGAATTTTATTAGAAACAAAGCAATAAGCTTACATGGAATTTTATTAGAAACAAAGCAATAAGCTTACATGGAATTTTATTAGAAACAAAGCAATAAGCTTACATGGAATTTTATTAGAAACAAAGCAATAAGCTTACATGGAATTTTATTAGAAACAAAGCAATAAGCTTACATGGAATTTTATTAGAAACAAAGCAATAAGCTTACATGGAATTTTATTAGAAACAAAGCAATAAGCTTACATGGAATTTTATTAGAAACAAAGCAATAAGCTTACATGGAATTTTATTAGAAACAAAGCAATAAGCTTACATGGAATTTTATTAGAAACAAAGCAATAAGCTTACATGGAATTTTATTAGAAACAAAGCAATAAGCTTACATGGAATTTTATTAGAAATAAAGCAATAAGCTTACATGGAATTTTATTAGAAATAAAGTAATAAACTTATATGGAATTTTATTAGAAACAAAGCAATAAGCTTACATGGAATTTTATTAGAAACAAAGCAATAAGCTTACATGGAATTTTATTAGAAACAAAGCAATAAGCTTACATGGAATTTTATTAGAAACAAAGCAATAAGCTTACATGGAATTTTATTAGAAACAAAGCAATAAGCTTACATGGAATTTTATTAGAAACAAAACAATAAGCTTACATGGAATTTTATTAGAAACAAAGCAATAAGCTTACATGGAATTTTATTAGAAACAAAGCAATAAGCTTACATGGAATTTTATTAGAAACAAAGCAATAAGCTTACATGGAATTTTATTAGAAACAAAGCAATAAGCTTACATGGAATTTTATTAGAAACAAAGCAATAAGCTTACATGGAATTTTATTAGAAACAAAGCAATAAGCTTACATGGAATTTTATTAGAAATAAAGTAATAAGCTTACATGGAATTTTATTAGAAACAAAGCAATAAGCTTACATGGAATTTTATTAGAAACAAAGCAATAAGCTTACATGGAATTTTATTAGAAACAAAGCAATAAGCTTACATGGAATTTTATTAGAAATAAAGTAATAAGCTTACATGGAATTTTATTAGAAACAAAGCAATAAGCTTACATGGAATTTTATTAGAAACAAAGCAATAAGCTTACATGGAATTTTATTAGAAACAAAGCAATAAGCTTACATGGAATTTTATTAGAAACAAAGCAATAAGCTTACATGGAATTTTATTAGAAACAAAGCAATAAGCTTACATGGAATTTTATTAGAAACAAAGCAATAAGCTTACATGGAATTTTATTAGAAACAAAGCAATAAGCTTACATGGAATTTTATTAGAAACAAAGCAATAAGCTTACATGGAATTTTATTAGAAACAAAGCAATAAGCTTATATGGAATTTTATTAGAAACAAAGCAATAAACTTACATGGAATTTTATTAGAAACAAAGCAATAAGCTTACATGGAATTTTATTAGAAACAAAGCAATAAACTTACATGGAATTTTATTAGAAATAAAGTAATAAGCTTACATGGAATTTTATTAGAAATAAAGTAATAAGCTTACATGGAATTTTATTAGAAACAAAGCAATAAGCTTACATGGAATTTTATTAGAAACAAAGCAATAAGCTTACATGGAATTTTATTAGAAACAAAGCAATAAGCTTACATAGAATTTTATTAGAAACAAAGCAATAAGCTTACATGGAATTTTATTAGAAACAAAGCAATAAGCTTACATGGAATTTTATTAGAAATAAAGTAATAAGCTTACATGGAATTTTATTAGAAATAAAGTAATAAGCTTACATGGAATTTTATTAGAAATAAAGTAATAAGCTTACATGGAATTTTATTAGAAACAAAGCAATAAGCTTACATGGAATTTTATTAGAAACAAAGCAATAAGCTTACATGGAATTTTATTAGAAACAAAGCAATAAGCTTACATAGAATTTTATTAGAAACAAAGCAATAAACTTACATGGAATTCAAGTTAATCTCCTTCATATTAATATCCTGGGCTAGCAATGTATTTATTCCAACGTTGAATCTATGACTGGAAGCATTTCTGGAAGGCTTATTATTATTATTATTATTATTATTATTATTATTTTTGAAAGGGCGTTCAGCTGGTCTGTCGTTGCCTTCCCGATGTGACGAATTTTGCCAAAACGTTTTCCTTTAAGCACGGTTTCCAATTGTGAGAGGACCTGAAAGTGGCATGGTGCTAAATCTGGCGAGTAAGGCGGATGTTGAGAGACAAGAATACCTTTTCTGGCCAAAAACACGCAAATCAAACACGAGGTGTAGGAACAAATTTTGCACTCACTCACCTCAATTTGCAAAGTATCGGTTAAAATGCTTTGCAAGAACCTGTCACTGTCGTTTTGCAAATCGCTTGTAAACAGTCTTTAGAGTTACAGCATTATCGCCACACACCGATTTCAACATATCATGAGTTTCTTTGGCACTTTTATCCAACTTGAAACAGAACTTAATGTTCACGCGCTGTTCGAAAACCATGATGCATGACAGACACGGTAAACACAACCTCACCTTAACGATTCTGGACACTGACCTACAAATCAGAACGTGTTTCAACTTGACGCTGCCTGTCTCAACGGATCAAACTATCGGACAAATTACACCAAATGGTTGTAGCGCCAGGAGTTGCTGCTAAGAAATAATTCATTCACTGTATTTTTTCATCACACTTTACATGGTTCCTGTTTTTCTAGATTACGAGGTAAGGGCGCGATGTCACTGAGACATAATTGCACCAAATTTGGTGGAGGAGTAGGTAATGGAAATAGTAAATAACGTGTGGAAGCATTCGTTTCACAGGTGTTCGGAATCAGAAATAATGGGTCTTACATTTCAGGAGAAGTATGGCCTGTCAATCAGATAATTGATAGGACGGAACCTTTGCTCACTGTTGCGGTCAATGCAGAAGTTAAATAAAGTAGAATGCAAACAGAAAAGATGTACTAAACAGAAAATGCTCTAATGTCCGCCCTCAATCCCACCAGGCGAATGCCGGGATAGTAAATAATCAACTGCCCTTGCTATTACCCTCTTTACTATAAAGAGGAAATTAAATATTTTTAAAAAAGAAGTAGTCTCATCTGTTTCAGACTAAACGTGTAATGTTTTGTTTAGCAAATTTATTTTGTGAATACAGTTCCTGGTACTGTCTGTGCCTGTTATATTTGTTAATGCTTCTGTTAACAAATGTTTCATTATGTCCAAAAATAGTATATAACCCACTGTATGGTATGTTATGATATATTAACTACGGTATTTTCTAATCTTGTTGATACCAATTTGGAAGCTAACTTTACGATCATGGGATGTGTGTAGACAGTGAAGACGTGTGCTCCGAAAGAGAAGTGAAATTCTCATGTTCATTTTGTGTTCACGCTATTAAAGTGCAGTGTTTGTGAAACATGTTTGAGTTATAGTTGGAGTGCTGAACGCAGTTGTTACGAGTCTTGAACGCAAATGTTGCTGATTCTGTCCAATACATTTTGCTGCTTGCTAGTGTTGAGTAACCCAAATTCAAATATTTGCTTTATCCTTTGCGTTAACATAGTTCTGTTAATAAACAGTCTTGTATGTATTCAAACGGTTATTTTTGTTATGGCCGTCCACAGTCGTTCCCATTTTAAACCTCACGAATCCCAAAATATATATTTAAATTCGCCTAACAAACAAAGAATACTTTAATTTTAGTGGACGCCACGCCGTAGATATCAAACACCCGTACAAATGAAATCAGTTAATATTGGTGAGTTCAAACATTTAATAATTGCGTACTGACAGCATCTTATAGTGTGAAGAAATACAGCAACTTCATTTCGACTACTTCCCTGGATAACTTTTGTTGACGCCCATGATTAATTTCTGTATATATTTTCTTTATTTTTTAATATAATTTCATTAAGCTAACTAGCGATGCATGTCCAATTGGTAATGGCAGAATAGGACAGTTGATAGATTTAGTATCCCGGCATTCGCCTGGTAGGACTGAGGGCGGACATTGACGCATTTTCTGTTCAGCTCATCTTTTCTGTTTGCATTCTACTTTATTTAACTTCTCTGCATTGGCCGCAACAGTGAGTAAAGGCTCTGCCCCATCGTTATCTGATTGACAGGCCATACTTCTTCAGAACTATAGGGCCCATTATTTCTGATTACGAACGCCTGTGAAATGAATGATTCCACACGTTCTTTTCTATTCCTATTACCTGCTCCTACATCAAATTTGGTGCAATTATCTCTGAATGACATCGCGCCCCTCCCTCGTTAGTTTCATTTTTCTAATTTTAAGTTTGCATGTAAGTTAAAGCATATTTTTTCAGAATGGATTGAGGTACTATCTAAAAAAAAAAAAAAAAAAAAAACCTTCGAACAAGGCATTGGTTTTAGCCGTTGGGTAGGTAGTTGTATGAGTATTTTTGTAGTGATCTTATACGGAGTTCTTGTATCTGATTAATAAGCTTGTTCCTTAAACCGACACAGGAGTCGAAATGCTGAGGCGAGCCTATAGGTCTGGTAATTATGGTGTTTTATAAGTTGAGAAGATATAATGACGATGTGTCACAGTCAGGGGTGGATCCAGGCTGAATATTTGGGGGCGCGGTCGTTCGAAGTCAAATCAAGGTACGGAAAAAAAAGGAAAAAAGAAGAAAAAGAAGAAAGAAAGAAAAAGTAAAACAAATTTAGAAAAGGAGTTCACAACCGCAATTTTCGTTTTGAAAGTCAAAGACAGTTTCAAAGCCACCCCGACCTTTCTAATCTCGATTCTTAACACTGTTTCGACCACTTCCATATGAAGAAAATCATTAGGTCTATTTGCTTTCTGCATCTACCAAACTGACATTTTTCTAAAACAGGAATATTGACAAACACATGCGAACAAATAGGGTTTATAGTCTATTGTCTGCAAATTGTTAACAAGAATCAGAGATTGGTCTTGAGAACGGACGGAGAACGCAAAATATCGCATCTTGGAAGGAAAGAACAGAAATGGCCACCTGCGATTTCGAAAGTGGACATTTGTTTGAAGCAAGAACGCCGAAGTTAGTAATTTCTTGCTATTTATTGCTTTATTTGACTTCTGCAACGTAAAATTTTTTTTTAAAAAATAAGGCCTACTTATTTTAGGTTTTATTTCACATTTATAGTACAAAGGTGAAAGTTCTTAGGATAGAACCGATTTTTAAAATAAAAAAAAATCCTATTCTGGGGGGCGATCGGGTCCCCCTGATCCGCCCCTGCTCAAGGTTAACAACACTTACCAAATCAACAAATATATTCGGTATTTTTTTTTAAAGGAAAGCTCGTTAATCATTGGTTTATTAAGAATGTTTGTTTATAAAACTTTCAAACTGTGCATTAATGTCAGAAGTTTTATTGAACGTCTATTTCGGTCTATCCGCCTGTTTGTTGACAGATATCAGAGCAAAAATGGGTTAAAGATATCGAGAACCAGTCTCTTTGAAATCGATTTAGCGTCCGAAGGAAACTCTCCGTTTTCTCTCCTAGTCCTTTATTCAAACCAAAAGTGCCTGTATTCAACGATTTCCAGTTTTAATGTTAATCGCTAAAGAAATGAAATGATGAGTTTTACGTCCCACGCTTATGCCGGTTAGGCTAAAGGAGACGGTGGTGATGAGTAATAAATGAAATGGTGGACTGAAGAAAGTGTGAGGAAACGGGAGAAACCCCGAGGAAACCCACGCAAGCGGTGTTTGTTCACCACAAAGTTCACTTGGCGGGGGCTGGGTTCGAACCCAGGACCCCAAGCACCAGAGGTGAACGCTCTACCACTGAACCACGGTGGCCCCTTAATCGCTAAAGAGTAAAGACGGTAATAGATAGCGAGAAGCAGTGCTCTACAGTCGTCCAGAGGAAATATCCCTTCTCACTTTTATTTCTTTACTAAAAGCGAAAGTGGTGAAAATCTATTACCATTTATTGGTTTCAATGTATCATTGTCTACAACGGATCTAGTGCTATACCACCACGGATCTAGTGCTATACTTAGTGCATGCACGGAGAGCATACCCGCGCCTGCTTAGCCTATTTGCTGGACTGGTTCCGCTAAACAAAACCAAACTTCTCTACGTGGTGTACAATGAACATAAAGTAAACATATATTAAAAACAATATACCATTGCCAATACCCACCCTTCACGTATTCCTTCCTGAAGCTATTTAGCATTGACTTGCGCCGTTTTTACATGCATTAACAGAATGCCCGTTCTTCGCACGGGGAGAATAGTTCTACTTTGGACATAAAGGGCACGAAAACTGCAACCAATCAACATAGGGACCCCAAAACTATGAATTCGACACTAATATAGGTCATTTTTATTTATTTTTACATGTCACCATCCCCCCTTAGGAGTACTAATGGGTCTGAATTTGGATTTAAAAGGAAGTGTCACTGTTCATCTCATCGAACCAGAAAACTGTGTATTCGACACTAATATCGGTCCTTTTCGATCATTTTATATATGTCCCCTCTCCCTCTCCTAAGTTACACCGTCATAGTGAGAGGATGGAAAGCATCGCAGGCCCGAACCTCATCTATGTTGAAAATTTGATGGAGATTGGTAGGGTGGTTTAAGAAGTACGAGGTCACAAACACTGACTTCAAGACACACACACACACACACACACACATATATATATATATATATATATAGTTAAGTTTATGAGAAAATGATGAACATTTCAAAATTGTGTCAGACACATTGTTTTGTTTACTTGGATGTAGTAAAAATAAAAACAGACGTTAGCAAAATTAAGTAATGTTATGCTACGAGTACAATAATTAAGAAAGTGCAATCTCAAATGTTTTGTAAAATGTTTGTCAACAAAAACACACGATTTTGGACATGTCAAAACAGTCAGATTGCAAAGGTAGGTGTCTGGAGATTTCGATCACTTGATGACATTGCAGAAACACAAGTTTCGGCAATGAGATAGGTAAACACCGAAAAATGTCGATGGATGATGTAGCAGTTTCATCAGTCAAGAAAGGAGAATAAAAAGGCCATGTTTTAAGGAATCGAGAGAGAAGGAGAAAAGGAGTCAAGGATCAGACAAGTTACAGTCGAGTACTAGTCAGTCGAGAGTCAACGTTTATTATCATAACGGTTGATGGCCGTAACAAGTTTGAGGTCTGACCATCGTTAATCTACTAACAACATCCAGGCCATCATACAACAGAGGACGAGCTCTACGTTATCCAGAGGAGAGAACCAACAACACCCAAGGTATGTGTTCCTATCTAGACCTGTTGTCGAGTGAAGAAATAACCAGAATTTATTAGATTGTGATCTCACGCATGTTTTACCTATCCTCTACATTCACACACATTTTACACTTAACCCTTTTAGAGAAGTCTCAGGGATTTTTTGAAAAATATAATTCTATATAGGGAAAAATGGGGAATGGTCGGTATTTTTTTTTGGCGGGCTTACTTTTGCACCTAGAAGACTGAAATTGTGCACAAACATTCAGCCCACCGAGTAGTATTTATCAGATCTCTGTATTAAAACAGGGGGCGTCCAGAGGGGGGGGAAATTGAAAAAGGAATTTTTTGACCAACAAAATCCCGTTTTTCGTCATTTTCCCACCAAACATACATGATGGAGACACGTAAGTCATACCGTCTGAAAGGCAGTTCCATTCTGAAGAAAACGACGGTCAAATCATTGTTCTAGGATAATTAGGGACGTCTCAGTGAATTTTTTTCAAACTATACTTCTGTATAGGGTAACATGGGGCATTTTATGAATTTTATTTTTTGGCGGGCTTATTTTTGCACCTAGAAGATTGATATTGTGCACAAACATTCAGTCTACCGAGTAGTATTTAACAGATTTTTTTCACATTTCTGCGTTAAAACAGGGGGGTCCAGAGGGGCTGAAAGTTTTTTAAAAAAAGGGAAATTTAGATCCAAAAAATCCCTTTTTTTCGGAATTTCCCGCCGTAGATACATGATAGAGACATGTGAATGGTACCGCCTAAAAGGCAGTTCTATTCTGAAGAGAATGATGGGCGACACATGACCCTAGGATAATTAGGGATGTCTCAGGAAATTTTTTCCCTGAGGTCATAGTGTTTTATGGTAATTTGGGGCATGGTGGGAATTCCTGATAAAATTTCTCCCGCCCTTACTATTCAAGATAGAAACTTGAAATTTAACACACACATTCAGTATACCAAGTACTATTTCACAGATTTTTTTAAATGGCTACGTTCACACAGGGGGGAGACGAGGGGGGCAAAGTTCGAGAAAAAATTTCCCTCCGAAATTTTCCCTTTGACATCATTTTTCCCTCCTTTTGGTATATGGTATGAGCATGCAAGTGGTACCATTTGAAAGCCAGCTCTATTCTGAAGAGAATGAGGTATGAACCATGATCCTCGGATAAATAGTGACGATGCAGTAGCTGCTTGACTGAAAGTCTAAAAAATACTCCAAAAATCCCGGATCCTTTAAGGGTTAACAATGATTGGAAAATCTGAATACATGAATTGTCACAGTTAAACACCTGAGTTGTTATTAGAATTTTTCCCCGTTCTAGTTTGTATGTTAAGTCTAAAATTTCCTGGGCATTTTAGATAATGTCCAGAGGACAATGTTCCTGCGTCACGGAGCTATGCAATCCCCAAAGTTAAAGTCACACGCAGGAGGATTGACAATATATATATATATATATATATATATATATATATATATATATATATATATATATATATATTTATCCCGATACCGATGGAACGACCATACATTGGCGATTTGCATTTCATCAGGCGACCTGGTCGATCAGGCGACACTATATGGTCGTCCAGTGGGAAACCGTGTTAGACGGTCTCCTCTCACCACTACTAGTGCGTAGAAATCAACTTTGAAAATTGACGTTGGTGGTCCCAACGGTGCTGAGATAACTTTTTCTTGTATAACTGTAGTTCAGGGTTTCATCGGCAGGTGCGCGACAGTCGTGAGCGTATAGCTTGTCGAGCGTATAGTTCTATATACATCAAGGCGCGTTGGACCACCGGAAGTTCTCATTTCGCAGTTGGCAGCTGTGCTCACCATTGGCTCGTGCATGCACTTTGTTCTGTTTGCAGATAGAGAGATTTATCACTGTTTCGGAAGCTAGAAGAAACAACATGAATGAAGGAATCAAACAATGATTAAAAAATAACTGAAAAAAAAAACTGACAGAATATTTTATATAGTAATATACAAGACGATAAGAAAAAGTTACAATGTTTTTTTGATTTACATAGAATACATGTGACTATCTACAAATAATTATTATAATACGTTGTTTCAACTATTATCATACATATTAATCGTGAGGGATGTCAAATACTTTTGCAAGCAGTGTTGGGCGTCTTTGGGCTACTTTCACATAATAAAAGCCGAAAGTTACTGGCAGAAGTTTAAAAATGTTTTATATCCATTTATAAGAAAATTGTCAATCGTTTTATACTAGTTTCCTTAAACCTCGGATCCGTTTCCAGCAGAGCAATAGCAAGAAGGGGACGCGCGGGGCGGTCGTCCCAGGCGCTGATGGCTAGAAAGCGCCGAACGAGCAAAAGGAAAGAAAAAGTGCTAGAACTGATTAAAAAAGTATTGACGCCCTATTAAATCAATGTTGTTGTCGGTTTTGATACTATTTGATACAACTGTAACACTCCGAATTTGATAAAATTTGGCAGTTAGATACCACACATAAAATACACGAATACGTGTTTTTTTTCTTTTATAATTTTCTGTGGAGGAGAAACAATTATTGGGGACCAAAGGTCATATCCAATATTTCGGAAGTTGACGCCCGAACGCAGTATGAAGTGGACCGAACTGAATGAAATTGTACACAGATATTGTACCTAGTAGATGTAAAATGAGGGAATACTTGTTTCGTATTTTCCTGAAACAAAGAAATAAATGGGTGGGGCAAAGACCCTTCCAAATATTTGATTACGAAATATGAAAAGTGCTTATGAGTATACTTTCGAAGTGCCTAAATTACATAGAGAACGCAACGAAAGTATGTTAAGAAACGATACACAAAAATAAGCTAACCCGTGTTTTGTAGTTTGTGCGGAAAAATTGTGTGGATGCCAAGGTCCTCTCCTAAAAAAGTACATAATAAAGCAGAAGCGCAGGAAGGAGTGGACCGAAGCGAATGAAATTATACATAGATTTTGTATATGTAATATAAGGCAATACGTGTTTCGCAAGTAGCTAGGTGGCGCTAACTTCAGTCTTTGAACTTGAACTTTTGAGAGCAAAAACACGAAACACTCGAAATTCACTGTATTGATTCCTACTTTTAGGTCATTTATCTATTGCTAAAATTTCACTATTTTCACATTAGTTTTCTTTCTACATATAGCGTATTTTATAGTATTTCGGGGGTGCGCCTTTAACCCTTACAGTGTTTTCCCCATAAATAAAAGCACGTGCCGATTTATTTGCTGTTTACTGTTCGATATGCAAATTTGAAACAAATCAGTACGGGACACTTGGGAAACACGAATTGCTTTATTTTACATATATAATATCTACACACAATTTTATTCGCTTCGGTTTACTCCTTCTTGCGCTTCTGCTGTAATATTTACTTTCTTCGGAGGGGCCTTGGCCCAACACTATTTTTCCGCAGAAACTAAAAACACGTGTTCGCTTTTTTTTTTTTTTTTTTTGCCTATTGTCCTTACACAAAGTGTTGTAGTAATTCTCCTTATCCTTTAGGCACTTCTAATATATACTTATTCGCACTTTTGATATTTTGTAATCAAAGGTTTGGAAAGGTCTGTGCCCCACCCACCTATTTTATGTTTTTTTTTTTTTTTTTTTTTTTTTTTAAGAAAATACGAAATACGTATTTCTTCGTTTTAATTCTACGGTATCTATGCATAATTTCATTTACTTCGGTCCACTTCTTCTTGCTTTTCGAGCGCCAACTTTCAAAATTCTGGGAATGGGCTCCTGCACCCTAAAGCTGTTTTTCCGTAAAAAAGAAAATTCGTATTCATTTATTTCATGTGTAATATCTACCTGCCAAATTTGATCAAAATCGGAGTGTTACACTTGGGAATTGTTACATGTTAGTACTTAAAGAAAGTTATTGCTGTATATGATTTTTAATGACGATGTGATATATATAAGGTGCTAAGTAATGATGTACTCAAGAGCGTTTTCAAAATCAGAAACAGTCAAAGTCTGAGTCTAAAATACGTTGGTGGTGATGAGTTTGCTTACTTAATCATGCTTTTCTACCCAATGGGATTAATATTTCTTGAGAATGAAGATACAAAAATGAAAGGAGTGAAGAAACACGAGAGAACATGCAAGTTGCTGTTTGCGCGGGAATATTAAAAATATAAGTAAACAAGAGGAACAATAACACTTTCGAACTTCAAGCAGTTGTAAAAAAGGAGTCAGCGAATTTTCTCTTTTCCAAAGACTGATCACTACCAGTGTATTTTTTTTTATTATTATTCCTTTGATAGGCTATATGAAATGCTTCCAATTTGAAGGAATTTGTTGGAATCATTTCTCCATCAACCACTTGTATCGCCAGGATATTTTCTTTTGTGCATACGTATCTAGTTTTGTAGTTTTTCTATCAGCATACATACCAAACGTATACACATATATAATATATATGTGTGTATGTGTATTAGTGTATTTTTAATATGTTAATTAATAATAAGCAACCTTAAATTCAGAACTTTTATTGATTAAGAGATTAAGTAATAACTATTATTTCAAAATGTTGTAGCGAACTATATTTTGGATTTGAAATACAACATTAAACATATTCTTTAGCTCCATAGATCAATATTGCGAAATTCGCAAAGAAGGCTCTTTCTAAATGTCCATTACATTTCACAAAATATTTTTTGTCGTAAAAGAATTGAAGTTAAAATCCCATTTGCCTACAGAATAAAATTACAAAAGTTTACAATTATTACTGGAAATTCTATAATTCAGTTCGAACATTTTAAAAGTACATAGTTTCTACTGTACTGAAATATCATTTCTTACCGATAGTATGAAATATTGCAAATAGTTGTACTGTAAGTTTCCATAACTGTTCTCCAAATGTATTTGTATAGAACCAAAGGGAGTTTTGTCAAGTTTAACAAAGATTCCAAAATAAACCTCTTGAAAGCAGCTCTCATTTGTAAAAGAATACATAATGATCGGTTTTGGCTGTTGTAATGCTCTTTTAAGCAGCTTAATAAAAATTCAGTGTAGCATAATAACAAAAGCTGCTTTTCTTATGTAAAAAGAAAGAAAAAAGAAAAGAAAGCTTGGTAAGGTGTCTGTATTGGATACCGAATTCTACTTCACCCCGGGCGCCGAAATCTCTAGTTACGGCTCTGGTTGACAGTATTTTTTTTAAATAAAAAGTTCGAACGGAGTGCCTACAAAACGGAATACCAAGCTCATTCATGGTGTATGGCATGTTTTAACAATGAGAAAGGCACATAACTTTAAAACGTCGGCACAATCAAGCCCTTAAATGAGATATGAACTTCCTTTTCTGAACATTTGTAATCTCTAGGTTGAAATTGGTAAGGGTAATTTTAATTTTTCATTGTTGGGTAAAGACAGGAAGATTGTGCTGATATATTTACTGCTACAGTCAACAGCTTTCGAGTTTTTTTAAAAGTACGAGTAATTTCATGTGTTTAGGTACAACTCTTCCCCATTGTTCAATCACTTATTTTCATCCTTAATTATTTTTTTGTTTTTGGCTGGGGTTAAAATAATTGAAGTAAATGATGTAAGATGGTTCTCAAAATAATTTAGTGCAAACATTATTGGTCAAATAATTAAGTTCTATTACTGACGGTTTTATTCAAAGTAACTTATAATCTTTCATACTGTGTGTAAATTGAAGAAACTTTTTCTAATAAGAAAGTAATTTATCAATACTTGTATTTTCACTTCCAGTATGTCTTTGTGATAATGTTTGTGACATTTTACATGTTACAAGCTTTGCTTACTTAATATACATTAATATCATCACTGAGCAAATCAGAATGTTTTAATTTAGAAAGTTGAACATTCACATGGGTCAGTGGGTCAAGATTTGTGACCGGGTCAGTGGGTTGTGGTCAGCAGGACGTGACCCACTGCTACCTACCAATCACCGTGACCCACTCTGACTCACCGACACACTGAGACCGACTGACTCACTCTATTCAGTCCATAGTAGACAGCATCTTCTGAACACTGGTGAATGTGCCTGTGTTTCACTTTCAAGGCATCCATTTTATTCATTTTTCATTTTTTCTGTTTACTTATCTGAGATGAGTATATCTATGTGAAAAAAGAACTTCAGGTATTTTGGATATTGATATTTGTAACTGTTGTAACAACAATAGGACTTATTACCTGGCTTTCGAGATACAGCCTGAGAGTTTTTAGAGGAGCTAACTACTGAAAAAAAAATACATTTTTGAATCACCTGTAATACATTAATTATTACATAAAAGTGAATGTAACTATGTGTGAGTGATGATCACGGACAAATGGCAAATGAAATGAATTTTGGTAGATAGTTAGACCCTAATCTCAACTGGGATGTTATCATATCGCTTTTATTATAATACATGTACTAAAAGGGGGAGAGGAGGTCCAAGTTTTTACGAAAAATTGAGTATCTCACAAGTCGTTCAACTTAGGGAGTGAAATTCAGTATATTAACTCTTTATTAAAAATAAAAACAGAATGTGTTCTAGCAGTTTTTAAAATTTCTCTTCTATGGGGGAGACTTTCTATATATAGGAAATTGGTAGTGGGTTGATCTGTGAAACTAATCAAAAACGATCGATATTAGTTGAGAAAAAATTAAGAAACAATTATTAATTGAGACACAAAAAATACAGTCTCAATTAATTAGAAAGCACTAATAATTAGAAAGCAGTGGTATCATATATCCACTACTTTCTAATATAATAATTTTTGAATCTTATGTTTATTATATGGATCCTTCACAGCACAAGACACTGAAGCTATAAGGTTGCGAGAAATATATATATATATATATACAAAATTTGTACTGTAAGTTTAATTACATGGAAGTCTTAAGTTTTCACTGTATACTTAAATATATGGAAAACTTTACATCTTTATTCACATTTACTTTGGTCCACTATACCTTGATTTGAGACTTTCAAATTTCATCCCATTTTCCACTGAAAAGTATCTGTAATTCAGCAAGGAAATAATTATATATAATATTTCAAATTCACCGTAATTTTACCCATGACAAACACTTTACCATTTTATATTGTAAAGGTCAGATCCACCTTATTGTAACAGAGCGGTGCTTGAGCGATTAACCGTAGAAATTCAAACTCCGATTAGTGATAATTTCACAGCATTGTTTAATTGCAAGTGTAAACTCTTTAGTCAGTGTGCAGGAGGACGTGGATCATGGGTTAAAGTTGATTACGATGGGTTTTGATGGGTAGTGGGTCAGAGTGCGTCACGTTAGGAAGTGGGACATATTGGGTCACGATTTGTTGAAGTGGGTCATGGTGGATAGTGGATCACAGTGAGTCATAGTCATGATGGGTGGTGGGTCAATGGGTTGTGGGTCAATATTTCATTGACATACATCATCTGAACAGTGATCAGAAATAACGAATTGAAGCAAGCATCATTCCTTCTGATCACTGTTCAGACATTTTCTCCTTTATATATTTTCCTTGGAACAACGTAAACATGATAGTCTAAATTAATACTTGAAGGCTTTGAAGGTTGCCATCACTTTTTCAAGCTTGACGTATTATAAGAAAAGTAACAATGCACTGTAGTGCCTTTCTTTGCTAAACAAACGCATGCTTAATTAGATGCGTAACCGTGGTCTCAATTAATGCGGATAATCAACACTATTGCATTGCTGTCACTACTGGAAGTAAGATTTCTTTATAGATTAATTGGTATTTTAGACTTCAAGACTTTTACTTGCCTCCTGATGTGACACTCGTCAATGAGCACGTAAGGTTGTAATGAAAAATGAGACTGAATTAAATTGTTCATTACGAAGTAACAGCCTGAAAAAGGTTTGATTTAAAGAGGGTGTGTGTCAAGAAAAAAAAAAGTAGATTTTGTTGCGGAGGATGATAGGTAAATATAAAAGTTCGTAGTAAAGCTATACGTATAAGGGTAAAATTTTTAAGGGATGACAATAGTTTCAAGAAGCAAAGAAATATGAAGTTTGTTTACAGAGTGTCCAAAAGTCCCGTATCATAGATGAGAGCACATTTGTTCAATGTGCCCTCTGTTGAATTCTACCCATGTTTTGAAGCGGAATGGTAAAGAATGAAAATAGGGGGAGGGGACAATTTGGGCAAATTGCTTCCCTTATATATCCTTTGTTTTCGTGTAAGATGAGCCCCATCGGGAATCTATACGCTGAATTACAACATAGATTAACCATACTCCCAGAAAGCGTAGTTCATCGAACTCAAAGTAAGCCTCGGGCTCCTTGACGATCAATACAGTTTGGCTGAAATCTAGTGTTCAAGTAGTTTAGTATGAGCAAGACGTAGTGTGCTAGGGCACCAACTTGCATGAACCATGCTTTCTTTATATATTCTACTAACAAAGTGTAATATTCTTATCCATGTTCAAGAAATGACCATCTTATCCTCCTGTCCTCCCTTCGTTTTCAAATACCGTATTTACGCAATCCTAAAACGCACATTTTAAATTATTTTTCAGCCCCAAAATTGATGTGTGTCTTACATTCGAGTTTGCAAGTTTAGGCCTACATTTTGCACTGTCAGTAAGGCCCAATTTACAGCAGAAAACGATTGAGTTTTGACGGAGATAGCTAATCTCGTTAGTTATGATTTTGTGAAAAATGTGTACTAGGAATACCCACATTTTGTGAAAAATAGGAAATTGCTTTATCCGGAAATTGGAAACAAAATGGAAGACGAAAAATTTTCATTGTGTTCACATGTTTATTTATCTTTTTCATTCTTAAAAGTCAATGCCAAGTAATTTTTTTTTTTTTTTGTCTCACATTTGAGGACGTTATAGACTCGCGTAAATACGGTATCTAAAATATCCTACAACCCGCTTTAATTGAAACCTAAGCTTGAAACTGCTAAACGTTTATTCTTATGAACTTTTAGTTGAGATGCATATTTAACAATTTTTCCTATGGCCACGGACTTTCACCCCAACGAAACTATGTTGGGAACCTCGGAAATACTTAATATATACAGAAGTGAACATAATGTTTAAAATTGTAGAAATTTTGTTCTCACACATTTTCACCGCAAATTCAGTTTTACCAATTTCTTGTATATTACAGCACTTTTGAAGTATTCTGTAGATATATAAATGAAAGTCCACGCTTTACTTTTACATAACAGAAAATTACATTTGAAGAATAAACCGCCATACAGTTTACCTCAGTTGCATATTCACCCATTTAAAGGAAAGTAAACGTTTTATTTTCAAAGAACTGATCATTGTTTGAAACCGAAAGAAATGTTTTCAAACCTCAGATGTTATTTCACTTAACCCATTTCAGGAATTATGCAGAAATTTTAAAGTAACATGTATACAGGGTGTATCAGATCACACCGTCCCAGGCTTTTTCTCGGCTCGTAGTGCCCGTATACACTTCAAACAACAAATGGTGATGCTTTCATATTTGGTTCTTCAAATAAGCAAACTAGCTTCAGATATTCTTATTATGATAATGTCATTAAGCGATCAGCTAACTGCTTCACATGGCATTTGATACATAGATTTGGTGTCTCAAATACTTCTCTGCAACACAGACTGTCACAGCGAAAGCAAGGAATGAAATTACCTGTTGCGCGTAAATTAGGATTTGAGAAAATACTTTCCCCGATATGTATGGAAAAGAGCTGAAATGCCATGTGAAACAGTTAGCTGATCGTTTAATGTCATTCTCAGGTAAGAATAAATGAAGATAGTTTGACTTAGGTGAAGAACTAAATATCAATGACAGGTTCAACAAAGATAAACAGAGTGCTGTGAAAGATTTTTATACGAGTTTAAGAAGTGACTTCCCAATTTATTTGTTAGAACACCTGTGTCTACAAGTATATGTAAATCTTTGAGTTTTATTTCCCACGCTTATGCCGGCTAGGCTAATAGAGACGGCAATGATGAGAAATGAATGAAATGGTGGAATCAAGAAAGTGGGAGAAAACGGAAGAACCTGAAGGAAACCCACACATACGGTGTTTGTCCACCACAAAGGTCCCTTGGCGGAGCTGTGAACGAACCAAGAACTCTATGCAGCAGAGGTGAACGCTCTACCACTGAGAAACCGCGACCTGTAAGTATATCGTGAACAAGTTTCAATAAGGAACAAATTGCAAAGTTCTATACACATTAGTGCACACTGATGAAGAAATGTTCTTTTCCACCATCACGAATACTGAACGCTCATAAGATGGTTTATCGTGTGTTCATATTAATTCCAAAGTGATATGTGAAAAACGGAAACGAGTTCTGGGCAAGTTGACATCGGGCTGGGGTTGCCAGACTTCCCGGTTTTCAATGAAAGAATTAACTGTCCCAAAAAAGGCTTTCAGGACTCCTGTTTTCCCTCTTCAGATTAAAAAAAAATCAGCCCGCAAGAACTAGTATTTCTTACCTGAAAACGGAAGGTAGTATTTCTGACTCAAATGATGACGCAACAAAGAGTATCTCTTCAATCATAAACGGGAGAGTGTCGGAATTCGGAAAAAGGGTCACCAGGCAACTCTCCCGTTACCTCTCCACATTTTTTATACATCCTTTGTGGGGCTTCATTTGTGCTAACTGTTTATAAAAAGAATGAACTGGAAAATTGTAAGTAGCTACTAATCTGAAAAGACTGGTATAATAGATTCTTACCAAATGAGTAGGAACCGTGATATTAATGGCTATATAGCGTGAGATTGGTGTCCGGGTTTTTCGCTTACAAAATCTGGCAATCCTACGTCGAGCGAAAGAGGTCGGAATATAACATTGATATTCTGCGTGAGTGCTACTGGTCAGTTTGTACTACCCCTGTTCATAGTCGTATTTCCTCGCCAGAAGAAGAGTGAGGGACTGTTTGTTGATGCTCCACCTAGGGATGCGCAGGAGTCGAGTCGAGACAGAATTTTCCTGAGAAAATTCGAGTCTAGACACAGCTCTTCCAATAGAAAAATATACATTTTTCGAGTCGAGACATCACTTTTACAGCACATTTTCGAGACGAGACAGCCTCAAATCTTGTCTCGT
Source organism: Thermobia domestica (assembly GCF_964235325.1). Classification (NCBI taxonomy): domain Eukaryota; kingdom Metazoa; phylum Arthropoda; class Insecta; order Zygentoma; family Lepismatidae; genus Thermobia; species Thermobia domestica. The sequence continues at coordinate 21,322,137 of NC_137469.1, read as the reverse complement.
GCGCATCCCTAGCTCCACCTGAGAGTATTGCTGTAGCACAAAGTACTGATTGGATAACGACTGATATTTTTTTAACTTCGTTGCAACACTTTGTAAAATTCTGTCATCCTTCCCCTCACATCCCTGTTCCGCTAATTGTTGATGGATATGGCAGCCATAAAGAACTGAAAGTGATTAAATATGCGAGGGATCACAGGATTCACTGCTCAGTACTCCTCCACATATCACTCACAAGACTCAACTCACTGATAGGTGTTTTATGAAACCATTTCAAGACACATACAATGATGCTTGTTCACTGTGGATGCGCAAGAATGCTGAAGTAAAGACATCCGAATACGATGTAGCGCATCTTGTTTCAGAGGCACACCAAAAAGTATGTCACATGGATGTAGCTCTCAACCGATTTGCCTTCACCAGAATATATTTACTGAACCCTCAGATATTCACAGACACTGACTATCTGTCCGCAAACGTTCACGAGTATCTGATCGGCACTTTGTGTGCAAAGGATTGGGCACGTCCATCCTCACCACAACAAACGTCTAGAGATCAGGTGACATGTTCAGGATAAACGGTCTCTCGACATCCTTGATGCAGTCTTTATGGTTCCCCAAATCTCAAGAGGACGATTAGCTAGTGATGCTGCTATGAGGCACATAATGATTTGGAGGACTCTGCACAATAACGCGTTAAATCCTTATCATGTTCGTCTGCACCAAAAACTCCGAGAACAAGATCTCCCTAACCATCTGGAGTCAATGGCTGAGCGACAGGAACCCATGTTTCACCACAACATTCTGTGTACGGATGAGGTAACCTTCAAGATTAATGTAGGTCAACGTACACAACGCTCACTACTAGTCCAGCGAGAATGCTCACTGGGTACGTGAAGTTGACAATCAACATATCTGGAGTCTAAATGTCTGACGTGGTATAGTGGGAGGCCAAATTGGTCCTTATTTCTTCGAAGGTACTTTAACAGAAGTAGGATACGCTAATTATTTGTCAGATATTCTTTGTGAGCGCTTGGAGGAGGTCTCATTAGCAACTCGTGAAATAATGTGATTACAAGACGGTTACTCTGCTCATTTTGCAAGAGTTGCCGGACAAACTGTTGCTCATTTATTTCCAAACAGGTGGATCGGAAGAGGAGGCCGTTTCCTGGTCAGCTCGTTCTCCGGACCTGACTCCTCTCGATTTTTCTTTTGGGTACGTGTCAAGGAGCTGGTTTAGCAAGAGCGTCCTACTACAAGGGAAGACATAATGAACAAGATCTATAATGTTTGCCATGGACTAAGAGGAAATGAAGTGTTAAGATAAATCTACAATGTCCCGGTGCGCATTCGAATGTGCATCGCACGTGCTGGACGATCCTTTGAACATTTATTGTGTTTTATTTTTTGGGGGGGAGTACGATATTTTGGTGAGAATGTTCAGAACTTGCAGTTCATGTTATTTATTTTATTTATTATCTTCAGTTTGTTTATGTTTATTATTCTTGAACAATTGTTTTTGCAATGAGTTCCGAAAAGTGATTTATTAAAATGTTTACACAACTTAAGAAGACTAAGAGAGTGTCAGTGATTTCGTAAGTTTGATTTTTTGGAGCGGAGTTGTTGGACTTTACACCCAAATTTCTTTCATACGTAGTTTAAAACCAAAAGGTGTTTTTCTCTGTTTTCTGTTTTAAATTGGTTCAGATTCCGAAATTTAAACTAGTACTGTCCTGTAATATTGTTTTCGTTTGTTGATAAGTAGACGAGATATGCCCTAACGTTTGATACTAAATGCTATAAAGCGTTTTCAACAACTATTTAATAGAACATGTGCTATCTGATGTTCTTTTGGAGTCATTACCAACTAAAACTGTTATTCTTAGTTGCAATTCAACAGCAAATAATACATAGACGCCAAACCGTAAAGTTTAACGACAAATGTTCCTGTAAAAGTTATTTCCTTTTCAATAATACTTTCAAATAAATCGAAATTGGTACCACTCTCCATTTGAAACTTTGGAGTTGATCCCTCGCGGAAGTATTCTCGCTACGCCACTGAATATGAAAGAATCACAGTTTGATTCTTCACATACGATTTGGTCATTCATTTGTTTGTTTGTTTGTTTGAAGTTTCTACCTGCACTACGAAGTACGAACTGAGAAAAATGAGTGGGACGGGTGGTCTGATAGCAATTCAACAACAAATAACACACATAGATGCCAAACCGCAGAATTTAACGAAAAGTGCTTCCTGCAAAATTGCTTGTTTTCTATAATACTTCCAAAGAAATCGAAACTGAAGAAAAATTTCCATATAAATTTTTCGAAGTTGATCCCCCGTGCAAGTATTCCCGCAACGCCACTGGATACGGAAGCACCACTATTTGATTCTTCACATACGATTTGGTAGTTCATTTTTTGTTTGAAGTGTCTACGTGCACTACGAGGCGAGAAAAGTGCCTGGGACGGGTGGTCTGATACTCCTTGTATATAGTAAAAAGCTGAAGGAACAGAATAAAGAGCTCGTCGCTCCATCAGATAAATACATACATATCTGCTACCATAACTAGAGGTGCGTAAAACATCTATACACAGCTTCGCCGGAAGTCCGCTTCATTGTAAGGCTAATTCGACGCCCAAGCAAACGTTGGTACTTCTGCTTGAATGGGCGCAGAAATTGCCTGAAACTGTACGCAAAAAAGCATCTATACTGGACTCCGAAGAGGTACTTGAGTGAATTGTCTCCAGAAGAACGCCACTTTGGGAACAGGCAGAAATACATCAATTTTGAAGAAAAAAAGTTGACTACGGTGTCATCCTCAATGTCTAGAGACGATATATCCAAAAACAAATTTCTATACTCCAGCCGTTCTACCGGTTGCAAAAAGGATAAGTTTTATAACGGTCTCTATATTGGTAGAGGGATTTAAATATATATATATATATATATATATATATATATATATATATATATATATATATATATATATATATATATAAACACTTGAGTACATTAAAGTGTATTATAGAAAGTCGAGATAGACAAAATGGAGGCAATCAAACCAGAAATCTGATACACCAATGAACGTTGATTGTCAATATTTAAATTGGATGATGCTCAGGAAATTACAAGACGTCAGCAATTTCCCATCTTCTATACGAATAAACACACCGTATGCTCATCTTGTACATTGTTAGATGTCCGTGACGTGTGTATGTTTAAGTGCATATATGTTTTCCATGTGCCTGAATATCATAGTAACAAATGACTGTGTACATGCGAATCACAACGTAATATGAGATTGAATTTTTAATACATTTAAACATTTAAATGTTTAAAACACCTTGGTTGCTAGTCGTTTCACATATTTTAAAACTAGTAACACTTGTTGAGACTTCAATGACATCGGCAGTTCGGTGGTAGAGTGTTACCCTCTGATGCATGGGAGCCTTGGTTTGATCCAGCTCGGCTCAGTGGTAAAGCGTTCACCTCCGGTGCTTGGGTCCCTGGTTCGATCCCAGCTCGCGCCGTGTGGACTTTGTGGTAGACAAACACCGTGCTCGTGGGTTTTCTCGGGGTTCTTCCGTTTCCTCCCATTTTCTTCATTGCACCATTTCATTTATTTCTCATAATCACCGTCTCCTTTAGCCTAACCGGCATAACCGTGCGAAGTAAAATTAAAAGATTTCATTTCATTTTCATTTTTGATCCCAGCTCCTGCCAAGTGAACTTTGTAGCGGACAAACACCGAATGGAGGTTTTCTCGGGATATCCCGTTTCCTCCCACCTTCTTCATTCCTCCACCATTTCCTTCATTTTTCATTATCACCGTCTTCTTTAGCCTAGCCGATATAACCATGGGACATAAAATCAAAGCTTTCATTTCTTTCACTTGTTAGGCTTCAGAAACTTAATACAGGGAAAGATAGTGCTAAGAAGAGAAATGCAGAACGTTTTTTTTAAATGATTTTATTTATGGTATATTGCATTTAATCTTATAAGAAACCAGAAAAACGGCGTTCCCAGAGAAACGAAACAAGTCAAGAGTTTTCCAAGTACAACGAAAAGTCTTTGTGTTCAACCAGATAGAATCCTGTTCACCTACTAATCACTTTATTACATGATAGTCGAATATTATTGTTTATACAGGGATGCAAATAACCACTCGCTCATTCGCCCGGGGCGAGTGGTTCATCGGTGCGGGCGAGTATTTAATATCATATCGAAGGTAACTAAATTATTTCTATTGTAAAATTTTGTTGTTTATTTGCATCCCTGTGTTAATAATAAACTATTAAAAATCCAATACAAAGAAGACGAAATCATAGGAAGTCCGAATTCACATAATATGTAAAGCATCGAAGAATGAACAATTGATTAACGCAACCAATTAATGGCTATCGTCAGTTTCGTATTTATGATTTTGTTTCGAGGGACTATGCACAAAGAAGCAGAGGGCTGATTTTTAGAATTAAATGTATTGTAATTTATGAATAAATTGAAGTTTTATTAGCAAGAATTGCAGACTGGTGAATCTTAAGTGATATGATACACAGAGAACTTTAGCGGTGAATCTAAGCTTTTATTCTATTCATACAAGAAAAAAGAAGCATCATCTTGGTCTACCTAATTTTCCGGGCTACTTATTCTCCTACTCTTGATTCTCTTTAATTCGAACATTTACCTTTCTTTTTAACTAAACGATATAAATATTCCTTTGCTATAATAACTAATGTCCCGTTTTTCTTATCAGTGCAAATTGGTGCAGAACACCAGTTTCGCTTATCAGCTCCTCTTAGTTTTGGTGTTACTGACGACGGCTGACTGGAATCATACCTAACAACGGTCGAAAGTGTTATAGGAGAAACGAAAGAAAGTAACAACTAAGAAAAAGAAACAGAAGAATAGAATAGACGAAAGAAAGAAAAAAAGAACGCAGTTCCTATATGGAATGAAATTTGACAAATACAGTATTATTTCTGAACAAAGAGTACAAGAAAATGGAAAATCAATGAAATTCTTAGAAATGGTAAGAAGGATTATGGTAAGGATACATGTCGTAAACGTCTTTAAACCATGTTAATCATAGATAACTTATAGAAAAACCGCATTACAATCCATCAATTTAAAGTAAAATTGGGGAAAACCGTGGAAAGTAGGCTAGGGGAAGAACTTATGGAACTATCGGTACACGTTAGAAAATACCAGAAGGAGTATCCTCAAGGATACAATACGAGGACTAGGACTCGAACCCAGCTCAGCCAAAAAAAAATACCGGTTAACGTTCCAATGTTGTGCCTTATAGATAAAACAGAGAGATGGTCAATAGAAGATAAAAATGAAATGAAACATTCCGTATAACGTCCCACGAATATGCCTTTTAGTGTACGGATTAAGGCAAGTGAATGATGATGGAAAAAATGATGGAATGAGAATGTGGGAGGAAACTGGTGTACCCTGAGAAAACCCACGGATACTATGTTGTCCACTACAACCTTACTTGGCCGGGAATTGAACCATAGACCCCATGCACAAGAGGCAAGCATACCAATAAGCCAACGTGGCCTCGCTGGTCAATGGTAGGAAATAATAATGATAAATTGGGTGAAACCAGAATATTGAGAAGAAACGAGAGAATATCGTAAAAACCAACGGGCATGAGCTTGTCAACCACAAATTCTCATGACCGTGAACAAGATAATATTCGCACCAGAGTAAGCACTCTACCACTTTACCACTAGCGCCTCAGACTGCAAGGCCATGTTGGTCAATGAACGCTAGGAAACATTAATTCTTTTATAATACCGAAAGAAGATGAGTGAAAGTTAACTGAATGGAAGTAGGACTGATGCTCATTACTAATGTATCAAAGAAACTGTTTGAACTGTACATAAAACTCAGACAGTAGGGTAACGAAACGTTCAGACAAATATACATTAATTACGTAAGAGGTTCATTGATCGCTAAAGAGTCTTCGTGACAGCTCTCTCCTCCCCTCTCATCAATATAATTAATTATTTGTGCAGTTGACAAGCACGGTCTCACAGGAATGGCCATTTCCCTTTCAACACAAAAATGATGTATTAGTACACACTGAGGTAGACGACGACTTAACCAAACGTTTGAAGAACTTTGGTATACAAATGGTTGTTATGGCATCGCTGTAACATTTCCTTTTGACAGATCAGTTCAATAACTTAAAATAAAGGTTACTAAACTGTGAGCCGCGACTATTGGGTATGTCGCTGTTTGTTTTTTTTATATAGAGAAGTAAAGAGATTCTGATTCACACAATGGTGAATTCAAAATGAAAATGAAAAAGAAATCTTGCAGTTTAACGTCCTACGATTATACCAGTTAGGCTAAGAGAGACAATGATGAAGGCAAGCGAACATGTTGCAAAAATTGGTGGAATGAGGAAGTGAGAGGAAACTGGAGTACTCCGAGAAAACCCACGGACACGGTGCTGTCCACCACAAACTTACTTTCCGGGTATCGAGTCAGAGAACTCACACACTAAAGGTAAACGCTCTAGCACTGAGCCACCGTGTCCTTATGGTGGACTCAGATTTAGAATGTTTCTTAATAACAGGATGTTTCCTAAGAAAAATAGTATGAAATTTCACTGGGACTTCTAGAACTCAATGTAACTATGTGATTATATTTAGAATATGAATATATTTTCAGAAATCTATCGTTTATCTTAGCAAACAAATCAAGTGGAAAAATTCCGTGCCTTTTCCGGGAAAACAAAAAGTACAGTATGCCTTTACTGAGAAACAAGTGTAGCTTTCCTTTACTGAGAAAAAGTGCAGTATGCCTTAATTGAAGAAAAATTTAGTATGACTTTATTGAAGAAAGTGCAGTATGCCTTTACCGAGAAAAAAGTGCAAATGCCTTCAGTGAGAAAAAAAGTTCAGTATGGGTTTACTGAGAAGAAAAGTGTAGTACTGCTGATGCTAATGTTAAGAAGCCCCATCACAGCGAAATTAAAATATCTCTAATTATACAGTAATTATGTGATATCTTCAAAATAGATAAAAGATAATCGAAAAGTGGAAAAAGAGCTTGCTAGACAATATTATTTTACATGAGATACCGTTATCATGACTCACTTATCTATTTTCAATTTCCATCCATTTAGAAAATCGGCATTTATTTTCGCGTTTCTAAATGGCTGCAAATGGAAGGCTACCAGACTCTTGATAACGATACCTCATGCAAAATAATATTGTCTAGCGCGCTCTTGTTCCACATTTCGAATATGTTTTATCTATTTGAAGATACCACATAATTAGTGTGTAATTAGCGGTATTTTAATTTCACAGTGATTACATGTAGCGATGACTCATTTACAACACGTGAATGAGTTTGGTTTGTATTGCGTAATAATTTTTTCAATTAATATTGAAACACGAAAATGTAGTATATTTCTTCCCGTTCTGCTTAATTAATTGAAAAAATTCACTTCTCGTTATCAACTAGCAGTTCTTACTCTATAGCGATAAATCCTAAAACCAGAAATGTTTACGTAATTTCTGCTACGTTTGGTTTGAATAGATGGCTAAGAGAGGAGATAGTATCTATTATTAGAATGATAAATCTATTTTAAAAATCGCTTTCCGCTATCTCTTGCTGGTTTTAAATCATGTAGATCAATAATTAGATCGAAAGATGTGGCTGATTTCTTTCATTTCCGATTTTAGTATAGAGTTTAAAGATGGAGTGGAAATGTATTCTTGGGACGATGGATGGATTTCAGGAAAACTACCTATCACTATTTTTAGTCAACGTTACAACGTAAACGATTAATTTCGTTCACTTCGGGTGTGAATATTGTCTCCATCAACGAATTCTTTTTCGAGTTTTTTTATGTTCTACATTCTGGCTAAAATTGATGCTGATCCGAGTATTGAAGATGAGTTATCTCGACGGTTTTCTCAAAAATTACGAAGGCGATATTGCTCATATAATATAATTAGTGGAGTAATATTATAATATCAGTATATATATATAATTACTGATATTACAATGATAGGAGAACAATAGAAAAATGAAATGAAATCTTTGAGTTTTAGATCCCACGATTATGCCGGTTAGGCTAAAGAAGACGGTGATGATGAGCAATGAATGAAACAATGGAATGAAGAAAGTGAGAGGAAACGGGAGAACCCCGAGGAAACCCACGCACACGGTGTTTGTTCAAAAGAAAGTTCACTTGGTGGGGGTTCGGTTCGAACCTGGGATCCCAAGCATCAGAGGTGAACGCTCTACCAGTAAGCCACCGCGGCCCCAGAAGAACGATAGAAAGAAATACAGAGCTCTTATTAAACGTTTACAAGAACATGGGTTTAGAAGTAAATGCAGAGAAACTAAATACGTGAAAGTACGACGGGATTGTTATGCAGCAAATTATGGATAAGTTAAAATATCAAATAACACTTTTAAAAAAGTGGATAATTTAAAATATCTAGGATCAATATTAACAGACGAGCACCAAATTCACGAAGAAATTAAACGTCGCTAAAAGCAGGAAATTCGTTTTATTCAGTTCAAAATCTTCTATCGTCGCGAATTCTGTTGAGGAATTTGAAACTTAAAATATATAAAACGAAAACCACGCTCGTTGTTCTGTATTTTTGGGAAACATGGTTGCTTACTCTGAGGGGAAGAACGTAGACTGAAAGTATTTGAGAACAATATCCTTAGACGAATATTCAAACACTAGAGGAACGGGAATGCGGAATGTCAGAAATTCCATAACGAGGAACTACATAATTTATACCGTTTACCACACATTGTTAGGGTAATCAAGTCTAGGAGGCTCAAGTGAGAAGGTCATGTAGCCATAACGGAAGAAAATAGGAACGCTTTCAAAGTCTTAACTGGAAGATCAATCGAAAAACGACCATTAGGAAAACCTAGGCGAAGATGGGAGGACAACACTAAAATGGATCTCACAGAAATAGGAATACAAAGTAGAAAGTGGATCCAGTTGTTTAAGGATAGAAGACAATGGAGAGCCTTTGTGAATGCGGCATTGAACCTCCTGATTCCATTAGCCATAGAGTTAGTCAGTTATAAAAAGGTAAGTGGTCTCTAAAAGAATTAGTCTACAACGGGTAAGATTTTTTCAACAATTTTCTCAAATTCCGACAATTCTCAAATCCGATAATTTTGTTCATATTTCATTTATAAATATTTCACGAACAACGCTATAACGTAGCACATGTTATTTATCCTGAAATGATTAATAAGAAATAGTCCATAGTTCATTCTATCAAAACCAATAACAAGTATATATATATATATATATATATATATATATATATATATATATATATATATATATATATATATATATATATATATATATATATATATATATATATATATAACAAAGTTAAGGAGCAGGGCCGGACCAGATAGGTTCGCCCCTGTAGCTTATCTCCCGGGAATAGATTAGCTGCAGGATTCCTGTGGAGCATTTCTACTCTGTTTGCGTTATAATCCCATGACAACTCTTGGGCATCCAAATTGTTCAGTAACAGATATATCACATTGAAATCCAATTAAATCCAATTAAATCCCGTTGATATTTTAATCATCCCTAATTTTTTACTGTGACAGGCACATCACAATGGAATATAGAGGAAACCCATTAATATAATAATTATCTCTTAAGTTTTTACGTGACAGACAAATGACAATAAAATGTAGGGAGAAATCCATGAATATTATAATCATCCCTAAAGCTTTTACTGTGACAGACACATCATAATGAAATGTAAGGGGAAATAAATGAATATTATAGTAATCCCGAAAGTTTTTACTGTGACAGATACATCACAATGAAATACAGGGAAGAAACCATGAATTTTATAATTATCTCGAAAGTTTTTATTGTGACAGACACACGTCATTGAAATTCAAGAGAAATCCAGTAGGTATTTCCATTATTCCCAAAGTTTCTACTGTGATAAGCACATTCCATTGAAATACATGAGAAATCCAATGTATATTTTTTGGGGCCGCGATGGCTCAGTGGTATAGCGTTCACCTCTGATGTTTGGGGTCCCGGGTTCGATCCCAGCCCCCGCCAAGTGAACTTTGTGGTGGACAAACATCCGTGGTGTGCGTGGGTTTTCTTGTCGTTCTCCCGTTTCCTCCTACTTTCTTCATTCCATCATTTCATTCATTAATCATCATCACCGTCTCCTTTAGCCTAACCGTCATAATCGTGGGACGTAAAACTCAAAGATTTCATTTCCAATGTATATTTTAATTATCCCTATAATTTTTTACTGTAACAGACATATCTCATTGACATCCAAAGGAAATCCCGTAGATATTTACATTATCTCTAAAATTGTTACTTTGGTAAGCACACTTTAATGAAATTCAAGCGAACTTCTGTAGGTATTTTAATTATCCCTATAGTTTGTACTGTGAAAGACACATCCCATTCGAATCCAAGGTAAATTCAGTGGATATTTTAGTTATTCCTAAAGTTTTAATGTGGCAGGTGCATCTTCTTGTGATCCAAGGGAAAGCGTGTGGATATTGTAATTATCCCTAAAGTTTTCACTGAGAATAGTGGCGTCCCTTGAGAAGACGTTAAACTTTTATCCATGAAACCTAAGAGAAGGAGATTTATGTAATGTACATTCTTCTACACAGCGCAACGGGCTGTGAGCCTGAGTGTTCCGGGACAAGTTTTCAGTCTGTGGGACGTCCAAACAACGTACCTTGTACCAGAGGCGTATCCACGGGAAGGAGGCGGTTCATCAGGTCCGAATCCTCCAAAACCTCATAACCCAACATTCATTTGTACACTTTTCTCAATAAAACTATACTTGTTTAATAGGAAAATGACTGATGTAGTATGAAAATTTGATCTTACACGTGATCTGTTCTGTTTCTGTTATAAGAACAATCTATATTTTTCTGAAAATATAGGTGTAAATATTTCAAAACTAGCATTTATGCCCGTACCTAGCACGGGTTAGATAAAATATCTATGTAAACAAACTGAACAACGAAAGAAAAATTAAACATGTCTAAAATTGGATCTATTTTGTGTAAATGCACATCCGACAAAGTAGATGTGTTTCCATTAGAATGACTTTAAACACGGTTTATACTTAATATAATTATTAACTAACCTGTTTTTAACCACAATAAAACCATGTACTACTAAACAGAAAAAAAAGCATGAATGTAAACAAAATTATGGATTTCACACAAATATCGGTCATTTGAGATTATTTTTATATGTCTCGGCACCCTGTTTAGTATGGGACCCGTTCCTTAGCTGACAGGGGCTAATTTTAAAAGTAAACACTTTTTTTAGTTTCACCACTGAGCTCAGCGACCCGGAGAAGTATGGATTGGACAGTAATATCGGTCATTTTCGATTAGTTTTACATGTCTCGGTAACCTCCCCTCCCAGCAGGTGGTCCAGGCCCGCATATAATGGTAGCTTAATTTGAAAGTCATTGCTAATGAAAGCAGCACCATTGATCCCAGCGACCGCGAAAACTATGAATTTGGTACTAATATCGGTCAGTTTCTACTTCTTTTACATGTCCAGGTAAATTCCTCCCCTTAGAACCCCTAGTTCGAAATTTCAAAAGAAAAAAAAAACGTTTCTTATTGGTTTGGGGCCTTTACCAAGGTACCCGTGACCCAAATTTGGTAACTCTCGGTCTACTCGTCTGGTCCCCAGGCGACACACAGAAAGACAGACACACAAACAAGCTCTTCACTTTATTTATATTAGACTAAGTTTCACCTTTAGCAATTTACTTTCACCTGTTACGTTTTAAAACATATCACTGGCATACAATTAAGTGTCTGGCAATTTCACTTTTCTTGATCTGATCTTATATTTTAAAAGTTTCCCTGGTATATATTTAATTTCCAATTTATAGAGAGAAATTCATTTCCTATAAACGTATTTTCCATGCGCGAAGAACAGCTCGGATTCGGTTAAGTTAGGTTCTGTTGTCTGACACCCATCATCTAGACATAACCTCACCAATTTCTTTTCAGAACATTAAGTAGGTTGAGAAGAACCTGAGCATAATGATAACGATACCTGTAAACTTTAATAAAAATGATCCCGTATTCTTAATGTCTACCTTCCTACTGGTGTACATTCTAGAATATTTTCGAACCTACAGGAAAATAATATAACACGCTGCCACATTGTACAACAATTTCGAACATTCTGGAACATTTTAGAACAACCTGGATCATTTTAGAGGGCTCTAGACCATCCTGAAAACTATAGAACATTCTCGAACCTTTAGGAAACTTCTATCACAGTATGTAACTTTTTCCAAGATTGTTGATAATTCAAAATTTAACCCATTTTTAGCAGAGTAACACCGTTGCTTGGGCGTTTTCTCCCTCTAGGACCCCTGCTGGTCCAAACCGAAACCTTCTTCATGGATGGCAGATACAGGGCTACAATACCATATAACTCCCATGGGGCTCCGGGTCTTAGTTTCGGAGCCTTTGTGGCACGCACGGACAAACCACACTTACTTTTATTATATACATTGATTATTTATCGTCTTTTCGGGTGCCGAATAATACTCGTTCAATATTACATGGTCGTGGTGGATTGCAGCATTGGACTCCCTCGTATCTTGGACCCTTCCCAGCAAAAAACTTCCGGGTGCGTGCCTATTGTACATGTTGTATTTTGTAGACTTCAGTCTAGTGGACCTATCAAATCTCGAAATATGTATAGAAGACGTAACCTTCTACCATCCGCCTTTTATAAAAATGGAAGTCCTTTAAAACAGCGTAAGCCTTGCAATATATTAGCACAAAGCAAGTGTGATGATAATATGAAACACTTTTGAAAAAAAGCATTTCAGATTTACGTCCCACGGTTATGCCGGTTAGGCTAAAGGAGACGATGATGATGAGTAATGAATGAAATGGTGGAATGAAGAAAGTAGGAGGAAACGGGAGAACCCCGAGAATTTCTACGAGCACGGTATTTGTCCACTACAAAGTCCACACGGCGCGAGCTGGGATCGAACCAGGGACCCCAAGCACCAGAGGTGAACGCTCTACTACTGAGCCCCATGAAACACTTTTAAATCTTTCAGGACAACAACCTAGCAATTATATTTCATATCAGACAACCAGCAATCATTGCATGACGGAGTTCCTTCTTGCATTGGCACATATTCAATAGAGACACGCACAATCACACACACACACACACACACGTAACCATTTAATTGAGTAGTTAGTAACCCTCAGTCATACTGCGAATAATTACCGACAGAGCGTTTCGTAGTTCGTGCTTGGAAACGTTAAGCACTTACTTTAATTGAAAGCATCCTTTACGGATTAATTTTTTATGATATATCTATTGCCCCACATTAACACTAATAACGTTATCGTTCCATTGTACTTGCGATTTGTTAACAAAAGATTGCTTAAGCGTCTGGTATTTTATTACATTGCGAGCAGATGGACGCTTCGAAGAATATTAGTTCCTTATACACTACGAACGGACGTGACTATAAAAACAGATTTAGTTTTCCTCTATGGTTTATAAGCTAGAGTGAAGGTCAGTGGTGGATCTAGCGGGGGGCCGACGAAGGCTAGACCCTTCAGTTTTTCGAGTGACAAAAATAACTTAAGCTGTTATCTGTATATTTTTGAAATAAAATCTTTAAGTTTTATGCTCCAAGGTTATGCTGACTAGGCTAAAGGAGACGGTGATGATGAGAAATGAATGAAATTGTGGAATGAAAAAAGTAGGAGAAAACGGGAGAATCCCAAGATAACCCCCACACACGGTGTTTGTTCACCACAAGGTTGACTTGGCGAGAGCTGGGATCGAACCAAGGACCCCAGGCACCATGGATGAACGCTGTATCACAGCCACCACGACCCCACTTTTGAAAATTTATAGCAAACTCGTGATATACCTATCATCGTCAAGGTTCTGGCCGGTGCCCCAGTTTTTACATTCTAGATACGCCACTGCTGAAAATAGATTTGTCGTTTTACGTCTAACGGTGACGTTCTTGAGGCTAAAGAAGACAAATTATTAATAACATTGAATGATTGTGGGAGAATTGGTAGAATGAAAGTGTGAGAGGAAACGTGAAAACTCGGAAAATAATCCACTGGTAATATGTTGTCCACCGCACACTCATATGTTTTGGAACTATGACCATACGTAGCGTACGGCAATTGCCCTCTTGGATTATCATAAGGGACAACGTTATGGGAAATATATTAAATTTGTTTTCTCACACACTATAGTACTTACCATAAATAATACAGTAATATCATAGTTCTAATTACACATGTTTGTAAAATTGTGTAATACACCTAAATATTTTTCGTTTTAAACGAAGTATTACAGAGGTTGATTCAGTTATATTGAGCTGAAGTCAATGTGCAACTGTAACGCGAAATGCGCAATCCATTGCCGTGAGATTGCCGCGAGGCAAGCAATAGTATCTCGTTACTCAAAAAGTAGAGCAATGTAGTCAAGCGTAGTCAAGAACTAGAGCGTAGTCTGATACCACCGAAACTGAACAGATTCTGGGAATGGTCCATTGTGAGCCTTTCCGAGGCTAAGTTCACGGCGTCACGCGTCGTTGAAAAACGGAAATATACCGCACACAGAGTCTTGGGCCTACCATATCAACTCGCACCACACCAGAATGAACCATTTCTCAAAAAGGTTCATAATTGTGTTTAAGTTTCTCGTACAGCTGGAAACTACACCTCTGAAAGGTGGAACGAAACGTCAAAATCTATGCTACGTATTATCAGACACATGTCGTCACTGAAATGTATACCATGAAATCTTAGTATTGTACGGACAAGATGTGAACCAGGTGGAGTTGCAACAAAACAAGGCATCCAGCCACATGGAGAAAATATCGCTGCAATTCTATCGCCGTATATAACAGGAAACTGCAATTTCGGCAATTTCCTTCCCTGGCATCGCTGTCAAGTGTTCAGATGATAGCTCATGGGTTATTATGCTTTCGAACTCTTCAAGCTTCACCTGTCCCATCGTCGAGTGCGCACCGTCTCTGACCTGTGAAAATCCTGTAAAAGGAGTGGGATGCAATACCCAGTGCGACCTGTGGAAATCCTGTAAAAGGAGTGGGATGCAATACCCAGTGCGACCTGTGGAAATCCTGTAAAAAGAGTGGGATGCAATACCCAGTGCGACCTGTGGAAATCCTGTAAAAGGAGTGGGATGCAATACCCAGTGCGACCTGTGGAAATCCTGTAAAAGGAGTGGGATGCAATACTCAGTGCGAACTGTGGAAATCCTGTAAAAGGAGTTGGATGCGATACTCAGTGCGACCTGTGGAAATCCTGTAAAAGGAGTGGAATGCAATACCCAGTGCGACCTGTGGAAATCCTGTAAAAGGAGTGGAATGCAATACCCAGTGCGACCTGTGGAAATCCTGTAAAAGGAGTGGAATGCAATACTCAGTGCGACCTGTGGAAATCCTGTAAAAGGAGTGGAATGCAATACCCAGTGCGACCTGTGGAAATCCTGTAAAAGGAGTGGAATGCAATACCTAGTGTGATCTGTGGAAGTCCTGCAAAAGGAGTGGAATGCAATACCCAGTGCGACCTGTGGAAATCCTGTAAAAGGAGTGGAATGCAATACCCAGTGCGACCTGTGGAAATCCTGTAAAAGGAGTGGAATGCAATACCCAGTGCGACCTGTGGAAATCCTGTAAAAGGAGTGGAATGCAATACCTAGTGTGACCCGTGGAAATCCTGTAAAAGTAGTGGGATGCAATACCCAGTGCGACCTGTGGAAATCCTGTAAAAGGAGTGGAATGCAATACCCAGTGCGACCTGTGGAAATCCTGTAAAAGGAGTGTGATGCAATACCCAGTGCGACCTGTGGAAATCCTGTAAAAGGAGTGGAATGCAATACCCAGTGCGACCTGTGGAAATCATGTAAAAGAAGTGGGATGCAATACTCAGTGCGACCTGTGGAAATCCTGTAAAAGGAGTGGAATGCAATACCCAGTGCGACCTGTGGAAATCCTGTAAAAGGAGTGGGATGCAATACCCAGTGCGACCTGTGGAAATCATGTAAAAGAAGTGGGATGCAATACTCAGTGCGACCTGTGGAAATCCTGTAAAAGGAGTGGAATGCAATACCCAGTGCGACCTGTGGAAATCCTGTAAAAGGAGTGGGATGCAATATCTATGGTCAAGCTGCCACGCAGTCTCTGATGTCGGGCAGTAGTCAGTAGAGGTTGTCTGTAGATGGAATACAACTGGTAATGAAACATGTCATTTCCCAGGCATATTCAAATTTGGCTGAATATAAGTAAGAAACGTTTGTGTGAGTGTTTTGGCAACTGCGCTTATGTGCCTCCCTTCAAGGAGTGTCAATTTCACTATAACGTTTGCGGGACCAATCAGTTGGTCCCACAAAAAAGAGAAACCAAGACCAAGAGAGGTAATCTTGAGATATTGAATCCTTATCGAAAACCATTTTTCATTATGGCTTAACCATTTTCACTCTTTAGGGATCAAATTATTGAAACCAGTACTACCACTGGTTTCAATAAAGGGATAAGAGAGGTAAAATTTATCATTGAGTTTCTGAATCCACATCAAATAATCATTTCAAGCAAAGTATTAATTGATTGATTGATTAAAGTTTACTGAGGAAGTCAGCAGTGAAGTTATTTGTTCCCGTTACGATCAAACCAATGGCCGACTCAAGCTGCACATTAACATTAGGATTAGAGATTAGATTTGTGGTCTTTCAGCACCTATGGCTATGTTAGTCCGTCACGTATGAGGGACGACTTCCTTTGGCGATCACACTGTTTGAGGAAAGGAAAAGAGAAAAGCGGCATGGGACCTGTATATTAGGTACTATACCAGCATTTGCGTGGTATGAATGAGTAAAACCTAGGAAAACCTCACTCAGTATGGCTGGGCTAAAAAAGCTTTTACACGTTTCCAATCGAGTATCCTCACCAGGAATCGAACTCATGTACACATTAAGAATTCCTAATAACACTTATGAAAACTGTGAATCAAACATAAGATTTACAAATTAAACCAATAAACCCCAAGAAACAATAACAATTAGAACAGATGTTGCAATAAGGATAAAGGAATAAATACCGAAATGTAAAATAAATAACATGAAAATAAGTAAAACAAGCCTAGGGAAACCAAACTCAGAACCTCCCGGCGTGCAAAGCTGTGGAATACAATATCTGTTGCCAAACCGAGACTTTCTTTACTCGAGCTCGGCTCTACGAAATATAGCTTTCATTACCTCTCAGACGATCAGCTACCAAACTACCAAATTTCGTTTAGATCCTTCAATAGTTATGGATAAATAAAGCTAAAAGAATGTAGCCGAGCCTGTCCCTGACCAACATATATAGCGACTTTTATTCCCTAGAATATAGGTTACTTGCCCATCAAATGTGGTTTAAATCCAGCTTAATATTATATATTCTACAAGAATGTGCCTAATACTCAGAGGACTAATATAGTCTTCTAGCATATTACAGTTTTTGCTATAGGGTGATCTATTATTGAAACAAGAAATAGTTAAAATTTACTGGCACCGATTTCAATATAGGGGTAAGGGCAAAGAACCTACTTTTGAAACCTTGAATCCAGATTAGAAACAACCTTTCGCTATATTGTAACCATTTTTGCTTGAGATTCCAGTATTGAAACCCGAAATGGTCACACGTAATGACATGTCGCCATTATTATTCAACTTTGTTCTCGAGTACGCTATAAGGATAATCAAAGACTGCAACCAGTGCCTACAGTTGAATGGTATTCGGCAAGTTATTGTGTATACCGATTATGTAAATATAATAGGAGATGGTAACATACCGAGAAAACTAAATATATGGAAGTTCGTTGGGATCGTAATATTGCAAATTATGGACGCGTTAAAATATCAAATAACAAAGTAGATACTTTCAAATATCTAGGATCAACATTAGCATACTCACAAAGAAATTAAATGTCGACTGAGAGCAAGGAATTCGTGTTATTATTCAGTTCAAAATCTCTTGTCGTCTCGAATTCTGTAGAGAAATTTGAAGCTTAAAGTATATAAAACGATAAACATGACTGTTGTACTGTAGGTTGTAAAACATGGTTGTAAAACATACTCTGAGGGAAGAACGTAGATTAAAAGTATTTGAGAATAAAATCCTAAGACGAATGCTCAGGCCCAAGAGGGACGGGAATGGGGAATATCAGAAACTTCATAACGAGGAACTGCGTAATTTATACTGTTTACCAAACATTGTTAGAGTCATCAAATCTAGGAGACACAAGTGGGTAGGTCATGTAGCCACAATGAAAGAAAGTAGAAACGTTTTCAAAGTTTTAACTGGAAATCCAATTGAAAAAATGACCATTAGGAAGACCTAAGTGCAGATGGATAGAAAATATTTAGATGGATCTCACAGAAATAAGAATACAAAGTAGAAATTGGATTTAGTTGGCTAAGGACAGAAGTCAAGGGAGAGCTTTTGTGAACGCTGCATTGAACTTCCTAGTTCCATAGGTCATGGTTAGTTAGTTAATGGTCACGTTCTAAATGCATTAACCAATGGTTTCAATAAAGGATTAAGGACTAGGATAAAATCTGTCCTTATAATTCTGACTTCATAGCAAATAACCATTTTTCGCATTGTATTACTATACTCTGCTGTATGCAAAGCCAATATAATATTAGCACCGGACGTAGTTTAATCTACTACCACCGGTTTGAGTAGAAATATAATGGCTTAGACTAAACCTATATTTAATGCGAATTTATATCGAGAATAGATTCTTGCAATATTTTAACTGTATTTTTCTCTATGGCGGATTCAATATTGATACAAGATATAGCAGATTTGCAAATTCCAGTTTCAATAGATATAAATTAGAACAGAGACGGAATTTATTCCTGAGACACTCATTCTGCAATGTAGATATATATATAAGATTGTTTTGTATTTCTCACTATCTCTCTCACGTTTATGCCTTGATAACTGTCTGACAGACAGAATCTTCTGTTGATTATGCATAACCTAGTTTCGAAAGCCTAAAGATGTCATACAGTTTCTAGTTCCTTTGCGCCAAACTTGATTTGGTTCATTAGCAAAAAGGATTTATCCAATTTACGCAGAAAGCAGAAAATCCATAATAGAAAGATTCACCATATGTTTCTTAAAAGCTTTTTTTTTTCTTCAAAATATTTCCCCAAGCACTACAAATTCGTTCCTGTTGAAAACGTCTGAGTAAAATACTAATTAAATGCAGCATAGGTTTACTCTAGCAGAGAGAGAGAGAGAGAATGAAAATGTTCTTTTACACAACTCTGAAGTTTCGAAGAAATTTATGGCTCGCAAGACACTAATAATCATTACCACCACGAACTTCTAACGTATAGTATGTCTCGAGAAGTGCTAGAAAGTCTTATGTCTTGCTTTATGTTAAACATTGAGATTTTTACAAGATTTAAGCTCTCTATATTCATATAGAGATTTATACCCAGAAAACTTGAAAACCTCTGTTAGTTGAGGTGATTTCAATTACTGCTACCTTCATACATACGCGTGCTCTTTTATATCAAAATAATTCCAACAATGTTTAAGGTTTAGAGGTCGCTGTGACTCAGTGGCAGAGCATTTATCTCTGGTAAGTGAGGTCCTTGGTTTGATCCTTACTCACGGTAGTGGGCATTGTGGTGGACAAATACCACGTAGGCGGATTTTCTATGAGGTTCTACCGTTTCTTACTACTTACTTCATTCCACCATTTCATTTTATTATAATCACCGTCTATCTTAACCTCGGAGCATAATCTTCGGATGTTAAACTAAAAAGAAGAAGCATTTATAGTTTCTCCCCGATATTGGTCTAGTTGTTAGTTCATCCACCTTTGGTGCATGGGGTCCCAGCTTCGATTCCCGATTGGGAAGCCCTGAAATTAAACAGGTTATGTAGATCCACATCTCACATAGCCTTGTTAGTGAAGAAGGAAGCTGAACTTCCACAAATCAACGGAACAATACCTACGATTCCACGAACAAGATAACATTGTATGGATCTTTTAATAAAATTGCAACAAATCACGTCCAAACGAGTATCTGAGCCAATATTAATGAATTATATATCAGTGTAATACGTTAAGTAAGCTTGATATTAAAGTAAGAATAATACTTGCTGCAAAATGGCACTTACTTAACATTTAACATATTTCTCGGGTTAGGCATCCTGGTAATTTAACTAGTAACTTGAAATTTTCAGGGATGCTTCCAAAGTTGAACCTTGAATCTGGAGACAACCTATATATATTTCCTGAAAGGGTTTATCGAGCAAGTTTCAAAACAGTTTTCAATTCCTTGCTCCAAAGTGACCCCACCCCTTCAGGAGTGGAAATATGTAGAACGACTTGACCTATATGTCCTATATATCACGGTGCTCCGCATAACTAGTAGATTAAGAGTATAATATGCACTACGAATTATATCCTATATCAAGGTAGTAAAACAAAAAAAATGACTATTTAACTATAAATATCCTATATATGAGTTGACTTATTAAGTTGAGAAAAGCATATCCTTAATATCCAGTCAACAGTAAGTCATTTGGTATCACGATTAATGTGACCCATTGTTATGGTTAGATGTGACACATTCATTGTATTTAAATTTCTATAATTTCCTCGATTTTACCTATATACGTTGTCAGATCAGTACATTTATTATATATTCGTCAACTGCTCATCTAGACGAGTTATTTGATAGATCACACGGTACAAAAACGTTTAATAGATTTTGAGTTACTAATTAAGGAAAACCAGTCTTGGTGGTAATTTGAGTTCATTTACTCGTTCCAAACACCTCTTTCTTTGTAGCTATATAAACCTGATTGGTCATCCTTCAGAGTTTAAACCATCTCGCAGCAACAAGGCTCGGGTAATGAGGGGGAAGAAGGTTCCGGGTAGATGTTCTTTGCCGGAGTTGACTTTTGTTTTTGGCCATGTGTGAGATCCATACAACTCACACGTCACTGTCCTGGCAAGATTGTGCTGTCATTACTTGACCTTTGTTTTTTTAAGGTGCGAGGGCCACGTAACTCACATGTTATGGAAGTTACTGGTAGTTGGATATATATAGGAACCCTCCATGTAAGGATGCATCTCATCTGATCAAGGAATTGAAAGCTGTTCTGGAGCTTGTTCAGCAAACCCTTTCAGGAAATATATAGAGTCTCCCAGATTTAAGGTTCAACTTCCTTAAAAGGGGGTAAAAGGGAAGCATCACTAGTGACATTTTTCGAGATCTTCCACTTTTGATACCTAATTCTGTATTCGATTGAAGATTTGAAGTTTACCATTACTTTACAACTTGGGACTAAACACGGGACCACTAATCTGTAGAATTAACTATTTAGATTAGCATCAAATGAATATAAATGTTAATCGCTCTGAGGAACACACACACAGAATTAAGATCTTCACAAAATGAAGTTTCAAGAAATAATTCTTTACTCTAAATCTAAACTATCAAACAATATGCAATTCTCAGCACCAAAAATCGTACAAAAAATAAAACTGAGTCTTCTATGATAAAAGGAACACAGATGAACAATGAAAATGGAGCCGAGAAGGTAGTCATTGAGAAACCAGTAGGAAAGAGAGTTTTAGATAGGTCAGGGGCAAAGTGAGATAACAATTCTTATATTACCGTGTATTGTAGAAGCGATCGGATGTTCCCTTATTACGCGGTATGTTTGTTTATCTTATCCTTGGCTGATTTAATCCCAAGCAATATAGATAATTTCAAAAGAAATGCGTAACATTCTTCATGAAAATATAAATTCTTCTGAAGAGAATAATCATGCTAGACTAAAAGCTAATGAGCTGTTTGTAGTAATCCTTTCCTCATAGCAACCAACAAAGCATTACTGTTGTACAGGTTGCATAGAAGCTAGGCATGCTATGAGTTTTAAACAATATACTACGTTAAATTCACTGTTGCCCATGAAGTCATTGACAAATTGATTACCTTATACACAAATACATATTAAGTGGAATGGTAAAAACTTTCTTACGCTTGTTTCAATAAAAGGATATTATTGGAAGAAAGACAGCAAGAATCCCTAGAACATTGGTTTGGTACAGCAAACAATACAATAAGGATTTTCGTTTCCGTAGAAGCCTTCATATCGGAATTCCTTATGGAGACGGCTCATTTCTTTCTGGTGGAACACTTGCAAATTCCGCGGATGGCGAAGGCGAGTGGCTATGAGTTTGAGAAGACATTTGAAGGTAGATTTCGAGAAAAAGCTAGAAAATGCTTCGAGAGTGAGGGGACGAGTAAGATTGAGGCACCAATATACTTTGAGGACAAAGATGAGTGAGGACGAGGGCGAAAAAGCATTTTGAGAAAATATTTAAAGGGCGATGGCGAGATAACATTTAGGGGACGAGGGCGAGAGATCATTTAGAGGGCCAGAGCGAAAAAAAAACATTTAGAGAACGATGGCGAGAAAATATTTAGAGGACAAAGGCGAGACAGCATTTAGAGATCAACGGCGAGAAAACATTTTATGCGCGAGAGGAAGTAAACATTTAGAGAGCCAGGGCGAGAAAACATTAAGAGGACAAGGGTGAGATAACATTTAGAGGGCCAGGGCGAGTAAACATTTAGAGGACGAAGGCGAGAAAACATTTAGAGGACTAAGGCGAGAAAACATTTAGAGGACAAGGGCGAAAAATCATCTAGAGGACGATGACAGGAGAACATTTAGAGAGCAATTACGAGAAAATATTTAATGGACGAGGGTGAAAGAACATTTTAAACACAAGAGTGAGAAAACATTTAGAGGACGAGGGCAAGGAACAATTTAGAGAACGAGGGCGAGGAAACGTTTTGAGCTCAAGGGCGACTGAGGATGAGGACAAAACATACTTTAAAGCGAAATTAAGTAAGAGTAAGAAAGCATTTAAGGGGTAAAACTGAGTGGGAGCGAAGGCGAGAAGGAATTTTGAAGACACAGAGAAGTAAGTGTGTTGGCGAAATAATACAGTTAAACCACGATAACTCGAATTCCCGGATATCTCGAATGTTTTACATTTCTTTGAACTCTCCATAACACTCAAAATAAACTCTATAACTCGAATGTTTAACAATAACAATCTCGAAAAGCCGAATTGTAAGGGTTTCATAGTCATATTGAAAACCTCAGTAACTTGAACTTTTGTATCTGCGAACCTCTACAAGTTGAAGATTGCCTCTATAATTCAAATTTCTCTCGATGTGACCTCGATAACTCAATGCTATAACTCTGTGCTTTTACGTAATTGTTGCTACCCCTGTCATTGTTGCTAACGTGTTGTTTACTCAAGTCTAGACATGAAAGGACCCCACTCTCCAAAACAACACATGTACTTTATTTTATTTTTATTAACCATTTTATTTACTTTAAAGAAACTTTCAAAATTTCGAGTTTTACATTTTGAACAAATAAAATTTCGAGTTATACAAGTTATACATAGTCACTTTTAATGAGAAATGCGGAACCTCAGTATCTCGAGTTTTTTTTTTTTTTGGTCACCCTGATAACTTGAACCTGATTACTCGGAAAACTCGATAACTCGTATTTTTATCTATTTCCTTTAGCTTCAAGTTATTGATGTCCTACTGTATTTATAAATTAGCGAAAATAAGTGGGAGAGAGAGATAGCACTTTGAGGGTAAGGAGGACAACGTATTTTGAGGGCAAAGCAAGTATGAAAGTTAGGGACAACGCGTATGGACACCGTTCCCCTACTTCCAAATGTAACTATGGAGTTCCTCCACTTCCTAAAAAAAAATTAAAATGAGCATAGGTATGCACAGAGGAGGACGTGACGTCATGCGTTCCCCTACCTTTTCAGATTCACTTTTACCCCTGGGTCAAAGGAGAATGAAGAAGAAAGCAAGAAAACATTGTGAAAGTGAGGGTAGATGAGGATTAAGGAAAATGTGCACCCCCCTTATGAAACAAGTATTATTTCCAAAAAGCAGTTATTTTAAATATAAGGAAATTATACGCACTGCAAGTATAAAGATTCAGAGAAAGTCCCACCTTAAGAGAAAAGAATCGACCAAATCGGGTTTCTACCGCAGGACCACGCGCTCTGTTTCTGGGTGGAGCCAAGCTAACCTTCTCTGTACCTTCCCCTCCCCACTTTCTTTGATCAATACTCTCATCCCTTTTGCTTGAGACAAGGCCATCTGTGATGCAGAGGGGAGGGAAGGGACGTGGTTGCTACAACTTAGATATTTTCGGCGAGTATCTACTTGAAGTGTTCTTTTTTTTAAAAAAAACTATCACTGTGTTTCCGGCATGAAACCAGGTGAAAGTAATAGGTGACAGAACTCTATCCTAAGCATGAAACGAAGAGGAAATGCGTTATGTAATTTAGTCACGTTATGGAACTCTATATCCAGTGGCTTTCTCTCACGGGTTGTTTATAAACTGCAGTAAGTGATAATAAAAATCTCTGTGGTGAGAATCAACCATTGTGATTCACAAGCTGTCAGGTGTTCTCAATATGCATTTAGTTTTTATACACTTTACCAGTATAACAAATGATATTACAATTTGAAATAAAACCTTTAAGGTATGAGACTAGCCACTAATGCCTGATGACGTCCTATCCCCGAGTTAATGCCGCTTTCGGCGGTTCTCATCAGTAGCTACCAATTCTCTTAATTATTATTAATTTCTATATTCTTCGTTTTTTTCAAGTTCCTCTGCTGGCACTGCTGCCAATGTTCGTTTTCCCCGTATCTCCCTCGAAAGAGGAGAGACAAGTTGCTTTGGCCGAGATCTTTCAATAATTGAATGTGGACCAGTTACCACGTTGACAGACTTCGCCTATTGTGTCTGTATACCTATTGTGTACCAGGCCCGTATACAAGGGGCGTCTAAGGGGGGGGCCTAAATTTTTGCTGTCCCCCCTAAATTTTTGCTGGTAGACTTGCAAAATGAACTATAAGATGGTGATGAACTATAATATGGTTGGATCGCCCCCCTAACTTCAGCCGCCCTCCCCTACATTTTTGGGCTGGCTACCGGCCTGCCGTGTACTGTCTTGTTGGCCATTCTAGGTATCCTACGATCTTCACAGGTCAAGATCAAACGACTGAATGAGAAATTGGCGATAGAGCCGAGGAGATTCACTTCTTTCTTCCAAAGCAAAGGGAAAGTTTTTGTTTGTAAGAGGGCGGCAAGGATGAGGCTGAAATACGTTTCACATATTTTTAGAGGACACATTTGACATAGAAAGATTCTAACTGGCAATGTATGACGTTGGAGCACAAGAATGAGGAAGGGGAGAAGCATGACGAAGGGGAACGGAAGAAACAAATGCTGGCAGTGCACGTCATAGGACCACAACTAGTATGTCTGCAAAACTACTGACAACGCTATCTATGTTGTTGTTCGGATGTCACCAGCGTTTTTTTTTTATTATGAAAGATATATCTTAGGGTTGCCAACTCTGGAAAATAAAGAAACCGGCACCCCCTCAAAATTCCCTATGATATAGATCTAAGTTTGCAGTATCTCTGTACGGATCCATCTATAAGAAGGAAATGTACTATCGTAAACCAGGGCCCTAGCCAGCCCCAAAATTTAGGGGGGGGGGCGGTAGAAGTTAGGGGGGCCCGCTCCAATCATATTATACTTCATCACCATATTATAGTTCATTTGCAAGCCTACCGTGAAATTTTATGGGGGCCAGCCAAAGTTTAGGAGGGCCCGGCCCCTTGCCCCCCGTGGATACGGGCCTGTCGTGAACAAAAGTGTATTAGAACCCGTATTCTGCATATACTTAGTACATTCACTAATAATCTTAATAGATATTTGTGTGATAAATGAGAAACTGAAATCGGCATTGGTCATTTTATTCTATTTACCAGTAATGCCACTTCTTTAAAATTATAGAAGGAGCTGAATAAAAATATAGAGTGGCCTGAAAATAGGTATACAGTCCTGTATGTTTTATATATGTAGGTCTGTATACTTACTTTTGGGCCACTCTGTATATTAATCTTTACGTGGCAATTTGGGATTTGGAAAATGAAATTTATTCTTTCAACTACCGGAAATGACTTTAAGAAATCCTTGTCACTCTTAATAAATGTATAAAGGTGCTTACAGGTAAATTTCAAACTTTCCTTGATACAGTCTTTATCATCTCTTTAAAATTATCTAAACGGATGAACAAAATATATTAATCGTTGATAGATGATGAAAGATGACAGTTTTGGATTTGCAGAATGAAAGTTACTTATATACTTTGAACTAGATATTTAAATACAAATTTCAAAAAAAAAGTCATAAAGGGGCTGGTAAGAAGTTTGTACCGGTCACAGTCTTTAATCAAAATAACAATATATCCAGCCAGTCTGGTGAAAAACCGTCCAGTTTGGCAACCTTACTACATCTCCTGTCTGCTCCTTCCCCTCTCTGTGTGATTTATATAGTAGAGGAGTAGTTAACTGTGACGTCAAAGAGAAGTCACATCCAATTTTCCAGCATAAGACGTAGAAGAGAGAGCTTTGTTTTCCTAGATCATAGCCAGGACAAAGAGACGTTGAACAAAACAGGGGAGGGAAAGAAAGACGGTATTCGCAATGAACGATTAATTATTAATTCAGGAGTGGCATAGCTGCAAAATCATTTACTACGCCTTGTTCCGCTGTCAGCGCCGTCTTTTACCAACACTGAATCCCTATCTGTTTTTTTCTCTTGTGTAGTTACTGAGAATAATAAGAAGCAAACTGTGAAACCAAAAACGTTCAGTGAGAGATGGATGGTATTAAGAGGAAACCTAGCCCACATGTCAACTACAAACAATATGGCGTGAGATGAAGACAATGCAGAACAATAAATGCATTTGGTTGGTTCCAGTGAACAACCGACTAAGTCGGGAAAAGTAAATTTTACAAGAGAGCACTTTATAGGTAAATTTCACAATAGTTACCTGGCTAATTTTGACATAACCAAATGCTGTAACTTCCTCAATTTTATGAATTCGCTTTAGCCGCTTCTACACAATGTAGAACTCACCAAAATAACCTTATATCTGTAATATCTCAAATTTCAAAAAAAAAAAAAAAAAAAAAAAAAAAGTCGACTTAGCCGGTTATTCACTGGAACCAGCCAAATTACCCCAAGTCTAGGAGAAATTGTAGTATTCATATATATTTAAAGAAAAGAAATTCTATTAAACATGCAAGCTGTCTTCAGCTTACTCCCTTCCTGAAACTTCTTTCGCCGCCTTCAACAGTATTTCCCTCGCCACTACTGTGAAATGGCTTTATTACATATTTATTTTTTTTACGTAGATTAACCCACTTCTGTAGTCAAGTGTATTTCCTGTACCACTGAAGATTATATGCTAAATTATGGCCGAGTGTCAAAACGTGTGTGTTTGTTGTATTTGTGGTCTTGCATCTCCTTCTAGTAGCTCAGATCTTAGCTTAGGGTAGCGGTTTCCGACCAGTGTGTTGTGAAATTTTAGACTTTAAAAAGTCATAAGGCATTTAATAATTATTTGTAATCAATTTTGAGATACACTGTACCAGTCAACGCCTTTAACGGTATCAACAATCCTCAGCTACTATTTTGCACAAACTTACAATCTTACACTACTATAATTTATACAAGGTGGCGTGCCACCGACTATCCAATTTCAAACAACAGAAAAGATACCTGCTGAGAAGACATATCTTGCCCTTAATTACCTGACAGTTATAAACTTACTCACGGAATACATCAGGAAGATGACATCCATTACAGACAATGGTTTGCTGAAATCGTAACTTTTTCAGAGGAACATTTAGGACTATCATCACAGTTTTGAAGACATTCTATGGCCAGTGGCGTATCTAGAAGGTAGAAATTGGAGCGCCAGCCATAACCCTTAATATGAAGATACAGTAGATCATTAGGTTACCATAAACATTGAAAAATATATAAATAATAAGTTAAATTATTTTTGTCACTCGAAAAGCTGGGAGGGCCTAGACCCCCGCCCCCGGGCTAGATCCGCCATTGTTTATGGCCTCCTCGCTCCTCCGACCTGTCTGTTCGCGACATTTTTTATGGAGACCACCTTAAAGACAAAGTGTACAGCCGCCCTCCTGACAAAAATTCCTGAGTTGTAACATATCATTATTGAAGAGGTTGCAGCCATAGGCGGTGCATTGCTGGAACATGTGTTTGCAAATTTCAGGAACTGATTGCAGCAAAACATTGACTGTAATAGATGCCATCTTCATGATGCTGTATTCCCTAAGTTTATAACTGTCAGATAATAAATGGTATGACGATACTTGTATTAGAACCTTTATTTGTATTTGTGGGCAGAATATATATATATTTTTTAAATTATGCACAAGCTATTCAAGAAAAGGAATAAGAAGTATATGAAAAAAGTAAGGATATGTAGATGTAATTTCTTTGCAGTTGATATACGTTGCTGTTTTGTTATAATAGAGATTCGTTGTCATAGCAACAAAGAATAAATAATCCGGATCCATCTTATGGAAAACTATATACCAGACAAGTAGCCAGCCCAAAAATGTAGGACGGGGGCCTGGCTGAAGTTAGGGGGGCCGATCGAACCATATGATAGTTCATCACCATATATAAGTTCCAAGCCTACCGTGAAAATTTTAGGGGGGTCAGCAAAAATTTAGGAGGGCCGGCCCCCCTAGACCACCCTGGATACGGGCCTGCTACATGCCCAATTTAAGGAGTGAAGTTATTTTATTTGTGATATGCCATAATAAAAGGAAATATTTAAAATGCAATGAGTAAAATGTTTTATGATGGTTTTCGTAGTCTTGCTTGTACGAGGAAACTAAAAACTAAAAACCTTTGAGTAACGACGTTCTATATATATATATTGGTGGTTCATCGCATAAATTTATTTTGAATAAGTGTCGTTATAATGTCAAGATACGTTCCCTCAGCAGATATCTTTCTTGTTTTCCTGAAAGCCCGCTGTTAGTAGATATAAACCTTTGAAATTAGGAAGTCGGGGACGCGCCACTTTGTATTATTCCTAATAATAAAAGATGAAACAAGTTTGTTGCGATGTTGTGAGGGTTCAGTCATAAGGTTAAGAAGCAGAAAGTCTCGTCTGATATAGTCACAATTTGCCTCTCGTTTCAAAATTTAAAAAAAGCCATATTGCAAGTTCCTTTATCTGAAAATCCTTTGTACCTACTAAATTTTAAAGTGAGACACGTCTCCAATTCTTATATGATCCATAATGCAAAGCGCTTTTCATAACTAATGCAAAGCGTTTTTAACAATGTGGTATCTTTCATTCAGATATATTACAGTAGATAATAACAAAATAAATAAATAAATAAAAACGTTTCTGTAAATGTAGTCACTTTCATTGCTTTCCATATATTTTACAGAAAATAAGCCGGTTTATTTTGAGCTAAGGATCCTGTAAATTGAAGATTTCTCTTGTGACTGATTTTAAATCTTGATCAGCTTACGTTCATAATTTTAGCACTGACTTCACTTTCTTCCCGTATAACAGAAACTAATAGTCAGTTTTGTTGACTCAGATGTACCGGAAATTTAAGGCTTATTATTATTATTATTATTATTATTATTATTATTATTATTATTATTATTATTATTATTATTATTATTATTATTATTATTATTATTATTAGCATGCTTACGTGCTGGTAACTTTGCTTATTATTGCTTCGTCTTTTGATGAAGAGATTTTTGACGAGGTGTCCATTTGAGGGAGTGACAGTTTACTTTTGATCGTCTAAAGCAGTGTTTCTTCCAAACATGGTTTTTCTTGGGGGGGGGACTGCAGCCCGGAGCCCTCCCGGGGAAGGCCAAAATAATAGTATATGATATAATAAGTAGAAAAGTACCAGCAGTGCCCCCCCCCGAATACTAAGCGTGCCCCCCGGAACATTGTTCCTGAAAGAAATACTGCTCTAAAGAACTTATCGTTTGACGAAGTTACTGATTCTTCTAAGGACATGATCATTTTTTTTTAAGTTTCTGACGATTTCATTTGGCAATGGGACCGTGTGAGGAAGTGACTGTTCTCTGTACTTGACCATATGACTATTTCTTTTGAGTAGTGGCCGTTCTTGAGACGACGTGGTCGTTCGCATTTTAACAATGTGACCTTTCAACAAAAAAGTCTTATTCCCACTGAATTGGAAAGTTAATTTCCATTGAACCAGTTGGGTGGAACGGTGGCTCAGTGATAGCGCGCTTACCTGTGGTACGTGAGGCCCTGATTCAATCCCCGGCCAAGTAAATTTGTGGTGGACAACACCGTGTCCGTGAGTTTTCTCCGGGATATTTCTGTTTCCTTCTACATTCTCATTCCTTGAATTCATCCATCAACATTCATTTGCCTTAATCATGCGTCTGCCTTAGCCTTGAAAACACAATCGTGGGACGTTAAACTAGAAAATTTTATTTAATTTTTCCAAAAGGAAAATTAATATAACTTACTATCAAAGAATTTAGGGTTTCTGTGGAAATATTGCGTTTAAACAGGTATTTAAGTATGGAGAATCAGTGAGCGAGATCAGCCGTGTGCTTTATAAATCGTGTAGTGAGTGAACACAGATGCGTGATGAACACAACTTTTAGAAGTTCATAAAATGCTAGGATCTGAAAGGATTTAGTTGCGAAAGCGTGTCGTAAGCGTAAAAGCAAGAGAAGTGTGTTATGTAGTTGAGTCACGTCACGGAAGTCTATATCCAGTAACCTTTTCTCACGAGTTGATTGTAAACTGCAGTAAGCGATCACACAAATCTCTATGAAAGCCGCAAAATTGGATACATAAGATGTCGACTGTATGTCAATATCCAAATGGCCCACAAGTAGTTTCATAATAGTTGTTGAGTCATTCTTCATTGATTAGCGTAGTAGCTACTTAACGGGAGTTTATTAGTGGAAACACTACGTATGCTTAGTAACCATTGATCAAAGTAGTAGCTATTTAGTGCATGTACTACGTATGCTTAGTAACAAATGACTAGCATAGTAACAATTTAGTGGATATACTACGTATGCTTAGTAATCAATGACTAGCGTAGTAGCTATTTAGTGGATATACTACGTATGCTTAGCAATCAATGACTAGCGTAGTAACTATTTAGTGGATATACTACGTATACTTAGTAATCAATGAGTAGCGTAGTAGCTATTTAGTGGATATACTTCGTATACTTAGTAATCATTGACTAGCGTAGTAGCTATTTAGTGGATATACTACGTATGCTTAGTAATCAATGACTAGCGTAGTAGCTATTTAGTGGATATACTACGTATGCTTAGTAATCAATGACTAGCGTAGTAACAATTTAGTGGATATACTACGTATGCTTAGTAATCAATGACTAGCGTAGTAGCTATTTAGTGGATATAGTACGTATGCTTAGTAATCAATGACTAGCGTAGTAGCTATTTAGTGAATATACTACGTATACTTAGTAATAAATGAAGAGCGTAATAGCTATTTAGTGGATACGCTACGTATACCTAGTAATCATTGACTAGCGTAGTAGCTATTTAGTGGATATACTACGTATGCTTAGTAATCAATTACTAGCGTAGTAACTATTTAGTGAATATACATCGTATGCTTAGTAATCAATGACCAGCGTAGTAGCTATTTAGTGGATATACTACGCATGCTTAGTAATCAATGACTAGCGTAGTAGCTATTTAGTGGATATACTACGTATGCTTAGTAATCAATGACTAGCGTAGTAACTATTTAGTGGATATACTACGTATACTTAGTAATCAATGAGTAGCGTAGTAGCTATTTAGTGGAAACACTACGTATGCTTAGTAACCATTGATCAAAGTAGTAGCTATTTAGTGGATATACTACGTATGCTTAGTAATCAATGACTAGCGTAGTAGCTATTTAGTGGATATACTACGTATGCTTAGTAATCAATTACTAGCGTAGTAACTATTTAGTGAATATACTTCGTATGCTTAGTAATCAATGACCAGCGTAGTAGCTATTTAGTGGATATACTACGCATGCTTAGTAATCAATGACTAGCGTAGTAGCTATTTAGTGGATATACTACGTATGCTTAGTAATCAATGACTAGCGTAGTAGCTATTTAGTGGATATACTACGCATGCTTAGTAATCAATGACTAGCGTAGTAACTATCTAGTGGATATACTACGTATGCTTAGTAATCAATGACTAGCGTAGTAGCTATTTAGTGGATATACTACGCATGCTTAGTAATCAATGACTAGCGTAGTAACTATTTAGTGGATATACTACGCATGCTTAGTAATCAATGACTAGCGTAGTAGCTATTTAGTGGATATACTACGTATGCTTAGTAATCAATGACTAGCGTAGTAACTATTTAGTGGATATACTACGTATGCTTAGTAATCAATGACTAGCGTAGTAACAATTTAGTGAATATACTACGTATGCTTAGTAATCAATGACTAGCGTAGTAGCTATTTAGTGGAAACACTACGTATGCTTAGTAATCAATGACTAGCGTAGTAACTATTTAGTGAATATACTTCGTATGCTTAGTAATCAATGACCAGCGTAGTAGCTATTTAGTGGAAACACTACGTATGCTTAGTAACCATTGATCAAAGTAGTAGCTATTTAGTGGATATACTACGTATGCTTAGTAATCAATGACTAGCGTAGTAGCTATTTAGTGGATATACTACGTATGCTTAGTAATCAATGACTAGCGTAGTAGCTATTTAGTGGATATACTACGTATGCTTAGTAATCAATGACTACCGTAGTAACAATTTAGTGAATATACTACGTATGCTTAGTAATCAATGACTAGCGTAGTAGCTATTTAGTGGAAACACTACGTATGCTTAGAAATCAATGACTAGCGTAGTAACTATTTAGTGAATATACTTCGTATGCTTAGTAATCAATGACCAGCGTAGTAGCTATTTAGTGGATATACTACGCATGCTTAGTAATCAATGACTAGCGTAGTAACTATTTAGTGGATATACTACGTATACTTAGTAATCAATGAGTAGCGTAGTAGCTATTTAGTGGAAACACTACGTATGCTTAGTAACCATTGATCAAAGTAGTAGCTATTTAGTGGATATACTACGTATGCTTAGTAATCAATGACTAGCGTAGTAGCTATTTAGTGGATATACTACGTATGCTTAGTAATCAATGACTAGCGTAGTAGCTATTTAGTGGATATACTACGTATGCTTAGTAATCAATGACTAGCGTAGTAACAATTTAGTGAATATACTACGTATGCTTAGTAATCAATGACTAGCGTAGTAGCTATTTAGTGGAAACACTACGTATGCTTAGTAATCAATGACTAGCGTAGTAACTATTTAGTGAATATACTTCGTATGCTTAGTAATCAATGACCAGCGTAGTAGCTATTTAGTGGATATACTACGCATGCTTAGTAATCAATGACTAGCGTAGTAGCTATTTAGTGGATATACTACGTATGCTTAGTAATCAATGACTAGCGTAGTAACTATTTAGTGGATATACTACGTATACTTAGTAATCAATGAGTAGCGTAGTAGCTATTTAGTGGAAACACTACGTATGCTTAGTAACCATTGATCAAAGTAGTAGCTATTTAGTGGATATACTACGTATGCTTAGTAATCAATGACTAGCGTAGTAACAATTTAGTGGATATACTACGTATGCTTAGTAATCAATGACTAGCGTAGTAGCCATTTAGTGGATATACTACGTATGCTTAGTAATCAATGACTAGCGTAGTAACTATTTAGTGAATATACTTCGTATGCTTAGTAATCAATGACCAGCGTAGTAGCTATTTAGTGGATATACTACGCATGCTTAGTAACCAATGACTAGCGTAGTA
Organism: Thermobia domestica; assembly: GCF_964235325.1. Lineage (NCBI taxonomy): Eukaryota > Metazoa > Arthropoda > Insecta > Zygentoma > Lepismatidae > Thermobia > Thermobia domestica. Next base: position 21,288,147 of record NC_137469.1, on the reverse strand, counting down.
GCTATTTAGTGGATATACTACGTATGCTTAGTAATCAATGACTAGCGTAGTAACTATTTAGTGGATATACTACGTATACTTAGTAATCAATGAGTAGCGTAGTAGCTATTTAGTGGAAACACTACGTATGCTTAGTAACCATTGATCAAAGTAGTAGCTATTTAGTGGATATACTACGTATGCTTAGTAATCAATGACTAGCGTAGTAACTATTTAGTGGATATACTACGTATGCTTAGTAATCAATGACTAGCGTAGTAACTATTTAGTGGATATACTACGTATACTTAGTAATCAATGAGTAGCGTAGTAGCTATTTAGTGGAAAAACTACGTATGCTTAGTAACCATTGATCAAAGTAGTAGCTATTTAGTGGATATACTACGTATGCTTAGTAATCAATGACTAGCGTAGTAACAATTTAGTGGTTATACTAGTATGCTTAGTAATCAATGACTAGCGTAGTAGCTATTTAGTGGATATACTACGTATGCTTAGTAATCAATGACTAGCGTAGTAACTATTTAGTGAATATACTTCGTATGCTTAGTAATCAATGACCAGCGTAGTAGCTATTTAGTGGATATACTACGCATGCTTAGTAATCAATGACTAGCGTAGTAGCTATTTAGTGGATATACTACGTATGCTTAGTAATCAATGACTAGCGTAGTAACTATTTAGTGGATATACTACGTATACTTAGTAATCAATGAGTAGCGTAGTAGCTATTTAGTGGAAACACTACGTATGCTTAGTAACCATTGATCAAAGTAGTAGCTATTTAGTGGATATACTACGTATGCTTAGTAATCAATGACTAGCGTAGTAGCTATTTAGTGGATATACTACGTATGCTTAGTAATCAATGACTAGCGTAGTAACTATTTAGTGGATATACTACGTATACTTAGTAATCAATGAGTAGCGTAGTAGCTATTTAGTGGAAACACTACGTATGCTTAGTAACCATTGATCAAAGTAGTAGCTATTTAGTGGATATACTACGTATGCTTAGTAATCAATGACTAGCGTAGTAGCTATATAGTGGATATACTACGTATGCTTAGTAATCAATGACTAGCGTAGTAACTATTTAGTGGATATACTACGTATGCTTAGTAATCAATGACTAGCGTAGCAGCTATTTAGTGGATATAGTACGTATGCTTAGTAATCAATGACTAGCGTAGTAGCTATTTAGTGAATATACTACGTATACTTAGTAATAAATGAAGAGCGTAATAGCTATTTAGTGGATACGCTAGTAAGCTTAGTAAACATTGATCAAAGTAGTAGCTATTTAGTGGATATACTACGTATGCTTAGTAACAAATGACTAGCGTAGTAACAATTTAGTGGATATACTACGTATGCTTAGTAATCAATGACTAGCGTAGTAGCTTTTTAGTGGATATACTACTTATGCTTAGTAATCAATGACTAGCGTAGTAGCTATTTAGTGAATATACTACGTATACTTAGTAATAAATGAAGAGCGTAGTAGCTATTTAGTGGATACGCTACGTATACCTAGTAATCATTGACTAGCGTACTAGCTATATAATGGATATACTACGTATGCTTAGTAATCAATGACTAGCGTAGTAGCATTTTAGTGGATATACTACGTATGCTTAGTAATCAATGACTAGCGTAGTAGCTATTTAGTGGATATACTACGTATACTTAGTAATCAATGAGTAGCGTAGTAGCTATTTAGTGGATATACTACGTATGCTTAGTAATCAATGACTAGCGTGGTAACTATTTAGTGGATATACTACGTATACTTAGTAATCAATGAGTAGCGTAGTAGCTATTTAGTGGATATACTACGTATACTTAGTAATCAATGACTAGCGTAGTAGCTATTTAGTGGATATACTACGTATACTTAGTAATCAATGAGTAGCGTAGTAGCTATTTAGTGGAAACACTACGTATGCTTAGTAACCATTGATCAAAGTAGTAGCCATTTAGTGGATATACTACGTATGCTTAGTAACAAATGACTAGCGTAGTAACAATTTAGTGGATATACTACGTATCTTTAGTAACACATGACTAGCGTAGTAACAATTTAGTGGATATACTACGTATGCTTAGTAATCAATGACTAGCGTAGTAGCTATTTAGTGCATATACTACGTATGCTTAATAATCAATGACTAGCGTAGTAGCTATTTAGTGAATATACTACGTATACTTAGTAATAAATGAAGAGCGTAGTAGCTATTTAGTGGATACGCTACGTATACCTATTAATCATTGACTAGCGTAGTAGCTATTTAGTGGATATACTACGTATGCTTAGTAATCAATGACTAGCGTAGTAGCTATTTAGTGAATATACTACGTATACTTAGTAATCAATGACTAGCGTAGTAGCATTTTAGTGGATATACTACGTATGCTTAGTAATCAATCACTAGCGTACTAACAATTTAGTGGATATACTACGTATACTTAGTAATCAATGAGTAGCGTAGTAGCTATTTAGTGGAAACACTACGTATGCTTAGTAACCATTGATCAAAGTAGTAGCTATTTAGTGGATATACTACGTATGCTTAGTAATCAATGACTAGCGTAGTAGCTATTTAGTGGATATACTACGTATGCTTAGTAATCAATGACTAACGTAGTAACAATTTAGTGGATATAATACGTATGCTTAGTAATCAATGACTAGCGTAGTAACTATTTAGTGCATATACTACGTATGCTTAGTAATCAATGACTAGCGTAGTAGCTATTTAGTGAATACACTACGTATACTTAGTAATACATGAAGAGCGTAGTAGCTATTTAGTGGATACGCTACGTATACCTATTAATCATTGACTAGCGTAGTAGCTATTTAGTGGATATACTACGTATGCTTAGTAATCAATGACTAGCGTAGTAGCTATTTAGTGAATATACTACGTATACTTAGTAATCAATGACTAGCGTAGTAGCATTTTAGTGGATATACTACGTATGCTTAGTAATCAATGACTAGCGTAGTAGCTATTTAGTGGATACGCAACGTATACCTAATAATCATTGACTAGCGTAGTGGCTATTTAGTGGATGTACTACGTATGCTTAGTAATCAATGACTAGCGTAGTAGCTATTTAGTGGATATACTACGTATGCTTAGTAATCAATGACTAGCGTAGTAGCTATTTAGTGGATATACTACGCATACTTAGTAATCAATGATTAGCGTAGTAACTATTTAGTGGATATACTACGTATGCTTAGTAATCAATGACTAGCGTAGTAACTGTTTAGTGGATATACTACGTATGCTTAGTAATCAATGACTAGCGTAGTCACTATTTAGTGTATATACTACGTATGCTTAGTAATCAATGACTAGCGTAGTAACTATTTAATGGATATACTACGTATGCTTAGTAATCAATGACTAGCGTAGTAACCATTTAGTGGATATCATGGTTAGTAATCATTGACTAGCATAGTAGCTATTTAGTGAATATACTACGTATGCTTTGTAATCATTGACTAGCGTAGTAGCTACTTAGTGGAGATACTACGTATGCTTAGTAATTATTGATTAGCGTAGTACCTATTTAGTGGATATACTACGTATGCTTAGTAATCAATGAATAGCGTAGTAACCATTTAGTGAATATACTACGTATGTTTAGTAATCAATGACTAGCATAGTAGCTATTTAGTGGATATACTACGTATGCTTAGTAATCATTGACTAGCATAGTAACTATTTAGTGGATATACTACGTATGCTTAGTAATCAATGACTAGCGTAGTAACTATTTAGTGAATATACTACGTATGTTTAGTAATCAATGACTAGCATAGTAGCTATTTAGTGGATATACTACGTATGCTTAATAATCAATGACTAGCATAGTACCTATTTAGTGGATATACTACGTATGCTTAGTAATCAATGACTAGCGTAGTAACCATTTAGTGAATATACTACGTATGTTTAGTAATCAATGACTAGCATAGTAGCTATTTAGTGGATATACTACGTATGCTTAGTAATCATTGACTAGCATAGTAACTATTTAGTGGATATACTACGTATGCTTAGTAATCAATGACTAGCGTAGTAACTATTTAGAGAATATACTACGTATGTTTAGTAATCAATGACTAGCATAGTAGCTATTTAGTGGATATACTACGTATGCTTAGTAATCATTGACTAGCATAGTAACTATTTAGTGGATATACTACGTATGCTTAGTAATCAATGACTAGCGTAGTAACCATTTAGTGAATATACTACGTATGTTTAGTAATCAATGACTAGCATAGTAGCTATTTAGTGGATATACTACGTATGCTTAGTAATCATTGACTAGCATAGTAACTATTTAGTGGATATACTACGTATGCTTAGTAATCAATGACTAGCGTAGTAACTATTTAGTGAATATACTACGTATGTTTAGTAATCAATGACTAGCATAGTAGCTATTTAGTGGATATACTACGTATGTTTAGTAATCAATGACTAGCATAGTAACTATTTAGTGGATATACTACGTATGCTTAGTAATCAATGACTAGCGTAGTAACCATTTAGTGAATATACTACGTATGTTTAGTAATCAATGACTAGCATAGTAGCTATTTAGTGAATATACTACGTATGCTTTGTAATCATTGACTAGCGTAGTAGCTACTTAGTGGAGATACTACGTATGCTTAGTAATTATTGATTAGCGTAGTACCTATTTAGTGGATATACTACGTATGCTTAGTAATCAATAACTAGCGTAGTAACCATTTAGTGAATATACTACGTATGTTTAGTAATCAATGACTAGCATAGTAGCTATTTAGTGGATATACTACGTATGCTTAGTAATCAGTGACTAGCATAGTAACTATTTAGTGGATATACTACGTATGCTTAGTAATCAATGACTAGCGTAGTAACTATTTAGTGAATATACTACGTATGTTTAGTAATCAATGACTAGCATAGTAGCTATTTAGTGGATATACTACGTATGCTTAGTAATCAATGACTAGCATAGTAACTATTTAGTGGATATACTACGTATGCTTAGTAATCAATGACTAGCGTAGTAACTATTTAGTGAATATACTACGTATGTTTAGTAATCAATGACTAGCATAGTAGCTATTTAGTGGATATACTACGTATGCTTAGTAATCAATGACTAGCATAGTAACTATTTAGTGGATATACTACGTATGCTTAGTAATCAATGACTAGCGTAGTAACCATTTAGTGAATATACTACGTATGTTTAGTAATCAATGACTAGCGTAGTAGCTATTTAGTGGATATACTACGTATGCTTAGTAATCAATGACTAGCGTAGTAGCTATTTAGTGAATATACTACGTATACTTAGTAATCAATGACTAGCGTAGTAGCATTTTAGTGGATATACTACGTATGCTTAGTAATCAATGACTAGCGTAGTAGCTATTTAGTGGATACGCTACGTATACCTAATAATCATTGACTAGCGTAGTAGCTATTTAGTGGTTATACTACGTATGCTTAGTAATCAATGACTAGCGTAGTAGCTATTTAGTGGATATACTACGTATGCTTAGTAATCAATGACTAGCGTAGTAGCTATTTAGTGGATATACTACGCAAACTTAGTAATCAATGATTAGCGTAGTAACTATTTAGTGGATATACTACGTATGCTTAGTAATCAATGACTAGCGTAGTAACTGTTTAGTGGATATACTACGTATGCTTAGTAATCAATGACTAGCGTAGTCACTATTTAGTGTATATACTACGTATGCTTAGTAATCAATGACTAGCGTAGTAACTATTTAATGGATATACTACGTATGCTTAGTAATCAATGACTAGCGTAGTAACCATTTAGTGGATATCATGGTTAGTAATCATTGACTAGCATAGTAGCTATTTAGTGAATATACTACGTATGCTTGGTAATCATTGACTAGCGTAGTAGCTACTTAGTGGAGATACTACGTATGCTTAGTAATTATTGATTAGCGTAGTACCTATTTAGTGGATATACTACGTATGCTTAGTAATCAATGACTAGCGTAGTAACCATTTAGTGAATATACTACGTATGTTTAGTAATCAATGACTAGCATAGTAACTATTTAGTGGATATACTACGTATGCTTAGTAATCAATGACTAGCGTAGTAACTATTTAGTGAATATACTACGTATGTTTAGTAATCAATGACTAGCATAGTAGCCATTTAGTGGATATACTACGTATGCTTAGTAATCAATGACTAGCGTAGTAACCATTTAGTGAATATACTACGTATGTTTAGTAATCAATGACTAGCATAGTAGCTATTTAGTGGATATACTACGTATGCTTAGTAATCAATGACTAGCATAGTAACTATTTAGTGGATATACTACGTATGCTTAGTAATCAATGACTAGCGTAGTAACCATTTAGTGAATATACTACGTATGTTTAGTAATCAATGACTAGCGTAGTAGCTATTTAGTGGATATACTACGCATACTTAGTAATCAATGATTAGCGTAGTAACTATTTAGTGGATATACTACGTATGCTTAGTAATCAATGACTAGCGTAGTAACTGTTTAGTGGATATACTACGTATGCTTAGTAATCAATGACTAGCGTAGTCACTATTTAGTGTATATACTACGTATGCTTAGTAATCAATGACTAGCGTAGTAACCATTTAGTGGATATCATGGTTAGTAATCATTGACTAGCATAGTAGCTATTTAGTGAATATACTACGTATGCTTTGTAATCATTGACTAGCGTAGTAGCTACTTAGTGGAGATACTACGTATGCTTAGTAATTATTGATTAGCGTAGTACCTATTTAGTGGATATACTACGTATGCTTAGTAATCAATGACTAGCGTAGTAACCATTTAGTGAATATACTACGTATGTTTAGTAATCAATGACTAGCATAGTAGCTATTTAGTGGATATACTACGTATGCTTAGTAATCATTGACTAGCATAGTAACTATTTAGTGGATATACTACGTATGCTTAGTAATCAATGACTAGCGTAGTAACTATTTAGTGAATATACTTCGTATGCTTAGTAATCAATGACCAGCGTAGTAGCTATTTAGTGGATATACTACGCATGCTTAGTAATCAATGACTAGCGTAGTAACTATTTAGTGGATATACTACGTATACTTAGTAATCAATGAGTAGCGTAGTAGCTATTTAGTGGAAACACTACGTATGCTTAGTAACCATTGATCAAAGTAGTAGCTATTTAGTGGATATACTACGTATGCTTAGTAATCAATGACTAGCGTAGTAGCTATTTAGTGGATATACTACGTATGCTTAGTAATCAATGACTAGCGTAGTAGCTATTTAGTGGATATACTACGTATGCTTAGTAATCAATGACTAGCGTAGTAACAATTTAGTGAATATACTACGTATGCTTAGTAATCAATGACTAGCGTAGTAGCTATTTAGTGGAAACACTACGTATGCTTAGTAATCAATGACTAGCGTAGTAACTATTTAGTGAATATACTTCGTATGCTTAGTAATCAATGACCAGCGTAGTAGCTATTTAGTGGATATACTACGCATGCTTAGTAATCAATGACTAGCGTAGTAGCTATTTAGTGGATATACTACGTATGCTTAGTAATCAATGACTAGCGTAGTAACTATTTAGTGGATATACTACGTATACTTAGTAATCAATGAGTAGCGTAGTAGCTATTTAGTGGAAACACTACGTATGCTTAGTAACCATTGATCAAAGTAGTAGCTATTTAGTGGATATACTACGTATGCTTAGTAATCAATGACTAGCGTAGTAACAATTTAGTGGATATACTACGTATGCTTAGTAATCAATGACTAGCGTAGTAGCCATTTAGTGGATATACTACGTATGCTTAGTAATCAATGACTAGCGTAGTAACTATTTAGTGAATATACTTCGTATGCTTAGTAATCAATGACCAGCGTAGTAGCTATTTAGTGGATATACTACGCATGCTTAGTAATCAATGACTAGCGTAGTAGCTATTTAGTGGATATACTACGTATGCTTAGTAATCAATGACTAGCGTAGTAACTATTTAGTGGATATACTACGTATACTTAGTAATCAATGAGTAGCGTAGTAGCTATTTAGTGGAAACACTACGTATGCTTAGTAACCATTGATCAAAGTAGTAGCTATTTAGTGGATATACTACGTATGCTTAGTAATCAATGACTAGCGTAGTAACTATTTAGTGGATATACTACGTATGCTTAGTAATCAATGACTAGCGTAGTAACTATTTAGTGGATATACTACGTATACTTAGTAATCAATGAGTAGCGTAGTAGCTATTTAGTGGAAAAACTACGTATGCTTAGTAACCATTGATCAAAGTAGTAGCTATTTAGTGGATATACTACGTATGCTTAGTAATCAATGACTAGCGTAGTAACAATTTAGTGGTTATACTAGTATGCTTAGTAATCAATGACTAGCGTAGTAGCTATTTAGTGGATATACTACGTATGCTTAGTAATCAATGACTAGCGTAGTAACTATTTAGTGAATATACTTCGTATGCTTAGTAATCAATGACCAGCGTAGTAGCTATTTAGTGGATATACTACGCATGCTTAGTAATCAATGACTAGCGTAGTAGCTATTTAGTGGATATACTACGTATGCTTAGTAATCAATGACTAGCGTAGTAACTATTTAGTGGATATACTACGTATACTTAGTAATCAATGAGTAGCGTAGTAGCTATTTAGTGGAAACACTACGTATGCTTAGTAACCATTGATCAAAGTAGTAGCTATTTAGTGGATATACTACGTATGCTTAGTAATCAATGACTAGCGTAGTAGCTATATAGTGGATATACTACGTATGCTTAGTAATCAATGACTAGCGTAGTAACTATTTAGTGGATATACTACGTATGCTTAGTAATCAATGACTAGCGTAGTAGCTATTTAGTGGATATAGTACGTATGCTTAGTAATCAATGACTAGCGTAGTAGCTATTTAGTGAATATACTACGTATACTTAGTAATAAATGAAGAGCGTAATAGCTATTTAGTGGATACGCTAGTAAGCTGAGTAAACATTGATCAAAGTAGTAGCTATTTAGTGGATATACTACGTATGCTTAGTAACAAATGACTAGCGTAGTAACAATTTAGTGGATATACTACGTATGCTTAGTAATCAATGACTAGCGTAGTAGCTTTTTAGTGGATATACTACTTATGCTTAGTAATCAATGACTAGCGTAGTAGCTATTTAGTGAATATACTACGTATACTTAGTAATAAATGAAGAGCGTAGTAGCTATTTAGTGGATACGCTACGTATACCTAGTAATCATTGACTAGCGTACTAGCTATATAATGGATATACTACGTATGCTTAGTAATCAATGACTAGCGTAGTAGCATTTTAGTGGATATACTACGTATGCTTAGTAATCAATGACTAGCGTAGTAGCTATTTAGTGGATATACTACGTATACTTAGTAATCAATGAGTAGCGTAGTAGCTATTTAGTGGATATACTACGTATGCTTAGTAATCAATGACTAGCGTGGTAACTATTATTGGATATACTACGTATACTTAGTAATCAATGAGTAGCGTAGTAGCTATTTAGTGGATATACTACGTATACTTAGTAATCAATGACTAGCGTAGTAGCTATTTAGTGGATATACTACGTATACTTAGTAATCAATGAGTAGCGTAGTAGCTATTTAGTGGAAACACTACGTATGCTTAGTAACCATTGATCAAAGTAGTAGCCATTTAGTGGATATACTACGTATGCTTAGTAACAAATGACTAGCGTAGTAACAATTTAGTGGATATACTACGTATGCTTAGTAACACATGACTAGCGTAGTAACAATTTAGTGGATATACTACGTATGCTTAGTAATCAATGACTAGCGTAGTAGCTATTTAGTGCATATACTACGTATGCTTAGTAATCAATGACTAGCGTAGTAGCTATTTAGTGAATATACTACGTATACTTAGTAATAAATGAAGAGCGTAGTAACTATTTAGTGGATACGCTACGTATACCTATTAATCATTGACTAGCGTAGTAGCTATTTAGTGGATATGCTACGTATGCTTAGTAATCAATGAATAGCGTAGTAGCTATTTAGTGAATATACTACGTATACTTAGTAATCAATGACTAGCGTAGTAGCATTTTAGTGGATATACTACGTATGCTTAGTAATCAATCACTAGCGTACTAACAATTTAGTGGATATACTACGTATACTTAGTAATCAATGAGTAGCGTAGTAGCTATTTAGTGGAAACACTACGTATGCTTAGTAACCATTGATCAAAGTAGTAGCTATTTAGTGGATATACTACGTATGCTTAGTAATCAATGACTAGCGTAGTAGCTATTTAGTGGATATACTACGTATGCTTAGTAATCAATGACTAACCTAGTAACAATTTAGTGGATATAATACGTATGCTTAGTAATCAATGACTAGCGTAGTAACTATTTAGTGCATATACTACGTATGCTTAGTAATCAATGACTAGCGTAGTAGCTATTTAGTGAATATACTACGTATACTTAGTAATACATGAAGAGCGTAGTAGCTATTTAGTGGATACGCTACGTATACCTATTAATCATTGACTAGCGTAGTAGCTATTTAGTGGATATACTACGTATGCTTAGTAATCAATGACTAGCGTAGTAGCTATTTAGTGAATATACTACGTATACTTAGTAATCAATGACTAGCGTAGTAACCATTTAGTGGATATCATGGTTAGTAATCATTGACTAGCATAGTAGCTATTTAGTGAATATACTACGTATGCTTTGTAATCATTGACTAGCGTAGTAGCTACTTAGTGGAGATACTACGTATGCTTAGTAATTATTGATTAGCGTAGTACCTATTTAGTGGATATACTACGTATGCTTAGTAATCAATGACTAGCGTAGTAACCATTTAGTGAATATACTACGTATGTTTAGTAATCAATGACTAGCATAGTAGCTATTTAGTGGATATACTACGTATGCTTAGTAATCATTGACTAGCATAGTAACTATTTAGTGGATATACTACGTATGCTTAGTAATCAATGACTAGCGTAGTAACTATTTAGTGAATATACTACGTATGTTTAGTAATCAATGACTAGCATAGTAGCTATTTAGTGGATATACTACGTATGCTTAGTAATCAATGACTAGCATAGTACCTATTTAGTGGATATACTACGTATGCTTAGTAATCAATGACTAGCGTAGTAACCATTTAGTGAATATACTACGTATGTTTAGTAATCAATGACTAGCATAGTAGCTATTTAGTGGATATACTACGTATGCTTAGTAATCATTGACTAGCATAGTAACTATTTAGTGGATATACTACGTATGCTTAGTAATCAGTGACTAGCGTAGTAACTATTTAGTGAATATACTACGTATGTTTAGTAATCAATGACTAGCATAGTAGCTATTTAGTGGATATACTACGTATGCTTAGTAATCATTGACTAGCATAGTAACTATTTAGTGGATATACTACGTATGCTTAGTAATCAATGACTAGCGTAGTAACCATTTAGTGAATATACTACGTATGTTTAGTAATCAATGACTAGCATAGTAGCTATTTAGTGGATATACTACGTATGCTTAGTAATCATTGACTAGCATAGTAACTATTTAGTGGATATACTACGTATGCTTAGTAATCAATGACTAGCGTAGTAACTATTTAGTGAATATACTACGTATGTTTAGTAATCAATGACTAGCATAGTAGCTATTTAGTGGATATACTACGTATGTTTAGTAATCAATGACTAGCATAGTAACTATTTAGTGGATATACTACGTATGCTTAGTAATCAATGACTAGCGTAGTAACCATTTAGTGAATATACTACGTATGTTTAGTAATCAATGACTAGCATAGTAGCTATTTAGTGAATATACTACGTATGCTTTGTAATCATTGACTAGCGTAGTAGCTACTTAGTGGAGATACTACGTATGCTTAGTAATTATTGATTAGCGTAGTACCTATTTAGTGGATATACTACGTATGCTTAGTAATCAATAACTAGCGTAGTAACCATTTAGTGAATATACTACGTATGTTTAGTAATCAATGACTAGCATAGTAGCTATTTAGTGGATATACTACGTATGCTTAGTAATCAATGACTAGCATAGTAACTATTTAGTGGATATACTACGTATGCTTACTAATCAATGACTAGCGTAGTAACTATTTAGTGAATATACTACGTATGTTTAGTAATCAATGACTAGCATAGTAGCTATTTAGTGGATATACTACGTATGCTTAGTAATCAATGACTAGCATAGTAACTATTTAGTGGATATACTACGTATGCTTAGTAATCAATGACTAGCGTAGTAACTATTTAGTGAATATACTACGTATGTTTAGTAATCAATGACTAGCATAGTAGCTATTTAGTGGATATACTACGTATGCTTAGTAATCAATGACTAGCATAGTAACTATTTAGTGGATATACTACGTATGCTTAGTAATCAATGACTAGCGTAGTAACCATTTAGTGAATATACTACGTATGTTTAGTAATCAATGACTAGCGTAGTAGCTATTTAGTGGATATACTACGTATGCTTAGTAATCAATGACTAGCGTAGTAGCTATTTAGTGAATATACTACGTATACTTAGTAATCAATGACTAGCGTAGTAGCATTTTAGTGGATATACTACGTATGCTTAGTAATCAATGACTAGCGTAGTAGCTATTTAGTGGATACGCTACGTATGCCTAATAATCATTGACTAGCGTAGTAGCTATTTAGTGGATATACTACGTATGCTTAGTAATCAATGACTAGCGTAGTAGCTATTTAGTGGATATACTACGTATGCTTAGTAATCAATGACTAGCGTAGTAGCTATTTAGTGGATATACTACGCAAACTTAGTAATCAATGATTAGCGTAGTAACTATTTAGTGGATATACTACGTATGCTTAGTAATCAATGACTAGCGTAGTAACTGTTTAGTGGATATACTACGTATGCTTAGTAATCAATGACTAGCGTAGTCACTATTTAGTGTATATACTACGTATGCTTAGTAATCAATGACTAGCGTAGTAACTATTTAATGGATATACTACGTATGCTTAGTAATCAATGACTAGCGTAGTAACCATTTAGTGGATATCATGGTTAGTAATCATTGACTAGCATAGTAGCTATTTAGTGAATATACTACGTATGCTTTGTAATCATTGACTAGCGTAGTAGCTACTTAGTGGAGATACTACGTATGCTTAGTAATTATTGATTAGCGTAGTACCTATTTAGTGGATATACTACGTATGCTTAGTAATCAATGACTAGCATAGTAACCATTTAGTGAATATACTACGTATGTTTAGTAATCAATGACTAGCATAGTAACTATTTAGTGGATATACTACGTATGCTTAGTAATCAATGACTAGCGTAGTAACTATTTAGTGAATATACTACGTATGTTTAGTAATCAATAACTAGCATAGTAGCTATTTAGTGGATATACTACGTATGCTTAGTAATCAATGACTAGCGTAGTAACCATTTAGTGAATATACTACGTATGTTTAGTAATCAATGACTAGCATAGTAGCTATTTAGTGGATATACTACGTATGCTTAGTAATCAATGACTAGCATAGTAACTATTTAGTGGATATACTACGTATGCTTAGTAATCAATGACTAGCGTAGTAACCATTTAGTGAATATACTACGTATGTTTAGTAATCAATGACTAGCGTAGTAGCTATTTAGTGGATATACTACGCATACTTAGTAATCAATGACTAGCATAGTAGCTATTTAGTGGATATACTACGTATGCTTAGTAATCATTGACTAGCATAGTAACTATTTAGTGGATATACTACGTATGCTTAGTAATCAATGACTAGCGTAGTAACTATTTAGTGAATATACTACGTATGTTTAGTAATCAATGACTAGCATAGTAGCTATTTAGTGGATATACTACGTATGTTTAGTAATCAATGACTAGCATAGTAACTATTTAGTGGATATACTACGTATGCTGAGTAATCAATGACTAGCGTAGTAACCATTTAGTGAATATACTACGTATGTTTAGTAATCAATGACTAGCATAGTAGCTATTTAGTGAATATACTACGTATGCTTTGTAATCATTGACTAGCGTAGTAGCTACTTAGTGGAGATACTACGTATGCTTAGTAATTATTGATTAGCGTAGTACCTATTTAGTGGATATACTACGTATGCTTAGTAATCAATAACTAGCGTAGTAACCATTTAGTGAATATACTACGTATGTTTAGTAATCAATGACTAGCATAGTAGCAATTTAGTGGATATACTACGTATGCTTAGTAATCAATGACTAGCATAGTAACTATTTAGTGGATATACTACGTATGCTTAGTAATCAATGACTAGCGTAGTAACTATTTAGTGAATATACTACGTATGTTTAGTAATCAATGACTAGCATAGTAGCTATTTAGTGGATATACTACGTATGCTTAGTAATCAATGACTAGCATAGTAACTATTTAGTGGATATACTACGTATGCTTAGTAATCAATGACTAGCGTAGTAACTATTTAGTGAATATACTACGTATGTTTAGTAATCAATGACTAGCATAGTAGCTATTTAGTGGATATACTACGTATGCTTAGTAATCAATGACTAGCATAGTAACTATTTAGTGGATATACTACGTATGCTTAGTAATCAATGACTAGCGTAGTAACCATTTAGTGAATATACTACGTATGTTTAGTAATCAATGACTAGCGTAGTAGCTATTTAGTGGATATACTACGTATGCTTAGTAATCAATGACTAGCGTAGTAGCTATTTAGTGAATATACTACGTATACTTAGTAATCAATGACTAGCGTAGTAGCATTTTAGTGGATATACTACGTATGCTTAGTAATCAATGACTAGCGTAGTAGCTATTTAGTGGATACGCTACGTATACCTAATAATCATTGACTAGCGTAGTAGCTATTTAATGGATATACTACGTATGCTTAGTAATCAATGACTAGCGTAGTAGCTATTTAGTGGATATACTACGTATGCTTAGTAATCAATGACTAGCGTAGTAGCTATTTAGTGGATATACTACGCAAACTTAGTAATCAATGATTAGCGTAGTAACTATTTAGTGGATATACTACGTATGCTTAGTAATCAATGACTAGCTTAGTAACTGTTTAGTGGATATACTACGTATGCTTAGTAATCAATGACTAGCGTAGTCACTATTTAGTGTATATACTACGTATGCTTAGTAATCAATGACTAGCGTAGTAACTATTTAATGGATATACTACGTATGCTTAGTAATCAATGACTAGCGTAGTAACCATTTAGTGGATATCATGGTTAGTAATCATTGACTAGCATAGTAGCTATTTAGTGAATATACTACGTATGCTTTGTAATCATTGACTAGCGTAGTAGCTACTTAGTGGAGATACTACGTATGCTTAGTAATTATTGATTAGCGTAGTACCTATTTAGTGGATATACTACGTATGCTTAGTAATCAATGACTAGCGTAGTAACCATTTAGTGAATATACTACGTATGTTTAGTAATCAATGACTAGCATAGTAACTATTTAGTGGATATACTACGTATGCTTAGTAATCAATGACTAGCGTAGTAACTATTTAGTGAATATACTACGTATGTTTAGTAATCAATGACTAGCATAGTAGCTATTTAGTGGATATACTACGTATGCTTAGTAATCAATGACTAGCGTAGTAACCATTTAGTGAATATACTACGTATGTTTAGTAATCAATGACTAGCATAGTAGCTATTTAGTGGATATACTACGTATGCTTAGTAATCAATGACTAGCATAGTAACTATTTAGTGGATATACTACGTATGCTTAGTAATCAATGACTAGCGTAGTAACCATTTAGTGAATATACTACGTATGTTTAGTAATCAATGACTAGCGTAGTAGCTATTTAGTGGATATACTACGCATACTTAGTAATCAATGATTAGCGTAGTAACTATTTAGTGGATATACTACGTATGCTTAGTAATCAATGACTAGCGTAGTAACTGTTTAGTGGATATACTACGTATGCTTAGTAATCAATGACTAGCGTAGTCACTATTTAGTGTATATACTACGTATGCTTAGTAATCAATGACTAGCGTAGTAACCATTTAGTGGATATCATGGTTAGTAATCATTGACTAGCATAGTAGCTATTTAGTGAATATACTACGTATGCTTTGTAATCATTGACTAGCGTAGTAGCTACTTAGTGGAGATACTACGTATGCTTAGTAATTATTGATTAGCGTAGTACCTATTTAGTGGATATACTACGTATGCTTAGTAATCAATGACTAGCGTAGTAACCATTTAGTGAATATACTACGTATGTTTAGTAATCAATGACTAGCATAGTAGCTATTTAGTGGATATACTACGTATGCTTAGTAATCATTGACTAGCATAGTAACTATTTAGTGGATATACTACGTATGCTTAGTAATCAACGACTAGCGTAGTAACTATTTAGTGAATATACTTCGTATGCTTAGTAATCAATGACCAGCGTAGTAGCTATTTAGTGGATATACTACGCATGCTTAGTAATCAATGACTAGCGTAGTAACTATTTAGTGGATATACTACGTATACTTAGTAATCAATGAGTAGCGTAGTAGCTATTTAGTGGAAACACTACGTATGCTTAGTAACCATTGATCAAAGTAGTAGCTATTTAGTGGATATACTACGTATGCTTAGTAATCAATGACTAGCGTAGTAGCTATTTAGTGGATATACTACGTATGCTTAGTAATCAATGACTAGCGTAGTAGCTATTTAGTGGATATACTACGTATGCTTAGTAATCAATGACTAGCGTAGTAACAATTTAGTGAATATACTACGTATGCTTAGTAATCAATGACTAGCGTAGTAGCTATTTAGTGGAAACACTACGTATTCTTAGTAATCAATGACTAGCGTAGTAACTATTTAGTGAATATACTTCGTATGCTTAGTAATCAATGACCAGCGTAGTAGCTATTTAGTGGATATACTACGCATGCTTAGTAATCAATGACTAGCGTAGTAGCTATTTAGTGGATATACTACGTATGCTTAGTAATCAATGACTAGCGTAGTAACTATTTAGTGGATATACTACGTATACTTAGTAATCAATGAGTAGCGTAGTAGCTATTTAGTGGAAACACTACGTATGCTTAGTAACCATTGATCAAAGTAGTAGCTATTTAGTGGATATACTACGTATGCTAAGTAATCAATGACTAGCGTAGTAACAATTTAGTGGATATACTACGTATGCTTAGTAATCAATGACTAGCGTAGTAGCCATTTAGTGGATATACTACGTATGCTTAGTAATCAATGACTAGCGTAGTAACTATTTAGTGAATATACTTCGTATGCTTAGTAATCAATGACCAGCGTAGTAGCTATTTAGTGGATATACTACGCATGCTTAGTAATCAATGACTAGCGTAGTAGCTATTTAGTGGATATACTACGTATGCTTAGTAATCAATGACTAGCGTAGTAACTATTTAGTGGATATACTACGTATACTTAGTAATCAATGAGTAGCGTAGTAGCTATTTAGTGGAAACACTACGTATGCTTAGTAACCATTGATCAAAGTAGTAGCTATTTAGTGGATATACTACGTATGCTTAGTAATCAATGACTAGCGTAGTAACTATTTAGTGGATATACTACGTATGCTTAGTAATCAATGACTAGCGTAGTAACTATTTAGTGGATATACTACGTATACTTAGTAATCAATGAGTAGCGTAGTAGCTATTTAGTGGAAAAACTACGTATGCTTAGTAACCATTGATCAAAGTAGTAGCTATTTAGTGGATATACTACGTATGCTTAGTAATCAATGACTAGCGTAGTAACAATTTAGTGGTTATACTAGTATGCTTAGTAATCAATGACTAGCGTAGTAGCTATTTAGTGGATATACTACGTATGCTTAGTAATCAATGACTAGCGTAGTAACTATTTAGTGAATATACTTCGTATGCTTAGTAATCAATGACCAGCGTAGTAGCTATTTAGTGGATATACTACGCATGCTTAGTAATCAATGACTAGCGTAGTAGCTATTTAGTGGATATACTACGTATGCTTAGTAATCAATGACTAGCGTAGTAACTATTTAGTGGATATACTACGTATACTTAGTAATCAATGAGTAGCGTAGTAGCTATTTAGTGGAAACACTACGTATGCTTAGTAACCATTGATCAAATAGTAGCTATTTAGTGGATATACTACGTATGCTTAGTAATCAATGACTAGCGTAGTAGCTATTTAGTGGATATACTACGTATGCTTAGTAATCAATGACTAGCGTAGTAACTATTTAGTGGATATACTACGTATACTTAGTAATCAATGAGTAGCGTAGTAGCTATTTAGTGGAAACACTACGTATGCTTAGTAACCATTGATCAAAGTAGTAGCTATTTAGTGGATATACTACGTATGCTTAGTAATCAATGACTAGCGTAGTAGCTATATAGTGGATATACTACGTATGCTTAGTAATCAATGACTAGCGTAGTAACTATTTAGTGGATATACTACGTATGCTTAGTAATCAATGACTAGCGTAGTAGCTATTTAGTGGATATAGTACGTATGCTTAGTAATCAATGACTAGCGTAGTAGCTATTTAGTGAATATACTACGTATACTTAGTAATAAATGAAGAGCGTAATAGCTATTTAGTGGATACGCTAGTAAGCTTAGTAAACATTGATCAAAGTAGTAGCTATTTAGTGGATATACTACGTATGCTTAGTAACAAATGACTAGCGTAGTAACAATTTAGTGGATATACTACGTATGCTTAGTAATCAATGACTAGCGTAGTAGCTTTTTAGTGGATATACTACTTATGCTTAGTAATCAATGACTAGCGTAGTAGCTATTTAGTGAATATACTACGTATACTTAGTAATAAATGAAGAGCGTAGTAGCTATTTAGTGGATACGCTACGTATACCTAGTAATCATTGACTAGCGTACTAGCTATATAATGGATATACTACGTATGCTTAGTAATCAATGACTAGCGTAGTAGCATTTTAGTGGATATACTACGTATGCTTAGTAATCAATGACTAGCGTAGTAGCTATTTAGTGGATATACTACGTATACTTAGTAATCAATGAGTAGCGTAGTAGCTATTTAGTGGATATACTACGTATGCTTAGTAATCAATGACTAGCGTGGTAACTATTTAGTGGATATACTACGTATACTTAGTAATCAATGAGTAGCGTAGTAGCTATTTAGTGGATATACTACGTATACTTAGTAATCAATGACTAGCGTAGTAGCTATTTAGTGGATATACTACGTATACTTAGTAATCAATGAGTAGCGTAGTAGCTATTTAGTGGAAACACTACGTATGCTTAGTAACCATTGATCAAAGTAGTAGCCATTTAGTGGATATACTACGTATGCTTAGTAACAAATGACTAGCGTAGTAACAATTTAGTGGATATACTACGTATGCTTAGTAACACATGACTAGCGTAGTAACAATTTAGTGGATATACTACGTATGCTTAGTAATCAATGACTAGCGTAGTAGCTATTTAGTGCATATACTACGTATGCTTAGTAATCAATGACTAGCGTAGTAGCTATTTAGTGAATATACTACGTATACTTAGTAATAAATGAAGAGCGTAGTAGCTATTTAGTGGATACGCTACGTATACCTATTAATCATTGACTAGCGTAGTAGCTATTTAGTGGATATACTACGTATGCTTAGTAATCAATGAATAGCGTAGTAGCTATTTAGTGAATATACTACGTATACTTAGTAATCAATGACTAGCGTAGTAGCATTTTAGTGGATATACTACGTATGCTTAGTAATCAATCACTAGCGTACTAACAATTTAGTGGATATACTACGTATACTTAGTAATCAATGAGTAGCGTAGTAGCTATTTAGTGGAAACACTACGTATGCTTAGTAACCATTGATCAAAGTAGTAGCTATTTAGTGGATATACTACGTATGCTTAGTAATCAATGACTAGCGTAGTAGCTATTTAGTGGATATACTACGTATGCTTAGTAATCAATGACTAACCTAGTAACAATTTAGTGGATATAATACGTATGCTTAGTAATCAATGACTAGCGTAGTAACTATTTAGTGCATATACTACGTATGCTTAGTAATCAATGACTAGCGTAGTAGCTATTTAGTGAATATACTACGTATACTTAGTAATACATGAAGAGCGTAGTAGCTATTTAGTGGATACGCTACGTATACCTATTAATCATTGACTAGCGTAGTAGCTATTTAGTGGATATACTACGTATGCTTAGTAATCAATGACTAGCGTAGTAGCTATTTAGTGAATATACTACGTATACTTAGTAATCAATGACTAGCGTAGTAGCATTTTAGTGGATATACTACGTATGCTTAGTAATCAATGACTAGCGTAGTAGCTATTTAGTGGATACGCTACGTATACCTAATAATCATTGACTAGCGTAGTGGCTATTTAGTGGATGTACTACGTATGCTTAGTAATCAATGACTAGCGTAGTAGCTATTTAGTGGATATACTACGTATGCTTAGTAATCAATGACTAGCGTAGTAGCTATTTAGTGGATATACTACGCATACTTAGTAATCAATGATTAGCGTAGTAACTATTTAGTGGATATACTACGTATGCTTAGTAATCAATGACTAGCGTAGTAACTGTTTAGTGGATATACTACGTATGCTTAGTAATCAATGACTAGCGTAGTCACTATTTAGTGTATATACTACGTATGCTTAGTAATCAATGACTAGCGTAGTAACTATTTAATGGATATACTACGTATGCTTAGTAATCAATGACTAGCGTAGTAACCATTTAGTGGATATACTACGTATACTTAGTAATCAATGAGTAGCGTAGTAGCTATTTAGTGGAAACACTACGTATGCTTAGTAACCATTGATCAAAGTAGTAGCTATTTAGTGGATATACTACGTATGCTTAGTAATCAATGACTAGCGTAGTAACTATTTAGTGGATATACTACGTATGCTTAGTAATCAATGACTAGCGTAGTAACTATTTAGTGGATATACTACGTATACTTAGTAATCAATGAGTAGCGTAGTAGCTATTTAGTGGAAACACTACGTATGCTTAGTAACCATTGATCAAAGTAGTAGCTATTTAGTGGATATACTACGTATGCTTAGTAATCAATGACTAGCGTAGTAGCTATATAGTGGATATACTACGTATGCTTAGTAATCAATGACTAGCGTAGTAACTATTTAGTGGATATACTACGTATGCTTAGTAATCAATGACTAGCGTAGTAGCTATTTAGTGGATATAGTACGTATGCTTAGTAATCAATGACTAGCGTAGTAGCTATTTAGTGAATATACTACGTATACTTAGTAATAAATGAAGAGCGTAATAGCTATTTAGTGGATACGCTAGTAAGCTTAGTAAACATTGATCAAAGTAGTAGCTATTTAGTGGATATACTACGTATGCTTAGTAACAAATGACTAGCGTAGTAACAATTTAGTGGATATACTACGTATGCTTAGTAATCAATGACTAGCGTAGTAGCTTTTTAGTGGATATACTACTTATGCTTAGTAATCAATGACTAGCGTAGTAGCTATTTAGTGAATATACTACGTATACTTAGTAATAAATGAAGAGCGTAGTAGCTATTTAGTGGATACGCTACGTATACCTAGTAATCATTGACTAGCGTACTAGCTATATAATGGATATACTACGTATGCTTAGTAATCAATGACTAGCGTAGTAGCATTTTAGTGGATATACTACGTATGCTTAGTAATCAATGACTAGCGTAGTAGCTATTTAGTGGATATACTACGTATACTTAGTAATCAATGAGTAGCGTAGTAGCTATTTAGTGGATATACTACGTATGCTTAGTAACAAATGACTAGCGTAGTAACAATTTAGTGGATATACTACGTATGCTTAGTAACACATGACTAGCGTAGTAACAATTTAGTGGATATACTACGTATGCTTAGTAATCAATGACTAGCGTAGTAGCTATTTAGTGCATATACTACGTATGCTTAGTAATCAATGACTAGCGTAGTAGCTATTTAGTGAATATACTACGTATACTTAGTAATAAATGAAGAGCGTAGTAGCTATTTAGTGGATACGCTACGTATACCTATTAATCATTGACTAGCGTAGTAGCTATTTAGTGGATATACTACGTATGCTTAGTAATCAATGAATAGCGTAGTAGCTATTTAGTGAATATACTACGTATACTTAGTAATCAATGACTAGCGTAGTAGCATTTTAGTGGATATACTACGTATGCTTAGTAATCAATCACTAGCGTACTAACAATTTAGTGGATATACTACGTATACTTAGTAATCAATGAGTAGCGTAGTAGCTATTTAGTGGAAACACTACGTATGCTTAGTAACCATTGATCAAAGTAGTAGCTATTTAGTGGATATACTACGTATGCTTAGTAATCAATGACTAGCGTAGTAGCTATTTAGTGGATATACTACGTATGCTTAGTAATCAATGACTAACCTAGTAACAATTTAGTGGATATAATACGTATGCTTAGTAATCAATGACTAGCGTAGTAACTATTTAGTGCATATACTACGTATGCTTAGTAATCAATGACTAGCGTAGTAGCTATTTAGTGAATATACTACGTATACTTAGTAATACATGAAGAGCGTAGTAGCTATTTAGTGGATACGCTACGTATACCTATTAATCATTGACTAGCGTAGTAGCTATTTAGTGGATATACTACGTATGCTTAGTAATCAATGACTAGCGTAGTAGCTATTTAGTGAATATACTACGTATACTTAGTAATCAATGACTAGCGTAGTAGCATTTTAGTGGATATACTACGTATGCTTAGTAATCAATGACTAGCGTAGTAGCTATTTAGTGGATACGCTACGTATACCTAATAATCATTGACTAGCGTAGTGGCTATTTAGTGGATGTACTACGTATGCTTAGTAATCAATGACTAGCGTAGTAGCTATTTAGTGGATATACTACGTATGCTTAGTAATCAATGACTAGCGTAGTAGCTATTTAGTGGATATACTACGCATACTTAGTAATCAATGATTAGCGTAGTAACTATTTAGTGGATATACTACGTATGCTTAGTAATCAATGACTAGCGTAGTAACTGTTTAGTGGATATACTACGTATGCTTAGTAATCAATGACTAGCGTAGTCACTATTTAGTGTATATACTACGTATGCTTAGTAATCAATGACTAGCGTAGTAACTATTTAATGGATATACTACGTATGCTTAGTAATCAATGACTAGCGTAGTAACCATTTAGTGGATATCATGGTTAGTAATCATTGACTAGCATAGTAGCTATTTAGTGAATATACTACGTATGCTTTGTAATCATTGACTAGCGTAGTAGCTACTTAGTGGAGATACTACGTATGCTTAGTAATTATTGATTAGCGTAGTACCTATTTAGTGGATATACTACGTATGCTTAGTAATCAATGACTAGCGTAGTAACCATTTAGTGAATATACTACGTATGTTTAGTAATCAATGACTAGCATAGTAGCTATTTAGTGGATATACTACGTATGCTTAGTAATCATTGACTAGCATAGTAACTATTTAGTGGATATACTACGTATGCTTAGTAATCAATGACTAGCGTAGTAACTATTTAGTGAATATACTACGTATGTTTAGTAATCAATGACTAGCATAGTAGCTATTTAGTGGATATACTACGTATGCTTAGTAATCAATGACTAGCATAGTACCTATTTAGTGGATATACTACGTATGCTTAGTAATCAATGACTAGCGTAGTAACCATTTAGTGAATATACTACGTATGTTTAGTAATCAATGACTAGCATAGTAGCTATTTAGTGGATATACTACGTATGCTTAGTAATCATTGACTAGCATAGTAACTATTTAGTGGATATACTACGTATGCTTAGTAATCAGTGACTAGCGTAGTAACTATTTAGTGAATATACTACGTATGTTTAGTAATCAATGACTAGCATAGTAGCTATTTAGTGGATATACTACGTATGCTTAGTAATCATTGACTAGCATAGTAACTATTTAGTGGATATACTACGTATGCTTAGTAATCAATGACTAGCGTAGTAACCATTTAGTGAATATACTACGTATGTTTAGTAATCAATGACTAGCATAGTAGCTATTTAGTGGATATACTACGTATGCTTAGTAATCATTGACTAGCATAGTAACTATTTAGTGGATATACTACGTATGCTTAGTAATCAATGACTAGCGTAGTAACTATTTAGTGAATATACTACGTATGTTTAGTAATCAATGACTAGCATAGTAGCTATTTAGTGGATATACTACGTATGTTTAGTAATCAATGACTAGCATAGTAACTATTTAGTGGATATACTACGTATGCTTAGTAATCAATGACTAGCGTAGTAACCATTTAGTGAATATACTACGTATGTTTAGTAATCAATGACTAGCATAGTAGCTATTTAGTGAATATACTACGTATGCTTTGTAATCATTGACTAGCGTAGTAGCTACTTAGTGGAGATACTACGTATGCTTAGTAATTATTGATTAGCGTAGTACCTATTTAGTGGATATACTACGTATGCTTAGTAATCAATAACTAGCGTAGTAACCATTTAGTGAATATACTACGTATGTTTAGTAATCAATGACTAGCATAGTAGCTATTTAGTGGATATACTACGTATGCTTAGTAATCAATGACTAGCATAGTAACTATTTAGTGGATATACTACGTATGCTTACTAATCAATGACTAGCGTAGTAACTATTTAGTGAATATACTACGTATGTTTAGTAATCAATGACTAGCATAGTAGCTATTTAGTGGATATACTACGTATGCTTAGTAATCAATGACTAGCATAGTAACTATTTAGTGGATATACTACGTATGCTTAGTAATCAATGACTAGCGTAGTAACTATTTAGTGAATATACTACGTATGTTTAGTAATCAATGACTAGCATAGTAGCTATTTAGTGGATATACTACGTATGCTTAGTAATCAATGACTAGCATAGTAACTATTTAGTGGATATACTACGTATGCTTAGTAATCAATGACTAGCGTAGTAACCATTTAGTGAATATACTACGTATGTTTAGTAATCAATGACTAGCGTAGTAGCTATTTAGTGGATATACTACGTATGCTTAGTAATCAATGACTAGCGTAGTAGCTATTTAGTGAATATACTACGTATACTTAGTAATCAATGACTAGCGTAGTAGCATTTTAGTGGATATACTACGTATGCTTAGTAATCAATGACTAGCGTAGTAGCTATTTAGTGGATACGCTACGTATACCTAATAATCATTGACTAGCGTAGTAGCTATTTAGTGGATATACTACGTATGCTTAGTAATCAATGACTAGCGTAGTAGCTATTTAGTGGATATACTACGTATGCTTAGTAATCAATGACTAGCGTAGTAGCTATTTAGTGGATATACTACGCAAACTTAGTAATCAATGATTAGCGTAGTAACTATTTAGTGGATATACTACGTATGCTTAGTAATCAATGACTAGCGTAGTAACTGTTTAGTGGATATACTACGTATGCTTAGTAATCATTGACTAGCGTAGTCACTATTTAGTGTATATACTACGTATGCTTAGTAATCAATGACTAGCGTAGTAACTATTTAATGGATATACTACGTATGCTTAGTAATCAATGACTAGCGTAGTAACCATTTAGTGGATATCATGGTTAGTAATCATTGACTAGCATAGTAGCTATTTAGTGAATATACTACGTATGCTTTGTAATCATTGACTAGCGTAGTAGCTACTTAGTGGAGATACTACGTATGCTTAGTAATTATTGATTAGCGTAGTACCTATTTAGTGGATATACTACGTATGCTTAGTAATCAATGACTAGCATAGTAACCATTTAGTGAATATACTACGTATGTTTAGTAATCAATGACTAGCATAGTAACTATTTAGTGGATATACTACGTATGCTTAGTAATCAATGACTAGCGTAGTAACTATTTAGTGAATATACTACGTATGTTTAGTAATCAATGACTAGCATAGTAGCTATTTAGTGGATATACTACGTATGTTTAGTAATCAATGACTAGCATAGTAACTATTTAGTGGATATACTACGTATGCTTAGTAATCAATGACTAGCGTAGTAACCATTTAGTGAATATACTACGTATGTTTAGTAATCAATGACTAGCATAGTAGCTATTTAGTGAATATACTACGTATGCTTTGTAATCATTGACTAGCGTAGTAGCTACTTAGTGGAGATACTACGTATGCTTAGTAATTATTGATTAGCGTAGTACCTATTTAGTGGATATACTACGTATGCTTAGTAATCAATAACTAGCGTAGTAACCATTTAGTGAATATACTACGTATGTTTAGTAATCAATGACTAGCATAGTAGCTATTTAGTGGATATACTACGTATGCTTAGTAATCAATGACTAGCATAGTAACTATTTAGTGGATATACTACGTATGCTTACTAATCAATGACTAGCGTAGTAACTATTTAGTGAATATACTACGTATGTTTAGTAATCAATGACTAGCATAGTAGCTATTTAGTGGATATACTACGTATGCTTAGTAATCAATGACTAGCATAGTAACTATTTAGTGGATATACTACGTATGCTTAGTAATCAATGACTAGCGTAGTAACTATTTAGTGAATATACTACGTATGTTTAGTAATCAATGACTAGCATAGTAGCTATTTAGTGGATATACTACGTATGCTTAGTAATCAATGACTAGCATAGTAACTATTTAGTGGATATACTACGTATGCTTAGTAATCAATGACTAGCGTAGTAACCATTTAGTGAATATACTACGTATGTTTAGTAATCAATGACTAGCGTAGTAGCTATTTAGTGGATATACTACGTATGCTTAGTAATCAATGACTAGCGTAGTAGCTATTTAGTGAATATACTACGTATACTTAGTAATCAATGACTAGCGTAGTAGCATTTTAGTGGATATACTACGTATGCTTAGTAATCAATGACTAGCGTAGTAGCTATTTAGTGGATACGCTACGTATACCTAATAATCATTGACTAGCGTAGTAGCTATTTAGTGGATATACTACGTATGCTTAGTAATCAATGACTAGCGTAGTAGCTATTTAGTGGATATACTACGTATGCTTAGTAATCAATGACTAGCGTAGTAGCTATTTAGTGGATATACTACGCAAACTTAGTAATCAATGATTAGCGTAGTAACTATTTAGTGGATATACTACGTATGCTTAGTAATCAATGACTAGCGTAGTAACTGTTTAGTGGATATACTACGTATGCTTAGTAATCATTGACTAGCGTAGTCACTATTTAGTGTATATACTACGTATGCTTAGTAATCAATGACTAGCGTAGTAACTATTTAATGGATATACTACGTATGCTTAGTAATCAATGACTAGCGTAGTAACCATTTAGTGGATATCATGGTTAGTAATCATTGACTAGCATAGTAGCTATTTAGTGAATATACTACGTATGCTTTGTAATCATTGACTAGCGTAGTAGCTACTTAGTGGAGATACTACGTATGCTTAGTAATTATTGATTAGCGTAGTACCTATTTAGTGGATATACTACGTATGCTTAGTAATCAATGACTAGCATAGTAACCATTTAGTGAATATACTACGTATGTTTAGTAATCAATGACTAGCATAGTAACTATTTAGTGGATATACTACGTATGCTTAGTAATCAATGACTAGCGTAGTAACTATTTAGTGAATATACTACGTATGTTTAGTAATCAATAACTAGCATAGTAGCTATTTAGTGGATATACTACGTATGCTTAGTAATCAATGACTAGCGTAGTAACCATTTAGTGAATATACTACGTATGTTTAGTAATCAATGACTAGCATAGTAGCTATTTAGTGGATATACTACGTATGCTTAGTAATCAATGACTAGCATAGTAACTATTTAGTGGATATACTACGTATGCTTAGTAATCAATGACTAGCGTAGTAACCATTTAGTGAATATACTACGTATGTTTAGTAATCAATGACTAGCGTAGTAGCTATTTAGTGGATATACTACGCATACTTAGTAATCAATGATTAGCGTATTAACTATTTAGTGGATATACTACGTATGCTTAGTAATCAATGACTAGCGTAGTAACTGTTTAGTGGATATACTACGTATGCTTAGTAATCAATGACTAGCGTAGTCACTATTTAGTGTATATACTACGTATGCTTAGTAATCAATGACTAGCGTAGTAACCATTTAGTGGATATCATGGTTAGTAATCATTGACTAGCATAGTAGCTATTTAGTGAATATACTACGTATGCTTTGTAATCATTGACTAGCGTAGTAGCTACTTAGTGGAGATACTACGTATGCTTAGTAATTATTGATTAGCGTAGTACCTATTTAGTGGATATACTACGTATGCTTAGTAATCAATGACTAGCGTAGTAACCATTTAGTGAATATACTACGTATGTTTAGTAATCAATGACTAGCATAGTAGCTATTTAGTGGATATACTACGTATGCTTAGTAATCATTGACTAGCATAGTAACTATTTAGTGGATATACTACGTATGCTTAGTAATCAATGACTAGCGTAGTAACTATTTAGTGAATATACTACGTATGTTTAGTAATCAATGACTAGCATAGTAGCTATTTAGTGGATATACTACGTATGCTTAGTAATCAATGACTAGCATAGTAACTATTTAGTGGATATACTACGTATGCTTAGTAATCAATGACTAGCGTAGTAACCATTTAGTGAATATACTACGTATGTTTAGTAATCAATGACTAGCATAGTAGCTATTTAGTGGATATACTACGTATACTTAGTAATCAATGAGTAGCGTAGTAGCTATTTAGTGGAAACACTACGTATGCTTAGTAACCATTGATCAAAGTAGTAGCAATTTAGTGGATATACTACGTATGCTTAGTAATCAATGACTAGCGTAGTAGCTATTTAGTGGATATACTACGTATGCTTAGTAATCAATGACTAGCGTAGTAACAATTTAGTGGATATACTACGTATGCTTAGTAATCAATGACTAGCGTAGTAACTATTTAGTGCATATACTACGTATGCTTAGTAATCAATGACTAGCGTAGTAGCTATTTAGTGAATATACTACGTATACTTAGTAATAAATGAAGAGCGTAGTAGCTATTTAGTGGATACGCTACGTATACCTATTAATCATTGACTAGCGTAGTAGCTATTTAGTGGATATACTACGTATGCTTAGTAATCAATGACTAGCGTAGTAGCTATTTAGTGAATATACTACGTATACTTAGTAATCAATGACTAGCGTAGTAGCATTTTGGTGGATATACTACGTATGCTTAGTAATCAATGACTAGCGTAGTAGCTATTTAGTGGATACGCTACGTATACCTAATAATCATTGACTAGCGTAGTAGCTATTTAGTGGATATACTACGTATGCTTAGTAATCAATGACTAGCGTAGTAGCTATTTAGTGGATATACTACGTATGCTTAGTAATCAATGACTAGCGTAGTAGCTATTTAGTGGATATACTACGCATACTTAGTAATCAATGATTAGCGTAGTAACTATTTAGTGGATATACTACGTATGCTTAGTAATCAATGACTAGCGTAGTAACTGTTTAGTGGATATACTACGTATGCTTAGTAATCAATGACTAGCGTAGTCACTATTTAGTGTATATACTACGTATGCTTAGTAATCAATGACTAGCGTAGTAACTATTTAATGGATATACTACGTATGCTTAGTAATCAATGACTAGCGTAGTAACCATTTAGTGGATATCATGGTTAGTAATCATTGACTAGCATAGTAGCTATTTAGTGAATATACTACGTATGCTTTGTAATCATTGACTAGCGTAGTAGCTACTTAGTGGAGATACTACGTATGCTTAGTAATTATTGATTAGCGTAGTACCTATTTAGTGGATATACTACGTATGCTTAGTAATCAATGACTAGCGTAGTAACCATTTAGTGAATATACTACGTATGTTTAGTAATCAATGACTAGCATAGTAGCTATTTAGTGGATATACTACGTATGCTTAGTAATCATTGACTAGCATAGTAACTATTTAGTGGATATACTACGTATGCTTAGTAATCAATGACTAGCGTAGTAACTATTTAGTGAATATACTACGTATGTTTAGTAATCAATGACTAGCATAGTAGCTATTTAGTGGATATACTACGTATGCTTAGTAATCAATGACTAGCATAGTAACTATTTAGTGGATATACTACGTATGCTTAGTAATCAATGACTAGCGTAGTAACCATTTAGTGAATATACTACGTATGTTTAGTAATCAATGACTAGCATAGTAGCTATTTAGTGGATATACTACGTATGCTTAGTAATCATTGACTAGCATAGTAACTATTTAGTGGATACGCTATGTATGCCTAGTAATCATTGACTTGCGTAGTAGCTATTTTAATAAATCTGGAATAAGCATGCGTAATGTTCTTGTTAAGTGGCAACTACATTAGTTAAGGAAAAGTATGTATACACAATAATGCTATTATGTAGCTGCTACTGTGGGTAATGAAAAACGAACACAAGTAGCTATTAATGAATCAATGAAGAGTACGCATATGAAATGTTCTCTTAGGTAGTTACTATTGTAGTTAATAAATAGTAACTCACATGATGCTATTTTATAGGAACACCATCCATGATTTCCCTGCAGTGGTTAGCGTAGTAGCTATTTAATAGCAGCACTACATGTAGTTACTATTCGTCGTACCTAAAGCTATAAATTACTTTTGATACTTAACACTATTCTTTTAAGTTTTTTTTCTTTAAATTGCTACTCTCAAACTTCTCTGCCTCTGTATCTCTCCCTCCGAGGTCCCTAGTGGCTAAGCGGTTAGCATACCCTTCTTTGGGTGGGAGACCTGTGTTCGATTCCCAGCAGGAGCTCATGTGGTTCGAATCCTACTTTAAGCTGTAGGTGCACTTCTCATAGAGACCCGCTGCTGAAAGGGACGCTAAAACTGAAATCCCCACCAAAAAATTAAAGCTGGCTTTGTCACTGATATGCACTTCTCAAATAAAGTCAGAAAAACAGATAGATGCTCATCAAATATTACTCCTTAAACAGTAGAGCCGAATTCTGTATAATTTCTGTGGCCTGAGCATTCAGGTTTGTTAAATATCATGTATACCCCCCTATCAAAATATCAACGAAGAATCCAATAGAAATAGGAAAACCCAAGCAAACCTCAACATGGAAGCCTCGGACCTCCCAGGATTGTTGCCTATGTCCTTAAGAGTCTTCATCCCGGCGAAATTAAAATACCGCTAATTTTACAGCAATTATCTGATATCTTCAAATAGATAAAATATAATCGAAATGTGGAACAAGAGCGCCCTAGACAATATTATTTTACATGACAAACCGTTATCACGACTCCACTTACCTGCTTTCGATTTCGAGCCATTTTGAAAATCGGCATTTATTTTCGCGTTTCTAAACAGCTGAAAACGGAAAGCCACTAGGTGACTTGTGATAACGGTACCTCACGCAAAATAATATTGTCTAGGGCGCTCTTGTTCCATATTTCAATTATCTTTTATCTATTTGAAGATATCACATAATTACTGTAAAATTAGAAGTATTTTAATTTCGCCGGGATGAAGACTCTTAAGGCAATAACGGGTAAATTTTGTCTTCTGTATAAATAAAAATGCAAGTGACTATGTTTATGACTTAATAACTCTTGAACCACTCGACCGATCTCGATTAAATTTTCAACATAGCTGAGGTTCGAGCCTCGGATGCTTTTTATCATTTCACTTTGACGGTGCAAAGGTAGGGGGAGGGGTGAGAGATATAAAAATGATCGAAAATGACCGATATTAGTATCGAATTCATAGCTTGAGAGGTCGCTGAGATGAACAACGACACTTCACATGCTACTTAAATCCGAATTCAGCCCCGCAACTTGGAGGAGGTACATAAAAGTGATCGAAAATGAACGATATTAGACAGCGCTTCATAAAATAGTAAAAAAGTGACTGACTAACGAAACGTATTAACTAATTTTTCTTGTTTTAACCCAGTGAAACGGATAACTGACGCTACATCCGAATAAAAGCATATATTTTTAGTGATTTCCCTGTGGGAGACTAAAATAAATCTGCACGAATTACAATATGATATATATATTTGAACTTAGGATGGAAATGAACCAGTTATATTGAAAAAAAAAAATAAATCATTACGGACCACGAATCAGTATCACGCATATTATAATGAACGTACAATTAATATCGCAATGGAAATGTGAATTTAATCATACGAATTGCACACAAGGGAAACAACGCTGACGTTACATATGTTGCACATACACATCAGAAGCAATCATGTGAAGTTGTTTGTTTATAGAGAAACTATGTACATTCACCAGTTGCACAAATAATTCTGTTTAATTATGTGTTATTTTAATAACACAATCAGAAACTAGAAATTTAAATGCTTACGGAAGTTTGAACGAATTAAAGCAGAAACATATATATGTGACGTAGTAGCTGTTAAAATAATAAACAATTCCGTACTATGTGTAAACTGAGGCGGCGAATTTGAAAAACAAGTAATTTTGTGGACCACAAATGGTTGCTAAAAGATAAAGTACAGATTTAAGCTGACTTTATAAAATAACCCGTTAGTGACACACTGCATTGAAGCTAGAAGCGAGCGATCCTCTCACTAATTTCAACAACAAAATACACAAGCAAGTCTAATTTCCAAGAACACGCATTTTAATTAACTTTATTTTATTTTATATTTTACTAGCAAAATGTCCGTTCTTCGCACGGGGAGAATACATTTTATTTTGGCCATAAAGGGCTGAATTTGGATTTAAATGGCATCGGAAGTGTCACTGCTCGTCCCAGTGACCCGAAAACTATGAATTTGACACTAGTATCAGTCATTTTCGATCATTTAAAAATACATCTCCTCCTCCCCCTCCTCCAAGTTTCACCGTCAAAGTGAAATTATAAAATCCATCCCGTTCTCGAACTTTGTCTATGTTGCGAATTAAAATGGGATGAGGGGGAAATCCTCTTTGGGAATACTGGATGTATGCAATAACCTAAGCGGATTTCAATCTTACCGCCTTGCAATTCACCCACTGTCCATAGATATAGACACGAAGTGTAAAGATGATTTAGTATTATGGTTACATAACGACTGTGGTAACCATAATATAACTAGTGATATCAATATATTTCGGAATAGGTTACATTTTGTTGCTAATTAACATGCAACATTGAAATGTTTTACAATTGATTTGAACATTTCTATTGTTTTATGTATTATAAACATATGGTGAATTAATATTTTAGTTGTAGTTACAAATGGCTACTTTATTGGTGTAAACAAAAAAGCTGATTCGAGCACGAATCGAATTCGAGACCCTTTGCACATGAGTCATAGATGCTCCTCACTCTGCCATGCTGTCCCTTGCTAACTTTGCGCGTCGCATCATTTTTATATGCGGCGGTTCGGAAACTTTAATACTATAAACTTGCGCGTTATTTCTGGCTATTGCGCTGTCACAGTTTGTAATATTAACACTTTCATTATGCACTACCGCCTCGCGAAAGGTGTCCCCGAAGTTCATTTACCAAAGTCTGCTTTCTCCTTATAAGATAATACGCGGGCCACATGCTAATCTAAGATAATAGGCGGGGGCGTATGGTAATGTAAGATAATACACGGAGACATTTACTAGTTTAAAATAATACGCGGGGGAATGTCGTCATCTTAGATTCAATACCGCGTAAGATTTCATCAATCTTACACTAGAGACAGAAAAACTGTTTAAAAACTAGCTTTAACCTCAATATACACGGTATTACTTTGAAGGCATAACAGAACCATTTGTCGTGATATAAATGTACTACTTAACCAGATTGTGCGCCATTCTATACTGATTCTAATGATATAAAAAACTCAAATTCGCCCAACATTGGAGATACGCGGTGTTGAATCTCAGACGACGATATGCTACTCTAAGATAAATTTTGAAAGTTTAAGCTATATGTACCAAAGCTAAACATAAGCTTCATTTTTACAGTAGATATTTTACATCAAACGATCTTATGCGGTTACATAAAATACGAGCATTTTAAAATTAAGAAACAATATTTCAATAGACAAGAATTTAGAAGAGTCTCGCACATATCATTTTGTATTCCAAAGGTGAAAGAGTACAGATCGCTCTAAACTAAGGAATTTTAACAAGGCAACACTTTTGTAGACGATAATTAATTTCCCTAGAGCATTTATGGGTTCTTTATATTTATGAAAAGTTTCTCTGACTTACATTAGGCTTCAGTCTCTTGGTAAGCATTACTGGTGTTCAAATCTCCTGAATACGTCAAGTGGGACCGCTTCATATGATGCATTGCTATTGTAACTGACCTAAAAGAGCAACCGTTATGTTGTTCATGTTGAGTAGTGTCATGCGAGAATGCAGGGGAGAATTTCCTTTTTAAGTGTATTTTACAAGTTCTTCTTCGATGGCAACTAAGATAGCTATAGTTGGTTTCAGGGACACACCTACGGGGGGTCCATTGGGTACGCACCCCCCCAGACACACAATTTCGTAAATCGAGTAACATTTGTAGACTTTCTTAACAGAACTAAAAAAAATCAAATTAAAAGCTTTCAGGTTTAACGTCCCACGATTACGTTCTTTAAACTAAGGGAGACGATGATTAAAGCAAGTAAATTATTATGAAAGAATTGGTGGAATGAGAAAGTTGGAGGAAACGGGAGCACCCCGAGAAAACCCACGAACACGGTGTTGTCCACCACTAACTTACTTGGCCGGGAATCGAATCAACG
Source organism: Thermobia domestica (assembly GCF_964235325.1). Taxonomy (NCBI): domain Eukaryota; kingdom Metazoa; phylum Arthropoda; class Insecta; order Zygentoma; family Lepismatidae; genus Thermobia; species Thermobia domestica. Next base: position 21,252,908 of record NC_137469.1, on the reverse strand, counting down.
ACTTCACGCACCAAAGCTAAGCGCTCTACCACTGAGACACTCCCTCTTTTAACAGAACTTCACTTTTGTAACAAACAAATTAATAACGTAGGTTAAAACTTTCATTTTACGCATGATCTGTACTCTTTCTTTTCGTAGAAAATATAATCTAATTCTATCATTTTTTTTTCTAAAAATATAGGTGGCAGAAAATAACAATTACTTATCGTCTTTTCGGGTGCAGAATAAGAACTTCATTAGGAACTAATTTATATAGCTATATATATTACTCCTCATAGATGGGTGCACGAGCCCCTCACTTCCTTTCTCGATTACCACTGGGCGATACCCGGATAATCGTCACTGCAATGTTTGTGTAGCTAGCCTTCCTAGTTAAAGTTTTGCATAATGAGTCATTGCAATCAGCGCGCCGAGCTTCCTACCGGGTTCTACTCGCCCGCAACTGGCAATAAAACGGAAGTTGGGTCTGTTTAAAACCTAGTTGACACTTATAAAACTATCCTGTACTCCTTACTTATATTGAAAATTATAAGCAATGTAATCATTCCATTATTAAAGTATAAAAGTAGCAGTTAGGATTAAGTACAGCTTTTAATTTAATTTCCTATGAACTTAATTCATATTAAGTATGTAGTGATAACTTAGGGAAAAGATAAGTAAAAACTTTAAGTTTCTTAATAAAAAACTTTGTATACTATTAGTATGTATATATAACGCAGCAGCTGAAATGCATGGGGAAGGGGGCGAGAATGAGTAAATCGATGATCGATCGTTCCAGGACGCAGTAAAACTATTTACGCCACTGTACGCGTTATTATAATTGTGAAGTAAGTAAACTTTAACTGAAAGATTTTAAATATTTTCAGTTGAATGGGATGTCATGTTTTGATATATATATATATATATATATATATAAGTTTAGCGTCCAGTTTAGCGACTTATTGCGTCTACATGAAACGCCTCCGTCACTGAAAGTGTAATCATAAGGGAACGAACTTCCACTTCTTGTAAAAGACAAAAGTTATGTTGCTATAAGTATTTGATTAGAAAGTTCAAAACGTCAGCCTAAAAAAGGCATCATCAGTGAGGTGTGCAAACTACAGCATTAGCAAGAATCAAGTTTTCGTACTTGCATGAGTGTCAAGTGCCCTGGCGTGTGAGCAAGGAAAAGAAAGACTTCCAAGTGAAAAAGGTAATGAAATCCATTAATTTTGCGTCACACGATTATGTTGTGTTAGCTAAAGGAGACGGTGATGATGAAAATTAACGAAGTGAAGAAAATAGCAGGAAACAAGGCAGCCTCGAATACGGTGCTTGTTCACCACAAAGCTCACTTACGGTGTGTTGTGATTGAATCAGGGAGAACCAAACTTACCTCAACTGAAGACTTTAGCATTGAGTCACTACGGCTCAACTGCTTCCAAGAGTTGAACAGTACAGTGGATAAACTAGGCTGACTACTCCCATTAGCCAATCAAAAACCTGCGATAGTAATTGAGTTTGTTCTTTATGCTATATTAGGTTATTGTAACATGCAGTAGAATAAATAAAAAAAAATGTGAGTTTGAACGAAAATTGAAAATGAAATGAAATAAAATATTTCAATTTTATGTCCCATGGTTATGCCGGCTAGGCTAAAGAAGCTGAGAAATGAATGCAATGGTGAAATGAATAAACTGGGAGGAAAAAGGGAATACCCCCTAGAAAAAACCACAAACACGGTGTTTGTAAACCACAAAGTCCACTTGGCACGAGCTGGGATACAACCAAGGGTCAGTGATAATCGCTCTACCACTGAGCCATCTTGCCCCCCATTGAACGGAAATCGAGTTTCTGTGTCGTAAAGAGATATTTTAGTAATACTATGTTCAAACATAATTCCGTAACAGGTGGACCGATTTGAAGAAAAATATTTGTGTTACGCACGTTTCGTAGATCGAACTTTTTGCAGAAAGTTAATGTCATACTTTAACTTTCGAAATCATCAATAGCGTATTTAAGGGGGAGGGCTTCCGGGCTTAAGCCCCCCGAAATCTTAGTTACTATAGTAAAGTATATGACATATCTTGCAGAATTTTCATATTTTCCGGGTAAGCTGCCCCGAAAGTTAGCAAAGCCCCTCCCGAAACAAAATCGTAAATACGCCACTGGATGTCATACTTAATGTCATACTTATTTACCTAAACTACTAGAACAATGAAAAAATGAAAAAAAAAACAAATTTTAAAAGAAGTATTATCAGACTTCTTTTAAATAAGCACTGAAAGAAGAAAAAAAATTTATATATACAGTACATATATAAAGACATTAACCGACTTTTTTTTTTAAAAAAAAAAACATAAAGTAACTGCGCTGAAAACAAGAAAATAATTTTATAAAGCGCTAAACATTACTATTGTCAATAAAAAATTCGATGTCTGTGCTAAGCCAAACAAATTAATCTATATATTAAAATGCTAGAATTGTTTATACTGTATGTTTGTGGATGTTTATATGTTTGTCTCAAATCCACAATGATATCTCGAAAACCACAAGTGCTAGAAACGTGCCGTTTTTACTGGTCGATTCCAAATTTTGTATAGATTATCCAGTTCCATTTTAAGGGTACACTAGAAGTGTTGTAATTTTAAAATCATAATATCGTATGAGTTATACATTCCAACACCACATAGCCGTATACTGAGGTTGTATATCACTTAGGCGTTTGTTTCATGGTTAAATGATAATAATAAACGAAGGATAACCATTTCTCCAGTCTAAGAGAACCTTTATTGTTTGGAGTGTTTTCTCCAACGAACACCATGTATCACTGATATTATAATTAATTGTGTATGTGATGTATTTTCTTATTACATACTGCATGCAAGAAGAAAGAAAACACTAATCATACATGAATTAGAAACTCCAACCGGAAGTAGGCTTAAATCTTTGAAACAGTGCGAGATATTGAAAAAATAACCAAAAAATATTCCCTTTATGGTACCCCTTGCCGATTTTTATCAAGACTTCTGTCACTTGTGCCTGTAAAGGGACATGTACATATGTTTTGAGGAATGACAAAGAGATACAAACTCATATGTGAATTATGCGCTGTGTAGAGAGCGCAGGTTCGGCTAGTGCCTAAAAAGTTTACTCTTAAAGCTATAATATATTAGGAAATAATTTGTTTGCTTTCGCACATAATTCTTTTTTTTATTGATAATAGCAACGTTATTAGGGTTTGGTTACAAAAAATTGATTTGATTTTCAGTTTAGCGTCCCTTCCTAGCAGCGAGACTATATGACACGTGGACCTACAGATTAACGTGAGATCCGAACCACATGAGCTCCTGCTAGGAATCGCACCCGCGTCTCCCACACCAAAAGGTCGGAACGCTAACCGCTTAGCCATTAGGGGCTTCCTAAGAAAGGATCAATAGACACAGCCAACACTGGCTACCATATCCGCGCCGTTCAGTTCTGAAGACACCTTTACCTTTTATGCTACCGATGCTCTAATTAATACGATCTGAAAATAACAAAATGGAGATTTTATATTCAATATCAAATGCATTGCATGTGCTATGCTTACCCGTATTTTAAAAGGAAATCCAACACCGTAAATCTATTTAGTATTCTGTCTCTGCAAGATTAAATTAAATTAGGCGCTTAATGCATAAAGGGTTAAGATTAGGAATTATATATCTGGGCTTTCAGCATCTATGGCCATGTAATCCCGTCACTAGGATTAGGATTAGGAATTAAATTTCTGGTCTTTCGGCATCTATGACCTCGTTAGCCCGTCACTAGGATTAGGATTAGGAATTAAATTTCTGGGGTTTCGGCATTATGGTCATGTTAACCCGTTACTAGGATTAGGATTAGGAATTAGATTCTGGGCGTTCGGCATCTATGGCCATGTTAGACCGTCACTAAGATTAGGATTAGGAATTAAATTTCTGGGCTTTCGGCATTATGGCCATATTATCCCGTCACTAGGATTAAGATTAGGAATTAAATTTCTGGGATTTCAGCATCTATGACCACGTTAGCCCATTACTAGGATTAGGATTAGGAATTAAATTTCTGGGCTTTCGGCATCTATATCAATGTTAGCCCGTTACTAGGATTAGGATTAGGAATTAGATTTCTGGGCTTTCGGCATCTATGACCATGTTAGCCAGTCACTAGGATTAGGATTAGGAATTAAATTTCTGGGCTTTCGGCATCTATGGTCATGTCAGCCCGTCACGTATGAGGGATGCCGTCCTTCGGCGATCACACTGTCCGAGGAAAGGAAAGGAAGGAAGCGGCCTGGAACTTGTATGTTAGGTACCATCCCGTCATTTGCCTGGTGTGACTAAGGAAAATCCAAGAAAACATCACTGAGGATGGCTGGCTTGAAAAAACTTCTCACACTTTTTCGATCGAATGTTCCCACCGAAAATCCAACCTGGGATCGCTCGAACCAATGCGGAAGGAGGAAATGAATATGAAAGGAAGGAAGCTTCTTCGTAGGAAAATCTCACTCGGTATGGCTGGCCTAAAAAGCGTTTTACATATTTCCGATTGAGTGTTCCATCCGGAAGAGAACCTGAGACTGCTCGCACCACATTCAGGGTCATTAGCGATTATGTTATAAAGGGGCACTGCACAAAAGAATCAATGCTTTCTTTTTTTATTATTTTGGAGATATCTTATTTTTAAGATCTACTCCTGAACCTTCTTTCATTGCTGAAATGATTCACGCCAAGATATTGTAAATAACTCTTCCGTATAATATAAAGAAACAGTATTCACTTTTCCCCGTATTTAAACGGAGCATACTTACTTTATGCCTCGTTTTCTCACAACTGTGGTAATTGGGCTGAAACCCTTATACTCTGAACGACACAAGCATCCCTTTACATTTTTTCATTTGTTTATTTCAGATGTGTAAACACTCTTCAGAGCCACAAACATATTTCATCTCATAGCAACTTTCAAACATTAAAAAAATGATTTTTTTGTGACTAATCTTAACGTTTGTGCCTGTGTGGTTGTTTTTTTATGTTCCTTTGTAGGTCTATATATGTGTACGTAAACTTCCTGTGTGTAGTACCGTAACATATGTGTTTTCAAAAAAATATTTGTTAACGCGGGAAATTCACTGACTAGTTTGAGAGCAGTTAAAACAAACTTTGTGTTGCGTCGAAAGCACATTTAATTTCAGTGAGAGAAAAAGCATGCTTCCAAACAACGTTTTTCCACTTTTTTTTTAAAAAAAATAAGAGCGCTTCGTTTTAACATTATAAAACTAAGATAAACTTCCAAAACTATGGGAAACTATATATAAAAACTGTTTGTGTTAATTTAGCATTTAATATTTCAGTAGAGGGTTAAGAACAATGACCTTGAAATGCTAAAACCATATCAGAAAAATATCTGGCTATCATTTATCAATTTTCTCTATGCACTTTCAACATTATTACAGAAATATGCTAGATGTAACACTTCCACTTTCAATAACGAGCTAAATGTCAAGGTGCAATAAATTTTAAAATGCTAAATAAATATTTCTTGCAATCATTTATCAATTTTTCTCTTTCCACTTTCAATATTATTACAGAAATTTGATAGATGTAACATTTCCACTTTCAATAAAGAGATAAAAGTCGAGGTGCAATAAATTTTAAAATGCTAAATAAATATTTCTTGCAATTATTTATCAATTTTTCTCTTTCCACTTTCAATATTATTACAGAAAGTTGCTAAATGTAACATTTCCACTTTCAATAAGTAGATAGAAGTAGAGGTGCAATAAATTTTAAAATGCTACAAACATATTTTTCACTATCATTTACCATTTTTTTCTTTTTGCACTTTCAATATTATTACAGCAATTTGCTAGATGTAACACTTTCACTTTCAATAAGGAGATAAAAAGTAGATATGAAATTAGTTTTTAGACGCTAAATAAATATGAGGAAAATATTTCTAGATATGTCTTACGAGTTTTTCCCCTAAGAGGATTTGAAATTGATACAAGAATTGGTTGATTCGTCGCTTCTAGTTTCAACAGAAGGTGAATGGTAGATGTTAAAACTAATCTTTGGATGGTACATTACATCGAAACAACATTTCTTCTGCTGATTTCTTGCCAGTTTTGCTCTAGCGTTCATTCTTTTTTTAAATCTTCATTTTTTGTTTGAGTGATATAATGAACTGAGGTTAATATGTAAAAAAAAAAAAAAAAAAAAAGTCAACCTTCTTATAATGTTGATAAACTACTAGAGCCAAGTGTGGCGATAACAAGAACTAGATTGCGCACTGTTTTGAGAGGGAATGACCAGCTTCAATTTTAGACTGGCTATCAAACCAACTAAATCAAATTTCAGAATTATACTTAGTGAACAAATTGTATACTGTCTAAAAGCTAAATTACTCTTTTCGTGTACTGTGTATATGAACATTATAGAGTTTAGTGATATATTGTTGTATTCTGGTTATATGGTCATTGAGCAAAGCATATTTGGTAATCGATTATAACGAGTTGAATGTGGCATGTTGGAAGTCATCTGTTATTTGGTAAGGTGGGTTTTGTAATATTATTATTCAACATCTATATTCTCGTATTTGTTCAGTACTGAGAATATATATATATATATATATATATATATATATATATATATATATATATATATATATATATATATATATATATATATATATATATATATATGTGTGTGTGTGTGTGTGTGTGTGTGTGTGTTTGGAGATATTTTTTATTATAATATATAGATTTGGAAAGAATTTGTTGAAACGTTATCATTTTCCTTATTCGAAACTTCCAAGTAATAATCAAATAGCGTCTCATTGCTGTAAAATTGAAAGTATTTGAATTTCTTTGTAAATAGTTACATTTTTTAGGTTATTTTTAGGAAATATATATAAGATATTAGTAAAATATCGATCAATTTTCAAATTCATTATTACTTGATAAGAAAACGACCTTCTTAAAACGTAATTAAATGTGGGGTGGTGCTATATAGTTACGCCCTGAAGAATAACGACGGGTTAGGTATTCAAACTTTTAGTTAGCTAATTAAACACAGTGGCGGATCCCGGGGGGTCAACCGCCTCAAGAAGAGGAAACTTTCTTATTTTATATATGTAAATAAAACCCATCCCAGAGTTTGGACCTTTTAAAAGTAGCTTTAATTAGCAGTATTCCAACCCACCGCCCCCCCCCCAGAAGTCCGTTCTGGATCCGCCCCTGACGTAACAAGCGTTACAATGACAATTTTGTATAGGTGCATAAGTCTATTTCGTACTTTTCAAAAGTTTGCAGTAGGGTCTGTAGATACGTTACTGTTTGTAAAACTATTGGTTTCAAACCATTTAAAAGAGAATTAAATTATAATATGTTATGTCCAATACATATTTTAAGCCTATTACAACATAAACGCCTTTCAAAAATTGTTTAAAAAACCTTGAAAATCTGAAATTTTCATTTTTGAAGTTAAAATTTTAAGAAAATAAGATTTACGTTTATTATTTCTTTACACGTATAGGCTTCGTGATATATTATTTTCTAAAAATAAGTTTTGTACCTAAAAGTCTAGTTTATATATATATATATATATATATATATATATATATATATATATATATATATATATCAATGTTTGAAGAATATAGCAGTGTTTCAAGAACCTTAAGACTGTGAGGTATCATATTTCCTTATAAAATAACATGTGATGAAATTTATAGAAAGATAACTTAACTGTGAGTAGTATGTTTTCTGTTTACAATATTTATTTTCAAAAATGATTGATTGTATTCTTCAAAATCCGACTTTCAATAAGTTTTTTTAAATATTTCTAGTGTACTAGAATTAAATGTCCATTGGAATTTTTAATTCCCTTTTGAGTGGTTTGAAATCAAAATTTTCAAAAATACCTGAACTTCAGCATTCAAATGCAAAACTCGAAAAGTGCGAAAAATAGGCTTGTGAGCCTCAGAAAATGACCTCTCGAATACGAACTGAATATCTAAAAAAAGGAAGAAGGCATGCTTGTTTCAATTTTTTTAATGTATAGTAAAACTTTGTGTACAAATAAACAAATAATAATAACAATAGTAATAATAATACATTTTGTCAGTTAGCGTCATTGGTTGATTTGATATGAATTTACCCATATGTGTGTTTATGAACATTGTTAAACATTGTAAGATTCTATGTAAATTTACGATAAACTTTTCCGTAACAACTAGCTCACCGCAATTTAAAATCCTAAGGATATGTGACAAAGATGGCAAGGAATTATAATTGAGAGTTTTCGTCTCTTCACAAGCCTCCCATTTTAAAAGGACAAATGTAGGATGGACTGATTTATTATCATGTTTTGTACATACCTTAACATAAACTTGTCAAGTAAGATAAAAATAACAACACTTAGGATATAATATTTAATATTTTTACTAGAAGTTTTGAACCATTTCCAAAAAGAAACTTTTTTTGAGAGATTTTTTATTAAATGGAAGTGCTGACGCAAAAGGAAAAAAAAGCACTGAAGGTATTGAGAAATGGTTACCAAGAAACTATCCCAAACTAAGTAAGAGTAACGATATGTACGTGCCGCTTGCTAAGTGTGATGAAAACTCCTAGCTTTCTTTAAGAGATGTGCAAAAATCTTAAGAAGAGAAAAATAAAATGTTATCGTTTTATTTATTTTTTTTTAAAAAAAGAAAAATGATCGTGGGTTGAAGAGCTAACAAGCTTGGTTCCCAGTAAGTAAACAAGGTATGGAGCAAATATAGATACAAATCTCATCATTCTCATCAACATCTTCCGAAGAACGTTTTTACAAAACTGTCAGCGCTTAATATTTCTTGAAAAGAAATCAACAGAAGCCAAGGCAAAGAGTATTCCCATTAGCCCCACGGTTTTCTTTTAAAAAATTAATATTTTTTTATAAAGAAACTAACTCTTAACATATGAAATTCGAAAGTTTATTGCCACAGATCAAATAAGAAGCAGTGTCAGGTGTACACCATTTGAAAGTGTTTGTTTTGTATTAATCATCATCATCATCACAGGTATTCTGCCGTTATTGGAAGGTTATTTACTTCAACTGAGAAGCTTCCATATTCCACGCTTTTCAGATAACCTCTTCGTCTTCACCTATGATTTTTATGATTTGATATCGTCCCTGATGACAAAATTCCTTTTTATACAATGTCCCAATCATTTTTTCTTCCTTTTCTTAATAATATCTAAATTTTTATATTTCTTCCCCACCATTTCTAACGCCGTCTCATTCGTTTTCTGTTCGTTCCAGCTAATCCGCTACATTCTTCATCACAACCACATTTCAAAAGCTTCCAGTCATTTTTCATTTTTGCGTAATGTCCATGTTTCTGCCCCATTCAGTACAATACTCTACACGAAGCATTTTATGAGTCTTTTTTCTCAAATCTTTGTTGAAGTTCCCACAAAATATATTTTCTTCCTTCTAAAGGCTTTTTTCGCCATTCCTACCCTTGCTTTTATTTCACCTTCACACTTCATATCATCACTGATAATACTACCCAGATATCGAAAACCAGTCACGTGTTCAATCTTTCTTCCCTCCTACTTCTATCTTTAATTATATTTATATTTTTCTAGATCGTCGGTGCGTACTTCTGTATCACCACTAGATTCTTCTTTGTTTCCTTTAAGGTTGGTGTAAAGGGACAAGATTTGCCAATAGATGTCAATACAGTCTTCGCATCTCTCTAATGTATTTTTTACCTTTCACGAAAATTTACAATTTCTCTTACAAATTTCAACCTAGAGACTTCAAATGTTTGTAGGAGAAACTTCATAACCTATCGAAGAGAACAATCCGTGTCGATTTCTTATTTAGAATTTTCTACACTATTGAAACAGTTATATTGTTTAAAGGCTTGGATATCCCTTTGAACAAACAAACCATTTCAACAATGAAAATAATTCTAAATAAAACATCGGCACGGATTGTTCCCTTCGATAGGTTATGAAGTTCCTTCTCTAAAAATTTGAAATCTCTACGTTGAAATTTGTAAGAGAAATTGTAAATTTTCGTGAAAAGTAAAAAATACATGAGAGAGATACGACGACTGTAGTGACATCTATTGGCAAATCTTGTCCCTTTAAAGTAACCTTAAGTCTTAACATCGTAACTGTAACATCAACAAATTCTAAATTCACTACCTTCTGTTTTAAGCGCTTACCAATAAGTTATTCCTACACCACTATGACTGTCCTTTTCGTTAACGGAGTGATGCATTACATATTCTTCGCTGTTCAACACCTCATTACCTTCCAATCTAACTTCGCAAACTCCTACCAAAATATAGATTGTTTTGTTAGTTTGTATAGCGCGATATTTTTTTTCAACTAATGTTAAAACCGGAAGAGATAGTAGCGTTATTAACGTTTTTATTTTAATAAACAGATTAGAGTGGACATGGAACATATTGTTGAAACTCTTAACCTTGCGTAATACCAAGCACATTGTTACATAGGAATTACCATGGGGTCTTCTGGAACCCCATCTAAATTATGTTCTTTACGCAGAACCATCAAACAGACAACTGAAATTTTTAGTAGAGATCTTTAGCACACACTCGAGATAGAATACAAGAAAACACTAAATTGCAATCTCACTTCTTTAAAAGATATATTATGACAAACACCTCTGGGGTTCAAAAAAAACCCATAGTAGTACACAAGGGTTAATTGATTGCAGAAATCTGGATTTGTACCTTTTCTAACTTGAAAAGAGTGTTACGAAAGAAGATTGTATCTATTCTTAAACACAAAATACGCTCCTACTCAAAATACGCTACTGGCTAATTATATCGTTTTGTTTTATAGTAGATCAATATTGAAACTGGTATTCAAAATTGGAACTGGATTCATATCCTTTCCAGTTTTAGTAGAGGGTTAAGGATGTATTCTTAGGACGCTTAGTTGATTGCAATTAAACCACTTCTAGCTATCTATTATAGGAATGGCCACAAAGTTCCGGTTCCGTTGGAATCGGTTCGCGATGAACCGGTTCTTGGAGATCCGGTTTTCAGAACAGGTTCCAGACCTGGATCCGAAAACCCGGTTACAGAACCAGATCTTAGAAACTGGTTCCAGACCTAGATTTGAAAACCTGGTTCCAGAACCGGTCTTAGAAACCGGTTCTAGACCTGGATCTGAAAGCACCCAAAGACCCGTAAACGACACACAAAGTTCACCTTCAAAATACTACAAAGAGGAACACGCGCTTGTGCCCTCCCCGCCCAGACTCGCTTGTGCTCCCCAGAAAAAAAAAAAACAATTGGTCCACCAGTGGGTGTTTAGCCAAATGAGTTTGCCAGTTTGAATGTTTAGCCAATAAGTTTACCAGTTACTCAGTTTGTTTAGCCAAATGAGAAAAGCGGCCACCGCCTGGGCGCCTGCCTGTGGTTTCCACTATTTCATCTAGCACACTGTTCACAGCCTACCAGCAGCTCGGGTTCAATGTAGGGATTGCCACAGAGTTTCGGTTCCGGCGGAACGGTTCCGGAAAAAGTTCCAGACCTGGATCCGAAAAACCGGTTCCAGAACAGGATCTTCTAGAACAGGATCCGTTCAGAGCCGAAAACCGGTTCCACAAGGAACCAATTTATTACCGTTTTGGCATCCAATATAAAATAAATACTTTGAGAAACCTAGGGCAGTTGGAGAGGGATTTAAGGCTAACAGAGTGTGCAGAAGTTTTTATTGATTTGAGAGCCATTGAGAAGGTTTAAAATGAGGAGAATATAAGAGGGGCATCACGAACCATGGAGGAGTACTTCCAGGGGCGGATCTAAAACGTCAGTCAGTACTTCCAGAAAACTGGAAGGGCCAGGCAGAATCCAGACTATGGTAGTAATATTATGAGACAAATATAAGCTTCCAAAAATATGTAAATAAAAGCTTAAATTATTTTACAGTAAAAAAACTGGGGGCCTAAATGCCCACATCCCCTGGCGAGGTACGTCACTGAGTACTTCTCTTAACATACTAAAACTGAGTTCCGTCAATCATAGTAAACTTAACAATGAATAGACTCCTCTTTAAAATGTGTGCCTTAGGGAAGTGAAATATGATTGAGCTGAAAAAAAAAACATTGTTGTTTTAGGGAAAAGCACTTCGGGCAGAGGAGAATTTTTATTTGCATTCTCTCATATTAATTAGTTAAACAAAGGCTTAAGCAAATCAATAAAGACTCGTACGTGCTCGTTCTAGTGGCAATAAAACTGCCGAGAAAATTTTGGGTCATTCTGTTGCAATGTTCCAATGCAACAATAGAAGGATTGTTTGAATGATATTATTATTATTCCGAGAACGATCGCGATTCAATTACGTAATTGGAACAAAACCATTTGTTTAATAAAATCACAGCTAGGATTATATATATATATATATATATATATATATATATATATATATATATATATATATATATATATATATATATAACGTGAGCCACGAGAAACACAGTATCTACAAGATGCTATTAAATAAACTAATAACTACGAGGGTCGTTCAATATGTCCTTAAAAATCCGAAAGATGACACTTGTAAAATCGAAAAAGGTTTGCATCTAGTAAGTGTTATTCCTCATTAGACTGTTGTTAAAATTTCAGCTATATTTCTCACATGGTTTTATTGTCATAGTCAGGAGCGTACGCAGGAATTTATTTCAGGGGGGTCCAAACCCAATATGAGGGTATTTTATTTTAAAATTCCTAAAATTATCCCTAAAATTAGGCTAAATTTACACAAAGTTAAAAAATTTTGGGGCGGTACGGACCCCCAGGACCCATCCCCTGCCTTCGTCCCTAGGATGATATCCTAGGCGTCATAGTCCATTGAAACAAACTTTTGTTTATTTAGAAAAAAGGGAAAGAAATGAGTTTGTTGCGGTTATTAAGCACTTCTATTTAAAAGGTTTGACACCGAAAGAGATCAAAGCCGAGTTCGGTGAAGTTCATGACTCATCTGTTCTTGTATTTGCGACTGTTTACAATTAGGTAAATGAATTTAAACGTGGCCGTACATTCATAAATGATCAACACAGTTCCGGGACGTCCAGTGTGAGTGAGTTCCTCCAAAGTCACTGACAAAATCCGCGATATGATTTTGAGTGATCGACGAATCAAATTGCGCGAAACAGTTGAAAAAACATCTCGGCAGTATGGGTACCGCGTTTGCTCTCAGTGGAGAATAAAGGCAATCGTGTGATCGATTCGAAGGCCGATTTGGCGCCTTTTTGTCGCAATCCAAACGATACAAAACAGTAGAGGGGAAATGGATACATTACTACACTTCAGAAACAAAGAAACAATCGAAACATTGGATTTTTAAAGACGATCCAGGTGCGAAGACGGGGAAATCGTCCGACAAGGTGATGGTCAGAGTTTTTGAGATGCACGCGGGATTATCTACATCAATTACAGGAAGAAAAGGACAAACGATAAATGGAGAGTATTATGCATCTCTATTACCCCGGGTGAGAGAAGAAATCAACAAAAACAACCTCATTTGGCAAAGACAACAACTCTCTTCCATCAACAAATGCACAGGTGTACATCTGAGCAGTTTTGATGGTGAAAATTGTGGAATTAAAATTCGAATTATTACAACATCCACCGTATCCACTATAACAAAATACTTTGGTTTGTGTAATAGTTACCTGTACCTTGGGCAGAAAGTACTCATACATGAGCACTATACTTAGTAGGATGTTCATTTCATATTAACAAAAGAAGAATGTTTTTAATATATGTAAGAGATTATTATGGGATAGTTGTTGATATGGACATGTTTTATGGTTACCTAGACAGTGAGTTTGTGTACTTAACCGTTTTAAGAAAAGGATATTATAAGTTATATCAAATAATAAACCAGTTTAACATCGTTTATAGACGTTGTCAGTTTTATTAAAAAGGTGAGATTAATGGTATTTAAATATCGAAGCTAATATTTTTAATGTCAAAGAAATACTACCACTTCGAATTTTTATCTCAGCAAACGAACCAGGTTTACGATATCTTTTTGATAAAGTCGTTATAAAAATTTTGGTTCACGAAACCCGGGAATTTGTAAATTCAATTCCCGAAGAAGAGTAAGATTGAATTTACTTTTATACTACAGTTAATGAATACGAACTTAACCATATTACGAAGTGGTAAAGCAATCATAAGAAAAATGAATAACGAAACAATGCAGCAGGAATCAAATACTTGTGACAAAGGTGAGACTAGTGTAACACCAGGTTTGACATCGGAGGATGGAATCTTGTTAGCTTTACAGCGGCAATTAATGCAAATGTCCACCGAGTTAAAGCAGACCATAGAACAAAAGTCTGACGAAGTTAACAAGAACATGGAACAGAAGTTCAACGAATCTAACCTGACCATGGAACAGAAGTTCAACGAATTTAACAAGACCATGGAACAGAAGATAGAACTGAGGTTCGACGAAGCTAACAAGCAATACGAAGAATTAAGTAGACGGATAGAACAGAAATCAGATGAAACGAAACAGGTCATTGTCCAGGTGGTGAACGACATATCCTCACAGTTCGAGGAAAAGTTAAAAAGGATATCCGATGATTGTCAAGAAAAGCACGATCACCAAAACCAAGAAATTAGTGCTGTGAAAAAAGATTTAGAAGTAATAGAATCTTCCATTAAACAGCAAAAGATCCAGGTCACCAACAATTCTAATAACATACGTGTAAATACACAGTTGTTAGCTACTATTCAGGAAGAGATTAGAACGTTACAGGCTAAAGACAACATTTACCGTAATAACTTGGGTAGTGATCGCTTTGAGTCGTCCCACTCACCAGAGATGAACTCGCCTTCGCCGGGGTCTGATGAAGATATTATACTAGAAGAAAGTTGTCCGAAGAGTACTGATGAGCGGAACATAGATGGTGTGACGACACAGCATATCACGGATAGGAACTATCACTCCACAAGAACAAGGAATGAGAAAAAGAAGGTAAAATTAAGTGTTAAAATGAGTGAAATTCGAGCTATGAGCAAATTCAGTGGTAAGTGTAATGAGAATGCTACTTCTTTCTTAGAGAAATTCCAAGACGAATGCAATATAATGTGTATCGAACGATCACAATATATGAAATTAATACCCCATGTATTACTCCCACCTTGTTCCTTATGGTTTAAGGCAATACGTGATCACATTAGTACATATGAGGAATTCAAAGCGGCATTGATCGCCAATTATGAAAATGACTTTTTGCTGGCAAATAGAGATGCCACCCTTAGAAATCAACACTTCAATCCTCGATTGCACAAATCTGTTGTAGAGTTTGTTGTAAATGTCTACAACGAATTAAAGGTTGTTAATCCGTTACAATCGGAAGCGAGAATAATAGCATCGATTCGAAATTTGCTTCCATTTAAATTGCAACAGATCTTATTTTCCACACAGTGTATGAGTTTCAGCCATTTATTGATGCTTGTCCAGTGCTACGAAACTCAATACCCTGCCATGAATCCACAATCAGGAATGGGTAAAAATAAGAATAATTCAGATCATTTGGTGCCTGTTCGGAATTTAAATATTCGGAGTGTGAATAATACAGAACCTAACCTAAGCCGAGTATACTCTAGCAATCAAAATGAGCAGAATAGACAAGGTTATGTAGGGAATCCGCCTAACCTAATTAATAGTAGCAATTCATATGTTAGACCATATAGTCAAAATAGATTTAAAAATCGACGTAATGTATGGCGAAATTCCAGAAATACAGCGAACTACGTGGATAGACGTAATTGGAGACCAAGAGATGGGACTTCATACCAAAGTCAGAATCACGATGAAAGACATGTACAATATAATGTAGAACCTAATCATGATAGCGCAGTACAGTGTACTTTATTAGAACCGTATGCAAGTTCGAATGTAACCTGATTACCGTTACTGAAATTAGGTTAAATTCATGTTAGTTGTAGATTCTTGTAAATTTTCATTTTTAAGTTTATGTGTTAATATCAATAATGAAAACGATTCTTAAAAATACTTGAAATGCTTAAATAGAGTTTTAGGTAGACTGGAAAATTAATTTTCAAATGATTTTTATTCTTTCTTGTTAATGTGAAGAATCATAATTCGATTTTATAATTAATTAAAAACAAAGATTATTTATATTAGATTGATTTGTGTTGAAAACTTAATTGTCAAAGATTATGTTAAAAGGAAGCTCTATTCTATAAAATCAATTATTCAATAACTACCTTAAATGATATTCTTCTTTATTATAACGTCTTAGTGCTACTATGTATACCTTTAAATTAACATCTGACTTATTTGTTATTTAATGCGCCCGTAAAGATTAGTATTATTTGTAACCCACGTTTGTCCTTTACATTTTTTGAAATCGCACCCTGCGACGATTAATTAAGTTAGCGACGATATTTTAATAAGAAGATATATTAATAATATAATGGATAATAATGAAATAAATATAATTAATGTAATTAAAGATAAATATTGATGAAATGAAAGATTTGTTATGAATGTATTTATATATTAATGTATATGTGAAATGTAATGATTAGATGTACAAGGTGCGATCAAAATATGATGGACATGAGCAATGTAAACAACACTAATGTAAACGGACCAGTGGTTCTTGAAGATAAAAGCCAAGCCTACTCATGACTTTTATATTCAGTCCCTTTGTCGAGCGACATTTTTATATAACAAAATACTTTGGTTTGTGTAATAGTTACCTGTACCTTGGGCAGAAAGTACTCATACATGAGCACTATACTTAGTAGGATGTTCATTTCATATTAACAAAAGAAGAATGTTTTTAATATATGTAAGAGATTATTATGGGATAGTTGTTGATATGGACATGTTTTATGGTTACCTAGACAGTGAGTTTGTGTACTTAACCGTTTTAAGAAAAGGATATTATAAGTTATATCAAATAATAAACCAGTTTAACATCGTTTATAGACGTTGTCAGTTTTATTAAAAAGGTGAGATTAATGGTATTTAAATATCGAAGCTAATATTTTTAATGTCAAAGAAATACTACCACTTCGAATTTTTATCTCAGCAAACGAACCAGGTTTACGACTATCTTTTTGATAAAGTCGTTATACCACCAGATTTGGTACCCAGTGACATTTTTATTTCGAAAATTAAAAAAATGGCTCGACGTTAAACGATTCACGTCAAACAACGAGGTCGTCGCCCAAGCAGATGCCTATTTTGAGCACCTTCTGAAATTCTACATTTTGGACTGCTTAAAAAACGTTGGAGAAAAATGCGTAGAGTTAATAAGAGATTATGTTGAAAAATAAAAATATCTACCCAAAATACTTTATTTTTTAGTTTTTTCGAAGGACTTATTAAACGACCCTCGTATTTCCAAATATTTTTCTTATAGACCAGAAATTAGGTCCGCAGTTTGCGACGTCTTTCCTATGTCTTTTTCAAGATCATAAGTCCATTTTGAGCAAGCTTTGAAATAGCTTTCATACCAAATTTAATCCCATTTCACGCTATCAGAAAACAAGATAAAATGTGTGGAAAAACCTGTTTTTACATAGATTTTATCACTTTTATGATAGCGGAATAGTGTGAAAAAAAACTTGGAAAAGTGGTATTTCAATGCTTGCTCAAAATGGACTTGGGAAGCTTTGGAAATGCCCTTCACAATTGTTGGGCATCCAAAATTTATGCTCTGTACGGAGTGTCTTCAAAACAATAAATTCAGGTAATAGGGCTTTGTAAGTATCTACTTTCTTTCTCACTTTCCGAATCTACATATATATATATATATATATATATATATATATATATATATATATATATATATATATATAGAGAGAGAGAGAGAGAGAGAGAGAGAGAGAAAGAGAGAGAGAGAGAGAGAGAGATAGATAACAATGAAAGTGATTATGTTTGTGCCATCGTACCTCCTGAACCAACTGGTCAATCTCGATCAAATTTTAAACATAGATGAAGTTTAGGCCTGGGACGCTTTTCATCATTTCAGTTTGACGGTTCAATTTAGATGAGGGGCAGATATAAGAAAATAATTGAAAATGGCCGATATTAGTGTCGAATCGATTGTTTTCGGAGTCGCTAAGATGAATAGTGACACTACTGATGACATTTAAATTCAAATTCCACATAGAATTTGGGAAGTGGGAGGAATATATATATATATATATATATATATATATATATATATATATATATATATATATATATATATATATATATACACTATATTTATAATAGTCTAAAATGACCATTATTAGTGCCGAATCCATAGTTTTCAGGCTCCCTGAAATGAACAGTGACACTTCCGATACCGTTTAAATCCAAAATAAGACCTTTATGTACAAAATGAAACGTATTCTCCCCGTGCAAAGACTGGGTACTTTGCTACTAGTTTTTTTTTAAAAATATTCTTTTATATCTTCAAGTAATCATTATAATTATAATTATTTAAAAAAAAAGAAAAAGTGGAGATGTGCTTAAATATAGGCAAGGCGTTTTAGAAGTTGATTTCTGCAAAAATCAAGTAAGGTCTTTTTCACATCCTTTCTACAATATTATTAGCATTAAACGCAGGGGCGTCACTTAGGAAGGGCAGGGGGCAATTGCCCACCTGATTTTGAGATATACAAACTTTGTAATAAAATGTACGTGCCCTTCTCTCTGGACAAATCTGAAATCACGCTATTGCACAGAGAAAAACAAAGTATGTGGCGTACGTAAAAACGTAGGTTACTACTTCCTGTAATTTTTGAACTGTATAACGCTGTATAACATCCTGTAATTTTTGAACTTAATGTACAACGCTGTATAACATCCTGTAATTTTTGAACTTAATGTACAACGCTGTATAACATCCTGCAGGAAACGTATAACTGAAGACGTATGTTTTATATGTACACTCATGTCCAAAATGATTGTCGCATATCTATAGCTGTCTTTTTGTAAGAATATAATTTGATAATGATTTTGCAGGGTACTTTTAATACTGATACTATGTGTATAATTGGGAAATGTATATTTCTGGTAAATGTCATAGGAAAAGAATTATAAATACGAAAATTAGAATGAGTAAAACAAAATGTTTGCTAAATGGACAAGACAGTTTTATTTTTGTTTTATTGTTCTTATTTATTGTTGTTTTCACATGAAATTTGCCACATATATGTCTTTGCTGATTATACACATACTAACATTATAAGAATTACCGGGCGAATCCGTTATCATATTATATTCCTACAACAAACATTTTTATAGACATGCGACAATAATTTTGGACATGAGTGTACTTTCGATATAAGTGTTCCGAATAAACGTTAATTCCGTACGAAAGAAACAACTGTATATAGGCGGTCAAGATCTCACATACTGATGGACGCAGTGTTTCTTTGAGAAAAAAAATGTTCCGGGCGGCACACTGGTGACACTAACTTTGATCTACTCCGGGAGATACCCTCAGAGGTCCGAGGGGGACGGTACCCCTAAAAAATATTCCTGGAAGAAACATTGATTGGACGTATATAACATATAGCTTACGTATGTTACGTATATATACTTATGCAATATACAGAAGACTGTTAGATGTCAGATTTGTTGCATAGGCATGATGTAACATCTAAATGGGAAAAAGGCAATACGTATGCAGCATATGAATATCGTATGCTCGGTACAGATTTCCGTAGTAAACATAAGAATTCCGAATATTTGTACAGTCCGCAGCAAAAAACCTGCAACATGAGCATGTAAATTAATTGTTTAACGACGAAATCTTTTGCTCCAAAATAAGTGTGCAGGGGAGGACACCGAGGTTTTTCCTGAGTGATTCTTGCCATTTGGAAGTTATATTGATACCCTGGGCTCTTAGACGTAGTTTCACAATAAAATTACATGCTTTTGCTGCAGGTTTTTTGCTGCGGACTGTACAATATACCGTTGATCTGATAACGGATTTTTGTCAGTGTGATTTAAAGCTAGGCACGAAAATCCATGTCTAAATCCAGTAAGCAGAACAAAGACTGTGATCACCTAAGTAAAATATTTGGTTGACAGTCGCATTCTGGTTTAACTAAAGAAAAATAATAAGTTCTGATCTTAGAAGAACTTTTCTTTTTCGTATACTAATAATAGTTTAGAAATAGCACTTATTATTTATACATGTTCATGTTAACAGTTTATATATATATATATAAAAGTCCTCGCAGAATTTTAACACCTAATATTTACATATATTCAAAAACACTGTCCGTTTCTATTTTAAGTAGCCACTTTTATGATCGGCCTTTGCCATCATAACTGAAGCCCTACTTCTTGGAAAGGAGGATACGTCATATTCTTTATGACTTAAAAATGTGTGAAAAAAAAACACGAAGAGATGTTTATGCTCACGAAGTCTAGTTCACACTTCGTTGGAAGTGCTACGTTTATGTTAAGTACCGGGTAATTCAGAAGAAGTTGTGTTTCTTTTAGGCTAAATTTGTGGAGTAAGCAAAACGAAATAACGAAAGTGTCTCTACTTATAAGCGACCAATACATTGGTCTCCATCGTAACATAAAGGCTCACTTTTTTACACATATTTAATGCAAGAAAGGGTTGTTTAAAAAAAGTAGAAGAAGAAGAAGAAAAATAAGTGTTGTATTTGTGTTTTACCAGATTTATTGGAAAAACAACCTGTTCTAACAATTGCAACATCTAGGGTACTTTCGTAATACGACAACGTGGTATAATATTATATATGTGTGCGAAATCTCCACCACGAACGAGAGTCAGTAGCTATTTCAGTTTCTATTCAGTAGAGTGCAGCATAGAAATCTCTGTAGCAATCGACGTGAACAGAATGGTAGAAAGTGTCGCCAGCCACATATGTTGAAAAACAAAACAGCCCTTCTTAGGGATAGGACTCGGAATTAGATTTATGGGCTTCCAGCATCTATTGTTATGTTATTCCGTCACTTTTGAGGGGTAACGTCTCTCGGCGATCATACCATCCGAGGAAAGGGAAGGAAGAAAGGATTGTGGAAGGAAGGAAGCGACCTGCCCGGGATTTACCTGGTGTGAATGAAGAAAAAACCAAGAAAACCTCCCTCAGGATGATTGGCCTTAAAAAGCTTATTCACTTTTCCGACCAAATGCCTGCATCGGGAATCGAACCTGGGACTGCTCGCACCAAAGACCAGAGCATTAGCGACTACGCTACGCAGGGCCACAACAGTGCTTCTAAATGCATGTAAAGAAACAGTGTTCTTTTTATGGAAAGAAAGGTGCCGATTCTTACCATGTTAATAATAGGCCTAAAATACGTTTTGTTTCCCTACGAATACATAAGTCTAGATTTCGTGAAAACATGCAATGGAACAAATTTGTGCTGTAACCTATTCATTGTATTTACATTTTTAAAAAATCATATCAAAAATACAAAAATGAAGAAATGGTTGAAGAAATTACAATTGAAAAACTATAGGAAAAAGTATCGGTAGTTACATTCATTTTAAAAGCCCCATTTTTAAAAGAATTTTGCGTCGAAATGGCTTGGATCCAAAAACGGTCTTATCTTTTAAAAAGAAAAAAGTAATAGTGGCTAGAATCAAAGTTATCCTGCGTTAAAAGTCCGTTAAAAGCTCTTGTGGACAGAACGGCCTTACATTAAAAGGATCCAGTTAGAAAAACTAGCCCTGTGTGAAAAGAGCTTAGATGAAAACAGTCCCACGAAAGGAAAGAACAGCATAAAATTGGCCTTGCATAAAATGAACCCGAAACAAAGTAGACCTGTATCAAGAGATCTCGAATCGAAACGACTCCGCGTCAAAATAGTCGTAGTGGAAACTGCATTGGGTCGAAAAGCTCGGGTCACACATAATCTCGCTGCGTCTAAACGGTCTAGGTCAAAACGGGGTTGGGTCAACAGAGCCTCGTGTCAAAAGTGACGAGTTAAAGATAGCCTACGTGAAAAGTGCCAGAGATGGAAAGACTTTATCGAATTTCAACATGTGATCATGCGGGAAAATTTACATTTTTTTCATATATATATATATAGAGGAAATGAAAAAGATGGAATTAAAACAGACAAAATTTAAAAATACTGATTTGTTCATTAAAATGTTTGAAGATTTAGATAACACACTGAAGTTGTTTCTTTAGTGGATGTGATTCAATTTGACGTTATCTTAAACTGGAAGTGTTCCAAGAAATCAATCATCCTAATTTTACTTCTCATCTGTTTATTTAGCTGCTGAAGGAAAGATCATGAGACAAGAGTACCTTTGTAGTGAAAAAAAGTGTTAATTATCCGAAGAAGAAGACATTCAGGTCATGTTATTTTAAAAGAACGCAGCAGTCACAACATGACACAATGTTAACTCTTATGACGGTAAGATGTCTGTTTAGACACATCTTTCGGTCCCTTGTATAAATACATAAGCATTGGCAATGTCATTCATTTGATTTATTACATTTCAAACTGAAGACTGGTTGTGTAAGTTTCTTTGATTGATTCATCAAAGACGACAAAGAGTTTAATTTAGTGTTTGTTACTGCTACGCAAGTTCACGAGTCTATTGATCAAATGGTGCAACACCCATCTCTTCCCCAAAGAAACATAAGGTCGGTGAGCATCCCATAAGTTGAGTTGATTTTGAGTTTAACGTCCCTTGCAGCAGCGAGGCTATATGAGACAGGACCTACTGATTAACGTGAAATCCGAACCATAGGAGCTCCCGCCGGGAATCGAACTCGGTCTCCCATGCCAAAGCCACGCACGATAACCGCTTAGCCTAGCCACGGAGGAGCTCCATCCCATAAGTTATCGCACAATAATAATAATAATAATAATAATAATAATAATAATAATAATAATAATAATAATAATAATAATAATAATAATAACGTTCGTCTTATGCAAGATGCGTGACGCCAATACATCGTTCCATTCTGGAGTATCATTAGGAATTCCACAAATAGGACCATACTAAACATCAGAACACGGAAAGCGACACGCAGAAGAGTCTATTGTAGTGCCAAAATGTCTTGAGCTGTGGCAAAAATGCGAACTAAAGCTCACAAACCCGACACACCCGTTGCGTTGAGCCAATAAGGGTTCAGCAGTTGCTAAGTGAGAGAGCTTTAGCGAAAGAGAATGAAATTCCTTCAGCCGATAGCAGCGCCTGAAACGAAAGACTAGGTGTCAAGTCAATGTGGTATATCTATACCAGATGCCAAGACCCTGAATACCAACTCAATTCAATAAAACAATAGTAGAAAGTCGATACTGAAATACGGGGACATTCCAAGTAAAAATTTAAAACCCTAATGGATAGCAGGAATCCCGATCCGAAACTTGTTTATACCGAAGAATCATGATACCATCTATCCAAAGTAATGTCTTCACTCGGAAAGTATATCTGCTTCTATTGGAAGAGTTCTGGCTTTTCTCGAATCTCCACAAAATATAACTCTTCGTTTCGTCTCATGGGTACTCCTACCGATTTATATTCTAAAAATCTGCAAATTAACGCATAACAGTTATATCTATATAGTGTGATATGCAAAATTGCGATCTTACTCTCACTTGCAAATGAGGACCTGGTTTCCAAACACCACTTAAGAGGCCTAATCATTGCGAAATTAAAATCCTGCTGATTTTTACAGCAATTATGTGATATCTTCAAATAGATAAAATATAATTGAAATATGGAACAAGAGCGTTATAGACAATATTATTTTGTATGAGGTACCGTTATCACGAGCCACCTAGTAGCTTTCGGTTTGCAGCCATTTAGAAACGCAAAAATAAATTCCGATTTTGGTAATGGCTGGAAATAGAAAGCAGATAAGTGAATTGTGATAACGGTATCTCATGTATAATAATATTGTCTAGCGAACTCTTGTTCCACTTTTCAATTATCTTTTATCTATTTGAAGATATCACACAATTACTATAAAATTACCAGTATTTTAATTTCGCCGTGACGGAGCCTCTTAAGCCATTCCTTGTAACATTAAAGAAGATACGAAAAATTCTTGCTGATATAGTTTCTCCGTTAATCGATATGTTTCAACGGTATAGTATATTATATATGGTTATACAAAAAAAATGCTAAAGTGTAAAAAAATATTTGATTTGGGGTTTAGACCTAAACAATATAACAAATGTTTATTTTCTTACACAAATCATACAAAATCCATATACTGCACAATAATATACAAAGTTTCATGAATTTTTGCATCGAAAAATGCTTATAATACATTATTATTTTTACGAGTATTATCTGTGACTTATTAAAATTTATTGTTTATTACATTACACGGCAAAAATTCTTCAAAACAACACAAGTAGTGTTTCTTCATGACCTATAACAAGAAAAGTTTTACAAACTAATGTACAGTATTGATTATACAAATGGATTTTCAAAATCATTAGAAATGTTTCTCATACATGGATAATCTGTTCGTAAAATATACTTACAAAAACTGACTCTCATGCAAACGAAAACTTACGTATTGATGCATAGCTTTTCCTTTTTATTTTTTTAAAACTTTTTCTGGCCATTAAGTATGATTTTGCCCTGTGTATTACAGCAGAATGTCCAAAATCCTGATTTATAGGCCACAATGGCCAGTTCCATCGGTTAACATTTTGATTGTGGGCCGATTCTGTCTAAGCTGTGTGGGTCAAAGTTTACTAGTTCCGCACCCCCACCTCCAGGGTTACACTGACAAACTGTTTTACGAATTTTCTGATAAGTGAACAAGTTTTTGAGGATAAGAAACAATCAGGGATTTAGTAACAACCAAAGGTAGCATTTTCAATGTAATCAAAGAATGCCGATGTGATTTATGGGGAATTTGGAATTAATTCTTTAATGACTTAGATGGAGTTTTGGGAAAATATGATTTTTTCTTTTCAATTTCAACATGACTTACGCAAGTTTTGAATGTTATTATAGTCAGACATATACAGCTTGTCCTAACAAGAAAAAATTGACAAAAACGGAAAGTCGTTTAGAAAAATGAATTTAAGTTGTGTTTGGGAACAAGATCCTCAAATAATCTTTGATATTAGTTGTAGCAGGAAGTTTTCCGTACAAAATAGAGCACTAGCTCACATTTCCTGTCATAAGCAATCGATTTATCATCCTGTTTCTATTTTTATTTTTTTAAATTTTTGGATCAAAAGATCCAATATATTTCAGACAAAAATTTTCTAGTAAGCCTTATATCTGGAGAACTACATGCAGTGTAGCCAAACCCAAACTATCACGTGACTCAATATGATGTGCTTATTACGTAAAAAAAAGTACGAAAATTTGATTTAACGGCCGTTCAAAAATTTTGTGGCCCGTGATCCAAAAATTACGATAATTATTGGCCAAGGCCGCAATATCTTGATGAATTTCTTGGGATCATTCCTAAAATTCTTGTTTATTAAAGCGTTTGGTTTTCCAAAACTTCGATATTGAGACGAATATGATAGTAGTGTAAAAGACACTTTGTCAAAAAAAGAAAGAAAGAAAGAAAGAAAGAAAAAAGAAAGAAAGAAAAAGATAAACACAACAGCTAGATCTTGAGAAATCAATCAGTTAACAGAAAATATGAAACAATTCGGAACTTGTTCTTGAAAGATGGCCGATTTCAACAAATGACGGTGAAAGTTCTAGCGATAAAGGAAACATCAGCTTTGTTTATCAGAAAAATGATTTTAAATCATACGAGAAAATATGACTTAACATCACTGTAACCATAGGCTAAAACATTTACCCTGTCTTTCCATGTGCGTGTGTGTCTTTTCTAGGGATGGCCAGAACCGGTTCCTGGTGGAACCGGTTTTCGGGTCTCAACGGATCCGGTTCCGGAACCGGTTCTTCGGATCCATGTCTAAAACCGGTTCTTCGGATCCAGGTCTGGAACCGGTTCTTCGGATCCAGGTCTGGAACGGGTTCTTCGGATCCAGGTCTGGAACCGGTTCCCAAGATCCAGTTCTGGATCCGGGTTTTCGGATCCAGGTCTGGAATCGGTTCCAGAAAGGATTCTGAAAACCGGACCGGAACTTTGTGGCCATCCCTAGTCTTTTCCGCCCGGGAGAGACAGAATCTCAAGAGACAGTTGTTGGATCACCACCAATTTTGTCAAAGGTATTAATAGGTCAGAAGTTAGGATGCAGGTTTGTTGATGAAGGTGGTAGGAATAAGCAGTTTTAACTTGATCGCTATAGAACAAAATGAAATGAAATTTTAAGTTTTATGTCCCACGATTATGCTGGCTAAGGCTAAAGGAGACGGTGATTATGAGAAATCAATGAAATGGTAGAATGAAGAAAGTAGGAGGAAACGGGAGAACCCCGTGAAAACCCGCGCTCACGGCGTTTGTCCACCACAAAGTTTACTTGGGGGAAGCTGGGATCGAACCCGGGACCCCATGCACCAAAGGTGTACGCTCTACCACTGAGCCACCGCTGACCACTATAGAACAAAAGTAGAAATAGATATCGAGAAGTGCTTTCCAACGATCTTCATCTTTGACTGTCTACTGAAACTAGAAGTAACATAAACAGACTACAAATTCCGGTTCCAATTGAATTATATAGGACAAATATATATATATATATATATATATATATATATATATATATATATATATATATATATATATATATATATATATATATATATATATATAAGGGATAACGGAAAACGTTCTAGTGATATGTAGACCTTACTATTTCTCTTGTCTCTCTACCCTAACCGAAAGTGGTATAAATTAACCACTTCCGGTTTGAACACAGTCAAAACGGAAACGGAAATAGATAATAAAAAATGGTTTTCTTTAATCAATGAAGCATCCCAGGAATATTGTAAGGATCCCCACATCACAACAAAGGCACATGTATGACGACACGTGTCATTCTTTACAAAACGAGACCATACACTAAGAGTATTTGCACACGTCCCCGGCAATGCCGGATCCGGCACAGACAATGCCGGAACCGGAACCGGGGCTGCTTTGCACACACATCCCGGTAATGCCGGTGCCGAAAGGTAGTTTGAGTTTGAACGTGAAGGAGAGAACATGAGTCCGTTTTATACATTATATGAAAAGCTGCGTACATATGATTCGAATTTTTTTAATTAATTACTTTCGCATGTCTAAACAAACGTTCGATTTCTTAGTACAACGAATTAGTAATCATATTCAGCGCTGTTCAGATTTTTTGCAAGAGCCGTGTAATATTACAGACTGACTTGAATAAATGGAAGGGTCGTTCAATATCTGAGAAATAGCTCAATGCAAAGAACAAGGTTAATTGTATTACGTCAATCAAGTGAGGTAGGAGCATTAACGTCTAAATCCCCAAATATCTTTTCTTTAGTACACAAAGGTATATTTGCTCTTTGTGTGTGTGGATGTGTGCGCACGAGGTATATGGCCTTCTTTTGGTTTCTTTCTCTTTTTTTCGCTTTTGTTGCCATAATTTTAACATCTATTTAAATTTCTCAAAATTGAAACATGCTGAGATCAAGCTATTTAAAATAATAATAATAATAATAATAATAATAATAATAATAATAATAATAATAATAATAATAATAATAATAATAATAATAATAATAATAAGTTCTACAAAGGCAACATTGCGGCTGCCTATTCACTCAGTATACAATCGTTCTATGGAACAAATACCAGACAAGACAGAGTACATATTTTTATTACGATCTATAAGGTAAAACAGTATGCAACCACAAGAATAGAAATTTTCTTGTTCTGTTTGTGCATTTTCAGTTCTTTCTGTAGCTGTGTTGTAGTTTTTATTTACTTTAATTTTATTTACAACCTTTGTTATGCTTGAAAATGCCTACTTCTACGATTATGATCGATATTTATACCGTACATACTGGGTTGCATAATTAACAGGATAAGCACTGGACAACTATCCTAGATTCATAATTTCTTCGTATCTCCATTTTGTTCATTTCCGCCAAGTTGATTTTTTAAAAATTATGACTTCATATATGCTAAGACATATTCTCTATCAAAACGAATCCAACGACCCCTTTGTTTAAATCGTTTAAGTAAGTTTCAGCTGTAGAAGATAACAAATTAATATACATACATACATGTGTGAAACTCACTTTACGCGTTGCCGTAGTTGGATAATTCAAACAAGATCCGAATTTCCCTTGCTGAGAATTTATGTAAATAGCAAGCCACTATATCTGTGGTACCTCACAGCCATTTTTATTATTTCATTCTTCATTATATATTCATATGATGTGAAAAAAAGAAAATAACAAAAAACCTGAAGTAAACAAAAAATCCAAATACAGGAAAAGAAACAAGAATACACAACGCCTTGCCACTCACTCACCGTAGCTAGATTGAAGAAACCTATCAGCAGGCCGGATCCGTCTTTACCGGCTGCTTGTGCATCTACGCATAATAAAACATTGCCGCCAACAAAATCGGAGCCGGAGCCGGCACCGACATGTCGGCGGCTAGTCCGGCTGCATTTGCCGGAGCCGGGAGTTCCACCGGCTTTTTTGCCGGGTCGGAAAGCGTGTGCCAGCTACCATTTGATTACATTGCCGCCGACTCCATCGCCGGCATTGTCGGAACCGGATCCGGCATTGCCGGGGACGTGTGCAAACGCTGTAAGGAGGAAGATACGAATGAAACCGAAAGGAGACGGACCACACGAAAGGATCCGAAGAAGGACGAGTCACCCGAAGAGGACAAATAAAAGACGGACCATGGAAGGATCTGGCATCAGTCTGACCACTGATCAACTAACTAACCTACACTTGCTCCGAGGTCACATTGGACTAGCGGTACACCTTTCCTTAACCCGAGGTCGCATTGGACTAGGGATCCTCACCACAATTAAACCTCACGAAGCTGCCTTGGGTTGTGAGGTTTTTCTTCAAGATTCACCGAAGGTGCCTTAGAGACTGCTTTGAGAGAAGAGGCACTGAAAAACATCAATCTCCTTCGTCTAGTTGAATTGAGTTGATTTTTAGTTTAGCGTCCCTGTTAGCAGCAAGACTGGAGAACCTTCTGATTAACGTGGATTACCTATAAAATATTTCAATATATTCCATCTCCACTCTAATATCCTAATCTGAATCCTAACTATACATAAAACTGCATGCACCGTTCAAGTGGAAAGTTGAAATATGGCATGATAGTATATTTCCGGGACAAACCCAGAGGAAAATTATCAAAAGTGAATATTTTTAATTTTTAGGGGTCTAAATGGGTGATGATGAAATTCCTCATGATATTTAGACCGGACCTTTTCTGGACTTATAATCTCGTATTTTAGGTTCTTGGAATCGGAATAAAAACTTGAAATTCGGTATGCTTGTACGTTTTTGTTAGTGTTACCTAAATAAGTCACCAACAGTAAAAATTTCCAACTATAGAGTGGTTTTATGGGAAACTGAAAATCTTTCCCATGTTATTTATACTGAACATTTTCTACACCCCAAAATGTAAGGGCACTTCTTGTAAGCGTACAATGATAAAATTTGGCATAACTGTATCCTTCTGGGAGTAACCCACAAGAAAATTGCCAGAACTAAATATGTTTAGATGTTAGGGGGTCTAAATGGAAAATGAAAAATCTCTGTTGTTTAAATGAGCGTTTACTGGGGATACAAAATCTTATTGTTTTGATAGTTGAAATAGGAAAAGAAACTTGAAATTCTTTAAAATTGTGGATTTAAGAGATGCGAGGCAGTAGACGGAGCAAACGTAGGGGTCTGGGGTCAAAACCTCCAGCTGGCTAACTTCAGGAAATATTAGGAGCAAATGCACGAAAATCAGTCTTCATAGAAAGGCTATTACATAAGAGATGCGAGGTCGTAGGCCGAGCAAACACGGTGTCTGGGAGCGGAGCTCCCAGCTAGCTAAAGACCAGTCTTTACTAAAACCCTAAGTGGTAGAAATCTACTACAACTTCCGGTTTCAATAACAACTGAAAATATGTCACGCAATATACGTACACCAAACTCTTTCAAGTGGTATACACGTGACATTGCTACTTTCTAATTTACCATTATTGCCAACAAATTTATAAACTAAGAACAATATTCAAGCGTTAAGCAATGTATGGGTTAAGTGCTGTATCGCCGGACCAATTTTAGGAAGTTTACCGGGTCAATTGGAGAATATATTTAAGTTTGTAAGGAAGAATGAGTGGAAGTCAGGTAAGGGGAATAGTAAAAGTTAAGAAAGTGGTTGTATTTGTTGCTTGTTTATGATGTTGTAAGCGGCACTGTATGCAAGGTGAATGGACTACTTCGCGGAGAGGTACACTTGTTTTACTATACAGATCCATAGATTGTAAAATGAACAAAAAAAAAAAAAAAAAAAATTGGGCAAGTCTTTAATTTGCCATTTCATATCTAGAACAGAACCTAACCAATCTCTGCGGGGCTTCTAAGCCGTTCCTACTACTATTACTACTACTACTACTACTACTACTACTTATACTCTGGTTGCGTATAGTAATGCTTCACGTCTAATGTAATGTAATCTAACGTATGTTAATGTAATCCAACCAAATAAATAACCGAATACAATACATTTTCGTACTTTTTTTTTTTTTTTGATTTCCAAATTGGTCTGGTGATACAGCACAAACGCCTAAATGTATTATTTTATCGCAATAGCAGGGTTAATACAAAATTAATAAATTTTGCATTTTCTAGATGTCAGGGCCCGGATTAATTTGAATTAAAGATGTCTTTAAGAACAAAGTCACAAGTTTTTTTTTTATATTACACTACCACATTTATAAAGACAAAAGTATTTTCAAGACTTTACTTCACAATACAAAAATATAAACGTTCTTCCTGATTAAAGAATTCTAGAATTTTTACTTCAAAGGAAACTGTGTTTTAATATTATTTATATAAAATAAGTGTTTACTGCTGTATATTACAGAACTAGATAATGACAATTGAAAGCATTGATGTAAATTATCCGAAAATTTTGAAATGATAAAAACACTCCACTTATTTCTACATCATTGTTTAGCCATAAAATTTATTCGTAATAAATATTGTCTGCAAAGAGTTTGATGAAGTGAACATCTAACGATTCTTCATTTCTGCAAAAATATTTCAAAACTTTAATGTATTTTTCCTTCAAAATTCACTTTCGGTCTCACAATATCATATTTTGTTAATTTAATATGCGTAAGACTGTTTTCTCATAGCTTTAAACATAATAAAATCAAAGCATTTCTTCTTACGTTCTGTCACAAGAATAATCTTCATAAGGAACTGGAATTTTTATGTAGTTATTTCATTAAATAGGCAGGTCTATATGTGTAAAAATAGTGGAATTTTCTGTTTTTGAAATAATTGATAAATTCACAAAGGTTTCTTTCCGCTTTCTTGTTACATTTTAAACAATGTGATGGGATACTTGTTCACTACGAACTCGATTTATGTTCCCTGCAGTTTGCACACACACACACACAGAGAGAGAGAGAGAGAGAAAGAGAAAGAAAGAAAGAAACACTATGTAAGTTTTTACTTGCCAACTCGAACATTAGAAATTTTCCGGTTCCAGAAAGTTAATTGGAAAATTATAATTTGTTGCTGTCTAACTTTCCTCTATAGGAATCCAATTTTATAGCTCAATGTGCAGTTTAATATAATGGAAAATTTTCCACCTAGCATCACTATACATAATATTCAAAACTGTCCGGATTATGAAAAGTTTTTCCACTTGTTTCTACATCATAATGAATATTTTCCCATCCATGAAAATCACTTTCACTTGTGTCTACAGAGAAATAAAACTTCCCGATTCATAAAAAGTTGTTTTACTTTTTGCTTCAAAATGATAAAACTTTCCTACTCATAAAAAAAAAATCAATTTTTCCATATACGACAGAAAATTTTTCGATTCATGAATAATTGTTTCACTTGTTCCTGTACATAGTACCGGAAATTTTCTGAGCAATGAAAATTTTCCGATTCTTTAAACGATCTTCGACATTAACATTTCCATGCATCAAATCAATCAATTTTATGGTTAATGACGAATTGTCACTTGATCACTGATAGTTGTTAAGAACGGAAAATTTTTCGGAAAAAAAATATAGGGGAAAATTTTTCTGAAATGGAAAATCTTCCACCTCACATCACTACTTGGAAGTCATCGAATGTCAATGTTTGTAGATTTCCTTAAGAAAATTTCCCTCGGCCGATACAAAATCTTCCCTTTTCCTATCAAATTTTCCCTAGATTATTGAGTGCCAAATTTCTATTACAAAAATTATGCGTTAAGATTAGTTTAGCTATATTAGAGGAAGTGGCAACTTTCCCCGCTAATCTAGTGACTAGCACGTGCAGGTGGATGTAAAACAAAAATTTCATTTCAGATTACTTTTTCCTTCACTTTTTTCTTTTTACAAACATACACACATAAATACATCTAGCCAACAATGGGTGCAAAGTTTTACAAAGTTTTACTGTTTTACAAAGTTTTACTGTTGTATTGGTCTATTTCTGAAGAACAAAGCAAAATTTAAGCATTTATAATGGTCAGCGCAAGAATTTCCCTAGTTTTTTTTTTTTTACATTTTATCGAAAATTTCCCTTTTTGTTAAATTTACCTACGAAATTTCCCTGGATTAGGAAAATTTCCCTCAAACTACGAACAGTGATGTCAATTGAGTCCCCGTTAGTTGGCAAACAGCGGTCCGGCTGGAGTCACTCCTGTCGGACTAGAATAGTTTCTATCAGTCTACGTAAAGACTGTTTAATAAAATAGGACACCTGTTTAATAAAGTGAACTTGGCTAGTCTAGTTAGTTCCAAATATTCTAAAATTTTTTGGAGTTCTGTAAATTTTCTATTAGGCTTTTAAATTACTTTTCCATTTCTATGATCTCATCTTAATTTCCTACCTAAAAGGTACTTACATGTGTTAATCTACATCTGAAATAAGTAGAATGTTCTTTCCATCCATTCGTAATCTCGTGTTACTACAAATTTACCTATACAATGTCAAGGAGAAAATCTTTATCAGCAGATCTACTTAGAACATCCCAATTACCAAGACATATGGCAGTTCATAGACTTTTTAAAAATACAATTCATTACGTGTATGATTATGAAATAACTTTTTAACAATCTTTGTAAATGATTTAGGGAGATGCCAAGCTTTTGCTGTGTATTACTCTTCATTTCAAAATCTTTTTACATATTATAACATGGTGTGTAAATGCTTAATACATGTATATAACTAACACAAAATTACACGAGGTTATAAATCTTATTAACTAATAATAATAATAATAATAATAATAATAACAATAATAATAATAATAATAATAATAATAATAATAATAATAATAATAATAACTTTATTTTCAGTGCTGTGAATAGCTCATTGGCAAAAATACAGCATTATGTTAAGAACATTATACAATCATTTAAAACAGACCAGGAAATTTGTAATATAGAATGAATATTAGTAGGTTAAGACGCTTGTCAGACGGTTAATATATTCACATTACAAATTTTAAGCTGAATATAAAACAAGATTAAAATAGATTCAGTCAATAACATAAAATACTATTTACAAAACTATGGAAATTAAAGCTTCATTTGACTACCGTTTGAAAGAATAAGTCAACCTTGCTTAAAATTGCACATCCGGTATACAAAGGATGCTGGTTACTTATTGTCACATGTCCACATAAAATGTTAGTTCTTTGAATAAAATGTTATAACTAAAGATGTTCTGAAAGTACATAATACAACGACTCACCAAAGGTAGTCGTTAACCCTGCTTCAGTTATATCTTTAGTGGCAATAATCGTTTTCACCTTAAAATATCTTCTGAAGTTATATTCACTAGTATGCTCACCTTTTCTACTGAAATTACAAGTCCATGATGAATATTAAATAGTTTATTCTTTGATTCCCTTTTAATGAATATTCACACAAACCGACTTGCAATCAAACATGTTAACTGAGTATCTATAAACAACGACATAGCAACCAACTAGACAATAATGTATATTTCTTATATATTAAAACATTCTTCTTTTTATTATTTTTAATTAACTTTAATTAACATTATAACAGGTATAGTGCTTGTGTAAAAGCACTTTCTGCCCGAGATATATGTAATTATGAGCCGATACAAAGTATCTCGTTATATAAAATGTCGCCCGATAAAGGGACTAAATATAAAAGTTATAAGGGAGCTTGACTTTTATATTTAAGAACCACTGATCCGTTTAAAATAATGACATGATAATAATTGTGTTCTCTACATTTTGATCGCCCTTCATATATAACTTCATTAAGTTTCCTTCATATAAATACATTTATAATAAAACTTTTATTCCATTATTATTTATCTTTTATCATTAAAAATGTCGTCGCTTACTAATACAATCAACGAAGGATGTGAAATCAAAAGCGTAAGAGATAATTACATTTTAAAACACAAATTACAATGATCAACGATTTCATTCATCATTAAAAACGGTCATGTTGAAAAAAAATGTTAGCTCTTTCCAGGGCGCATTATATAACAATTACGTAAGATGGTATTTTAAAGTATACATCATATCAACAAGGCGTCATGATACAAAAGAATCTTATCCAAGTATCATATAAGGTGACACATGAGTACAGTCGTCGGATAATTAGCTTAATGGAATGAACCTTCAACTGAATATAATCTTTGACAATAAAGTTTCAACATAAATCAATATAATATAAATAATCTTTGTTTTTAATCAGTAACAACATTAACATCTTCCCGTATGGTAGATATAATAATCTATGTTCAAGTGAACGAAAAGAAGAACTTAAATTTATTTTCACACATAAATATTCATAAGAATCAATAGCTGATATGGGTTTAACCCCTACCACATCAACTGTAATCAGTTTAGATTCGTACTTGTATATGCTTCCAATAAAGTACATTGTACTGCACAATCATGATTATGTTCCGCATTATTATTCTGTACATGAATTGCGTCATTGTTTTGATTTTGATACGAAGTGCCATCTCTTGAACTATGGTTACGTCTATCAATGTAGTTTACAGTATTTCTAGTATTTCGCCATGTATTTCGTCTGTTTTTGAATCTACTTTGGTTAAATGGTCTGACATAATTATTGTCACGATTAGTTAGGTTAGGTGTGTTCCCATAATATCTTTGCCTATTCTGATTGTTCTGATTGTTTAAATTTACTCGATATAGGTTATGTTCCGTATCGTCTACATTACGGATATTTAGATTCCGGACTGGTACTGATCTAAAGTTATCTGAATTGTTTTTAATTTTGCCTATTCCCGCTTGATGATTCTGTGCCTGGTATTGAGTTTCATAACATTGAACAAGCATCAATAGATGATTAAAACTCATGCATTGCGTAGAAAACAGGATTTGTTGTAATTTAAACGGTAGTAGATTTCGAATAGATGCGATCACTCTAGATTCAGATTGTAGTGGATTTACGATTTTTAATTCATTATACGTATTCACAACAAAATCAACAACAGATTTGTGCAAGCGAGGATTAAAAGGTTGATTTCTAATCGTAGCGTCTCTGTTTGCAAGTAGAAAGTCATTCTCATAATTTGCAATCAGCGTTGCCTTGAATTCCTCATATGTGTTGACGTGTTCCCGTATCGCTTTAAACCATAAAGAACACGGTGGAAGTAATAAATGAGGGATTAGTTTCATATATTGAGATTTATCTATACACATTATACTGCATTCGTCCTGAAATTTTTCTAGGAAAGAAGTAGCATTTTCATTACATCTACCACTAAACTTACTCATAGCACGTATTTCGCTCATTTTTACACTTAACTTTACATTTCTTTCACCATTTCGTGTTCGTGTTGAGTGAAAATTTCTACCTACTGCGTTATGTGTGGTTCCACCATCTCTTTTCCGCCCATTTCTATTCCTTGGTTGAATTCTTTCCAAAATAATATCCTCATCGGATGGGTTACCTGAAGAAGAGATAACGCAAGGTCCACGTCGATCTACTGCGGGTGAATGCGAGGTCATCTCTTGTGAATGAGGGAACTCCAAACGATCATTAACCATGTTGTTGTTGTATGCGTTGTCTTTAATCTGTAATGTCCTAATTTCCTCCTGTAAGGTAGATATCAATTGTGTATTTGCACGTATTTGGTTAGAATTATCTGTCACCTGAATCTTTTGCTGACGAACAGAAGATTCGATTACTTCAAAATCTTTTTTTTACAATATTAACTTCTTGGATTACATGATTGTAATTATCCTTGCAATCTTCAGATAATCTTTTTAACTTCTCGTCGAATTGTAACGTGATGTCTGTCACAGCTTGTATTACAGATTGTTTCGCTTCTTCGGACTTTTGATCTATTTGTTCTAACTGCCTACCCAATTCTTCATGCTGTCTCTCTAATCGTCCATTCAATTCTTCATACTGTCTTTCTAATCGTCCATTCACTTCTTCATACCGTCTACTCAATTCTTCAGATTTTTGCTGTACTGTTTGCTTTACTTCTTCGGACATCTGGGCTAAATTTTGTTTCATAATTTCTAAATCATCCTTTCGGCTTTGTTCCTGTCGCTGCAATGCTAGTAGAATTCTGTCTTATAATGTCAACATTCCGGGTGCAATAGGAGCTATATTCTGCTCGTTGTTAGCACTGTCAACAGTTTCATTCTCTACTGTCTCACCAATCATGATTTTTCTTGTGATTACTCTGCCACTTCTAAGAATAGTTGAGTTCCTATTCATGAACCTTCTTACTAGATAAATTCACCCTTACTTTAGACTTCGGGATATGAATTTACAAGAATCCCGGGTGAGGTAAACCAAAAATTTTACAACGACTCACCAAAGGTAGTCGTTAACCCTGGTTCAGTTATATCTTTAGTGGCAATAATCGTTTTCACCTTAAAATATCTTCTGAAGTTATATTCACTAGTATGCTCACCTTTTCTACTGAAATTACAAGTCCATGATGAATATTAAATAGTTTATTCTTTGATTCCCTTTTAATGAATATTCACACAAACCGACTTGCAATCAAACATGTTAACTGAGTATCTGTAAACAACGACATAGCAACCAACTAGACAATAATGTATATTTCTTATATATTAAAACATTCTTCTTTTTATTATTTTTAATTAACTTTAATTAACATTATAACAGGTATAGTGCTTGTGTAAAAGCACTTTCTGCCCGAGATATATGTAATTATGAGCCGATACAAAGTATCTCGTTATAATAATAACAATAAAATCAAGTCCCTTGTCATAAAGTTAGAACAGTTTATTTTTTGTAAAAGAAAATATAAATAAAATAATTGCTTTATTGTTTCTGCCAACATATGTTCATTTTAAACTGTTTATAAGACTTTGTCATTCTTCTCAATATTTTACGTTCTGAATTTAGTGCTACCAACGTCGACTTAGTTCTTACACTATAACTGTAACTTAATAATAATAATAATAATAATAATAATAATAATAATAATAATAATAATAATAATAATAATAATAATAATAAGAAGAAGAAGAAGAAGAAGAAGAAGAAGAATAAACTAATATGGTAGTGTATCAATTTTGAAATACTCTTTCAGCTCTATATTTAAATCTGCTAAAAGTTAGTAGTTCACTAATACCTATGGTAGAGCGTTTCAAACCTTAATACATTAGTACCTGATACTTTTGAAACCATAATGTAATCGTGGTCTTGGTTTGTCAAGTTCTTTGTTTGTATTGGCACGCGTACTAACGGAGTGCTTTATTTCAACAAATTTTGGTGAAAATATAATTGCATCTTTCTTGAGGATCTGTTCATTAAGCAGTTCCCCCGATAAAAATAAAGTTTATCTAGTTTTAATACTATGCCCAGTTCATGGAATAGCAGTTCTGCATGCGCAAGAAAATGATCATTTTAAAAATTATTCTTATGTTTCCATACCAAGTCTCAATTCCGTATGAGGGGGCGCGGTGGCTCAGTGGTAGAGCGTTCACCTCCGGTGTGCGTGGGTTTTCTCGAGGTTCTGCCGTTTCCTCTCACTTTCTTCTTTCCACCATTTCATTCATTTCTCATCATCACCGTCTCCTTTAGCCTAACCGGCATAACCGTGGGACGTAAAACTTAAAGATTTCATTTCATTTTCATTCAATTCCGTATGAAAGGTATAGGTGGATAAATGCATAGTAATATGTTCTTGCGATCGAATCCGGAGACATTAAGCCAATATGTAATGAAACTTTTTTCTAATTTCAGAACAATTTCTCCCATGTGAAATGCTCATCAAACCAATCACCTAGGTATTTTAAGTGTTCAACAATTCTTACTTTTTGAGAGCTTATTGTAAGAAGATAGTTATTAGTGTTTTGTATTTTATGTCTAAAGAATACACACTTAGTTTTATCAACATTTAAGGTTAATTTTTTGATTAAAAACCACTGTGATAATCTATTTAACTCAGAATTAATCAACTTTTGTATAGTTTTAAGCTCTGGTCCTTCCATGAATATAACAGTATCTTCCACAAAAGAATAGCACTAGGAATTTTTGAATACAAAAGGCAAGATGTTAATATATAAAAAGGAATAGCAATGGATCTAATATGGAATCTTACCGAATGATGGTTATGATGAATGTATGTCCATTCTATAACGATACATGTATTTTTCTACATGTACTTTAACATCTTTGGGCAGAATGTACTTTAAATTGATGCACAAGCTATTTAAGAAAAGGAAGAAGACATATATAGAAAAAAGGATATATAAATGTAATACTGACTTAAAAGCTGGAAAATTATACTGGGAAATTAGAAGAACTAATAATTTTGATAACTTAAAAAATCTAAAATTATGGTCAAGAAGTGAAGTAATAATTTATTACCGACTCTTATTTAGTACAGCTCTGATTCCTACTAAATTATACCAAATTAGGAAAAAGTCGACATATCATTGTTGGTGTGACAAGGGGATTGGTACCTTAAACCACATACTATTCGAATGTGAATCCTATCAGAATATTAGACCAACTCTACTGCATCAATTATATCTTAATCTGGGTTACTCCCCTTTCTCATATAAATATATTCTCGGATCTAATAATTGGAAGGCTATCCAAGCTATGATTCAATTCTTACAGCATACAGGAATTAACTTATAATAAAAAATTAAAAAAAGTGAAAAAAAGTCATTCATTCCAAACAAAATAATAATTAACATCAAGCAGTAAGCACATTTGTTGCACAAAATTTCATGGGTGCATCTAGATAATTAACACCAATTATGGTGAAGAAGAAAGAAAGAAAAATGTAATTGTTTTGATGTTGATATACGTTGCTCTGTTTGTGCTGAAATAGAGATTCGTTGTCATAGAACGAAATATAAATAACATAATTCCAGAACCATCTTGTGTAAACTACATGCACTACATGCACAATGTTTAATTTGTTACACGATATAATAAAAGGTAAAATCTTGATGCAGTGTACGAAATAGGTTTAGATGAATTAGTAGCCTAGTAATTGCTATATAAATTTATATGAACCGGATTTCGTCGTATAATTTAGTGGTCCTCGCCGCAGGATTGCTGTTATAATTCACACTAGTGTATTGCAAGCGATTTTTTAAAGTAGCTCTCCATGACATTTTAGTCGACTCACAGTATTCTATAACATTGTACCTTCGGAAGTAATATTTTCTGATTTACTGTATCGAACGCTTTTTTAAGGTCAGTGAACACACCTATCACATAACTACTCTCGTCAAGAACATCTGAGATGTAATGTGAAAGACTGTTGCCTCGTGGCAAGTTGGGCAGACTTGCTTTTTCTTTTTTCATCTATACTGTTCTTCAACTATCTGGTGCTAGGGGTCTCGGGTTCAAACCCTGCTCTCGCCAAGTGAACTTTGTGGTGGACAAACACCGTGTGCGTGGGTTTTCTCGGGGTTCTCCCGTTTCCTCCCACTTTCTGCATTCCACCATTTCATTCATTACTCATCATCACCGTCTCCTTTAGCCTAACCGGCATAACCGTGGGACGTAAAACTCAAGAATTTCATTTCATTTGTTCTTCAACTATTATGTATCTTTATGAATTCTATTAATCTGCAATATATACTTTCTCATTAACTTTGCTTAAAATATTGTTAATTCTATTCTGAGGCAATTGAATAAGGAAATAGAATAGATCGAATGTTTCCATGTATATAACTTCTTTACTGCAATGATTGATTGATAGCAAAAAAGAACAAGGATTTTACGAATGGTTTAAAACAATGGATCAAAATATTGCGACCTTGGACAAGAATTTTAGTAATGGTATAAAAAAAGCATCAAAAGATTGAGACTTTGGTCAATAATTAGTTTTTAGATCAGCGGCCTCTAAATCAAGTTTTCGTAATATTTAATACGGAATAAGCACATCATAATGAGTTATCTGATAGTTTGGATTTGGCTACATTATATGTAGTTCTCCAGATATAACCATACAAGAACATTTTTGCCCGAAATATATTGATTCTTTTGATCCAAAAATAGAAAGAGAGATAAATGACAAAGCATATTAGCATTTGCCAGGTTGTTTGGAAATTCCACAAGTCAGAGAAAACAGCGATGAATTCCGTGTATTGATCATAAATCACAAAACTAGCTATTGTCTTACTGGTTACATTTCCTCGACTGTAAGCCCCGCTAAAGTTTAGTTCTGTGTCGTCAAAAAAAAAAAAAAAAAATCTCAAGAACATTGTTTCTTTTTATCATGAGACAGTAACTTCGCTGGGAAATATACCACTTCATGATGCCAAAGCGCTTATTCTGTCTTGGAGGACGGAAAGGGAAAAGCAGCGACAAATAGAAATGAACCACATCAGATTCAAGAGCCAAAATACATTAGTATTTGCAGTGAAAGTTTAACTGTGGCTACAACATGACGTTTGTGTATTGCTTATTGAATTTTAGCACCCATTTTCAGCATCAAGATGATGTGAGAGGTAGAAACACAAAGTAATCAAACCAGCGTAATATGTTTTCAATCCTCTTCCCCAGGAATCGAACACGAGACTCGGTGCACCAAATGTGCTAGTGAATAGACCAGTGGTACGGGCTTCTGGATGACGTATTCACCTGCAGAAAAGTAAACAACTCCCATCTGTAGTTTTTTTCCTCTCTGCCAACACTGCTTGTATAAATTCAAGTGGCTTCCCCTGTGTACCTGCCTTCTGTGCTGCTTCGAATGGAAGAACCTCATTACAGAAGAATAATATAAATATGAGAACTATAAAATAACTCATTGATATATATGTTGGAGTAATAAAAAAACGATTATTATTGATTATTACTCTTAGTATTGACTTGTAAAATGATGCAATAAGAACCTGTTTAATTATGCAGTTCTCGTACATGTGATATCTCTAAATCTAATTTTCAGTTCATTCCAATCTCATTCACAAGGGGGTAACGACGTAAAGAGCGTTATTTGAACTTTTACAAACATAGTGCACAGACGTTCCTTGGATATCCGATTGAAGTCAGGCACGGGATGTGAAGATATATCCAGATATCCGCTTATGTCCTGAAAACGAGAGCTCCTGACGGCTTCATATCTAACATTTCTGGGTTCTTTGAGAGATAATCATATGTCGCCTTTAGAAATATCCAAATACTGTTGCATAACAGGCTTATCCCATAAAATACACGGGAAATTCCTTGTTTTTTTTACGTATCCTCAAAGTTTCTACTACAGTCACTAATGTTCTGAAACATGCATGGGATCAGTGGTATGTTCAAATGACGTTCCGTGAGTATGTGCTATGTATGTTAATACATGGATTTTTTTATTATTTTATAACCATTCATTTCATTATAATCTTTCATCGTCTTGTTTCGCCTAAAGGGCGAATATGTGGGGCATAAAATTGACATAAATTTTAAGAAAATGGAGTGGAGTCATGCCAAGAAATTTAGCTGGTAGTTTATGGGTCCATAGGGAGAACAGGCACTCTGACCTATTTGTCTATCATACAGTTACCCTCTACTGTTCTAGTTCAGTGGCGTCAGAAACTTTTAGTTTTAAGTGCCATGGTCATGCTCTTTAATCCAAAGGAGACGGATGAATACTTCCATTAAATTATTTTTAAACAATGGTAGAATCAGAATGTGGGAGGAAACGATAGGTCTTGTAGAAAACACGGACAAATGTTGTACACAAACACCTAACGAGTTCAGAGGTCCAACTAGGTACGATTCTCATCAGAGGCGAGACCTTTACCACTGAGCCACCGTGGCCCCAAAACTGTGCTAGGAAAATAGGCTAAGATCGCCTTTTGGGAGAACTCTGGCCCAAACATACATTTGTTATATTTAATAGTTACGATGATTTCAGCACACGTATTGGCAACTTTGAAAATCTCATTTCATATAACCTTATGGCAGTTGGTATTTCAGTCAACAAAATACATCAAAAGTGCACGTAGTCTAATACAAGAAAGTTTGATGAAGTTTTCCTCTTCAAAGTTGATACAAATAGAAAGGCATACATATTAAACTGGAAATTCTGATTTTAAAGTGACTACTGTGGAGTACAGAAACATCTTCTACGTCAGAAGTTTCCCGCCTAAAGAGCTTCTCCTGAAGTGAAACTC
Source organism: Thermobia domestica (assembly GCF_964235325.1). Lineage (NCBI taxonomy): Eukaryota > Metazoa > Arthropoda > Insecta > Zygentoma > Lepismatidae > Thermobia > Thermobia domestica. The sequence continues at coordinate 21,210,183 of NC_137469.1, read as the reverse complement.
TAGGCATCAGTGTTTACTCTCTGGGGAGTTAGCTCGAGATAACATAGCGAAAGGACTGAAAAGACTCAAAGGCAGTCGTGCCTCTTGTATGACTCTCCTTACTAGCAATCAAGAGAGGCTTTCAAGAAAGGCACATTTCGATTCACATCTTGTCCCTTTCTTCTCTAAAAATAAGAGAGAGAAAAAACGTGCAAATCAATACAACAATTCTGTGATACATTAATGGAAAGATTGCACCAATGCAAGTAGACAATTGTTACGTATTTCTTTCCGCTTTTTCTTCTATGCACAAAGAACTGGTACACCTAGTAATGTTGAAATGAAATGACATTTCTAAATTTTAACGTCCAACGTTTTATGTACGTTAAAGGAGACAAGTTACACGGCCACACACAAAGTAAAAGTTCTTCGCACCGGACTCCAAGGTATTTAGGATTTTAGGATTTAGATTTCTGGGTTTTTGGCATTTATGGCCACTTAGCCATTTATGTATGACGGACGGCATTCGTCCCTCGGCGAGCAAACTATCCGGGGGAAGGGAAAGAAGGAAGCGGCCTGGGACCTATAAGTTAGGAACCACCCCGACATTTGCCTGGTGTGAATAAGGAAATCCCAGAAAAACCTCATTCAGGATCGCTGGCTTGAAAAAGCTTTTGACACTTTTTCGACCGAGTGCCCCCACCGGAAATCGAACCCCCACCAGGTGGCCCCACCGGGACCGCTCGCACCGAAGGGGAGAGAGTAAGCGATTACGCTACGCGAGGCCACAACCTCAGGGTATGGATTCGATATATTTTGTTACGCAGAATACAAATGTCGAAACTCCGAGACGATCAATCGTGTCAATTATTTTACGGGCAAAAAACTTTAGTGATTGTGGATAGGGAGATATACAAGTAAGCCATATATAAAAAAAAAAAAAACAAAGTTTTGTACAGTGGAGCCCAGAGTATGGATGTGATTAGATGTTGTCCAACAGAAACTCACGTGACTGGGAATCAAAAATTGAGATCACCGGCAGTAGAGCAGAGCCCTGTTTCATTTAGCCACTGTGCCTTCCTCCTACAAATAGAAAGTTTTCTTATTGCGGATAAATTAGTGTTTCATTGATTTTTTTAAAGTAATTATTATTATATGTACACATTGCGTTTACAACATAAGTAATTAATTGTTTCATTATTTAGTTAGTTATGGTAGTTTAATTACAGATTTGAATCAGGTATTTTTATCCTGAATTGCAATTAAAGAATTGTGGGAAACATTTTGTCCTAAGTGGCAATTAAAGAATTATGCGAAAATTGGACTAGGTACTTTTGTTCTAGAAAACAATTATAAAATAGCAATTACAAAAATTGCTGCGAAAACTTGACTAGGTACTTTTGTTCTAGAAAACAATTAAAAAATTGTTGCGAAACTTGAGTAACGATATAGTTTTGTTCTGAATAGCAATTAAGAAATTGTGTAAACGTTTGACTAAGCAGGTATTATTGTTCAAAATAATTAGAATTGAGGAATTGTGCGAAAATGTGACTAACAATATATTTTTGTATTAACCCTTTACCGACGTACCTGCACGATTGTGAGGGTTGTGCGGATACCAACTTCAATAATTAATAATTATATATTTTTTGTGTTTCATTTTATTTCTTCGGCTGGGGACGGATGGCTACAATTTTGCTGGTTACATGAGTCGAACAGATGCCTCAACTCCATACGAGCGTGCGTATTTCTTTTGTTTACGGTTGAAGTTTGGCGGGGATTTACAAATATGTTAAAAATGCTGAAAAGTTTAAATAGCAATTGAAGAATTGTGGAAAGTTTAACTAACCACATATTGTTGTTCTAAATAGCAGTTAAGGAATTTTGCAAAAATTTAACTAACCACACATTTTTTGTTCAAAACAATAGGAATTACGATATTGTGTGAAAATTTGCCTAACAATGTATTTTTGTTCTAAACAACAATTAACGAATTATGGGAAAGTATGACTAAGCACGTATTTTTATTCTAAATATTGATCACGAAATTGTGCAATTATATGATTGTTGAAGTAATCTTAACTAGAAGTTATGCTACCAATATGGTAGTCATTACATTTTCTAACGAATAATTAATCATTACATATTGTAGAACTTTTAACGAAATACTTACGTATGAAACATACGTACATATACAAAATTGTTAGAATCATTTTTTATAAGAAAAAAAAAACTCGTGTTAAAACTGTGGTCACTGGAAAACTATTCTCATGTTTGAGTGTAGGAAAATACACGACACTCCAAGGGAATCCTATGAAAAACTTATGTTTACGATTTGACAAGGTAATTCCTTTGAGAATATTCTGTACACCTCTACATATATTGGCAGACTCTAAAACCCACAATTTCAAGATATAGTACTCGTAAAAGGCATAAGTTAATCGAAATCCTTAATTTGATATTTTTCAAGATTGCAACATCTGTTTGTTCTTGGTTGATTTAGAGAATCAAAATTCCATTTCAGAGCCTCGGCTATATAAGTTGGAAACCTGCAGCCTTAATGTGAGTTTTCGGGCCATATGAGGTCTAACCAGGTATCGAACCTGATTCTTCCGGTTCATTGTTAATTGAGACTTAGCGTCTTTTTTTTTTTTTTAGCGCCAAGACTATGTGAGACGTAGAATCTACAGTTAAGAAGGAAGGCAAATCTCTTAAATGTGTTCAATGCTATCCTACCGCGAATCGATCCCGTGATCCATTATCCCGAAGGTGCGAGCATTAGTCACTACACCAGGTGACTCTCTGTTAGAAAGCAACCTACGCTAGTCACATAAGCATGGACAAGCTCTTCTACACTTTTTTTGGTCATATTGTCATTTGACAGTAAAAATAGTTCAATTAGAACAGGTAAAAAAAAAAAAAAAAAGCAAAATTCCGTCATTTTCATTACTCGTAAAATGTTTAAATTTTACCTCCTAAATTCATCAGATCCATAATTTAAGAATGTACAGTCAGCAACAAAAGTTATTTTCCTTTCATGAAATTAGCTTAATAAATAACTTCAGAATCGAAGGACAATTTGAATACAGTTTTCAGTAAATTAAAAAAGAATGTAATTTTCTGTATATTCCAGCCATTCCACCGTTATTCCCTAAATAAATTTTACCAAACGGAAAGAAACTTTTGTCACTGACTGTACATAGAAGATGTTCGAATGGTATTTTTAAAGTATAATCAATCGCTAACCGAAGAAACAGCTGTTTTACGAGTGACAAAACATCACTGGCAATAGTTTTGCCTCTTAGAGGGACTTAGATATCAAATTAAGATCTTAAAAAAATGAAAAATGAAATTTTTGAGTTTTACGTCCCACAGTTATGCCGGCTAGACTAAAGGAGATGGTGATGATGAGAAATGAATGAAATGGTGGAAAGAAGAAAGCGGGAGGAAACGGCAGAAACCCATGCACACGGTTTTTGCCCACCACAAACTTCACTTGGCGCGAGCTGGGATCGAACCAGTGACCTCATGCACCAGAGGTGAACGCTCTACCACTAAGCCACCACGACCCTCTATTAAGATCTTCCTTAATAAGTAATTGTAAAATACTTTACGATATATTATTAACAAAAAAGGATTTAATAATATAAATGTAGTTGCACGCGTCCATCTCGTGTTTTTCCCATTTGAATAAAACAGAAGAAATCCGAGTTTACTGTTCGGTGGGTTGCGGCCTTCGACTGCAAAACCAACCTATGTTTAGCCCGATCGTTAACGTGACAATTCGTACACAGCTGTTGCCTGTAACGTTCAGACAAATAAACATTGCGTATACGCGATATGAGGACTCATCGATTCCTGTAGTTGAAGGGAAAGGAAAGAAACACACTGTAACGAATTACTCATAAATTTGGGTTTAACTTTACGCACCATTTATTCATAATGGAATATAATATCTCTGGATTATGAAACAATTAATTTTGTATGAGTTCAAAAGAGAACCAGTTGAGAATGCTCTATAAGTGCATTACTAGAACGAACTTAAAGAGAATTATTTTTTCTTATTAACTTCTACAGACTCTATACCAATTGTTTTATGTACTTTATTATACTCAATTAACAATTCTTGTAATATGTCTATCCATTTATAATTTCCTTCAGTACTAAATTTGTTCCACGTCTTTCGTTTAAGAGTTCTGTTATTCTACAATATATTGTTTTATAAAGACATAACCTCAAAATGGAAGGCTCAAAATTGAAACCTTCGCAAAATATCCTCTTTCTATCACTTACGGTTCCCGAGATATGCTCCTTAAATCTCCCGAAATCGGAACTTTTTTGACCAATATCTCGGGAACACTAAGTCATAGACAGATGATCTTGATGTTGATCAATACCTAAGAGCATGGTGAACATTTTGGTGGCAAATGATAAATCGGTGTCCGCTGTAAAACTGCCCACTGGTTTTGTCAATGTCCACCAGTTACTATTTGGTACCAAAATGTACACAATCGTCTTAGGCATTAGATAAACACTAATATCTCGTCTCTATGGCTCCTTAAATATATGGAAATCGGAGCTATTTTTGGCCAATATCTCGAGAACGGTAAGAGGGAAGCGAAAAATCCCATCACTTTTTTTTAGATAGTTTCTGATGCTCTTTCGAATGGAGGGCTCAAAATTAAAAAAAAAACTCAAAAAACACACACATACACTCACACAGACATAGAGAATTCAGTAACTACCTTTTTAAGTTCGTTGAAAATTAACAATTCTTAGACCCTATAATTTGCAATAAAATTTTCAACACAAATGTTATTCAGGAATTTGAACAGGGGCGGTCCTTGAGTATGTACGTTGGCGCACATCCTCACCTAGGATTTTGATTTTCTACAGAGCTTCTCTCTTCAAGTTCATTAGATAATTTCTTACCAACAAACCTTCAAGGCTAGTTCATGGTGAACACAGCAAATATTAAAATACTAATGAACCTTGTAAATTCCTGATTAAAACAAGAGTGGCACTAGAATCGGTAAGTTGGTGCAATTTTTCGCATTTTGATTTACTAAAGTTCTGCTTTTTCTAACTTTGAAAGAAAATTTCTTTCAGTTAGCTACCAACATTACTTCACAATAAATATAACATAGATCGTTGGTAAATGTGGTAATAACTACCAACAATAATTGTGTAATGGAAATGGAAAAGGCTGAAAGTGCCACAAAGTAAAATTTCCAGTATTCAATAAAAACTTCCTAAAACTGTACTTTATCCTTTACAAATTTATCCTTGCGACTGCTCTAGAAACTAGTAGGAATTTTTCTAGCACTTTGGACCTTCTCTAGGTTTTGGCGATGTCGTTTACAACACATTCCATGCAAAAAATCGATTTTTTATTTTTTGGCACTTTCAGCCTTTCCCATTTCCCCTGCACAATTATAAATGATTGTTTGAACGAGACAACCTTGTTTATTGTATTATGGTATCAAATAGGAAAAGAGTGATATTGCATCAATATATTTGACAAATAACCTTCATAAAGATCGACTATGAGGTACATTATATAGGGAATAATAGGGGATAACTAGGTAATATATGTAGTCATCGCACTGACTTCAATATGCTATTATTTCTAGCTTCCTAAACAGAAGTTTCCAATGCGTAATACGAAAATTCTATCTGTCTCATAATGCTGGTTAGAAACTCATTTTTAAAATCTAAATTAGTAAAGGAACCAGGATTGTAAGCAGTGTTTCTTCCAGACGTGTTTTTTGGGGGGTGCAGTGTCCCCCGGAGCTCTCAGAGTGCTCCCCCGGATGGGACTAATATAATACATACATAATTATCATAATAAATAGAATAGTACCAGCAGTGTCCCCCGAATACTAAGTGTGTCCCCCCGGAACATTTTTTTTCTGAAAGAAGCACTGACCGTAACTAGAAGTTGCCAGTGGAAGCTCAGGTCCCTCTTTAGATACCCTGAAACTTTTAATTATTGTTCAAAGCTATACATGAATAAATGTAATGTGTACCTAAGTTAGTCCTGCACTTAAAAATTATCTCGGCTTCTCTCTGTGAATGGAGGGTAAAATTGAAAATTGCAACATTCTTGAAATAACCATTATCAGTGTTTCTTTCAGACATAATGTTCGGGGGGGGGGGCGCATTAAGTATTTCGAGGGGCACTCTTGGTACTATTCTCCTTATTATTATAAACGTATTATTTTGGTCTCCTCCGGGGGGCACTCTCAGAACTCCGTGGGGGTAATGCCCCCCCCCCAAAAAAAAAATATGTCTGGAAGAAACACTGGCCATTATACACCGGACAGGGTTTGAATGAAATCGTAGATTCTCAAATTAGGGAGATCTTGTGACCCCTTAATTATCACAGGGTAATGATTGATGCCTCGTTGAAAAGCTTATGAAACGCTGATTCCACTGAGGCAACACTTGTAGAACTCTCGCCCTATTTGTAGAAGAAGAAACAAAAATCTTAAAAGATACCAAAAATAGAATTTGGAAATTCTGCAAAGCCTTACAGTCACTCTACACTGCAAAAGATAAGCTAATGTGTTGGCAATACACTTGTGAAATAATATTTAGAAATGGTAGCCATTGCTGCAATATAAATAGAGATAAAACTTTAGAAGATCTTCGCGTTGGTGTCAATTGTGTACTCCCTAATAACCACAGAGTCATGACTGATACATCATTGGAAAGCTTATAGAACACGAGGTAACATTTGAGCAATTTCCGCTCTATACGTAGAAGAAGAAGAAGAAGAAAGTTCTTAAAAGTATGAAAAAATAATTTTTTTAAACCTAGCTTGTAGACAAGAATATAGGGGTGAAAATAATGTTAGTTACCGTTTACTTCTTGGAAAAATTATTGTGTGTGTGTATGTACAAGTATGTTTCAAAGATAAAATAATTTTTGTGTTTTATTAAAAAGAAAAGCGTAATGAATTAGTTTTATGCAGGAAATAATCTTTTAAAAAATGTTACGCATAGAAGAAAAATTCATTAAATTTGACATTCGACCCGCTTACCTCCACCATAGTACCACGTTAGGTGCACATCACATACAGCAATGAGAATTATGCTTCTAGACAAATTAAGTGAAAAGATATCTTGTTTTATACGGAACCGTCCTGAAAATAAATGTAATTTACGTCAAAAAAAAAAAAAAAAAAAAAAAAAACAGACTCAAGTTTGCTCCTCCCCTACTCCCACATAAGCAACAAGTACACATACAGGGTATTACCATATAGTGGACTACTTCAGCCCCACTTGACGTGTAGCGGAAACGAAAGTAGTATAGGTCAAAATATGATTATTGTAGTTTAGACAATGGGGTCCTAATATTAATAATATGTATCAAGATTTTGCTTACAGGTCTTAAGAGGCCGAATCACTGCGAAATTAAAATACCGCTAAATTTTACATTAATTATGTCATATCTTCAAATAGATAAAAGATAATCGAAATGTGGAACAAGGGCGCGCTAGACAATATCATTTTGTAGGCCTATGAGATACCGTTATCAAGAGTCACCTAGTAGCTCTCCCTTTCCAGTCATTTAGAAACATGAAAATAAATGCCAATTTTCTAAATGGCTGGAAATCGAAAGCAGATAAGTGAGTCGAGATGGCGTTATCTCATGTAAAATAATATTGTATAGCTCTTGTTCTACTTTTCGATTATCTTTTATCTATTTGAAGATATCACATGATTACTGCAAAATTAGCGGTATTTTAATTCCGCTATAATGGGGCACCTTAATACGCATAGTCCTTTTACATAATTATTTTCAAACTATATAAATAAAATAAATAAACGTTTTAGTGATGACTTACCCAACATTTGCCAAAGTGTGCCGTCGATTCCTAAGAGCTTTGTGATATCGCTGAAGATCCCGGATGCTCCCTTCCTCAGCTTGCATAATGGTAATGACGCTTCCGCTGCCAGAAGACGATGATGAAGTTGGTGATTCCTGTGAACTTTGCTCAATAACCTCCAAGAAGCCAACGGTACGTGGACGAGATGGCTTGCTGAATTTTCTCGGCACAAATGATGATGTTGATGACTCAGCAATAGTGGCTAAAGGGCTGTTACCACTGGTGGGTGTACTAAACGACAAAGCCTTGGATACTTTAGTTGTGGTAGAGGTGATGTTGGTGGTTACGGTACCAGTTTCGGTAACAGAGGTTGTGGTGGTATTATTTGTGGTAGTGGTGGTAACGGATTTGGTGGTGGTTGGTGGAGATTCTAAGGGTGGGTACCAGAATTCGTCGTCGCTAGATCCACGCCGACATTGCTGGTTGCGGGTCTTCTTTTTCTGACCCTTTCTGGATTTTTTATCTTCTGGATCTGGTCCCTCTTGCACTTGTGAGTGCGCACAGGGCACAAAACACTTTCTCACTGAGCCCCCCACTTGTGTGGCGTTTTTGGAACCAATCTAAACTTAAAACCCAAATGATAACCAATATTAAAATGATTTTTTTTAAAGTACGTTTTTAAAATTTCCTTAAATTTCCAATTTTTTCCCTTTTAATTTGCAGGCACTTCACTCTAAAACACTAATAAGCTTTTAGCTGTATATAAGTAAAACAATAAGTTGTATTCAGATAACACAAAGCAACACTTATGTCTTTTTGTAGCACTTAGCACTTTCCAACAACACTGACGAATTTCATGGATACTCGTTGCTAGCGGATTAGGTGAAGCCGTATATCAATTCACACCAAGGACAAGTATGACGTGTAGCAAAGACTTCTGGGGAGTTTTGCGCTTTGACCATAAACAACAATACGCTCTTCACATTTATATATGTTTTTTTTTAGCACATCAGTTCATGCAAATTATAGAAATGAGCTGATACACACAAATATACATTCACACATGAAGCAAATACGCTGAACACTTTTTTTTATTAAGCTTAATTAATATATTTTTTTTACTAAAATTTGTAGGTTTATGAAAACGTAGAAAAAGCACGTGATTAATATTTATTTATTTATTTCTAACAACGCTTGTCGTGCCACTTTGTTTTAAAAAATAATATTTACGGCTTATTTTTGCGAGGTTTATGATTCCGACATAAAAATGTTTTTAAGCTCGTTTTAGGAATTTATACTTCATTTGCTTTTTCAACAAAAGTGATCATCATATTAACTTGTCATAAAGGTTTATCAGACTAATAACGAAAGGAAAATGATTCTAAAGGGAAATCAAAAGGGTTGAACTAAAGGGATGAGGAGAGGGTTAATTACAAAGGTTAATTAAAGGGTTAAAAGGGAAGGATAGGCTTTTGTGAATTCTTTGTTGTGAATCACTATATTTTTCTTATCAACTTAGAACATCATTACTAATCCAAAACAAATCTAAATACATGGTTCACCACCAAATTTTTCTCTCACACTTTTATCAACAATGCAGGATCTTAGTAACGGTCCTGTCCGTGTGTTTAAATAATAAACATCTGGGGTTGTAGGTCTACATTGTTGAATCTTAACTGAAATACACGATCGCTATGGTAAATTATCTGTGATGGATATTATAGCTGGAAATATCTCTTTCACTTAGGGGGGTTACAATTGGGGGATGTGGGGGTGGTTAGGGGGTGTTGATGACAAGTTTCACCTTGGCTGTTTCCCTTTGTTGCTACGCCATTTGAGATATAGTCCGGTGTCGCTTATTCAACACTGTCGGTTATCCTTTTCTTTTATTATTTCCAATATTTGTACACTCATTCATACGGACACGGACACTCAAATATGCATACACACACACACACATACACAAAACACGGGTCGGAAAACTTGAACTTGGTGTGTTGCACCCAATCAACCCAAAACCGAACGGACCACACTCACTTCGGTTCAGCGACAGCGCTAACACGGACAACAAGAAAACAACTGCCCGCGCAACGACCGATCCTGTAACTGAAGCTGAGAGTCAGCCATGGAGCAGGCAGCCAGCGCGCGATTTGTGTGTACCGTGCCTCCTATTCTGCTTGGTTCCACTCCTCGATCGATCTTTCGGCGTTTTGTCGGGGCGGCAACGAAGAAGAGAGAGAGAGACAGAAACGGATATAGGCACACACACACACAGAGAGAGAGAGAGAGAGAGAGAGAAAGGAGGGAGAGGGAGAGAAAGACTGTAGTTCTCATTCATCCCCTGCACGAAGTTATGATGAAAATCTCAAACGTTAGCTAGTTCGTATTGCATTTCAAAAATACCAAAACTAACAGTCATTCGTCAAAATATATACTCACTGATTTCGACAACATTGCTACCATTGCAATCTCTGTTCATATCAGATATACACGACTATAGTCAACAATTCATAATTAAATTCACATGACTATAGTCAACTGAATAGTGAACCAAAGTCTATCAAAATGCGAAGTTTTGTAAGAAATAAAGAAAACGAAATCTTTGGTTTAACACCGAATGGTTATTTCCTTCAATCTAATTGAGATTGATAACACAGCCTCAGAAAAGTTGTATGAGCGCTTTGGATAGGACGCATGGTTTTTACTCATAAAATTGACACAATCAATCTCCTTAGGGTATCGAAATTTGAATTCTTTTTAGTATGTTCGGGGAACCACGCAGCCTTGTCTCCCGGACCCAAGGGCACGGCCTAGTTGCCCATTTCGGAGGATACCCGAAGGCTCACCTCCGCCGGTAGGGGCGGCAGTTGAAAACTACCTACCTCGCTGAGGTCGGTGGAGAGCTTTTTTGAAAGCGGCATTGAACCTCCGGATTCCATAAGCCATAGAGTTAATTAGTTAGTTTAGTCAAAAAAAACTGAGGGTCCTAGGTCCCCCAGTTCCGGCCTAGATCCCCCTCTGTCTGATCGGCGGAAACAAACGTCCGTTTATTTTGAAACTATATTTTCTAAGAGAAAATGAACAACTTCCACACATACACTGTACACTACATGTAGACAAGGCTGCAACAGAGGGGAGTGTGGTTACTAATCCGAGTTTTCAGATTACACTTTAAATTCGTTGATGCCCACCCTTACTACCTGGAATGCCCCCATATAAACATTCATCTGAAAGAATAAGGGAAGACCAACTGAAATACAGCGTTAGTGGTGGAGCGGTTACCTCTGGTGTGTGAAGTCTCTGGTTCGTTCCCCAGCCAAGTAAGTTTGAAATCGATAGGATTTTGTCCGTGGGTTTTCTCAGGGTACTCCCGTTTTCTCCAATTTTTTCTCATTCCTTTAAGGCTTCCATTATCGTTCACTTGCTTTAAACATCGTTTCTCTCACCCTAACGGGCATAATCATGGAACATTACACTGAAATATTTCATTTCATTTTCCTTTGAAATACAGAGTTACTGCAGTGTGTTCAGTGACAGCAAAGATGTTTAATTTCGGATCATGAATTGTAGGTATCTTGTAGAATACATTTTTAACTGAAGTTATATTCTTTTGCCTATATCCAGACATTTTATTATACTGAATTTGCATAAGCACGATGAATATAATAATTTGTATGCATGCATAATTATTGAAGTCGTGCAAAAGTAGTGTATGTGTATGTAAAACGCGACGCTTATACAAAGAAATAAGGGGTAAAAATATTAAGCAAAAGACAAAGCAAAATTCTACAGAAAGCTACGTGGTCAACATTCTTAGCAACATGCAATACTGCAGTCACTTTGCACACAAAAAATCGACCATGCACAAGTTAACTTAAGGAACGTTTTTCCTCCGTAATTTCACACTGACACGAAACAGAATTCTCACGCCTCTTTGTCTTCAGTTAGACGCAAAGTTCAGGTGGGGCTTAACATTTTCTAGGTCATAGACACCATATTTAAATCACGGGTGTAGAATTAAACAGAACATAATTTAATCAAGGCAGAATAACCGAAAAAGATTCAGATCACGATGGTGAGAATGATCAGAGCTTGAATAATCTTACTTGCAAGTACTCGCCAGCCAAACAATCTACTAGCTAGACCATTTTGCAATCACAGTGTTTATACAAGTAAACAAAAATTACTTTCAGATACAGTAAACATATTAATACATTTTTCTTGTTTTGTTTATTGGTATGTCTTCTACAAATAATGAAAAAGAGAGTGGCTTCTGCTTTTTATTCTTGAATTTATATTTTTGACTGACCGGACTTTACTCGCCAAATGTAAAAACAGTACTCACCATTGGCGAGCATGAGAGTGAATTTTTCAAACCCTGATTATTATTATTATTATTATTATTATTATTATTATTATTATTATTATTATTATTATAAAAATATTATTATTTTGATTGAGTTTATTTTGAGTTTAACATCCCGTTCAGCAACGAGGCTATATGAGACGTGGACCTACAGATTACCGTAGAATCCGAACCATATGAGCTCCCATCGGGAAACGAACCCAGCCAGGTCTCCCACATCAAAGGTAACCGCTTACCCACGAAGGAGCTCTCTTCTTCTTCTTCTTCTTCTTATTATTATTATTATTATTATTATTATTAATATTATTATTATTATTATTATTATTATTATTATTATTATTATTATTATTATTATTATTATTATTATTAGTAGTAGTAGTAGTAGTAGTAGTAGTAGCAGCTTAATTTTAATTTTCGCGCTGGAAATGTCCTTTTCCACGTTTCTCGATCTTCAGGCTCGTCTTTTAACTAAAAAATTTTCTTATACTTTTTAAAGCATCGGTCAATTGTGTTCTTCTTCGTATTCCTTGCTTTCCTTCCATCTTTCCATCTTCTAGGTATGAAGAAGACAATTTCTTCGCAAGGTATGTCCAATCTAATTGGACTTCCTACTGAAAATGTTAAACGAGATTTGCTATTGGCATACGCAGAAATGCATTTTCTCTCCCCGCTGATGTAGGGGCTATCGAGCATGTCCACAGTGTATCCGTTCCTACTGGGATAAAAATCGAACGCTTCACACTCGTTCAGTTTCCACTCAAATAATTAGTCTCGTTTTGCTATTTATAGGAGACATGAATATAAATAAATAAGAAATGTATTATATAAAGTTTTTTTTAAAAAATATATTACTATATAGACCTATAGTAATTGTTTTAAGTTTTTAAGAAAATGTTTATCCTTTGTTGAAAAAGGTATCCAATTAGGAACGGAACTTTTGAAATGCCCGCTAGTTTTGTTCTAGTAAGTTGGCAGCACTGAACGTTACACGATTTTCTTCTGTTGTCCCTGTGGTTAAGGTCGGTTTAAAAAGACACATTTTGCCGATAGATGTCTCTACAGTCTTCGTATCTCCCTCATGCATTTATTTGTTTATCTTTCACGAAAACTCACGATTACTCTTACAAATTTCAAGGTACTGATTTCAAATTTTTAGAGAAGAAACTTCATAACCTATCAAAGGCAAAAATACGTGCCGATTTTTTTATTTAGTATTTTCTTCATTGTTGAAATGGTTTAATTGTTGAAACTGAATATCCAAATCTTTAACATCTTCAAAAATCAAGAAAATTCTAAATATATATATAAAAAAAATGGCACAGATTGTTGTCTTGGATAGGTTATTAAGTTCCTTCTATAAAAATGTGAAGTCTGTAGCTTCAAATTTGTAAGAGAAATCGTGAATTTTCATGAAAGGTAAAAAAAAAAAAAAAAAAAAAAAAAGGAACATGAGAGATAGAAACAAAGACTGAAGTGACATCTATCGGCGAAACTTGTCCCTTTAAACCAAATAGCGTATGATCGTCATGTGTTTTCTGGACCGTACTTACAGCAATATTATCACACACGATGGCGTTGTTTTCTACAGAGCGACTAACCAGGCCCGTATCCAGGGGGGCCTAGGGGGATCGGGCCCCCTAAATTTTTGCTGTCCCTATAAAATTTTCACGTTAGGCTTGCAAATGAATTAGGGATGGCCAGACCCGGTTCCTGGGGAACCAGTTTTCGGGGCTGAACGGATACGGTTCCAGAACCGGTTTTTCGGACCCAGGTCTGGAACCGGTTCTTCGGATCCAGGTCTGGAACCGGGTTTTCGGATCCAGATCTGAAACCGGTTCCTAAGATCCGGTTCTGGAACCGGGTTTTCTGATCCAGATCTGGAACCGATTCCTAAGATCCGGTTCTGGAACCGGGTATTCGGATCCAGGTCGAGAACCGGTTCCAGAACCGGTTCTGAAAACCGAATCTATTCTTGGAACCGGTTACGCCGGAACCGGAACTTTGTGACCATCCCTAAAATGAACTATAATACGGTGATGAACTATAATAAGTTTGGATCGCCCCCACTAACTTCAACCGGACCCCCCTACATTTTTGGGCTGGTTACCGGCCTGGTGACTAACACGAATACCCCCCTGAGGGTTTAATGTCCAGAACCAACCCCATTTTCTCAAATTTAGCAATCAGTCTCATCACAGTCGACTTATTCGGTGAATGATATGGACCAAACATTCCACGGAATTTGCGAACTGTCCCTGCACAATATTCACCGCATATATTTTCACTATGACGGCTAGCTGTTTTGTCGTGAAGCTCTCCATTCCTTCCCGTACAGAAAACAGCTGACGATCATGCGCTATTTAATGCTCCGTGATTACTAACCACAAGGCGCTTAGTTAAGTGTTGCCAACTTAATTGAACAGTTATGACGGTCATTTCAAAAGTTATTGGAGACCTTTACTTTGAAAATGTAAGAAGTTCTCCTTACTTACCAAATCCCAGACAAGGAATGTATAATTTGAAACACTACATTCCTAACTTTTACTTCTAATTTATTATTATTACGATTATTATGTATATTTATGTGTTCAACTTGATAATTTTCCCATTAGTTACAAATAACCAAAACCAGTGAAATAATACGGCCTTCCGTTGGCATAGTTCTAAATTTTTATCTTTTCTAAATATCCTCTCTTTGTATAATATCTGTATTACCAATCTTCTGATGCATGAAAGTTTGTCTAACTTTTCACCGCAACTGTCGATCTTGAACAATTCTTTTTCACGATATATGGGGTATTGTGGCTCAGTGATAGAACACTTTTCTCTAGGTTCTGGGGTCCTGGGTTCGATCCCCGGCCAAATAAGCGTCGTGCACAACATCTTGTTTGTGGGTTTTGTCGGAGTACTCCCGTTTCCTCACACTTTCTCATTCCACTGATTATTGTATCATCTTTCATGTATTGACTTAATCATCGTTTCACTTGGCTAAAGTGCATAAACGTGGGATGTTAAACTGAAATATTTTTTCCACGTTATTCTCCAATGGTCCTAGATCTCACCACATCACATTGTATGAAGAAGTGTATTAGGCCATATTTTCTTTTGTTATCAGGTCTATTTCTTTGTGTCCACTGATAAAGGTTTCTACATGCTATACCTTCCCTTTATTCGCATAATATTATCAGCCAATCCTCTGATCGTTTTAACTCATGTCATTTTCCCCCCACCTTTTTTGTTTCGGTAATTTATAACATACATATCCTTATACATGTATTTCGCTGTGTACTATTCGTACGGTGGAAGTCTGGGTTTTGTTAATGTCCAGGACTCCGATTCATACGTGAAAAGAAGTAGAATCCATTCAATGAAAACTTTATGCTCTAACAAATTCACACTTACCTTTCAACATGATTAGGATCATGCAGTGAGTCTTATAGGATTGTAATATTAGTCCATTAATCCATCCCTTACTACAAACGATAACTTTTCCACGGAAGCGGTTTTTATTTATTTATGTATTTATTTATTGCAATATACAGCTAGAGCGAATATCTTGGCCTTGTTCCTTAGTGAAATCAATTCGTAAACACTTAACATGCAAGTCAAATTTCCTCCTAGCTTCTATGCAACCAGTATAACAGTAAGGCATTGTTGGTTGCTTATGGTAAAAGGATAAATAGCTTTCCGTATTGCAAAAGGTTCATTAGCCTTAAATTAGGAATACGATTCATCCCGGAAAATCCGGGACCATCACGGAATCGAAATCTGCGTCCCGGTGTCCCGAAAATATTTCTCGAATGCTTAAATGTCCCGGATTTTAGCGAATAAGAAAGGAAGAGAATGTTATAGTTTGCTTTTTTTCCACAGGATTAGGTATATAATTGTTCTCTTCAAATTCTAAGTATGGCAATTCAAAAGTTGAAAAAAAAATTGAATTCATAAAATATGGACTTTAAGTTCAAGATGTATCTACTTTGACATTGAACGAAGTATTAGTTTTATTTCAATGTGCGTTTTGCTTCTAAAATATTTTAATCATCCTGTCCAGACCGAATGAGGAACTTCTCAATAAAATGAGTTTCTATTTATAATAATAAAATAACAGACTTAAAACAGTATAGAATAAGTACCTTGGTTTGATTTTTCTTATTTTTATGTTATTTTATATGTAATACACTCAGGGGAAAGTTCAAGTATTACGTAAGAGGGAATTGGATTCAAGTTTTTCTTATTTTTGCTGACATGCTGACGTAAGCATACATGTGAGTTATTGAATTGTTAGTTTGTTAAAAAATAACAGAAATAAGGTAAAAATTCAATGAAGGAAATTCTTGAAAGATAACAAACGCCACCAGAACATACTACCATTGAATTAACCGTTCTAAAAAAAAGGATACAACATAAAGAGATAATAAATGTGAAAGGAAATATCATACCTTGAACGAGCTAAAACAGACTCTGAAAGTCACGCAACATAACAGATCATGACAAATTAAAAAATAATAATAATAATAATAATCAGGATAAATCGTCTGCTTACGTTTGCTAAAGGGGGCGCGGTGGATCAGTGATAGAGCATTTACCTCCGGTGCTTGGGGTCCCGGGCTCAACCCCAGCCCCCGCCAAGTGAACTTTGTGGTGGGCAAACACCGTGTGCATGGGTTTTCTCGGGATTCTCCCGTTTCCTCGCACTTTCTTCATTCCACCATTTCATTCATTACTCATCATCACCGTCTCCTTTAGCCTAACCGGCATATCCGTGGGACGTAAAACTCAAAGATTTAATTTCGTTTTTTTCTGTCTAATGCAAAATGTAAATTAGTATTAAGTAGAACAATTTATCAAATGGGATTCGGTTTTCTCAAATTATCTCTTTTTATTATAAAATTCCTGTTATCTAATCTAATCTAATATAAATAAAATAAAGAGTTTTTTTTATGTCCTCTGACCGTAATCGAGTCTTATTCTCCAACCCCATGTTGATACAAGCAAATCAATTTCACATTCCCAAAGATAATTATATGGAGAAAACCACAGGCGTGTGAACAATAGGATCAAGCAAAAAAAAAAAAAAAAAAAAAAAGTATCATGCGTCAACAATACCAAAGGAAGCACAACACTCAAATGTGATAATTCACCTCAACTGGGTGAGGCGAATTCATTTGTTTCAATAATTGAGTTGCAGGGAGGCATCTACCACACAAAAGTATTATAAGTTTATCGATTTTCCCCTAAGTCAAAACGATGGTAGCACTTGATAAACAAAAGCTAATGATTTTAAATAGTCATTATACTTGGACTATTTGGAAAACAATTATTACTAAGGGCAATACTGTATAAGGTAATAAATATTTCACTTATTGTTTTAAAAATCTACGATTTTATCATTTTCTTGAATTTCAAGAAAATGGCGGCACCTCAAAAGATGGAGGTATCGATTTGATATTTTTCGATGTTATATTAAACACATTTGGTCAAAAATGTCCAGTAAGGGTAACAAGATTTTTTTTAAAAAAGAAGTTTTTTTTCGGTACATTCTGTTCTGCACTGTCCCCAGGAATCCTTTGCGTAGAATTACCAGGAGGTAGAAAGAGATAATGACTCATTATCTCTCTCTACCTCCTGGTAATTCTACGCAGTCCCCAGGAATCTTTCTTAGGTTATCTTTTTCTGCCTTCTGATAATTCTACGCTGTCTCCAGGAATTCTTCTTAGGTTATCTCTTCCTGCCTCCAGATAACTCTACGCTGTCTCCAGGAATTCTTCTTAGGTTATCTCTTCCTGCCTCCAGATAATTCTATGGAGTCTCTAGGAATCCTTCTTAACTTACTCTTTCTACCTCCTGGTAATTCTACGCAGTCTCCAATAATCCTTCTTATCTTATTTTTTGCCTTTTAGTAATTCTACGCTGTCCCCAGGAATCCTTCTTAGCTTATCTTTTTCTGTCTTCTGGTAATTGTACGGTGTCCTCAGGAATCCTTCTTAGCTTACCTTTTTCTGCTTCCTAGAAATTCTACGCTGTCTCCAGGAATTCGCCCTACCTTATCTTTTTTTGCCTCCTGGTAATTTCACTCTATCCTGAGGAATTCTTATTAGTTTATCTCTTTTGCCTCGAGATAATTCTACGACGTACTCAGGATTCCTTCTTTGCTTGTCTTTTAGGCCCTCCTATTCGTAAATTATCGCTGTTTATGGATCTCATCATGGTTTATGTAGTCATATTTCTGCCTTTTTGTGACAGGTGCCCTTCTCTTTTACATTGGGGTACTTCATCTGTCTTTGGGGGTCATCTCCCTGCTCCCATCTGTGTGTCATTGCATTTGTTGGGTGCAATATTCAGTGTAGTCTTCTCACCCGACTACAATATATTTTCGCATTCGTGAGACATTCATCATTATACTTTAAGGAATATGCCATATTCCAACTGTCCCTCATGCAATCTTTATGAAATAATACACCGTGTGTCCAATATTACCTTACCACTGTAACTGTTATTTGTTCTGTTAATATTTCTTAAATGATAATGAAGTTCTTTGGTATGTTAAATAATTTTGAAATGTACTTAGAAGAAGCGGTAACCAGAGTTCACCATAAGCAAAATTCTGCATACAAAATAACATTATTTCAATCTCCGTTATTCATTGTTCTTACGATTGTACCAAGAGCTAGAAAAATGAAAAATTTTATATTGACAAATTGCGCGCCATCTGTTGCAAATTAAGTTGAATTGAGTTCCTCCTTTATGCGTCCGTGTCACGTCTGGGAAGATACCCCCCACTTTAGAAAATTGAAACAATGACTAGGTAATTCGTTTGTACCACGTACATTTGTACCGTTTGTACCTTAAATATTTTCATTTCTACCATTTTCCTAATAGGGTTACTTGAGAGGTCAACTGGGGGGACTATCTTGGTGCCAAGATTGCCCCCCCCCGTATCTCAGCACAAAAAATTGAAGCCCATTGAAGCACCATTCCAAAGCAAATCGTTTGTACCGTTTGTACTGAAAAAAGTTTTGTTTGTACCCTGATAGGTTTGAGAAAGAGGGGATGACATTTGGGGGCTATCTTGTACGCATGATAGGCCCCGTAATGTGTACTTTTTCCATGTAGTCTAGTAGCTTAGCAGCATAAAAGGGCCGAATTGTGCAAAATGTGATACCAACATACCACTTTCAGGGATGATAGACCTATTAATAAGAAGTAAGTCCTGATATAGACCCAAATCGGCGGAGGTCTTGTTTTAGGTATATGACGTCATCAATATGGCCGCCAACGAATTTCGACTTAACTGAGTTTAAAAATGTATAACTCCATTACCATTGAAGATAGAAACTTCCTTTTACCTTTATTTTGCAGAGAAAACATTGCACCTTTATTGTCATTATAAATACGTGCCTTATATTGCCGCCATTTTTAAATATGGCTTCCCAAACTGGAAAAATGTTTATTTTCAAAACGATTTTCTATGTTTTATAGCAAATAACTTTGAAACTTCTATGATTATGGGAAAATACTTTGTTATAATCGTCAAAGGTCATTTCAATAGCTTTCGAACGCGACCAGAATCATTGATGCATCTCAACAAATAACCGAGATAATCAATTTTTTGTAGGACTAAATGTAGAAGTTTCGTGAATAATGTTCGAATGTAAAAATGAAATGAAATGAAATTTTTGAGTTTTACGTCCCACGGTTATGCCGGTTAGGCTAAAGGAGACGGTGATGATGAGTAATGAATGAAATGGTGGAATGCAGAAAGTGGGAGGAAACGGGAGAACCCCGAGAAAACCCACGCACACGGTGTTTGTCCATCACAAAGTTCACTTGGTATGAGCAGGGTTTGAACCCGAGACCCCCAGCACCAGAGGTGAACGCTCTACCACTGAGCCACCGCGGCCCCTAATGTTCGAATGTATCCGTAGATGTAGTTATATGGCATTTGTAGTTCCATTGGCCCTTTGATAATACGAACATAGTACCGCTACCAGTATGTTCCTTTTAACGTGGAGAATAGTAAATCACAAGTGTTTATCTTTTGTCCGTGCTGAAAACCCTTTATAATGTCATAAATCCAAGATGGCCGCTGCGGTTTATCTCCGGTGAAAATTTCTCGCCACAGAAAAATAATAGAAACATGCAACACAAGCCAATCTCTTTCTTTGGATGTGAAAAAATCTTGACATAACATGTGATTGACTCTCCTTTGTGTCTACAAGCCAGTATATGACGTCATAAATACAGTATGGCGCCATGGCATACATATGGATTGTGAAAATTATCTATTTCTCGCATTAGAGAAACGATAGAAATGTGCAACAACCACCAATATATTTTGTCATATGTAGAGTCAAAAAGTAACATAAGTTATTGTCTTTTCTTTGAGGCGAAAGTATATGACGTCATAAACCCAAGATTGCCTTCGACTCTTAAATATGCATGGAGAAAACTATGCCTTTCTCACCTAAGAAAGGTAATAGAAACGTGCAAAGCAACTATTTTTTTCTCCTTAAATAAGTTAAATCATGAAGTAACAGAAAGGTGTATCGTGTTTGCGCCCAAAGGTTAGTATTTGTCTTGTTGAAGTGTATGACATCGTTATACAAAGTAACCGCTGTATGTATTTTGAATATTATATTATGTATTAAACTGAAAAACTAACAAAGCTGAAATTATGCATTATTCGAAAATAATATTGAAATATATTCCCTTTAATACTAATTGTTCGAAAGTGAATATTTTTCATGTTATTAAACAAAGAATTATGCGCTATATGAAAGTATAAGGCTTGCACTAAAGTATTTGCGCTAAATTAATGTTTCAAGGAATATGGGAACTGTGCATTTCGAAAGACATATTTTACATTTAAAATATTTTTAATCAGTCCATTGAGAATGTAATTGTCTGAAAATTATGCTTTTCATATTATTTTACAAAATAGCTCGAGGCAAAAGGCGTCACATTTTCAAACCACCGCCCAGCTTAATTTGATATTTTTGGAGTTTGTATTAAAATGTTTATGAAACAGACTCAATGTATAAATTTAACAGTACATCAGCGAGAGATAAATTTGCAACACAATAAACAGTTATACAATTAAATATGTTAAGAATTTGGAAGAGAAAATATTTGTGAGATAGTATGACTATTAACTTAACATCTGAAACGTACTTCAAAGAACTAGGGGAAGTAATTTTTGTTAATCACATTTCTTATTGAGACAAGATCAACCCACAATAAAATGATCTACTCTATCACACTGTCCATCGCAGGTACACAATAAAGTGCACACTAATCCCAAGTTTTGACACTTGCAAGAATGTTGACAAAGAGTCTTGCAACCACAGCGAATAAGTTCTCTACAGTGCGCAGAAACTTCTGGAAGTAAGAACCACAGAGAATAATAACCACGATCCACCTTCTTCCAACCCCTTTACAAATTTCGGGTATTATGGGCACTTTCTGGAGAGCTTGAGACCAGTAATACCCGGCCTGTAGGGCAGCTCGCAGACAGTGTTGAAATAAGGCTGTCTATGTAGGTGCGATCCCTTCGTAAGAACAATTCTTTTTCGTCATTAATCTTTGTCGACAGTCTTTAACATTTAGTAAAGAACTAGAGCGATCGTACAGGAGTACGGTGAAGCGTTGAAGAGCTGCAAAGTCCTGAGCTGAAATTTCAGCAGGAGTAACTGAAAGTTTGATAAATATATCCGTTATTTCAGGGAATTCTTGCCACACCTGCCAAGCTGTCTTCTTGCCATGACCACGAAAAGCGGACATTGTGTCACACCCTGCAAATGCGTACCAAAAGAGCAGGGCTTTTGAGTGAGACTTTCCTAGGCTTGTTGCAATTGCGTGGACAGGAATATATCTCTTATTTTTACCACTCCCATATTCAATCCACAAGTGTGGTACATTGAGCTCAAAGAATAAAGCAACGGCAATAACAACATCAGAAGCTACAGTTTTAATTGAAATATTCTTATGTCCGTGGTTGCTGGCATGCCATGCATGCAAGAACATGCGTGTGTCTGCTTCTTCTTATTTGCAGGGCATAAGGCTTATCACGTCCATATTAGAGTTTGCTGATTGCGGTATCATCACACGCATACACAATCTCTCTTACCACCAGAATCACTTATGTTCTGTGAGTGTTTACACAGAAGTCGAAATAAACCAGTTTTGTTTTCAGAATTATTCAAAAACAATGCCCATTTTTTGGGAGTCAGTGTGGAGTCTTTCACAAGTATTCTTGGTCCTTTTCCTCGTTGGTCTCGTTCTTCTTTTTTCAGACTGTCTGGATCATAATTGTCAAAGACTATGTCTATTCTGACGACATCACTCGCAAACTTTTCTAAAAATGGTTGAAATGTGTTAGTGTAATACATAGAAAACGCCTGTCCAGGAATAGGCTTCAGCATGTGAGCCAATACTGCTTCATCAAATATAACACACGATACACTAGGTACATCGTATTGTGATTTTCCAAATGGTTCTAAGCAAGAAATAATATCTGATTTTGCTCCCTTGCGCAATTCACCATTTGAAGAGAGTGACGGAGGGTACGAAAGGTTTTCGTGAGCAAAGAAATCTTTGATGTTTCCACCTCGACTTTGACAAGCTTTGTATAAGCAAGAAAACAGGTTACAGTAACTCTTTAAAATTGACTCCTTGAGTCCTTTCTTCGTTCCTTCTTTTTGCGATGTGTGAAAAAGCGAAAGTTTATTTCTTTTAATCGGTTCTCTTAAAGGCGTCTGGCATTCGATGAGCCGTTTCCGAACAAATGTTTGTCCTGTTGCTTTCCCAATTCTTCTGCTTTGAAGACAGACTCAGCTGCTTTCTCATCCATAACAGCATATGTGGCGACGCATATTAGGGCACCATTTTCTTGAGCAAATGTATTTCTGTCGTCATCTTCACATTCATTTATTAAAGCTTTCACATGTTTTTTGAACCTAGAGGAAAAAGCGCCTGTATCTTCATGATGACTGTGACAATCTGAATCGTCACTTATTTCTGCCTCTTTCTCAAGCTCGGTTAGTAATCCTGCAATCACTGGACCCGAAACCATCCAACGCAGAAGAGCACATTCATTATCAAATAGACCAATGGCACCTCCTTCACATTTTAGATCCTTATTACATTGTTCATGTAACTGGTCGTGGGACATGTACGAATATTTACTGTTAGTCTTTCTTTCCACAAAATTACCTTTCTGAAATTCATCATATACTTGTGGGTTTCGTACATTCAATTCTCCCAAAGACTTTACGAATACTGACATCCAACGGGCATAATTCATATGATCCAGGGCGAACATCCAGGGACAAATCTGATCCAATGCACTACAATAGGAGGAGAATTTCACCGATCGAATAAAATCGATTGTCCAGCAAGTAAAAAAAAGAAATGATTCAAGGTTCATGGCAGGGTACCAAAATTTGAATTTTGTCGAGAAAAATAAATCATATAATATTATGCATTACACATATTTAAGAGTCGACGGCAATCTTGGGTTTATGACGTCATATACTCGCCTTTCGCCTGAAAGAAAAGACAAAACTTATGTCTTTATGATTCCACATATGAAAAAAGATATTGATGGTTGTTGCACGTTTCTATCGTTTCTCTAATGCGAGAAATAAATAATTTTCATAATCCATAAGTAAGCCATGGCGCCATACTGTGTTTATGACGTCATATACTGGCTTGTAGTCACAAAGGAGAGTCAATCACATGTTATGTCAAGATTTTTTCACATCCAAAGAAAGAGATTGGCTTGTGTTGCATGTTTCTATTATTTTTCTGTGGCGAGAAATTTTCACCGGAGATAAACCGCAGCGGCCATCTTGGATTTATGACATTATAAAGGGTTTTCAGCACGGACAAAAGATAAACACTTGTGATTTACTATTCTCCACGTTAAAAGGAACATACTGGTAGCGGTACTATGTTCGTATTATCAAAGGGCCAATGGAACTACAAATGCCATATAACTACATCTACGGATACATTCGAACATTATTCACGAAAGTTCTACATTTAGTCCTACAAAAAATTGATTATCTCGGTTATTTGTTGAGATGCATCAATGATTCTGGTCGCGTTCGAAAGCTATTGAAATGACCTTTGACGATTATATCAAGTATTTTCCCATAATTATAGCAGTTTCAAAGTTATTTGCTATAAAACATAGAAAATCGTTTTGAAAATAAACATTTTTCCAGTTTGAGACGCCATATTTAAAAATGGAGGCAATATAAGACACGTATTTATAATGACAATAAAGGTACAATGTATTCTCTGCAAAATAAAGGTAAAAGGGAGTTTCTACCTTCAACGGTAATGGAGTTATACATTTTCAAACTCAGTTAAGTCGAAATTCGTTGGCGGCCATATTGATTACGTCATATACCTAAAACAAGACCCCCGCAGATTTGGGTCTATATCAGGATTTACTTCTTATTAATAGGTCTATCATCCCTGAAAGTGGTATGTTGGTATCACATTTTGCATGATCGAGTCGCTAAGCTACTAGACTAATGCCCATTAAGAAGCATTATGTGTTTATTCATGTGAATTTATGTGTATATAGAACTCTGCTTGTACATATCCAAACGAAAAAAGAACTTTTTGGGAATCACTCAACGTTAAAACTGAATCGGCGAGTGGGAAAACAGTGTGAGTTCAAAATAAGCCATTTTGAGTTAAAGGCGAAAATAACACTAAAGATGTAGTACTACAAATTGTAATGAAGAGCAGTACAATTTGAAAGACCTCGCACGTTATAGCAGAATGCTATAATGTCGATTGTACATTTGTGGCATTAACAAATGAAAGTTCTTTCTTCAAATATCTCAAAATGCGTTTTATGGACTAGTAGTGCTTTTCCACTCACCGATTCAATTAAATTTTCTCTATTCAATTTAACTTGGCTTTACTTTTTCAAAAATTTCAGTACTTCTGGAGAAGTGATATCTTTAGTTTTACGCTTATGCCGGTTAGGCTAAAGGAGATGGTGATGATGAGAAATGAATGAAATTGTGGATTGAAGAAAGTGGGAGGAAACGGGAGAACCCCGAGAAATCTCACGAGCACGGTGTTTGTCCACTACAAAGTCCACACGGTGCGGGACGAACCGGGGACCCCAAGCACCGGAGGTGAACGCTCTACCACTGAGCCACCGCGCCCCCACAGTACTTCTAGTGTACCCCTAAAAATGTAATAAAGAACTAGTGGTCATGTTTTTTTTTTAATATTCAATTAGAACTGGACAATTTACACAAAATTTGGAATCGACAAATGAAAATGGCACGTTTCTAGCACTTGTGGGTTCGAGATCTCATTGTTGAAAGGATTGGAGACAAACATATAAACTTTTCTTTGAGGAGAAACATATGCGCGTAAATCTAGTTTTTTAATATGTAGATAATAATTTGAACAGATTTATTTTCGAGTGCTATTTTTTAATATTCGCAATATTGAAATTTTTGAACTTACATTTTTCGCGTGTTTGAAAAACAAAAGAGATATCATTACTAGTAAAATTAACCTAATACAAACATATTAATTTTTTTCAATTTTTCCGGAAAATCGAAAAAAAACGTTTTAAAAAAAACAGGTTCAAAACCGGAAATTTGACAACACTAGTTCAGACACACTTGTACGTTTCCCAGCATTAAACTCTGACCTTAGTTCCGACGCAGTTCGCTGCCTGTTCTGTTTTAACAGTCTGCCCAGCCAACGACGTCCGGCATCTGTAATGAGGTGGGGGGCACCGAACCCCTCGACATTTGGACGTCTTTTCCCCTTGGTTTCGCCACTTGTTGAAGACAATCACCTCACAGTCAGCACTCCTCGAACACCTGACAAGTCCTGCAGTTTCCGAAATTCTCGTGCCGAGTGTTTCTGAGTGAGTACTTTCTTCAAAATAATATTAAAATTATAGAAAGATTTTCGAGACATTCGAGTCGAGTCGAGATTTTAACCAGCTGTCTCGACTGGACTCGAGTCTCGACTCGAAAATTCGAGTCGAGAAATACGTTTGCCTCGACTCGTCTCGAATTTTAGAAAGTGTGTCTCGACTCGTGCGCATCCCTAAGCATAATGTAAACACATTACGTATATAGGCGATTTAACATATTTTGGGAGAGTAATTTTGTGGTTCATTAACGCTTACGGCACGGCTCAACACCGGTTGTGTGTTAAAGACGTAACACACCCCCTGTGTTAAAGACGTAACACACCCTGTGTCTCCGCAAAGTGGTAATCACGCTGGAGCCACTGCCCTGTCTTAAAATTGAGTTGAATTAACACAACCATTTTTTACTGTGGTTCATCACGCACAGCCTGGCACTGAGGTCTCCAGCTGACCGTTAAAAACCCAGACATCTAACGTGTCCCAACTTCAGGTGCTTGCATTAAATATATAAGGCTTTGCACTTCTCACCTTTGAAAATTTTCTTTTTAGTTAAATGTTAACAATATCGTAGACTTTCTGACCGCTCACTTCGATCCAATTAGCTTGATTTATTTCCTTACTATTTGTCTAATGTCGTCCCATATGATCAGCAGCTTTTGTTAAAGTCTTCTAATATTATACAGTCAGTGGCATGTTTAAGAGGGGCTTCAGGGCTTAAGCCCCCCCGAAATCTTACTTACTACAGTAAAGTATATGAAATATCTTGCAGAATTTTTTACATTTCCAGGCAAAGCCCCACCCCGAAAGTTAGCAAAGCCCACCTGCCCCCGAATCGAAAATCGTAAATGCGCCACTGTATACGGAAATATTTGTGGACACCGTAGTCTACTAGTTAGAGTGTTGGACTCATGTCCGCGTGGTCCCGTGTCCGATTCCCGAATAGAGCTTCCCAATTTTCGGTGTCCATCCAGCGTCGTCAGGCAAACTGAGGAGCCATATGAATAAAACATATGATGGCGACTAGGTTTAGAAATCTAATACAACTGTTAGAGACAGGGTGACGCAGTGCGCTGTTCATCGTTAGGTTGGACGTAGTTCAGCATGTCGCTAACAGATGGCGTTGTAGCGGCTCAGGCCCGTAAGGATTGTCTCGCTAGTGTTGCTTAGTTATTTTTATACAATAATTCCTTGTTCTTCTGTAAGAACATGTGGGATACGGACAGAAAATCTCGCGGCCAGGAAAACATCGCCGCCCAAAATCTCGCCGCCCAAAACCTCGCGGGACAAAATCTCACCGGGCCAAAAACCTCGCCGCCCACAAAACCTCGCGTGGCTAAAACCCCGCCGCCCAAAAACCCTTGGGACAAAATCTCGCCGGGCCAAAACCTCGCCGCCCAAAAGCTCGCGGGACAAAAATCTAGCCGGGCCAAAACCTCGCCGCCCAAAAATCTCGCCGCCAAAACCTTTGGGCCAAAATATATATCTCCCACTCCCCTCCCTTTTGTTGTGCCGTCAAAAGTGAAATTATAAAAGACATCCTAGGCTCGAACCTCATCTATGTTGAAAATTTGATTGAGATCGATAGGATGACGACTCAAGAGGTATAATGTAACAAACATGGTCATTTAAGTTTTATATATATAGATTTCCAAAGCATGCATTAGAATTTTTCTTGTCATTATTTTAATGTAATTATGTGTTATTACTAAATATATACATATAGCAATATATAGAACATTCTACATTGAAGAAATCGTCGTGAAGAGGTTTTATCCTGACGACATTTCTTCCCAGGCGACGCTACGTCTCGCTTAATTTAGACCAGGCGAAATTCTGTGTCGCGAGATCATTACAACGAGGTTTTGGTCAGGCGAGAGTTTGGGTATGGCGATATTTTGGGGCGCGAGGTTTTGGCAAGGCGAGGTTTTGGGTGGCGAGGTTTTGGCCAGGCGAGGTTTCGGCCCGGCGAGACTTTGGACCGCGAGGTTTTGGGAGGCGAGGTTTTGGCCAGGCGAGATTTTGTCCGGCGAGGTTTCGTCCCGGCGAGATTTTGGACCGCGAGGTTTTGAGAGGCGAGGTTTTGGCTAGGCGAGGTTTTGGTCCGCGAGGTTCTGGCCGCGAGGTTTTGTACCCAAACCAGAACATGTACATCATCTGAAATATTTAATCGTTTTACCTCTTTTCATAAAAAAGACTTTCTGTGCAAACATTATCCTTACTCTTGGAGGCAAGAAAAGGTGGTGGAAAATAATCTATACTTTAAGGACTAATCTTTCATAGCAATCTGTGTACCGGCCGACTACATCAGATTGAAGCGCCCGTCGTGGTCCCATTCTTTGTAATTTCAATATAGATACGGACACGTCTGGCAAGATAGCCCCCTCCCACTTCCGAAAATTGAAACAATGACTAGGTAATTCGTTTGTACTATGTTTGTACCGTTTGCACTGAAAATATTTTCATTTGTACCATTTTCCTTATAGAGTTACTTGAGAGGTCAACTGGGGAGCTATCTTGGCGCCAAGATAGCCGCCCCCCTATCTCAGCACAAAAAATTGAAATGCACCATTCCAAAGCAAATCGTTTGTACCGTTTGTACCGAAAAAAAGTTTTGTTTTTACCCTGATAGTTTCCGAGAAAGAGGGGATGACATTTGGGGGCTATCTTGTACGCATGATAGGCCCCGTAATGTGTACTTTTTCCATGCCTTTTAATAAGTATTATGTGTTTATTCATGTGTTTATTAAACTGTCAGCTGTGTTGAATTTGTCGCGAGGGATACTGCCCAAGTAGAAGACAACCTAGAAAGATCACGGTAAAACCGTATCAGCGAAGATGAGTAGAGATCAGAAGAAAACCGTCACTGACAGATCCAAGCGTGCATTGCAGCGGATTGTCAGTCAGTATCATCGTGTCAGTGCAAATGAAGGAGGAGGGCAACATTCCTTTAGGGAATTTCCTTACAGGTTGTGTCTAAGACTTTAGGAAGAAGAAAATACTATTTTGTGGGACTCAGAATAAACAGTTGGCAAAAAAGACATAAAATGCTTCATGTGGAATATTATGCGGTATGGGGAACAAACATGAAGATTACGCAAAAATGATTGAAATGACTGGAAGCTTCCGAAATATGGTTGTAGAGAAGAACGGACAGAATTAGCTGGGTCGACTTGAAAACGAATGACAGGTTCTAAGAAGTGGTAGGGGAGAAAAGAACAATTTTAGATACACATCTACATCGGGACAGTAAAGGAACTTTTTAATAAAAAAAATAATTAGGTATTTTTACCAACTACCCTTCTTTTTATTCAAAATACATTCCTTTCGCATTAATACACCGCTGGGCATGTTCAGCCTATTTTATCATAGAGTTTTTAATGTCCCTATTCGGAATCGCCTCAATGACCCTCGTCACGGCAGATTGGACGGGTGTAACATCGTCATAAAATATTCCTTTCATGGCCAATTTTAATTTTAGGAATAGGAAATAGTCACACGAAGATAAACAGTTGATGGCAGGCGAATACGGAGGATGTGGAAGCAAGCAGATTTGTTTTGTTAGTCAAAAGTCACGAACTGTGATGTTTCTTTTTTGTGGTCGTCAGTTAAGATGTGCGGAACACAGGACAGAACACACACGAGCACAGACTTTCCATTTCTTTAAATCCTTTGTCTCAAACTTTCATGAATATCGTCTTAAATCATGACCTAATTCCTCCGCCATCCATCTCGCAGTCAAATTCGCATCGTGGGCGATCGATTCACTCATTTGTTCCACCAATACTCAGCGTGATTTTTGTTCTTCGGTCTGTCTGGCTCTGGATCGTCTTCCAAGGACTCACGAGCGTCCCGAAATCGCGTATACCATTTGAACACACGTATACCAGGTTAAGACCGCACCACCATACTCTTCTTTCACCATTTCCAATGTTCGTGCAATTTTTTAGTTATCTTGAAAGAAACTTTAATGTTAGTTTTTTCCTCCATTCTGTTTTTGTGGCGAAGTAACACCAGATGCACTCACTTTTATTGCCAGAACTTGACATTCCGTTAATCCGTTCTCATGATTGTGGTCTGGTTTTGTTGAGCTGATATTCAACTTTCCGATGATATGTTGCTTCAATAGATGGAGCTAGTGGTTATCTGTAAAGAAACAAAGTTCAGTTACTTTTCCGATATACTGTGTATTATTAAGAAGTGAAAGAGAAACTGGTTGGGACATTCGCTGAGGAAAAACTGTATCATGAGGAACGTGCTGGAGGGTATGGTGACAGGAAAGAGAAGGGGAGGGCGAAAGAGACCACAATTAATGGACGATATCAAATCAGAGAAATCACACGTGAGTATGAAGAGGTTAGCGGAAGGGTATGGAGCATGGAAGCTTCCTAGTTGAGCAAGTTGCCTGCGAATAATAGCAGAATACATATGATGATGATGATGATTATGATGATGATGATGACGATTTACTCAATATAGAGATGCAGGAATGGGTTCCACGGATTAACCGTTGATAAGGGACTCCAACTCTGTAGCACGATGCAAATGGTGCTACGAACATGCAACATGGACTGTTAATGACAGAAAAATTATGATGTCGTCGGATGTGTGATAGTTAACTTCATTGCAAACCACGGGCCATGTTTATATGTAGCGGAGCAGAAAGAAGCATATAATCATGAGCCGTAACATTCTGGTTTTCAGTGGGTCCTTTGCTGACGCTTACTGATGGCGTCAGTCCCCATGATTATGTCGCCATTTTAGGGAACAGTGTTCATTCTATGATTCCAGTGTTGTTTCCGGACAATTAAGCCATACTCTCAGGTGACAATATGCCCAATCAACACAACTAGATCTGTTGCGGCATGATTTGAGATACATTAGGTTGAAGTTAAATATCTCCCCTGGCCTACTCAATCACTAGAACTGAAGATCATTAAACATCAGTAATCTGCTTTTGAGATAGAAGTCCGGCGCAGAGTTCCGCCTTCATCCTCTCTCAGGGACGACAAATAGTCTCATTTTCCACTTATCATTCTCGACTTCTATTCCTCCATTCTATGTAACATGAAACCACGTCTATACTGTGTAGGACTCGCTAAGTTGAGGGTCCTTGGCGGGGGTCCTTGAAGGCCCCATGTATATACATAACGTCAGTTGCAAAACATAAGTGACAAAATCGTATTTACTGTATTGAATACTAAGTTTGCTAAGTACGACATTTTACTGGCTAACGGGGCCGTACTAAAATGAGCAAGGGGGACCCGAGAAGACTTCTTTCGGAAAGGCGAGCTGAGGTTTCCGCAACCTTTTTCGTAGAAAGACTGAAAAAAACATTTGCGAAAGCGAAAAATCAACCAAGGCCTATTAATCCTGCCCCTCGTGATCCCTGCGAGGCTTCTCGGGCCTCTGGTTCTTGGTAATCGCCAAGTTGCCAACGTGGCGAGTCCGACACTGCGTCCAAGAGAAAAGGAGGCCAGAGCCATGTTATGTGGTAAGGTGAATTTTTCTTCAGGTGTTTCTATCAAATTTAGGAATTAATCATAATGTTGGGACACATTCCGTTAGTAACTTAACTCTGTGTACTATCGTCATGCAAGTGGTACAGTGTAAATTTTGATGGGTACAAACTCTAGTATTAATTTCATCTTAATATCTGTAGATAGAGCGTATATCATTAATCTTTTTTAAGATTTACATTCGATAATTTTTAAACTAAATTACTGTAGAACTACATGTATTTTTAGATATTTTCGGAAAGTAAAGTGAAAATTTATACTTATGACGACATTTTCTTAGGCTTAATAAGATGATCGAATCAAATATGTCTAATCTTGAAACAAAATGGTTTCGCTTAAATCCTAATAATGTTTAGCAGTTCGTGTACAAGGCGGAAATTTGGTTACATAATTAGTTGTGTGTCTGGAAGCAGTTAGGCAAACCTGTAGGAAAACATCCCATTTTGTGGGATTTTCTAACATTATTTTTTTGAAATAGGGATAAAGGTAATTTTCGTCAAATTTGGCAGCATATATGGGACTTTTCTTATATATATCATTATAGAAGCAAACAACATTCTCTAAATAAGCGGGTAAGTACGCTTGAATAAACGTAAAATATATGCTAAATGTCAAATTTTATGTTGTTGGAAAGTGCATGCTAGTGTGAAAGTGACTTATACAGGAACTTGAGAAGCTAAAAAAAAATTAGCACCAAAAGAACGTAAATTGTATTCTGGAATTTTAAAAGAAACACATGAACGGACGAAAGTAAATCAGCAAATAACAAGGAGACAATTTCTAAAACGTCCCTTGAAATAACTGGAGAATGAGGTTTGTCTATTTTCACAACATTCAGTAGAAGATTGTAGCACAAAAGCGTGATGTAAATTCTAAATTCTGATTTTTTTTTAACAAAAAAGTATTTGTATTCATCAACAATTTCACTAATCTCTTTTAATAAAGCAAAGTACTATAAAGAGTTTAGAACAGGGCCGTACCCAGGAATTTATTTCGGGAGGAGTCTAAAGCGTTTTGGGGGATCCCAATACAATTTGAGGCTAAATTATATGAAAATTTCTAAAATTGCCCCTAAATGTAGACTACATTTACAAAAAAGTCGGGATCTCGGGGGATTCAGACACCCCAGGACCCACCCCCTGCGTACGCCCCTGGTTTAGAAAATCTGAATTTACAAATAATTCACTCAAGTATTGAGGAAAGTAAGTGACATATACGGTAGTTTTTCAATTTCCATTTTCTATAAATTTTTAAAATTCTGTAATTAGTATAGCGTCTGGGGAAATATAAGAGCGAAATAGGAATTTCTGCCTTTCGCGATGGGATTTTATGTGGTTCTAGGTTGGCGTCACTGTCCGAAAGAATATTATCATTCCTGAGATCAGTACGAGATCTTTTAATAAAATTCATTTTTTACCGGTTTCGGGTGGCAAGGTTTTGGCTACAGGAGATTTTTGACCATATACCAAGCACTAGATTTGAATTCTAGAGTGTATGTATACTTGTTTAACAACTACAGAATACCTCCACTTTGTACAATTTCCATTTTAAAATACGTACTATTTGATTCTGTAGATTGAAGACATGAACGATCTTGTCTTTTACTTCTTAGTAATTTCAATCTTAAATTATACACGAATAACTGTATAATTACAAACAAAATACACACTACATTTGTTACAAAAATCGATGTATTTTTTTATACCAAATTTTAACTGGAGAAACGTAAAGTGACCACAGTGAACTTCTACCACTCGACTTAATCATTATTCTGTGTCTGCTTGTCCGTCTGTCAATTTGTTCCACAATAACTCTCGTGAAATTTATTTCATTCAAATGAATCTTGGTATAGACCTATACCTTCCTCCAACAGTTCGAAATTTTCCCAATTGTTTGGGATTGCATCCCATCAAAAATAAGGAAGTACATGATATCAGATTCACCTCATATTGTGAGTTTCCAAATATACATAAAACCAATTTTCCATAATAAACAAATATATTTTATATGAGGTACGAAATTATATTTGTTTAATTCCAGTTTAAGGTGGTCAAGGACAAGCAATTAAAAGGCATTAAATCCCACCAATATTTCAAGTTTCCTTATTTTGAAAAGACGATACACAATAATATTCTATGATAATTTTCACCAAAAGATTTGACTTTGAAGCAATAAGGTTTATACTTTTTCTAAGATTTCACCTCACTCTCTCTGGGATTAAGAACTGTCAAGATTGTAAGGTTCAACTTCCACTCAAAATTTTCATATATGTTCAACACATAAAGTAAATTCGGTGAATATACTCCTTCCCCACTAAAAAAAAAATTCCACAACAACTTTTGTAATTATATAGCATTTGTGCCCCAAATCTCAAAATGTATAAATCGTAGCGGGTCAGACCTAACGTCATTGATATCTGGCAGTTGGTCCGTCTACCAGAAGTGGTAGAAATCATTTATTTCCGGTTTTAATATTGATCACTATAGATCAAAAATAGTAATACATAGCGAGCAGTAGAATCCTGCAATCTATTAAGCATCTCAAGAATACATTCCATCTCCATCTGTAACTCTCGACTAAAACCGGAAGTGATAGGGAAATATTACAATTTCCGGTTTTAATATTGATCTTTATAGAGCTAACATTTAAGAGATATGAAGAGAAGTTTTTTTTTTTGGAATCAATATTGTGTTCTAAGAAATCTTTCAGTTTTACGTCCTACGGTCATGACATGTTGTCTAAAGGAGACGGCGATGATGAGAAATGAATGAAAATTGGTAGAATAAAGAAAGTGGGAGACAAAGGAAGAATCCTGAGAAAACTCGCATACACGGTGTTTGTCCACATCAAAGCCCACTTTGCACGAGCCGAGATCGAACTAGGGACTCTACTCTCGAGAGGTGAACGCTCTACCACTGTGTCACCATCAGGCCGTGGCCGTAGTATCATCATTTCTCTTAGCACTTTATTTAAACAGAAAATGGCATAAAACAATCACTTTCGTTCTAACGTTGATCTCTCAAGTGTTAATGAACCACTTATTTAGTCTTACGTAAATAATTGAAAGTCTTTCGAGAATACAGAAACGGAGATCTAACATAACAAGCCATAGGTACTTACGATAAGCATGTAAAACGCTGTAGAGCCAGGGTAAACTCTTTATATTCAATCATAGATAAACATCGTTGTGGGTTTTCGTTCCACACTTACCTAGAAACAAAACAAAATAAATCAAAATATTAATTCCACCCGAACATAAAAAATATGTTTATATATATAGTTTTATAAAGTAATAATTTAAAAAGTTATTAGACAGACATACATTGGAACAATAATTCTAGAAGTGAACATTGGTTCTTATTCAAACCATGGAAGTTAAAACAATGGTAATACTTACCATATTTAAGTATGTACAAATGGACATGAAAATAATGGAGATATTTGGAAAATTCAACTTACTTCACTAATACGGCGTGAGGCCATCGTTAATCTAAAGAAAAGTTTTGACTTGCAGTAGAACCGAGGCATATGAAATCATAAGTCTAATTATTTCTAGAATAACATTGTTCTATCCTCCATATAATGCGCCATTGAGTTTCATTTCCGATGACGGAGAAAGATATCTCTCATTTTCACTCTAACGGTGCAACTTAGGGGATATACAGTATACAGGGGTAAAAGTGGATCTGAAAAGATAGAGGGACGAGCGACGTCACACTGTTCCCCCATGCCTATTTTTGCCCATTGTAATTTTTTAGGAAGTGGGGGACGTCACAGATATTTTGTGGAAGTGGGGTAACGGCGTCCTCCCGCGTTCCCCTCACTTTTACCCTCTGTATATATATACACAGGGCGCAAAATTTCAAAACCAGACGCAGTCGTCAATGCAAAAATGATGGTCGCCAGTTTCTCTCAGGTACAAATTGTGACAGGTCTTCCCCCCCTCCCCAAGGCTTTTGGTTTGACAAAGAAAGAGATTACATCAGGGCATAAAATTTCAAAACCAGACAATTAGATTCAGGGTAATCAATTTTGATTTGGACAATTCATATACATATTAAAAATATCTTACCTTAAGACTTCACGTTTATGCAACGCGCTCTTTCGGCAGTGAAGTCCCAGCTGTCAATTGCAGTGATAACGGTATCTCATGCAAATATCTATGTTTTTAAAATATTTTATTTATTTATTTATTTATTTATCACTGACATCGTGACGTGATTGGTTGATCTATTCTGAGCACTGGACTGTGCCTCCAGCTGTTCTAGTTATAAACAGTGTAGGAAATGATCTCTCGCGTTGATGAGCCAAGAGGAAAATAATTTTTCATTGAGGGAGGGAAAGAAGGGGCGAATTACAACGCTGTGGGTACTCCACTTTCCATGCCCCTCGGTGTCTTCCGTGTTGACGTCTCGTCTACTTCATTGTTTGTAATCAATAACACGTGTTGTATTAACATGTGCTTCTGTTATGATGTGGGGATCAGTGTTTCTTCCAGACCTGTTTTGGGGGGACATTGCCCCCCGAAGCCCTAAGAGTGCCCTCCGGAGACCAAAATAATACGTCTATAATATAATAATAAATAGAATAGAATCAGCAGTGCCCTCCCCGGAATACCAAGTGTCCCCCCAGAACATTGTTTCTGAAAGAAACACTGGTGGAGATCCGTGAAGTATATAGAGAGAATGGAAAATTACTGTTTTGCAATTTGTTGAGTGAGGAAAACGAAACACATGTCTATTACTTTGGATTGAAATCCAAATGACTTCTACTGGTAGAGAGGGCAGGATTCTAAGGTATAACAATGTATTATTAAATACACATTTATTTTCATAAAATAAAATATTAAAAGAAGATCAAGTTTTAACTACTGTCTACTTGGTTTAAGATTGCTGCCTCTTAGTAAGCCCAAAGCAGGGCATACATATCGAATATGTGCAGGTTACCGGTTTCTCCCAACCAAATTTGTACACAGAATAACCTAAAAGTCTGTTGAGCTAAAGGTAAGTAAATAATTCGTGCTCTTAGCTTCATTACCGTCAAATGGGGTGAATAGAAACACATTTTTGGCTATATGAGTATATAAGTCTGGTGATGTTAAAGATTTCGCGTATCAGATTATTCCAAAAGAAAGGTCTTAATATGCTAATGAAGTTCAGTAAACGTCATATTAATTTATCAACTCCACTTTTCTTCACCTTGATTTTTCTTAATGTTTATATTCACCCCATGAGTTGATATATTCACCCCATGAGTAGGGGTGAATAGAAACAATGACTTTATTTTCATTGTTGTTTCTTTTATACTATTGGAAATGTAAAAAGAAACAGCGTATTTGTTGAAACGAACTATTTATTTGATACCTGCACGATATAAGTTCAATAAGACCAGTATTACATAAGTTACAAACTTATAAAACAATACAATGCACAATATAGGTACAAACGACCATACAGTTTTGATGATATATGAATAAGATTTAAACCACTGAAATCACCAGGGAAACTTATCATGAGTTGAGTTGATTTTGCGGTTAACGTCCCGTTCAGCAGCGAGGCTATATGAGACGTGGACCTACTGATTAACGTGGAATCAGAACCATATGAGCTCCCGCCGGGAATCGAACCCGGGTCTCCCACGCCAAAGGCGAGTACGCTAACAGCTTAGCCACGAAGGAGCCCGGAACTTATCATATACTTAAAGCGTGCTGACGAACTCCTAATAAAACCCAACAGTTTCGTAACAATATCCTAATGTAGAAAGAACGATTCTTCAGAAGTTTCCGAAAATTTCATTGTTTATGTGCTTTCTTATAAAACACCCACATATCCATCATGTTCACATTTTCGCACTTGGGTAGTGAATAGTCTCATCGAGTTTTAGCTTCTCATAAACTACCACAGCAAAATCACCAGCTTTAGAAAACCATCATCTAGTTCGTGATCGTCTGGAATGTTGTCTTCTGGAGTGTTGTCTTTCTCCTCTTCCGACTATACAAGGGTAGGTTGAGTTTCGTTGTGATTTGATGAAAATGCATCATTTTCAGAAAACAAACCAAAACTCTTACCAGAAACATCTATTCGTACTCTCTTCTTTTCTTGTTTAATTTTTTCATCTTCTCTCATGCTCTTGAGAAGATCCATAAGGGAACGGTTTACAGTCTGAGATGCCTTTTGCTGTTCTGTTTCTTCTCGTTCATTGTCTCTTTTTGTCAGCATCCTCAGTATTTGGTCTCGACAAAGGGGAAGAATTCCACACTTTTCAAATCCAGTCCTGATATTTTCCTCCTTCAGTTTGTCAGACATTTTTTTTTTCAGAACACTTGGAAATTTGTTCTTAGAGATTGTTGATTCATTCCTATCAGGTCCTTTTTTCCGCTCCTCAAGAATTTTCCACTCCTCAAGAAGTGTTTCTATTCACCCCACTAATTAAAAATCATAACAATAACCCAGTAAAGTTAAATTTTGATTAAAAATAATTTACAAAAGGAAAACTTTTACTATGAACGTCAGTAAATGAAACAACAAACTACAAAATAGGCATATGTTCAGATGCAACAAATATGGAAATGTCATACTCACCAAGAAAGTTTGAGGAGCGCTAAAATACCGTCTAAGATTTCAGTAACACATTAATGCTACTGCCGTCTACCTCAGTGTTTCCAACTCAGTAAAACATTTTGTCTCTGCCCTGAACACTTTAGCCGTATAAGGCTATGTTAAAAAATTTCAGTTTTCTTGATTAATTTATCGTCCAGATAAATCCAAAACTAATCTGGCAGTTTTGTTTCTATTCACCCCCATGTTTCTATTCACCCCATTTGACGGTACTAAAATGTTAAACAGGTGTTTTGAACCCTTAATAACAATAACATCATTGGGCTCGGTACCATTGCTACCAACAAGAGAAACTTATAAAATAAAAGCATATCGAAGTGTTGATAGCCATAGGTACACATCCTGAGTCAAAATTTACAAATATCTGTTAGAATTTCTGTCTCATAGTTTGTGTTTTGGATGATTAGGCTCACGCTATAATAATGTGTCCCTATGTCTCATATTTGGTAAGTATTTTGGTTAATTTGGTATCTTGTCATATTATATGACTCTATCTGTTCCTTATTTTGGACAAATTCATCCTATTTAAATGAATATGAAAACATTTTAAATCCACGAACGGTGATGACTCATGTTTCATGTACACATGTACGAAGTAAGTGTTGTTCTGTTGCAGGAAGAAAGTATTTCCCATAATTAGCGTGTACTAACTGTGTTCATAATATTTAATAATGTTTTTGTTAAAAGTGTGGCTTATACAGGACAGGAAACGGTTCTTCGATCAGTTGAGATCAACATTACATTTCTATATCTACCTTTTGGGAAACAACAACGCTTTACTATTTGGTATCACCTTTTCCACGTATGCAAATATGCATAGGGTTCAAAGGGAACGCGCTGGCAAAAGTGTGTTTGCCCAACATTAGAAGAAATAACATGCGCTCTGAGGCAAAAATCCTTTCCGTTCCTCGTAACACCTAAAGAAGACAGACACAACGCCTGGAGATAGCCACCCATTCGACGACAAAGAAAGAAAGAAACAAAGAAACACAAGGATAACAAGAGGGTTTCTAAAGGCTTTAGCAAGCGAAGTGGGAAGCTGGTAGCGCCCGGTGTGTGAAGTGTTGTTTTCTTCGGGAAAAGCACTTTAACAAATAGAGCGTATCTTTTTTTTAAAAGAAGAAGAAGAAGAAGAAGAAGCAAGGACAAACTGAAGGGGAAAAAATCTGTTCCTCATGTTAAGCTTTGATGCGTGCCAGTAACTGGCAAACAACTTAAGAACGCTCTTTAAAATCGATGGATACTTGTATGAATTAAGGACAGACAGTATTAAGTGTCTAGCAATCTTCTTTTAGAAAGTAGGGCTTATTTATAGACCAGTAGACTTAAGTATTCACATATGAGTTAAGGAAGATCAAGGCTCCACAGAAAGAAACGAAGGATATATAATTCAAAATGAAACGAAATGAAATCTTCGAGTTTTACGTCCCACGATTATGCCGGCTAGTCTAAAGGAGACGGTGATGATGAGAAATGAATGAAATGGTGGAATGAAGAAAGTAAGATGAAACGAGAGAACTCCGAGAAAACCTACGCACACGGTATTTGTCCACCACAAAGTTCATCTGGCGCGAGCTGGAATCGAACCAGGAACTCTAAGCCCCAGAGGTGAACGCTCTACCACTGAGGCACCTCGGCCCCGGGATATACAATTCAAACTGTAACTATTGAAAACAAACTGATTTTAGAAAGCATCAACCGAAGACATGCTGGGGTTACAAAAGTGTCCAGCTTACAGGTCAAGTTGGGACATGGAACTGTCGCTTTGTTTTAAACACTCAAGCATTTAGGGTAATTTAAGAACAAATATGGATATGGTAATTGTAGATATCCCTGATTATAGACCTATTAAACTAACTAACTCTATGGCCTATGGCACCTGGATGTTCAACGCGTTTACAAAAGCTCTCCACTGACTTCTATCCTTAGACAACAGGATCAATTTTCTACTTTTTTTACTCCTTTTTTTGCGAGATCCACCTTAATGTTGTCGTCCCATCTGCGCCTAGGTCTTCCTAATGGTCATTTCCCGATTGGATTTCCAGCCAAAGCTTTGAGAGTGTTTCTACTTTTTTTCATTCTGTCTATATGACCTGCGCCCCTTAGCTTCCTAGACATGATTACCCTAACAATGTTTGGTAAGCAGTATAAACTATGTAATTCCTTGTTATGAAGTTTCCACCATTCCTCATTCTCGTTCCTCTTGGGTTCGAATCTCGTCTCAGGATTTTATTTTCAAATACCTTTAGCCTGCATTCTTCCCTCAGGGTAAGCAACCATAATTTGCAACCACACAGTACAACAGGCATGAGTATCGTTTTACATATTTTAAGCTTCAAATTCCTCGACAGAATTCGCGACGACAAGAGATTTTGAACTGAATAATAACACGAATTTCCTGATTTTAGTCGACATTTAATTTCTTCGTGAATGTGGTTTTCGTCTGTTAATACTGATCCTAGATTTTTGAAAGTATATACTTTGTATCAGGCCCGTAGCCAGCCCAAAAATTTAGGGGGGGGCGGTAGAAGTTAGGGGGGCCGACCCAATCATATTATACTTCATCACCATATTATAGTTCATTTGCAAGCCTACCGTGAAATTTTATGGGGGCCAGCCAAAGTTTAGGGGGGGCCGGTCCCCTCTTGCCACCCCATGGATATGGGCCTGCTTTGTATAAAGTATTTATTTGATGTTTCGACGTTTGCGGTATTACGATCCCGGCGAACTGCTATGTAATTAGTTTTTGGTGCATTTAGTTCTAAACCAATGTCCCTGCAAGAATTTAATAAGATCTCTGCATTTTCTTTTATTGTTCTTCTGTCATCCTCTATTAAATTTACATCAGTATACGCCATAACCTGGTGACTACCAATCAGCTTTAGGCCCTGGTTTCTGTCGTTGATTTTCCTTACAGCGTACTCCAGGAGAAAGTTGAATAATAATTGCGACAACCTATCTCCTTGTTTCAGGCCATTCTCGACGTGAAAGCTCGTAGACTTTGTCCAACATGCAATTCATAAACTCATATCGGGTTGCGCAAGCCTTTGACAACATTATGAACGCACTAGACTATTATGTATATGCAGAATTTTGATACACTTGAGACTTAGAATATGCATAGAATATGCATATCAATAACTGATATACTATACGTTTGACACTTGATTAGAACGAACTATTCATAATTTCATTGAGGATGGCACAGACTTTGACCACAGACAAACAAAATAAATATTTGTACTTAAAATATGAGCATGGAGAATTGAATATACGCTTCAAGCTTTATATACTGTCTGCATAATGCTAGCACTAGATAGGAAAATGCTGCGTATGTAACGAGACAATATGTTTATGATATATATATATATATATATATATATGTATATATATATATATATATATATATATATATATATATATATATATATATATATATATATATAAACAATTCTGAACATTGATGAAATTAAACATAAGACCTGATGTGCAGAGTTATTTACAGTGGTTGATCTAAACCGAGGCCGGGGGGGGGCATAGGCTCCCTGTTTTTTGAGTGACAGAAATAATTTTAGCTACTATTTAAATATTTTTTGAGAGTTTATAGTAAACTCATGATATACCTATCATAGTCTCGCTTTTGGCTGTCCCCTGTTTTTATCTTCTAGTTCCGCCACTGGTTATATACACAAATAGTTAGTAATGAAGACAAATCTTAATGCTATCGGTTAATGGTGTTGGGTGAAATGTTTGCTAAAGAAAACACTGTATTCTAATATTCTGATCAGACAATTAACTAGCTATGTAAACTACCTGGAAATAATTACCGATATTATTGACCTGGAGAACTATAT
Source organism: Thermobia domestica (assembly GCF_964235325.1). Lineage (NCBI taxonomy): Eukaryota > Metazoa > Arthropoda > Insecta > Zygentoma > Lepismatidae > Thermobia > Thermobia domestica. The sequence continues at coordinate 21,168,096 of NC_137469.1, read as the reverse complement.
GTCAACATCTGTAAGCAGTACGAGGAAAACTAATAAGGCAATTAGTCGTTTACAGCTTTTTATAATGGTTTCATATGAGACACCTTCGAAGCCATAACTGACAAGTAGATTGACATTCATACAATCACAGAATAGCCTTGTTTATCAAATTTCCTCTCAATGGATTTGTTCAGTATGGGAAAGCAAAAGGTTAAGTTTAATTTTTGAAAATTCGGGATAACATAAACTTGGAACATTTTAAAATCATCATCATCATCAAAGGTATTCTGCCATTATTGCCAGATCATTTGCCCCAACTGAGAAGCTTCCATGCTCCACGGTCTTCCGCTAACCTTTTCATCTTCATGTAATTTTTTTTGTTTTGATATCGTCCGTTAATTGTAGTCTCCTTCTCCCACTCCCTTTCTTTTCTGCCTCCATACCCTCTAGTACGTCCCTCATGATACATTTTCTTTTTAGCCAATGTCCCAACCAGTTTCTCTTCCTCTTCCTAATAATATCTAAAATTGCTCTTTTCTCTCCCACCATTTCCAACACCCTCTCATTCATTTTCCGCTCGATTGCTGTTTCTTTCCTATTCTTCTTAACATCCACATTTCGAAATCTTCCAGTTGTTTTTCATCTATTTTGCCAATGTTTCTGTCACATACAGCACAATACTTCACACGAAGCACTGTATGAGTATTTTTATCAACTCTTTATTCAAGGTCCCACAAAATAGTCCTTTTTCTGTGCTAAAGACTTCTTTCACCATTCCTATCCTTCCTTTTATTTCATGTTCACACTTCATATAGTCACTAATAATATTACCCAGGTATCGAAAACTAGTCAACTGTTTTATTTTCTCCCCTCCTATTTCTATATTCGACACCGATCCCTTAGTTCCAGTCACCATGGTATTTTTCTTTCTGACATTTAATTTAATCCCATATTCTTCACATCCCTTCCTCAAATTTTCTAATGCCACCCTGAATGAGGTTTTCCTGGGTTTTCTTCATTCACATCAGGCAAATGCCGGGGTGGTACCTAACTTATAGGTCCCAGGCGCTTCCCTCCTTCCCCAATCCTTTCTTATTTCCCTTTCCCCGAATAATGTGCTCGCCGAGCTACATCATCCCTCAAACATGACGGTCTAACATGGCCATAGATGCCGAAAGCCCAGAAATCTAATTCCTAAGTCTAATCCTAGTGACAGGCTAACATGGCCATAGATGCCGAAAGCCCAGAAATCTAATTCGTAATCCTAATCCTAGTGACGGGCTAGCATGGCCATAGATGCCGAAAGCCCAGAAATCTAATTCGTAATCCTAATCCTAGTGACGGGCTAGCATGGCCATAGATGCCGAAAGCCCAGAAATCTAATTCCTAATCCTAATCCTAGTGACGGGCTAATATGGCCATAGATGCCGAAAGCCCAGAAATCTAATTCCTAAGTCTAATCCTAGTGACGGGCATTAACATGGCCATAGATGCCGAAGGCCCAGAAATCTAATTCCTAAATCATAAATCAAATTTTCTAACATCTTATTGATTTTGTATGTAATTGACAGAAAACAATTTTACATCTCTGATGTATGATTGTAGTGTGTAAAAAGTTATACGTTTCGTACACAATAGAAATTGATAGAGAAATATATATATATATATATATATATATATATATATATATATATATATATATATATATATATATATATATATATATATATATATATTTGAACAAGTTGAATAGGTTTTTCCTTCCTTATTGTTCAAGGGCATGAAAGGGTTAAGTTCGGTACAACAAACTCAAGTCCTTACGTAATAAACAACAAACAATGTTATTAGTAGTTCAACTTTAAAACACAACTTTAGTCTATGCTCATATATATATATATATATATATATATATATAGCTTGCATATTGAATACAAATAATAAAATACATTTGTAAAACTCAGGTGCAATCTATAATGTTTCATCCATATTTCAGCAAGGATTAGGGGATTTATATACTTCCGCTTAGAGTTTCTTTCAATTGTATCAAGCTCATAAATTTAACACAAAAATACACCGCAGTTCTCTTTCATGGTCGTAAATGTCTACCTTTTCCTTGCCTTTGCTTCCATTTTTCTATAGAAATAAAAGACAGTTAAAACTTTTATGAAAAATAGATAGATGTCGGAATTTTTAAGCCGGTAGAGAATTCGCAAAACGAAAAATAAAATTACTTATAACTTTCGACGTATTCTTTAAATATGACTCCACTACTCCTACATTAATATTGAATTTAATGGTTACACATAGAAACACTAGTAACAGTAAAATATGCAATAATATAAAATACCAACAAGAGATTTGTTTTTAGTTTATGTAAATAGAACCATATTTTAAAAGTACTTATTTAAACCTTGTTTTGACAGAATTTAAAATATATTCTAAATTTATTAGAAATTACTATAAGTTTATCTATCTACGGCAATTAAAAAGGGTGCTCATGTTGTGGTTTCCAAGAAGGGGGGGGGGGGAAGTACAAGCGAGGTTTCAAATATAGTTTCAAATTTTGCTGTAACAAATGTAAAACTTCTATTGGGTTTTCTATATTCCCAAGTACAATTTCCTCTTAGGGGGCGAGCGCCCATCTTCCCCTCCTGATGGGCGCTCTTGGCAATTAACTGTACAGCTATGGAATGCGAAATTTCAATGTTCCATTCACAAAAACTCTCCATTGCCCTCTGTTTCCAGCGAATTGGAACCACTTTGTACTCCTAATTTTCCTTTCCGAGATACATCTTGATGCTGTCCTGCCGATCTGCACCTAGGGTCTTCCTAATGGTATTTTCCCGACCAAATTTTTAGTTAAAAGTTTTGAAATGGTTCTACTTCCATACATTCTAACTATATAAGAAAAGCATCTGAATCTTTTATTTAGTTAAATTGTCTAAATTATACATTGTTAAAATAAATTCGACATTACCCATATCCGTCCCTTCAGGGCCCGAATATTTGCTTTAGAATTTTATTTTCAAATACGCTCACGTTGCGTTCAGTGTTTGTAGGTTTCGTTAAGAAAATTTCCCACGATTCACACACAACATTTTCCCTTTTGAAAAATCAAATTTTTCCCTAGTTTGTTCAGTGTGCAATTCCTATGACAGAAAGTTACAATAATAAGATTAATTTAGTTACATTAAGGAAAGTGCCAGCCACATTTGTTTTCTTCATTTGCTTTTTGCTTCTATTTTTTCTACTTTTTTCGTTACATTTTTTAAACTAAAAATATACAAAATACACCCAGGCAACAATTTGAGCAAATTATGCGACTTTGAACACACACACGCATATATATATATATATCTACACTACTGCTATTGTATTGATCTATTTCTGATAAACAAAGAAAACTTGAAGAATTTGTTTGTCAAACAGCTAAGGCATTAATTTCCCTTGATTTTCACTTTTTATCATAAAACAAAATCCCTTTTTGCTACATTTACTTTTCCCTGGATTAGGGAAATTTCCCTCAAAGTACGAACATTGCTTGCGTTTTTTCCTTAAAATGTGTCATTGTTTCGCAACAATACAATAACAATAGGCATAATTATCGATTTAAATTGATTTATTCACTAAGTTTCATACAGCACAAGGCCATTTGGCTGGAACTGACTAACATAAGAAAATAAAAAAAGAGAAACTAAAAGTAACAAATACAAAAATAAATAAGGTGCACATTTCAATTTACAATATTCTGAGGAAGGATATGTTAGATATCCGAAACCGTTACATATTATATTTTAAAATATAGTGGGTTTGAAGCTTTGGTCAGTGTTTCTTTTGTTAAAATTACAATATTCTCTTCAATTTAGTTCTCAAGTTTTGTTCAGAAGTTAAAAATGTTGACACCTGTTGAAACTGAATTGTAATCATGCTCTAGTCCGTAAAACCATTACTCACCACTCACCGTGGAATTATCACTAATTGCAGTTTGAATTTCTAAGATCAATCGCTGAAGCACCTCTATTTACAATACCGGTGGATCTGATTTTTACGGTATAAAATGGTAAAATGTTTGCCATGGGTCAAATTACGATGAATTTCAATTTAATCATCATTAGAGCAACCCAAAAGCATAAAAAGCATAACAACAATTTACACATATGGTTGGTACCTTGAATATAGTTGTGATTGTCTAAGGGTCCAGAAGAAACTAATTTTAAAATTATAATAAAGCATAATTTTAGAAAGTAAAGCATAAAGCATAATTTAAAATATATCCACAATTCTTGGAAAAATTCTGTTTAACTGCAAGTTTAACATACTGTATTAATATTTTTTAAAACCAATATTTACAATGCAAAATCATTGAGAACATAACAATTCCACAATGAAAACCTTATTTTTATTTCTGTAAACTTTTTCGGTGTAATCCTTTGATGTGCAGAAAAGAAAAAAGGAAAATAATAAGAAGAAAACTTTCCGCCAACAATGAATAGTACAGAACTCTACACTATATTGTTATATGTAGTGTGCCTCGTGAGCATTTTCTGTACATTTTGGTGTCGTATGCACCTCTAAGGCGCACACAAGTGATAAAAAAACTGACTCGAGTAATGCATATCTCTTTGCAGTGCATTATTAATAAATAGATCAAGATATTTGGAATATGTAATGTATAGTAAATATTATACGTTATACAGGATTAATGTAAAACAATGATTGAAATTAACAATAAAGCATACTAAAGCATAATTTGAAAAAACATAAAGCAAATCTAAACAAAAATAAAGCATAATGTGGGCTGTTCTAATCATCATAAATAATTATTTTCTTGTTGAGTTACAGATACTTTTTCAAGTAGAAAATAGAATAAAATTTGAGTTTCAAATCATGGTAAAGTACGCGAACGTAAACGAAAAAAAACTAAAATGCAACTGTGTCTCGAAAGCCAAGTAGTAAATCATATTACTATTATTAAGATTACAAATATCAATACCCAAAAGTGAATGAAATCCTTTTCTTCACTTAGATATACTCATCTCAGGTAAGTAAACAGAAATAAATGAAAAAGGAAGATAAATGGAAGCCTCAAAAGTAAAACATAGATAAATTCACCAGTGTTCAGAAGATGGTGTCTAGAATGCACTGAGCAGAGTGGGTCTGTAGGTCAGAGTGGGTCATGGTGGATTGTGGGTCGCAATGGGACAAACCACTTGTTGACTCACTACCCACTGACCTACTCCATCTCTGCCATTTAGCTCTAGGCCGTGGTTGTCATGTTTAAATTTCCTTATAGTGAATTTAAGAAAAAAAAATGAATGATAATGCAGACAACGAATCTCCTTGTTTCAAGCCATTGTCATTCCTATTCAGACTTCACTTAGGGTTTTATTTAACCCTTTAATCAACAGTGTTACTCTCAATCAACATCGCATTCTATTGCGTTTCCGCACGAACTATAACTTCAGTGATCATTTAATTGGCATTATTGCCTTCATACAATATCCATATACAAGATTTGCTTCGCTTCTTTAGATACTTCTAATTTTCATGAACAGTGGACAGTCAAATTTAGTATTGTAGACACTTTATCTCCTACGTTCCTCGAAAGTTCTTTTTTATTATTTTTATTTGTGATTTCTTGCTCTGTAGGAAAAATATTTCAACGATATATGTTGGTAACTACTGAGAATATTCTTATGATATTTTACCATATGATGCTCAGTAGCTACATATAAGACCTATTTTATGGCAATGTTGCTTTGAAATAAACATCCTCCATTTTGTGACCAAAGTACAAAAATACTGTAAAAAATTAAGAAATTATGATCAGGAAGACATGGTTCAACCATAAAGGCAAACTAAATATTTTAATGGTAATGCTATCAATGCTTTCCCATTAAAGGGTTAAATACATCTTGATTAATCTAACTAAAGGATCTTTAGTTATATCAAATTATGTAAGAATCTTGTACAATGTTCCCTTTCTTTCCTCCTTGTACAACCAAGTTGAAGGTATTTCTGGAAATTAGTAAACAATTAATGTACCGGAGTGTTGTGTTCCTATTTCTTTTCCATTTTTTAGCGAATAATAAATATGGAGTGAATTGTTGATTGATTTTGCTTAAATCCTCACTCATAACCTCCAATAATTTCATCTGTGTATCAACGTTGCTAGTAGACTATTTGAGAAAATTTCATACGAGATTGACAAAAGAGAGATAACCCGATAATTATTATAATTAGTTTTGTTGCCATTGTTGAAAGTTCGAATATTATGATTCTTTCCACTGTTGTGGCAATTCCTCCTTGTTCCAGACTATAAGAGAAATACTTCGTGATAACATGAGAAGCTCATATTGAAACAAACGAAAAGCAACATTCTAATATTCGATTCAAACGGAATTTGCGTGTGTGTGATTGTCTATATGTCTGTTCCACGAAACCTCTCATAAATTTTAGACTATTTTAATGGACGTTGGTTTATGCCTATCTGCAACCTTAAGATATTCATATTGTTTGGGGTGAATTCAACAACAGAGGAAGATCTGCCCTGGAACACATAATAATAACAAATGTGTATACAATACTGTATGTAACAGTCATTTGGTCTTCTTACAAGATTGAATGTATATTTTCTTAAGAGATTTCCAAATATCTTTATTGATTGCGATTAGAATCGGTTAGTTTTAAGCAGGTTAAAAGAGGGGAAAATTCTTCCCAACTTTGAAGCTTCTTTATTTAAATAATATGAATAATATGTTAAGGAAATAATTATATGAGATAGCTTTATTCTATTTTGGTGCTGTTTATGCAAGGAAAAAATACTGTTAATGCAAGGGAAGAATACTGTTTATGCAAGGAAAGAATACTGTTTATGCAAAAACTTCGAAAGTAAACAAATACCTTATATATATAATACCAAGCAATGGCTTCTGAATTGCCCATATCGATTCTCGGGCCAGGTAATATATCTCTTCTTCACAAGGGAAGAATAAAGATTAATGATAATTTATGCGAAGATCTGAAAGATATGCAACCTGTAACACTGGAAAAATTTTGGGTTTCATTCCTCACAGGTATTATGGTTCACAGGTATTATAATTTTGTGTAAATTTTGACCCTTACAATCCTCCACAAGACGAAAATCGAAAAACGGCTTCGTACGTGGTTAGATCTAGTGAAAAGGAATGTGTGAGCAAAATTTGGTAGCGTTCTGTACGAAAATCTGATTACAGGCACACAAACACATAGAAGAGAAAGTTGGACAAAACCTCGCCCAAAATGTGTTTACTTGTTTCTCAGCATCTATGTAGATAGTATAGCTTGAATTGGTATTCAAATGCTAAATAGATTTGTTATTGACATAAAAATGTTTGTAACAGTGGAAAAAGCTCAGAAATTCGAGAGGAAAGACATTTTTCAAAGAGTATGTAGAAACCGGTTTTGTCCGACCAGGTCAGACAAAACCGGGTACATAAAAATTAATTATAAGCAATTTTTCTTTCGCAGTAAAAAATTGTAATTATTCCAAGATCTAGCACAGCAATCCTGAATACAGTTTGAAAAATATGTGATCTCAAAACTTCGGAAACTATAGAGGGCTAGACTATATTAGACCAGTAGCATAGGAAAAATAACTTTAGGTTACGACTTTATCTGAGAACTAAAAATCACAAACAAAAGTATAATTATGTTCGTTCGCATTACTACAAGCTTCGTGTGCCCATCCTTTACAATTAAGACACTATATCCAACCTTCTCCAAATTTTGATTGGGCATACAATTCATAACAAAAGATACATGATTTGTCACTTTCCTCGTGATCTTCACCTAACGTTGAACTCACGAATTCAGTGGCTGGATTTTTGGCGTGGGAAATCCGGGTTCAATTCCCGGCGGGAGCTCATGTGGTTCGGATTCCACGTTAATAAGTAGGTCCAAGTCTCATATAGCCTCGCTGCTGAAAGGGACGCTAAACTAAAATCAACTCAACTCAGTGGTCGGATTCCTTTTCGTCTTGGTTTTGACAGGTTTTGAGTCAAGGGCCTGAAACAGTTTACACTTTCCGTTTTTCTTTTGTTGTTTCTTGACTTTTTCTGCTCCTTCTTGCTCCAATTCTCACTTATACGGGGACGAAGTAAGAATACTGTCTTTCCTCGCCTTTTGTCGAACTTATTCACAACTCGTGGGCCTTGTTGCACTGGAGGAGGCATTAATTCTGTTGGTGATATTGCAAAAGAAGACACATTAACCTGCTTTATAGTCTGCGGAGAGTAACAAGGTGGTTGATCATCGACTTGATTAACAATAGTAACAAGAGTGCCTCGCTCGGCAGACCTCAGACAGCCTACTTGCTTCTTCCCTCTCAAATTCAGCACCTTAGGGGGTTTACTGGGGACAGTTAATATCCTAATGTCAGTAGGTGAAAGATTGTGCTTTTCTTAAATAATCTGAAGCAGGGTGAAGAATTTATGAACAGCACTACGGTTAAGGAACTTTGCTCGAGCTTTTAACGTCGTTTCTGGATCTCCCAAAGACAGTTCTGGATTTTCACGGTTAGCTTTACCGGGGTTTGAGTCCGACTGGAGTCGAATCTCAGTTCAGCTGAAAACGATACAGATGGCGCCCGAACAGGGAAGCGAATAATGTATAGCGTGAAAAATGGTGCCGCGAACAGGCACACGAATAATGTATAGCGTGAAAGGATATCTGGACAGAAGGTAAGATAACCACTCTTTTCCAGCCATCTTTTCTTCTTTGTTAAAATTATGTGCGATATCATTTTTTTCAGCGGGTTCAAAAGCAACTTCCCTACGGTCTGTGACTGTTATTCCAAACAATCTTTCTTCCATGGTAAGGATATGTGCTGTTAAATGATTACCATTCAGTTTCTAAAAGTTTAGTTTTTTAAAAAAATGTGATTGAAAAAGTATACCACACGTTTGTCAATATTGACAATTTTGTTTTATGCCCGATCGTCACTTCACAGTTATTGATATGGCATATGGTAAAAAGTGAAACGTTCCGATAGTGAATAATTTAATAGTGTAGCCGTGATATAATTTCATAATGAAATAGGCAAATATAAGTAACGCACATGCCATGCAGCCGTGCCCCTTAGCATTTCGCACGTGGAAGACATCAACCTCATACACACACTTTTATTTTTAATTCACGTTTTCAGTTTTTATATTAACAAAATTGCTGAAAATGTAATATTTTATACATATTTTTTTGGAAATGAATATTCTTATTGTACCTTGTACAGTATATAGTACATAATCCATAAAGGATTCGTATTTATCTTTCACAGTCTATCAGTAAATGAATCAAACATATTCAACCGGTCCGACTGTTGAGGTCTCGGTTTTATCCTACCACTCCGTTACTCGGAACTACAGGCCTAGCACCTCTCAAAGAACACAAAAATCCTGATTCAAGATATGAAATAACAGCAGAAAACGATGTTGTATAGTTGTATGTTGTATACTTACATAGGTCAATTTTCCAGCAGTATATTATCGATGGACGACAAGTCAAAACTTTTGTTTACAAATTCTTCAACACATCTCCAACGACAAAGGAGCCACTAATTCAGCTTTGTCTTAAACTAAGAATGACATGATGACTGTTTGCAACTACTGTAATTCCATGCGTTGGCAGACAAAAGGCAACACTAATATAGCCAGAAAACCCAGGTCCCGGTTTTATCCACCTACCCGGTTTCATCCGACTTTCCCCTACATAATACTTTATTTTATATATCGAGCGTACAAAAAATCCGGGACCAGAGGTTAACCCCATTGTAAGTAAAGATACCAAAGATTGGAAAGAGAGAAAAAATTGTTGAAAATAGGCAGTTTTGTAATGCAAAATGTTGGATTTTTTAAATCGGATCATCATATGTTAAATGAAAAAGTATTGCTGCAAGTTCAGTAGGCTATTCCTTGGGTCCTCACCATATCAACAATACAGCATTATGGGGAAACGGAATCAGAGTGTTGGTTATCCTACCGAACAAAGTTCACGTCTCTCATGTCATTTTTGCATGGTATTGCTTTCCGTTCGAACAGTTTGCTCAAATAGAAAGAAATGTTTCCATTTAACGGAGGACTAAATGTGGAACACACACAGAGAAAAACAAACATGTGGCGAACGTAAAAACGTAGGTTAAATGCGAGAATCCTGTAGTTTTTGGACTTAACATATGACTATATATATAACATCCTGCAGAAAACGTTTAACTCGAAACGAATGTTTAACAATAAATTTCATATAAGTGTTCCATCTATACGTACTTTGCATATGACTGTATATAGGGGGTAATGATCTCACATTCAGATAGACCTATATAACATATAGTTGACGTATACTATATACGGAAGACTGTTAGATGTCAGATACCCTGCAGCAGCATGATATAACAGCTAAGCAGGAAAAATTCATTATTTATGTAGCATATGATAACGTACGGTCTGTACAGATTTCCGTAGTAATCACATGGGATCCGTATACTTGTACAATATATTGCCGTCCCGATAACGGATTTGTGTTAGTGCAGGCAGCTTGTAAGGTTGGAAAATTTCCAGTATTTTTAGATAGAAAACCGCCTCTCTTCAATATCTTTCCTCTCTTTTCAATTTTTTGTATATTTATTCCTGACGGAATTCGCATGTAGTTCCGAAATTTTAATACACCCAATGTATTAAGATGGAATCATGATCCCGAAGATAGATTACATCTAAAGCTATTGTCCTTATATTGAAACAAGAAGTGGGAGTAACTTTCTTCATCTTTCGGTTTCGATATTGATTCCATTAAAAGAAACAGTGTAAGTGATTATGAGAACAAGTTTGGTATGTATTCAAGGTTCTAAAAAAGTGAGAAAGATAACGAGAACTAGTTTTGGTATTAATTCAACGTTCTAAAGAAACATGAGAGATAACGAGAACGAATTTTAGTATTGCTTCAACGTTGTAAAGAAGTGTGAGAGATAACGAGAACAAGTTTGGTACGGATTCAACGTTCTAATGAAGTGAGTAACTTAACGAGAACGAGTTTGGTATTAATTCAACGTTATAAAGAAGTGTGAGAGATAACGAGAACAAGTTTGGTACGAATTCAACGTTCTAATGAAGTGAGTAACTTAACGAGAACGAGTTTTTGTATTAATTCAACGTTATAAAGAAGCGTGAGAGATAACGAGAACGAGCTTTCGTACGAATTCAATCTTTTCAAAGAAGTGTGAAGATAATGAGAACGTATTTTGGTATGGATTCAACGTTCCAAAGAAGTGTGAGATAACGAGAACTAGTTTTGGTATGGATTCAACGTTCTACAGTACATAACCTGACTATCTCCAACTGCATTCCTCTATTAAAACCAGAAACGAATAAACTACGACTCTGTAAAGTCATTTCAAATTTTATCAGGGGAGCAGACAAGATTTTTCACCGATATAAGAGTTTTATGTTTTATTTTATTGTTCTTTGCACATTCTTCGCACGGGAGAATACCTTTCATTTTTGACATAAAGGGGTGAGTTTGAATTTAAAAGACATCTGAAGTGTCACAATTACTCCCAGAAAACTATGATGCGACACTAATATCGATCCTCTCCCCAAGCTGCACGGCTCAATTTGGATTTAAACGATATCGGTATCGGAACGGTATCGGATAGTTCATCTCAGCAATCCCGAACACTATGGATTGGACTAATATCGGTCAGTTTCGATCATTTTTAAATATCTCCTCTTCCCTTTCTCTAAGTTGCACCGTCAAATTACAATGATAAAAACTATCCCAGGCTCAAACCTCATCAATGTTGAAAATTTGATCGAGATTCGTCTGGTAGTTCAAGAGTTATTAAGTTATATATATATATCCGCCCCTCTTCCATGTTGTAGAGGTCTGCACGAGCCGGAATTTTTCGCCCGGGCCCGGCTCAGCTCAGGAATTCATAATGTGAAACCCGACCCAAGTCCGAAATATGTTTTAACATTTTTTTCCTGAGCCCTGCCCGAGCTCGTGTGATAATCAAATATGCCCGAATTACAGAAACGTAATAATTAACGCAAAATTGTATTTTTATTTACAATTACAGGTTTGTAGTTGTGTTTTAAAAATTCTCCAGAAATAACGGCCCAATAAATATCGTTGTACAGTATATCTGCGGAGCTAGACCCGAAAAGGTCCGATAAATATAGTTGTATATTTAAAAATTGACTGCCCGAGTCCGGCCTCCCGGGCTCGATCCGAGCCCGTGCAGGCCTCTATCACGTTGTACCGTCCAAATCAAAACATCCCACGCCCGAACCTCATCTCTGGTGAAAATTTGATCGAGATCTGCCGGGTGGTAGAAGAGGTATGAAATCACAAAACACAGTCAGTATCATTCATATAGGGTCTATCTATAGATATATATAGATTAGTAATATATATATATATATAGGATTTATCTATAGGTCTATAGATATATCTAGATATGTATATAGATTAGTAGTAGAACTTATTAAAATTATGTGCTCAGGGGTGCAACTGCCCTCCGCAAAAAATACCCTTGCTTAGTGATGGGCAGTGGGAATATTCCCGATGGGAAGAAAATAAAAATTGGGAATATTCCCGTTTTTTTCCCTGGCATATAAATTCCCGGGAAGAAATTTATTTTCATTTCTTTATCTTCTAAATTATAAGAACTATATGGCTAATTATTTTATTTTCATTTATTATCATTTACTACTAGTTTTTAAATAATTTGGAGGTTAAAATATGGTAAATCCGTTGACTGAAATTTTTATAATAGTTAATAATACGATTTTTAAATTTCCATTTCCATTCGTACTAGAAAGTAGCAAAATACTAATTTATAAAAGGAACAAGTCAGTAAAGTAATCTCAAAATTCTGTAGAGCTAGATTTGAAGTACTATCATTTTACACCGCGAATCACCGTTAGTAATAGACGTTGTCTGTCTGCTGTCGACTCAGAGCTTCTGAATACGCTCTCACTCAGGCTTCTCTTACATGTGAATTAACTCATGAAATTTCGAGATATGGGTAGAAAGAAAGGTCGTGTGTGGCGATGTTACCTGCAAGATTCTAAAGATAAGTCAATATCTTGCAAATATTGTGGACATAAATATGTATGCGCAAATGTTGATAAAATGGTGAGACATGTGTTTTCTGGCAGTTACCCAACTTAATTTGTTTATAACATTTAAAATTTTAATATGCCGGTATTTATAATATCAGTAGTAGGGTCAAGTTCAGAAAATCCACTTACGTATAAATTTAAACTGTTTAGCAGTGTAAAAGTATGTGGACTTCCTATTTACTCGCATAAAACATATTGTAAGTAAACATACATTTGTACGTACTGTCTAAATATAATAAAATAACATAATACCGTTCAGAGTATACATTTTAAAGGATCCTCTGGAGACAACAGTAATAAATATATTTTGATAAAAAAAAGGAAATTTAATTTTTAATTAATATACTAATAGAATGCAAGTTTCTTTCATTTACACATAAATTCCCGGAATAATCCCATTTTTGGGAATCTTTCCGGGAACTTTCCCTGGGAATATTCCCGAAAAATATTTTGCCGGTAATTTACCCATCACTACCCTCGCTACCACTACATGTTTCACTGTTGAACACACACAGTTCGACGCTCTACTGTATTTTCATCAAATAAAACAAAGCCCTCTATACTTACATAAACACGACAGGAAAAATATTTTTAGCAACAACAGATTTTAGAGCAGCATTTTGAGATTATTAAGCTAATATCTATCAGTTTAGAAAACCGTAAATGATATCTTTATGGTGTAAAAAACTTATTTAAGTTTATCAAGAAAAAGAATCTTATTTCTACCAGGAAAAGTAAACGATAGAAAAAAGTTTATTTTTATCTTTATGTACTTAGTTACGAAATTTCTGATTAATTGAGTAAGTTGCTTGAACGCTTTTACTTCTAAAATAACGAAGATGCCATACGAGATTTAATGTTTATTTGTATTTGTATGGACAAAATTAAGCGGAGAAAAACAATTTATTTCGCTTTGAAACATAATTACTGGCAAAGTCTTCTTTCGTCCAAAACTTTGTATTGTTGGGAAAAAACAATTAGAGAAAGAAATTGAGATCATTTTAAAGGAGATGGTATTGTTACAAAATGGAAACTAAACACATTATTAAATGAAGGAATTAATAGTCTTTGATTTCTCGTCTCTATATTTCCAGGTGAAAAGATGTGACACTTTTGTATGCACTTTATTCAAACATTTATTTAAACTGTCATTAGTGTAAAGCAGTGGCGTATTTAGGGGGGCTTCCGGGTTCAAGCCCCCCCCCCCCCGAAATCTTACTTACTACAGTAAACTATATTAAATATCTTGCAGAATTTTCACATTTTCAGGCACAGCCTACCCAAAAGTTAGCAAAGCCCCCCGAAGCAAAATTGTAAATACGCCACTGATGTAAAAGTTTATAATTTGAACTTTAGTCATCGTTGCCAACCTTTGAAAATGGAAACACCGAACACCCTTCTGGAGTACTTATACTCTTCAGATTGTGACATCATAGCTCGCCAAAAATGTGAACAATCTGGAAAGTACTTACTTCACATACAATTGAGCAATTCGGAGAATTGAATTTAATAACTTTAGTTACTTTTGAAGCATTTATTTAGTTACTTTCTTATTTCAGTTTTGGTTGAGTCGGCATATATAACTTTTGTAATGTACCATTAATAATGCATCCTATTTAAAATATAAAAAACAAATATAATTTCCAATATAATTATAACATGCACAAAATATACTTGAAAAATAAGTCCTACCGACTGTACTGGGGCTGGTAATGTCTCACAATGTCTACATACTTTAGGTGGATCTGCATGCATTCTTTAATTCAAAGATGTAGCTGAGGATGAAGCAATGCTTACTGCGCTCTTTAAAATGTACTTTTTTGTTGACCTTTAGCAGTTTTGATAAGTTCAGTAAATTTTCCTGCCTTGAACTCTTCAGCAAATTCTGCGCACGACAGGTCGATATCAAAGCGAATTATAAGCTTTGTTTCAACCATGTTCATCGACAAGCAATTCTTTTCCTCACTCCAAAATAATATGAATAGAAGAGACAATAGGACTAGTAAGAAGAAAAATTATTGCACAGTTAATGTCTGGTTTCGAGTTTATACCGGAGAAGGAAGTTAAAAACCGAACTGTCCTTTAAAATACCGGACGGTTGGCAACCCTGATTTTAATCCCTGTCGAAAGGCATCATAAAACAGAAATGGTAGCAACAAACGGTTTTCTGATATCAATTCACTGTCTCATAATAGTTTTTGTCTCAGAATTTATCCCTCTATTTGAAAAGTAGGTGGCACAAATCCCCACTATGTTGGATTTCAATCTTAATCGCATTATATTGATAGCACCTCTGATGTAAGATGTCCCTTATTCGAACCCAGACCATGTGAATGTGTGGTAGATAGCACCATATCCTTGAAATTTCTGGAGGTTCTCCATTTTCTCCCACGTTCCCATTTTAAAAGTTTATGCAAAATTATATGTTTCGGGGCCGCGGTGGCTCAGTAGTAGAGCGTTTACCTCTTGTGCGTGGGGTACCTGGTTCGATCCCAGCTCGCGACAAGTAAACCTTGAGGTGGACAAATAACATGTGCGTAGGTTTTTTCACGGTTCTCCCGTCTTCCCACTTTCTTCATTCCATACATATCTCATCATCACAGTCTCCTTTAGCCTAGTCGGCATAATCGTGGAACATAAAACTTAAAGATTTCATTTCATTTATATAAGTTTGGGGATGGGAGAATAAATTCTTCAACACTAAGCCCGGAAGAGATACTGCAAATCAGACGTCAAATTTTAAATTAGAGACTGGTTATCTGTTTGTTTGTCCCAGGATTTCCTGTTCTTTTCTAGTCAGCTACCTTTTACAAGTTGTTTCCAAATTATCCTTAAGATATTGAGACTGAATTTTGTCTCAATATCCTCACGATTACTTGCCCGAGGATTTCACGAGCAAAACTACATGCAATTATTGCATGATAATCATAGGATAGTCATTTCAAGAGAGACGCTTACTGCACCAAACAGATCAAGCCAAGAATTTGCCATAGCTAAAGAAGCATTCAACAAGAAAAGATCACTCTTAACTAGCAAGCTCAATATTGGACTTAAGAAGAAGTTGGTCAAGTGCTATATATGAAGCATTGGATTCTATGCTCCAGAGACTTGGACATTACGAAAGTTAGAGAAGAAATATTTAGAGCTTTGAAATGTGGTGCTGGAGAAAGATGGAGAAGATAAAATGAACAGAGAGAGCAACAAACGAAGATGTTTTAAAACGGATAGGAGAGAAGAGGACACTTCTAGCCACCATCTTTCGTAGGAAGGCCAATTAGACTCGACACATCTTGCGAGGAAATTGTCTTCTTCACACCACCATAGAGGGAAAGATGGAAGGAAAGCGAGGAATAGGAAGAAGAAGAACAAAGCTGATCGATGATTTGAAAGATAGGGTAAAATATTGGGAGTTAAAAGAGGAAGCTGAAGATCGAGAAAAGTGGAAGAAACATTTCCAGACCCAAATCTAAAAGTTAAAAAAAGAAATCCTCATTAGTCCCATGACCTGTAGAAAGGCAGAATACTTAATAATAATAATAATCATAATAATCATAATAATCCCAGCACAGTGGTATGCTCAGGGGCTCATAATGCTGTTACGATGGTAGAGTGAATGTTTTAGTTCCAACAGTTCCTTTTCTTCTAATGACCTTCATTTAAGTTCCGGAAAGATTCCACATCTACAATATGTGATTTCAAATATACCACCAGAACTGGTTGTCCTATATGAGCTCTAACTATAATTCGCACTTCAAAAGTACTTCTAGTATTCCGCATGAAAAGGAAATTAGTGCTCGTATCAGAAAGTCATCATAACGCATTCACATTCTTTGTAGATGGGGCTGTCTTAAAGTGAAGACAGTCTCACACAGAAAGAATGTGATATGGAATGCTGGCTATTTGATAAGAGCACTAATTTTCTTTGTATATGATATCGTCAGTACTATTTAGCATTAATGTTTGGCATAATTATTGCTTATGTAGGTAGCTCTAACTTCATGTATGTAAGATGTGAGGCCTTTGACATTTTGAAAGGTTATTTCAATTTCAATAAAAGATACATCTCGGTATTAAACAACTAGATACCAATAGGTTTGAAAAGCAGTCTTGGATTGACATTTAAATGTTTGCAGAGCGGCATTCTAGTGCAATTATCTTACATACTATCCGTAACAAGGATCATCATCAACTCCTTGCTGCAATGATTCACAGAGATTATTCTTGTCTACGCAATAATGGTTGAGACTGTCTTGTGTGGAAAAGGTTACATAAAAGCAATGTCTCGTTTCGAAAACTATACCTTTCTTGTGGCTTGTATCGTATCTCGTTTCATATTTTGGGCAATCCAGAGATTCCTGTACTCTATTTTCTCTTTTTTAATTTCATTCCAAGATTACACTAGTTAACAAATTTAAACTTTTTGTTTCTTACATGAGAAAAATCACCTGATCTTAAAGGAACTTTTTGCGCTGAATTCGAATATGTACTCGGTTTCTCTCCATCACGTACAGTTTTCCCGTAACAGAGGGATTCTCGGGAAATTCCCTCAAAAATTTCCCTTTTTCTGATATTTTATTCCCCTAGCTCCTGTCCCCTTACATATAGTAACATAGAAATTATACCTAAGTATACCTTGATTTATATTTAATAAACCCTAAAAGTTTCGTAAAAATCGCTTTGTTCTTTCTAGAGAAATAAATATATTTGTATGTATACTGTGTGCACTGTTTATTGCACCTGATAGTAATGCTTTCAGATCTCCTGAGTTGGGGTAAAAACGATTTGCTTTATTACTACAAACACAGGCATAAAAATGAATATTTACAATAGTCAACAACACACTTGTATTGCTCTCTGTAAATTAGAAACGTGTATAAAAATAGAATGTACTTCCAACGTATATTTTTTTAAATGTACAGTATATGTATATCTTAATACATATATATACAATTCTCCAAGTTTTTTCGTTTTGTTCATAAAATGGTTATCAATATTTGTTATCAAATGTAACAGAATGCAAAAGAAAGAAAGAAGCTGATGACAAACATTATGAAGTGAAGGAATGGGAACCTAGAGTGAATTACGTACCTGGAGAATGCAACGTCAAATACGCTCCTTTGGTAGATCCTAATAAGATATTACTACCGCCACTTCATATCAAGTTAGGACTTATGAAAAACTTTGTCAAAGCCATGGACACATCTGGTGAAGGTTTCAAGTATTTGCGAGATAAGTTCCCTAACCTGAGTGATGCTAAGATTTCAGCGGGAGTGTTTATTGGTCCCCAAATTAAAAAATTAATGCTCGATGATAGCTTTGACAGCAAGTTAAACAGTGCTGAGCTAGCTGCCTGGACAGCATTTAAGTGTGTTTTGCGCAACTTTCTGGGCAATAACAAAGCTGAGAGTTACACAGAAATCGTACAGGACATGATACAGAAATACAAAGAGTTGGGTTGTAGGATGTCTTTAAAAATCCACTTTTTGCACTCCCACCTCAGCTTCTTTCCTGCTAACCTAGGTGCTCTCAGCGACGAACAGGGGGAAAGATTCCACCAAGATATAATGGCAATGGAGAAAAGGTACCAGGGACGATGGGATCCTTCAATGATGGGGGACTATTGTTGGGGTCTTGTTAGAGAATGCAACATTTCTTACAAAAGAAGGAAGTAGTGTACGTTTTTGTAACCCAATGGAAGTTTCATATATTGTGATAGTTTTGATTGTCTTTTCATGACCTTTTGGTACATTTGTATTATTGTTTATTGTAAATTGTCACACTTGTAAATTATATTGTATTATATTTTATATATTTAAATATGTGTTTGTGGTAATAAAGCAAAACGATTTATCTCAACTTAAGAGATCTGAAACATTACTATAAGGTGCAATAAACAGTACACACAGTATACATACAAACATATTTATTTCTCTAGAAAGAATAAAGCGATTATTACGAAACTTGGAGGGTTTGTTAAATATGAATCAAAGTATATTTAGGTATAATTTTTATGTTAGTATATGCAAGGGGACAAGATCTTGGGGTGTAAAATAAACGAAAAGGGAAATTTTTGAGGGATTTTCCCGAAAATCCCTCTGTTACGGGAAAATCGTACGTGATGGAGAAAAACCGAGTGCATATTCGAATTCAGCGCAAAAGGTTCCTTTAAGAACAGGTATTTCCTTTTATGTAACAAAACCTTTGTTAACTAGTGTTATCAATTAAAATGAAATCCGCTTTTATTTTTGCAAACATATTCTAGTATCCCGCATGGTTGTGTTTAGAAATAATCGACATGTGCTTGTATTTACAAATATCAACTCTGTGCGTCTTACTACGGATTACTATAACTGCAGGCGACGGGTACAACAGTGAAACCACAGGTCATTTGAGGACAAAGAAACAACAGTGCCACTGCCTTATCTGGAGCACCGAGAGAATTTCGGTGACAAACATCGATCTGCGACTGATCACTTCAATCCTTTAACTTGCTTCGGAGTTCTAGGAGACACCTAACCTAAAGCCTCTAGTTTGCTCGAAACTTTAGGCTTCCTCTCTTCCCACTCAATTTGCTCCTAGCTTTGTTGGAACTCCTACCTTAGTCATCTAGCTTGCTTCTAAGCTCTGTGACTCTTAACCTCCTCTCTGCTTGTGTGGAGACCCCAAAATCCACTCCGCCTAGCTTGCATCGGAACTCTGTGAAGATACGTCGCTAGGCTGTATGGGCCTTTGGTCACTTCTTTTAATCTAGTATTAGAGAATTTACATTAAAGTAATATTTGCAATATACTCTAATAGGGGAATTGTAATAAAAGTCGGTAGTGGGAAAAACTATCCCGGATTCTAATTTGCTCTACCTAAACCTGCACAAATAGAATTTAGCTTAAACTATCTTCTTAACCATATATGTTGAATGGGAATACGCTTAATATATACCGAAGAGCTTTGCTCTCCGTACACTTCTGTACGTTAAAATCGTACTCAATTTAAAGGATTAAATGCTTACGATTAGCATTTCTTATTTACTTTAATGTTCTTAACTTCTTTGTTTAGTTTTCTATTCATATAGCATGTGGTTACACAAATGTTGATGCAAAACGTAAATATGGTGACGATTCTGCTCCTATTTTGAAATATAGGTAATTAAATTGAAAGAGTAGAGTAAATCGTAATTAAATCGCTGTAATAGTTTTAAATCGGTAAATTGTCATCCTATGCTAACGGCGTCTATTAGCATCAAACAGACAAGCAATAAGGTAAGAAACGAGAAAATACGGAGAAGACTCACGCATGAGATGTTCTCCGTTACAAACTCCCATAGACTGGGATCGAACCAGGAATCTCTCATACTACGCTCTACCACTTAGCTACCACGCTCTCTGAAAGTGTTGAGAGAGTTTCAAGCAAGGAAAATTCAAATGTTGAAACTTGGAAGTGATAGAACTACCATTTCACTAGAAAGGTGATCCCTCTCTCTCTCTCTCTCTCTTGGCTATTTGGTTAGTATACAGGGTGGTGCATTTAAAATTTGCCACCCCCTGTATCTTCGAAACGACTGCGAATATGAGAAAACGAACAGACAAATTCGTGATTATTTTAAGAGACTGAAATTATGTGCACATTATGTGAAATAATGTGAATTTTATAGCACTTGATTTCAATCCCTTAAAATAATTACGAATGTGTCTTTTCGTTTTCTCATATTCGCAGTCGTTTCGCAGATACCCTGGGTGGCAACGGATTTTATGGACACGAAATGTGAACCCCCGCCATTTTAGATGGGGTCAAGATAGAGACTTGAAATTTTCAGCAAAATATTTCTCTTGCCGAGACCTTTCCAACGATATATCACTCGACCTCCTTTGCCATTTAAAATTTTCAAGTTGATCCCACCCTATATGGTGGTGCCTGGGGTGGACCTTTTATAGCTCAAAATTAAATCACCTTAAAATAATGATGGACGGGTTTTTGCGTTTTCTCATATTCGCAGTCGTTTCGAAGATACAGGGATGGCAAATTTTAAATGCACCACCCTGTATATGTCTTCAGCGCGAGAGATCTGAGTTTAATCCCAGGTCCCATGAGGTTCAGATGTCACATTAGGATGTAGGTCCATGTCTTACATAACCTCGCTGCTAAGCAAACGTGCGCCCAGAATTTTTTTGTTCGGATAGATCCAATACTACAGGGTGGGCCAAAAGTCACGTAGGAGTTATAACTCTGAATAAATTATTTATGTATTATTAGTTTCCATTGATACTTCACAGGCTTAAAGACCAAGGACGGGAGATTGTTCATACTTATGTGTGGAATATAAACTCAGGTAGATGGGCCTTAAAACACATGATACATGACAGAGGGCACCACTTCTGGTCCGAGTGCGCATATTTCTTCACGAATATTGTCCTTGAACTGGTATATTGTTTATGGTTTGTTCATATACACTTTGTCCTTCAAATAGCCCCAAAGAAAATAATCAAGTGGAGTGAAGTCAGGAGAACGGTAGGGCCGAAAATTCTCCTCAGAAACCCAATTGAGGCCCTTACCCGTGTGTGTTGTTGCGCCATCCTGTTAAAACCACATACCAATCATGTTTAACTGCAGGATGCATAGTAGTCTCAATCGTGTTTCGATAGCTCTATCAATCACCAATCACCGTTATTGCATTGCTTTGATTATCTTCATAGATGTATGGTCCAATGATTTTTTTTTCTGACGTATGCCAAAGTAAACAGTACGCTTCACAGGATACATAGCGTGTGGGTTTTCACTGCCCCCAAACGGACATTTAAAAAAAAATAAAGCCATTAAGTAAAGAAATAGGCTTCCTCACTTATTACCATATGTGCGAGGCCTATATTGGTGGACATCTACCTGAGATTTGTGTGGACGTAATGTATTACACAATAGCGTAAACAATCTCCCATCCTTGGGTTTTATGTGAATGGAAAGTATAAGACGTAATCCTGGAGCAGATAACGCCTATTTATAACGTAAGATCCACAGTCCATATATTTATATAAACGAGGTTACTGATTTATCAAAGTTCGTATAAACACTGTATCGTGATATCACCTTTTTAACAAATTAAACTTGTACACCTTAAAAATTATAGGGTAACTGTCCCAATAATTGACAGTATAAGAACAGTGTTTGACAAATTGCAAGTTTCTTCACCCTTTAAATGAGCCTGGCTTACTGATCTCTCGTAGAGGTACGAAGGAATCCTTCCTTCATCTATATAAACCATCATAAAAATAATAGACTAATAATTATTATTTTTTACAATATGTATACGAAAAGTTGATAATTGTACCAGTAATTGACACCAAGATTTGTGAGATTCACCAGTAATTGACACCTTGTGACCCAGTAATTGACATCTCCTAATATCTTATTCTAATCAACCATATAATTTTCTGCAAACTTATCAAGCTGATTTATAAGTTTCCACCTGGATAAACATGTTTATTCCTTTCGCTAATATAGCTACTATAGTACTATTTTGCACTGTCCATCGATTTTCTGTTTTCTTTGGAGAACTACCACTCTGAGGCAAATATTAACAGTGGTGTGGGATTAACAACACTGCAAAGGAAGAAAAGGTGGCAGCATTTGCTTGTACCTAGTCCCGTAGTCTTGTAGCGTCGGAAAAAAGACGACAGTGTCAATTACTGGTACACTGTCAATTATTGGGACAGTTACCCTACATGTAGTTTTCACTAGATGGATCCTTTGTTATTATTATTTATTTTTTCGTTGCTATGACAACTAAACTCGCATCGTCAAAACTCTATCATAACAAAATATAATCGCATAACAACCAGAATAGAAATCATTTCTATTTATCTTTTCATATTCTTCTTCTTCCTTTTTTGAACAGCTTGTGCATATTTCTAATTTAAAAGTACATTTTGCCCATAAATACAAATAAAGATATAATAAAGATGTTAAAATATAAGTATCGTTGTAAATGATGATATATGAAAAAATAGTTATTCACAGTTCTTTGTTCGTGACTTTTGGCCCACCCTGTACAATACATTACGTCTATGTTAATGAAGAGGTGTTATTCTGTATCCGAAAATACTATAAAGAAAATGTTTAGTACTTCCACCCATATTCTTGGAAAATAATTATAGAAATAGATTGTTTTTACAACACTATATGAGAAGCAAGAGTAGAGATGAAGTGTAAGATAAAATCTTCAGGTTACAAGGTTACATTAATAGTTTCTCTGCTGGACAAGTATAGTTTTACGCGTATTAAGAAATTGTACTAGCAAAGCCGGATTTAGCATTTTGGCGCCCCTAGGCCCAATAATATTTTTCCGCCCCCTAGTCTGGTTAAAGTTACTTTCCTAAAAACCTTTCTTAAAAATTATATCAGGCCTATATGTTAATTGCTTAAACACCACTCTACTGTGGCAATACGATGCGTACCGATCAACGACATCCTTACAGCCAGTTCTCCTGTGTTTGAGATCAATGTTGTAACGAAGTTGATGCATAATGTTGAAAAATAGTTTACCATTTACCATTATTTGTTCCAAAGAACTTCAAAATCAGAATGCTTTATTAGCCTGATTTTTTAAATCAATTCAAAAAATATGTTAAGTTATGGCTATTTATTTTAATTTCTAGATATTTTTTATTTTTTTCTCTCGGCCGTGCGCCCCCTGGGAGCTTGCGCCCATAGGCCCGCAACAAGCATACTTTCAGTCCATTTTCCACTGTAACTCCTTTCAAATGTAGAAATGTCCTGATGAGCCCTTTCTCTGTATTCGTCACTTACTGTGCTGAGATTTGGAGGGAAAAAGTCAAGATATGAGTGTAAAAAATGACATAAAAATTTTAATGACATGAGTTGAAAATGGCACACCATGTCACTAACCATAGCTTCATAATTTTCAGCCTTTACATTTCCAAGAAAATCTGAACATACCGATTTAAATGACAGCCAAGCTAATTTCTCAATTCCAGAGAGTTTAGTTTCAAAGTCTTCATTCTGCATGACTGTTTCAATCTGTGGACCAACAAATATTCCTTCTATCATTTTTGTCTCAGTTAACTTTGGGTATTTCACCTTAAGGAGCATGAAAGAAATTTCTTCTCTATCTCGTGCTTTAACAAAAGTCTTCATCAAACCAAGCTTGATATGTAATGGTTGCAAAAGCACATCTTTGAGGGTTCATAATTGGTTTACGAGATATGTTCTTGGTACCAAAAAAGAAAACTTGTCTTTGAGGCCAGTATTTATGAACGTAGTGGTTTGCTTTGTCATGACTATCCCACTCAAATAATAATAATAATAATAATAATAATAATAATAATAATAATAATAATAATAATAATAATAATAACAATATTTGCGTGTATCCTTGTTACATTCCTGTAAGAATACCAGTAGACACATACAATTTGACTTTTTTATATTAAATGAAGTCCAATATTGCACTCATAACTCTATATGTCTCTTTTATATGAGCCGCATAAGCTTTTCTATTTTTCACGACATGGTATGTGCTACACAAAAAAATAAATACAGATTTGATTTTCTCATGTAAAAATACATAAAAAAAATATTTTCATGTAAACGACAGATTTCGTGTTGCACAGTGTGATTTAAGCTATTACTCATAGGCGGCGCCACATTGAGTGCAGTGGGTGCAGCTGCACCTACATTAACTTTGGTTTTCAAATTTCGTACAATAATCCTTTCTATTTTATATTTTTCTTGTTTAATATGTTTGGATATATTTGAACGACTTCTTCAGTCTCTCATAAGTTACTTGACATCATACCGCGTTTTTCTAGTTTATTTTGAGTAAAACTTCACCCTTTCTTTTTTATTTTTGAGAGATTATTTTTGAGAGCTTAAGGCCCAATAGTTCAGAGCGTTCTGGCAACAATATTAGGATGTGTTGTCTCATCCTAGCCTGCACCTACATTACTAAAATTCTGGCGCCGCTTATACTACTACTTACATACTTTTTGAAAAATTTATAATAAATTCATGATACACCCGTTATAGTCTGTGTTCTGGCTGGCCTCGAGTTTTTACCTTTTAGATCCGCCACCGAACTCAACTAACCTATCTATTAAGGTTGGTTTAAAGGGACAAGTTTTGCCGATAGATGGCACTACAGTCTTCGTATCTCTCTCATGTATTTTTTACCCTTCAAGAAAATCCACGATTTCTCTTACAAATTGCAACCTAAAGACTTCAAATTTTTAGAAAAGGAACTTCATAATCTATCAAAGACAATAATCCGTGCCGATTTTTTATTTAGAATTTTCTTCAATGTTGGAATGGCTTGATTATTGAAATGAATACCAAAACCTTTAACAATGGAACTGTTCAACAATGAAGAAAGTTCAAAATAAAAAAAATCGGGACGGATTGTTTCCTTTGATAGGTTATGAAGTTCCTTCTCTAAAATTTTGAAGTTACTAGGGTGAAATTTTTAAGAGAAATTGTAAATTTTCGTGAAAGGTAAAAAATACATGGGAGAGATACGAACACTGTAGTGACATCTATCGGCAAAACTTGTCCCTTTACACTAAACTTAAAGGGAGGGATAGGCCAGAAATGGAATCTAGTCTTGCGATGGATATAAAATTATTCAAATAGCCTCTTACGCTTGTCAACAGATGGTTGAACCGACAGAAATTTTTCTTAAAGCTCCCAATTCCTACATATAACATAACTTTTCATTCTTTAAAAAAAATATGAAATTGTATAAAACAGCTTTCTACACTGCTACTATTTTAACCATAATTTATACTTCCAGGCTCTTAAGATAATGCAAATTTCACTAAAAGCCAAAAAGAAGTTGCGGATGTTATCATACAAAACTCGAATCTTATCATACTAAATGAAGTTTAATATTTCTAATATCAAAATAGTGCCTTTCTCCGATAACACTGTTGCCACACTTGGTACAATTGTACCAAATTCAGCCCTTTTTTGTCATTCATCGGCCCGTTGGTACCACGCCGGCAGTTTCAGCCCCATTTGGTATAGCTCTACCCAATTCAGCACCATTTAACAAATACTTGTCATTTTCTCAAAAATGTCAGTAAGACTTACCCTATATCTCTTTCTTTTGATGTCTTTCAGGAAAGGTTCTAGGACCCTGGACCTGTTTTACATCTTCTTACAGTCTATTATCCTCCTTCGGTCGTGAAATAAGCAAAAATAAGATGCAATAATTAATATTTTAATATTTTATTATAACGTACTGTTTACACACAAACTCGGAGATGATTGATTTCTTCCTCGTTTTATATGTTTTTCACATATGGTCATAATACCATTTTAGTTTATTGGTCACTTTGAAATAGACAATCGTTTGGTTTCCTTACAACCAAAAATGATAACTGTTTTCCCTTTTAATTTGCGTCCTCTGTTATACTTCCTACATGCAAGAAAAGTTTCATCTACTTCCACGGTTGTTCGAGTTCCTCCTATTTGGATGTTTTTAAAAAGTAATTTTTATAAAGAGTACTTTCTTGATTTGAATGAACTCTTGGAAGAGGGTGGGTGGGAGTGTTCTAGAACTTCACCTCTTTTAGTTTCGTGTTATAGAGCCATGTATTACACTGCTATAAAATAATGAATTCAGCCCTTTTTGTTTCAATTTGGTACTATTTTTCAGCCCACTCCAGAGATAGGACTGTGGCAACACTGTCCGATAATCTTGACTGGCAACTGTGACTAACTTGCCAAGTTTTAAAATATTTTTCTTCAAAGTCGAATTTTTTAATCCTGCAGCAAACGTGTAACTGAAAACATATGTTTTATAATACTTTCCGCATAGGCCTAAATGCTCCATTTATATGTACTTTCCATATCAAAGAAGGAACTGTATATAAGTCATGAGGATCTTACATACAGATGGACGTATGTAACATGTAGCTGACATATGTAATATACGGAAGACTGTTAGATGCCAGATATCCTGCAGCAGCATAGTATAATATCTAGGCAGGATAAAGGCAGTACGCATGTAACATATGCTCCGTACAGTTTTCCGTAGTAAACATATGGATACCGTATATTTGGGCAATATACCGCTGTCCGGATAACGGATTCTTCTCAGTGTGTTTTGTTATCGCATTACACACATGTGCAACCTTTTTTTACATGGGGTTCATTATACTATCATTTAAATCTCTA
The DNA here is from genome assembly GCF_964235325.1 of Thermobia domestica. NCBI lineage: Eukaryota > Metazoa > Arthropoda > Insecta > Zygentoma > Lepismatidae > Thermobia > Thermobia domestica. The sequence goes on along the minus strand of NC_137469.1, from coordinate 21,140,785 downwards.
TCGGAAACACGGTGGCACAATACTAAAGCCCTCACCTCTGCTTCTAGAATTCCATGGTTTGATCCCACTCCGTGTGAGTTTGGGTACACTCCATGTGAGATTGTGGTGGACAACTTCGAATCCGTGGGTTCTCTCCGGGTTTTTCCGTTTCTTCCTACATTCTCTTTTCCATCAATTATGTCATAATTATGTAATTGTAAAGGGCACAATGAGGAGACATTAAAATTAGGGCTTTAAAACGTAACGTAAGAGGGAAATGAAACTCACTGGAACACATTTTAGTCCATATTTTCTTCGATAAAACTCTTCTGCTATATACAACAAAACTTTCAATTAAAAATATCAGAGAATTGAACTTCATCGATAGAAAAATTACATGCCCTGAGACCAGTCACTCATAACAAATTCGAGAAAGGTCTTATTCAACACAAAAGAAATAAAAAAAGAGAGAAAATAATAGGAGAATTGTTATAACTTCGCAGCGCTAATTGGACCACAGCTCGGGCAATTTAATTAATACGAATGTTTCTAATAGTGACACTAGTACCAGAAGCAAGCAAGCGCAAGATGGGAACATTTTTTTTTCAAGTAGTAAAGTTTCGATAATGATGCCTAACAATTCGAAAATGGTCCGAGTTTTCTCACGTTTTCCTGAAGAGGAAAGAAGTCCTTTCCGTCGAAACGGAGTTAACGTTTCGACAGATTTTCTGACATTGTTGAAGACGGTTTTCGCTCGTTCTGGGGCTAGGGGGGAGGATGGGGTTACAGAAGAGAGAAAATAAGAGAGAGAGATAGAGAGAGAGAGAGAGGACGTTGAGAAGAAACAGGCAACCGAGAAAAGAAAAGAAACAGATTTCGTAGGCGGAACGGTGATGAGAGCAACACCCGCTCGTTGCATGACATCTTCTTGAATTTAACGATTCACCTCATTTTACATCCGTGGAAGGTAATGAAGCGTGTTTTAAGATGGAAGCATACTGCAAGCAGCTGTTCCTAAGTCACGGATTCAGCTTCTTGTTTCTCAACAAATCTCTCCCAGCTCAAAGCTACAGTGAAAATAAGAGTAAAACTGTCTCTCTCGTTGTGAATCGTATGAACGACAAGTGACAGTTCCGGTTCCGGAACATCTAAACGGAAAATTACCTAATATTTTAAATGCAAATAAAGCTTTTAAAAAAAAAAACAAATCAAACGTTATAACGAATAAATTTAATTTATTATAATATGATTTTAATATAATACGACTCAAGAAGAATGAACACGACTTTATAAAGGGGGAAGGAGTCCTACTATCATGAGCGTTAGTGTGAATCAAATAGAGCTTCGCATGTCTGCTTGTTACCAAATACAAAAGGGACCTTCATATATATACCGGGTAGACCATTTATTTTTTGAAACTTTCTTGTAATTTAATAACATATGGTGTTACGGAAAATCGTCTGACATACTCTATAACAGTGGTTCTCAACCCAATTTCTATCACGACCCCCATTTCATTACAATTTCTTACCAGCGACCCCCTTATAATTTCGGGTTTGTAATAAGCTTGTATGGGATTTTTTATGTACCTGTTACGGAGATCTCATGATATCCATCTATTTCTATAATAGTAGAATAAAGTTCTTCTATATGTAATGGATACAGTAATTTTCCTAAAAGCGAATGGATTGAAACCGAATTTGGTCATTTCATTCATATTACAAATATCCTTACAGGATTGTATATTGTTCCAAAATAGAGGCTGTTTGAAAATTTTAAAACTTCACAACTTCCTTAATTTTAAGTCATATAATAAAAACAATAAAATTATTTCTAATTTTGGTTAAAAGAAAACTTGGACAATTATTGAGGGGTGAGTGTGTAAAGTGTGTTAAGTCAAAAATTAGTGTTTTAGAGAAATCGCATTTGAAAGTTCAGACATAAATCCAAAATCCGATTTTGGGAAAATGATTAGCTGTTGTAGTTCTTTATGTTAAAACTTTTTTTTATTTATGTCTGAAACCCAAAACCGGATTTTTGGACTTATATCTGAACTTTCAAATGTGACTTCTCTGAAACACTAACTTTGGACTTAAGGCACTTTACACACCCACCCGCCAATTGTTAAAAAATGTTATTGAGTATATTAATTTTCCAAATGCCGCCACTTTGAATTACCTCCTATTAGGGGCAGATCCAGAAGGGACTTCTGGGGGGCGGTGAGTTGTAATAGTGCTACTTAGAGCTACTTTTAAAAGCTCCAAACTCTTGGATTGGTTTTATTTATATATATATATAAAATAAGAAAGTTTCTTCTTTTGGGGGGACAATCGCCCCGATCGCCCCCCTGGATTCGCCACTGCCTCCTATTGTTGTGAATTTGGTACATTGTTGTGTATGTGTTCAGTATCACCAAAAACTGTTGAAAACGACTTGTTTATATTTAAAACTTAGGAAACAAATAAAATCGCACAGTAAAAATCTACCTTCATTGTGGCCAACTTGCTGGGAAAAAGACTATTGGTTCACACAATAATACGATACAATTCTTCGAAGAACAAAGGATCCTAAACAAAAATTGTTCTTGTTCTACTTGTTGTTCTTAACAGTACGTATAAAAATAAATAATATGCCTATCAGAACAAAACTCTAAATATTATTTAAAATTATTTTCCGGTATTAGGTTCTAACTATATTTATCTCTTCCGCTTATCTTCGCGAGCCTCCTTGTTGAGAAAACCTGCTCTACATACAATACCACCAAATTAATAGTGTTTCCAACCCAACATAATATTATTGTTGTTCAGATGGCACAACGTTAGATTATTACATATTGCAAGTCTGTAATGTTAAATGAAATCATCCAATACCATTTTTATTATTAAGTACACTAATGTCGATATTGTATTACAAATTTCCCAAATTTTGAAGTTGTTTACATTCGAAATGCCTTAGTGTAGATTAAAATGGTTATAGTGTGACGTATTCCGAGTAAATAGTCAAAACGTCATAAAGAATTAAAGATTTTATTTTCTTCCAATGGGTTTAGAAAATAAAGTTTTTTATTTTTTTTAGGTAAGTATCAATGTAATCACGTAGGAAGCTTTCAATACATGTAAAATTCAACACGCCACTTACAGCATTTTTAACATTTCAAACTGTACAGAACATACGATAAATGTATCAAAAGCCGGCAAATCCATTTTTTTAAAAACCGAAATTGAGTTATATATCTCTTGCTATAAGTTTGATCTAAAGGGATTACAAGGGAACAGAATTTTGTTGAAGAGCTTAATATTTAATACTATAAAACTTGTTGAAATATGGGACTTTGTACGCATGTATATGAAGCTTTACTGCACTTTTTGCGAGATTACTCGAAATTAAGCGAAATTGATGTGGCGGGTTTTGATACTGGTCGCTTTAGGTAGGGGCTATAGCTCAGTAGTATAGCGTTCACCTCTGGTGTGTGTGGTCTCTGAATCGATCCCAGCTCAAGGAAAGTAAGCTTTATGGTGGACAAACACCGTTGTAGATGGGTTCTCTTGGGATCCCCTCGTATCCTTCCATTGTCTTTATTCCACCGTTTCATTCATCCTCATCATCACCGTCTCTTTTTAGCCTACCGGAATAACCGTGGGACGTACAACTGAAAAATTTCATTTCATTATTATTGTTGTAATGTTATATTCGAAAGTCAAATCAAACAGCTCCTTCGTAGCTAAGCGTTTAGCGTACGAGCTTTAGCGTGGGAGACCCGGGTTCGACTTCCGACGGGAGCTCATATGGTTCGAATTCCACATTAATCAGTAGTTCCACGTCTCATATAGCCTAGCTGCTGAAAGGGGACTTTAAAGTGAAATCAAATCAAAAACAAATGAAATTAACCATCTATGTAATAAAATGCTGCATTTGCGTGTTTGTGGCGAGTTCCGTTCAGCAATAAGATCTCGTCAACTATAAGTTCTAAAGATGCGTCGTTTTTTGCTGCTCGATTCGAAATTTCATGCAGATGTAAAGCGTGTATTCAAATTTTCAAGAAATGTACAATTCTGTTCAATGTTTTAAGAGTGGTTTGGAGCCCATAAGATTAACCTTACCGCTGAGGCGTTGCTAACTGTGATATCCTTGCATTCGACAACAAGTAGAAGAGCTACGTGTAGCGGGTTGACGAACATTGCAGGTTCTTTCAATTAATCAGCATGGCAAAACCCATTGCATACTGGCAAACTTCAAAGGCCTGTTGACGAGCAAACAAGTGTATTCGAATATGGATTTATAAGAAAAAATATTTACATTTGATATCGGCAATCTACTTCTCCATTTTTGACACAAACTCACCTCAACATCTTCATATTAAAACTAGTGGAGACGCCGGTTTGTCCCTGTAACTCCTTATGTCCTTTAGTTAGAATTAGAATTGGGAATTAGATTTCTGAGTTTTCGGCATCTATGGTTATGTTAGGCCGTCACTAGGATTAGGATTAGTAATTAGATTTCTGGGCTTTCAGCATTTATGGTCATGTTAGGTCGTCACTAGGATTAGGATTAGGAATTAGATTTCTGGGCTTTCGGCATCTATGATATAATGACATATGCTTATAAACATAATACGACAAGTCAATATGTATGTATAACTAGTAATCAGAAGAATAATTATATTAGCAGATTAACACAATCCTTTTCGAGGATAACTAGATTTTTACCTTTTTTATTCTAAAAGAAGTCTCACCACATTACATTTCAATAATCGTTACTTACTTCTTACTTTCTTCACACATATCTATTTATTATTTCTACCTAGCAACCTCAAGACATTTCTTTTTTTTTATCTTCCTTTTCGCATAGCTGCTCAGCTATTACGCCTCTGATCCTTTACATAAAAACAGGTACAGATTGACAATGACAAATACAGAATGACAATGATAGTACAACGATAAACCGTTGTATATGTCGCCATGGACGGGAATTCCGCAGTAGCTTTACTACGAAGGAAAGAACCCTGGATTAATCATTACAGAACATTCACTTTTAGAATAGACCTCGTATTAAATAACGTTACATTGACACGAATATTTACTTCTCATACCATATTACAATATTATATTCTTTTATATTTACAATTATTCATATATCCATATATATATATAAAGTCGATGGATCTATTCAATAGGGTTCTGCAAATTTACTAGTTAACTATTCCTTCCTGCAATATGCGAAAACATCCATGTACAATCGATATTGTTTACAAATAAAGATCATTATCATATTAAAGGTTAACAAAATCAGAAGGCAATATAGCATGCAAACATACTAGCGATCACCATTTAGTGCATTAATAATTGAGGTTACGAAAATAGAATTAAATTATCTAAACTTTGCAAATAACGCAGTAAATTAAAGGAACTTCAATTCACGATCGATATCAGGAATTTTAACGGAATACAATCTGCCCTCTCTTGAGCATATAAAATAAATGAAGATAAACATAACATTTAAAATTCATTACAATGAGAAAATAAATTAACAACAACAAAAAAAATAATTAAGACAACATATATACTATACAATCATTTCATATGGTATCAAGTTCAAGCATTGCTTAAACGCGTACATATATAAACATGGATTAACGAACATCAATTAAATTCACTTAAGCATTCCTTAAAGAATACTTCACGAACACACTGTCTTATTAAAGGTTCCCGCGACAACTGAGTGACAACCATGAATTACGTTGCTCTGAAAACCTCCTCCGCTGTGGGAAATTTATTGCTGGTGTAGTCGTGTGCAACTTCTAATGGCTCGATAGGATACTGCTCTACTTCATGTCGCTGATAATTATCACGTAAATTTTCAGCGAACTGCTCAGCACTCAGACTAAACTTTTTCATTAAACCATCAAGACCAGCTTTCCTACATATGGCATAGGATCCGCTTCGAACCGCTTGTTTCACAGTCTCATTGTCATCCACTGGCTCTTCCACGTGCTCCTCTTCTTCAACCTCCTCTTCCTCTTCTTCGCTTCCTCTCCTTTTCTTCTTCTTTTTCCTTTTCCTGTTTTCTCTGGCCCGTTCTCGCTCTTTATGTTTCCATGCCTGTTGCATATCAGGAATCTCGTGAGAATAATACAGAAGGAAGCGTAAGTACACGTCCTTCAATTCTTCTGTGGGCTTACAGAATGCCTGCTTGTAAATCCATTCTGCTTCTTCTTCTGGTTCATCCGAGCCTTCAGGGAAAGAAGTAACTCGTACATCACAGAGTTGCATACGCTCAAGAATATCTGTATTCCTTATCTCATTATCAAGATCTGTGAAGTGGCCACGTTTCAATTCACTAGGCTCGTAAATTTCAAATATAGATTTCTTTGTAGGTTTCTTGCGTGTTGCTTTCTTTGCTCTTCGTCTTCTTTCACCTTCTTCTCCTTCTTTATCATCCATATATTCATCTTCTTCCATATCATCTTCATATTCATCATCATATTTATCGAATTCATCATAATCGAAATCAACACCGAAGATGTCCTGAGCCTCTTGTAATGCAGCATCAGTAAATATTGGACTTCTCTTCCGCCTTTTCTCAGGCCTGCCTTCATCATCCACAATGAAGCCATCTTCATCTGAATATTCACCTTCCGACTGTTCATCATCATATTGCTCAGCTTCAGCATGCTGTCCGACCTCGGAAGTTTTCTCTTCTTCATGATCTGATCCATCAAACAACTGATTTGCAAAAGCGTCTCTCTCCTGCTGTTCGTTTTCTTCTGCTTCACCTTCAGAATCTTCATCCTCAACTCTACGAAGACGTTTGAATCTTTTCCTTTGAACATTGACACCCAAGTTGTCTTCCAGCAAATCATAATCATCTTCTGATAACCTATAATCTAAATTATCTTCATCATCACTCTGCATTCGCTTTAATTTCTTCAACTTTTTCTTTTCATGTTCTTCCAACTCCTTCTGCATATCCTGTATCAAAAGACTATGGTTGTGAATTTTAGATATATTGTCCTTTATTTGAGTCGCTTGTTGTGTAGTAACACACTCCAAAACTTTTATTTGTAGACTATGATTATTAATTTTAGAAGTCGTGTCTTTCATTTGGGTTGCTTGTTGAGTTAAAGCGGATTCCAAAACTTCTATAGACCTTCTCAAAGTATTGATATCTTGCGACGATTTATCAGCAAACTGTTGGAATTTTTCATCTAATTTCTCATCAATTTCCTGAGAAATTTGCTGTATTTGTTGATTTGTATTTTGTTTAATTTCATCAACTTTCAGTGCAATAATTTCATCAACTTTCAGTGCAATATCGTTAGACATCTGTTGATTAACTTTCACAGCAACATCATTAATTTGTTGTATCAAGTTATCATCCCTCGATTGCATGGATTGACTTAATTGTCGGACCATATCCAAGATCTGCTTAGTATTTACTGTTTCAGACATAGATTCTTCTGAATTACCAATTACGGACATATTATCACTGTGTATATTAGTCATAGTTGACTGGCGTATAATTTTTCTGTCACTACGTAAAAAAGTACATTCAATATTCATACGTCCCTTTTTATAAAAATTAAGACCCTATCTTTACTTTACTTCAAGATTTGTACAGGGTCCCGGGTTTCGTTGCACCAAAAAAAGATATAATGACATATGCTTATAAACATAATACGACAAGTCAATATGTATGTATAACTAGTAATCAGAAGAATAATTATATTAGCAGATTAACACAATCCTTTTCGAGGATAACTAGATTTTTACCTTTTTTATTCTAAAAGAAGTCTCACCACATTACATTTCAATAATCGTTACTTACTTCTTACTTTCTTCACACATATCTATTTATTATTTCTACCTAGCAACCTCAAGACATTTCTTTTTTTTTATCTTCCTTTTCGCATAGCTGCTCAGCTATTACGCCTCTGATCCTTTACATAAAAACAGGTACAGATTGACAATGACAAATACAGATTGACAATGATAGTACAACGATAAACCGTTGTAATGACCATGTTAGGCCGTCACTAAGATTAGGATTAGGAATTAGATTTCTGGGCTTTCGGCATTTATGGCCATGTTAGCCCGTCATATATATATAGTTTGTTTTTGAGATACCGTGACAAATTCGTGATACACTTAGGGCGCCGTGAACTGAAAGAGTTTGTAAACCAATACGCTTAACGCAGGGCTAGAAAACGCATATATCATATTAATATTTTTAAAAAATCACACCACATATGGAGGAGAACTAGCGTCACATATGTAGCTACATATCCTCTAATAGCGAGAAAATAAAAATAAAAAATTAGACCCGCAAAAATTTCTTCGTACTGCTCCGAAACCATTCAAATATTTACATGTTTTATAGCAACGAAAACGGTTCCAATACCAATGAATGGTTACGTATCTTTTCAGCATACACAAACAGAATTTCTTTCTACGTTAGGTCGGTCTCCCAAGTGGTTGTATATGTCAACAGATACTACGCTATCGTGCCGTTGCTAAGGATTTTCCCTGAGTTTTTGTCCTTCCTTTTTTTACAAGGGAGAACCTATCAACCTTAAAAATCAGGAATAAAACAAGAAACTTTGTCTACATTGTTCACTTTCGATATCAGCTTCTATTTTGTTCTCTGGTTCGTTCTCTTAACCTCTTTCCAAGGTCAATAGAAGGACTTGCGACAAGAAAAGATTGGAATCAAAATGGAGGGAGAGGAGGAGGATTGTGAACAAACAACCAAGGAGGGGGGAGATTCAAGTAGGCAACTTAGACTAATTGCTTCAACGCATTTTCTTTGACGTGTGCTTTCATCGTATCTTTTTTCTTCTTTTCTTTCTTTCTTTCTTTCTTTCTTTCTTTCTTTCTTTCTTTCTTTCTTTCTTTCTTTCTTTCTTTCTTCTCTCTTTTTTTTTAAGCCCTGCATGCACGGAAAAGTGGAACAATTTCCTGTTTTCAATGAAAGTCTATTGCTTCCGCAGTTGATATTGAAGTTTCAGTGCTTCTTTTTTTTCTATCTTCCTAAAGTGGATTTTTCTTTCTTTTCTTGCTATGCCTTCTGCATACCCTAAATAACATGTCTTCTGTTTATAATTGATTTATTTTTTCCCCGTCTGATGGAGCCTTCCTTTTATTTGCAAACTTCCGTTCTTGCCCTCAAGTTATTCAAATTTCATCATGTTGTACATATTTCAAATACATTCTAGAAATTTCTAAGATCTTTTTTTATTTATAAAAAATCAGCATGTACTTGATTTTTTAAAGTGACTTCAGTATTGCCAATATCTTCTACTATATAAATGAATCGGTGAGATTAAGAAGGGAAAGATTCCACTTTTTTGTCAAAATGAGTTGAAATAGCCATTTTGTTCCTTTATTTAAGACGCATATTTTGGCATGAAAAACGGAAAGATTCCTTTCACCATTATCACGTAGGAACACGTGAAAAAATTGACTGAAGTTAAGAAAGGAAACATTCCAGGAATCTTTCCCTTCTTATTCTCAGCCATGGAGCTAAGTAAGAACATACTGGAGTGCCTAAGTATGTGAAGTTCTTATTGTTTTGCTATGGAATGGAATTTGTTCAAATTGAGGCCAGTTGTCGGTTATTTCCTAGGAAAGTTCCGTGTTGTCACTGTTAGAGGCTTCACATATGCAGTTCCCCTAGTTCATATTATATCTAACTCCATTAGTACGACGTGGGACGTAAAATTCAAAGATTTCATTTCATTTTTTCCATTAGTACGAGTGTTCTAATTGCTTTTTATAGACAATATGATCGGCTAATATCGGTTAATATTGCCGTTGTTCAGGTTCAGGTTTCAGATTCAAGGTATTTTTGCGGACATGTGGCAGCCTTAATTTACCCTACTCGGTAGGCACTCCAGTATGTTCTTATTTAGCTCCATGTTCTCAGCAGCGCTTAGTTCTTCTTCCCTCCAACAGAGCGCTCAGTGATTTGAGAACGCAACACATGTGCTTTTCAGTTGCTTGCTTTTGAGATTGTGATTGTATTTTAGATTTTATTTGTGATTGTTTTGTGGCATCATTTAATAAGTGTTTCAAACAATGTCTGAAGCTTCGGAGTGTGAAGAAAGCCCCGTTAAAAGGAGAAGAGGATCTGGAAATAGCACACCAATGATTGCAAAACCAAGATGAAAAGCCGATATGTTACAGCTCACACTTTTATAGACGGGCTACAAAGTGAAGTTTTTAAACTGTACAAAGGTAGTGAAGCAGATCCTCCTGTTGAAAAGGCATATAATGGAATCGCTCCCATAAAAAGGAAGAAACTAGAGGATGTTGCCAAAGTGGTTCACTATGTGCTGGAACAAGCCAGAGTATTTTACAATAAACTTTTAGAGTGGCCTACTGATGAGCATGGGAGTGAGGAGAGTGAGTAATAATAGAAACAGTGTATAAAGGTACAAGCCAATGTCTCATGTATTTTATTTTTATAACATGTGTGAATAATGTTTAATTTTCATTATTTTTGTTGTTTTAACAATAAGTAAGGAACAGTTTTATGCTCATAAATACGTTTTTCTTTACATTTCTCGACACCTAAGTCTGTTGAGATTAAAAAGGGAAAGATTCCACTGTTTTTAAACTCATATAATAACCGTAATAAGAATGTAATGGTAAAACACTTTTGCGTGTTTGTTACTTAAGGTTATAAGGAGCAACTGTCCAATAATACGTTTCTTTCTGTGACTATTTGTTTGGTTACTATGAAGTTTTTTTTCAGTTTCCCAAAAGTTTGGTTATGTGGAATCTTTCCCTTTTTAATCTCACCCGTTCAAATAAAAATAAGAATGACTAGATTCGTGACTTAGTAACTCTTGAAACACACGACCGATCGCGATCAAATTTTCAACATTGGTTCAGGACTGGGATGGATTTTATCACTTCACATTGAGAAAAATCCGTTATCCAGACAATGGTATATTGTCTAAATATTCGGAATCCTTATGTTTACTATGGAAATCAGTACGTTATGCATATGCTACACACTTTTCCCGCTTAGAAAATATATCATGCAGTCTCAGGATGTCTGATATATAATAGACTTTTGTCCACGTAAGTTACATAGTCAGCTATATGTTACATACGTCCATCTGTATGTGAGATCCTGATCGCCTACATACAGGTCTTTCGTTCATACGGAAAGTACGATTATTCGGAACTCGTATACGGGACATACTACAAAATATACTTTTGGGGCCCTACCACTGCTTCCCCGAAATAATTACTGACACTTTCAATGCCGTTTAAATCCAAATTCAGCCCCAAACTTTGAGTAGGGAAGGGGGAGGTTTATAAAAATGATCGAAAATAACCAATAGTCAGTAATACTAAAAAGTGACTGACTAACGGAACATATTGCTAATTTTTCTTACTCTGACGTTGCTTTTAACTTTATTGGACTATATATATATATATAGCTATATATCTATATATATCTATATATATATATATATATATATATATATATATATATATATATATATATATATATATATATGTGTGTGTGTGTGTGTGTGTGTGTGTGTGTGTGTGTTTATATATATAGGGTGATTCAAAACAACGCAGACAACATTTGGGAGGTGATTCCTGACACAAAGAAGAAACAGAAAGTATAGAACATCATGGGTACACAAATGCTTCCTTTCGGAGTTAGAGGCTGCCGAAAACATGAAAAAAAATGAACTTTAAAGAGGACCATAGCTCCAAAACTATGGAATCTACCGTAGCCGGGTCAAGACTTCACTTAGAAACTAGTACGTGTTCTTACCAAATATCCAAGTTTCAGAATCCTGCGTACTTCCACAACAATTTTTATAGAGGTTGTTGGTGAGTACTTCAGATTATATGCCCGAAACCAAACTCCCTCTATAAAAAATTGTTGCAGTGGTACCTTGGATTCTGAAACATGTATTTTTGGTTAGGGCACATACTAGTTCCTAAGTGAAATCTTGACTGGACTACGGTAGGTCCCATAGTTTTGGTGCTATCTACATTCAAAGTTAATTTTTTCACGTTTTCGGCAGCCTACAACTCCGAACGGTCTGAGACATTAAGTTTTGGATGCCAGGTTTTAAGTTTTCCGATAAGTTTTATATTTATCAGCAAGATTTATGAGGTACGCCTTTAGTTTCCGGTAAAACAATTTTAGTGAATCAAAGAAACTATAGTCCTGAACACTTCCAAATCTTTTTATAAATTAGTACGAAATTATTTTTATTCAGGGAGAAAGCGAAAGGGATTACGTTCTTATTTTCTAATCTGACCAGTGCCTCAACCTTATGTTAAGGATTAATTTGGTTTTAGCCTCTTAGCCTTTCGTCTGTCAACACCGTCTTGACCATATCGCAGTTTCGGATCGAGATAATCTGATGTCAGGAACATAAGCTAAGTGAACTAATAAAGGCAGAATATATTGATGTCAGGGACAGAAGCTATTTTAAACTAATAAAAGCAGTATATACTGTTGTCAGGATCAGATGCTATACTGAACTAATAAAAGCAGAATATACTGATTCCAGAAACAGGATCTACGGTGAACTAATAAAAGCAGAATGGTCTGATGTCAGGAAGAGAATCTACTGTGAACTAATAAAACCAGAATATATTGGTGTCAGGAACAGGATCTATTGTGAAATAATAAAACCAGAATATACGGATATCAGGAACAGAAGCAACTGTGAACTAATAAAAGCACAATATACTGATATCAGAAATAGAAGCTACAGTGAACTAATAGAAGCAAAATATATTGATGTCAGAGAAAGAAACTACGGTGAACTAATAAGAGCAGAATATACTGATGTCAGGAACAGATGCTACAGTGAACTAACGAAAGCATTAAACACTGATTTCAGAAACAGAAAATATATTGCATTACTAAAAGCAGAATTTACTTACTGATGTCAGGAACAGAAAGTACTGTGAACTAATAAAAGCAGGATATACTGATGTCAGGAACAGAAGCTACTGTGAACTAATAAAAGCAGAAATTCAAGATTATCTTGAATTTCGATATATTCTGCAAGGATACATATAAGAATATGGCACTGTTAAAAGGTGCAAAATCTTCTTTAAAATACAAGTAACGGGTAACAAAGATTTGTGTAATATACTTAATTGGTTGTATTTGAGCTTAGCGTCCCTTTCAGCACCGAGGGTATGTGAAGCGAGAGCCTACCGCTTAACGTGGAATACGAACCACGTGGGCCCAAACTAGGAATTTTAATGTACTTTTTATTGTTTGATGTGTTGTGGTAATTTTTAACGAAATTGGCAAAGTTTTCAAATAGATTTTACATGATTATATAAAACCATACATGTGTTAATTATATCCGAGTTCTGAATACAGCCATCTTCCGTTTCCTTTGTAAAAATTTGGCACGGTTTCTCAATGGTAGAGCGTTTATCTCTGGTGCGTGGGGTTCGAACCCGGGCCAAGTCAGTTTGTAGTGGACAACATTGTGATCGTGAGTTTTGTCAGAGTACCCCAGTTTCCTGCTACATTCTCATTCCACAAATTCTTCCATTATCATTCACGCCTTAATCATCCGTCTTTCTTAACCTAAGGGGCATAAATTCGGGATGTTAAACTGAAAGATTTGATTTTTCTTCCTAAAAATTGTAAAATCATTTTCTTTTATTCCTTCTCAGAGAAATCTGGCAACCCCACGTTAGATTGGCATTCGAGAGGTGAAAGCCATTGGAGATTAAAGTCCCTATGAAGGTCATGGCTGCTTTTAACTGTCTTCGATGTTTCTGTGCTCGTAAGAAGCAGTATTTTGAAAAAGCGGTATTGGGCTCATCACAGCTGAGTGGGGTCCCTGGTTCTATCCAGGCCCGTAGCCAGCCCAAAAATTTAGGGGGGGGCCGGTAGAAGTTAGGGGGGGCCCGACCCAATCATATTATACTTCATCACCATATTATAGTTCATTTGCAAGCCTACCGTGAAATTTTATGGGGGCCAGCCAAAATTTTGGGGGGGCCCGGCCCCCCTTGCCCCCCGTGGATACGGGCCTGGTTCTATCCAAGACAATAGAGTGAAATAGTGATGTCATCATTTCCTTTTCGTTACCATAATGATCGCCATGTTTTTTTCTACACAAAAACAGGAAGCGAAAGGAATAATGTAAAGTCTACTGTTAATAAGAACAGATTGTTAATAAGACAACTGTAGAATATTTTGAAGTCAAAGTAAAGTTGACAGGAAAAGGTACAGATTAAGAATATGGGACCACTATTTAGAAAATTTATGAGTGAAACCTAGCAGTTAACGAAGTAACATCTAAGGAACCTTTTTCTACAGGGGCCACATCTCTAGGTAATCTGAAAGGTTAAAATTGCATTAAGAGTTCTTTCGTGGCTAAGCGGTTAGCGTACGGGCCTGTAGCGTGTAAGAACCGGGTTCGATTCCAGGCGAGAGCTCATGTGGTTCGGTTCCACGTTAATCAGTAGGACCATGTCTCATATAGCCTCGCTGCTGAAAGGGGCGTTAAACTCGAAATCAACAATCAACAACAAATTGCATTAAGTAATGCCAACGCCATTACCACGGAATGCACAATGAACAAAAGTCATTATTCTCAGTATGAATACTAAACTACAGACAGATGAGCTGTCAGTACAATTTTCAATCTGGACCAATTTCTGATTGGTTAACATGCATTGGATCTTTCCTTATATTTCTACTTACTTTAAAAATATATACTGTCAGTACAGCAAAAACATATCCAATTATGAGTGGTTCAGCATAAGTTTTACCACTATTTTTGTTGACCTACACGTTTCAAATATAATGTGTGATACTGATGGTACTAAATAAAATATTATCCAGAATTATTTAAATTTAAAATCCAATAATAAATAAGCTAAGTGTATTTTGACTCTCAATGTAACCTCCAAATGAATAAATCACAAAATCTGGAATATCAGGGGAAAACGTTTCACTTCGAAAGCTTGACATATTTTAACATATTACTTACCCAAATTGCTTGCTTTTTCGACGTTTTCGTAGTTTAATTCATTGCAGTTAAAAGAATAAAACATACAAGTATTTATTTTACTCTAATGTTGCCAATTCGGAAATTAACACGTCTTTGAGCTCGCTTTGTACTTAGTTTCTTAGACCATGTTGTTTAGAAAATAAAACTACGATCACCATTGTAACGAGACGGGTATGACGTCACACTATTTCAGTTCATATCAGTTAAATTGTAGACAATATTGTGTTAATTGGTTTTCTCGAAGTTTCTTGTCATATCTCTCATTACACCAATCCTTTCATCATTTACTTACATTAATCAACATTTACTTACATTAATCATCATTTACTTACATTAATCATCATTTACTTACATTACTATTCATGTACTTACATTAATCATCATTTACCTACATTAATCATCATTTACTTACATTACTCTTCATTTACTTACATTAATCATCATTTACTTACATTAATCATCATTTACTTACATTAATCATCATTTACTTACATTAATCAACTGTCTCCATTAGCTTATATGGCATAATCCTGTGACGTTAAATAATCCCATGATATTAAATATAATTTTTCTATACTTACATTTCGAGCATTGGCGCATTTAGGGGGTGGCGCTATCGGTCTCAAGCCCCAGAAATAATTTCATTATTATTGTTTGGCATTATACGTACAACACAAATGCTTGTTGGTGGTTCTCAACCCTTCCCCCCCCCCGATACAAGACCCTAAATACGCCACTGATTTCGAGTATTTAATTCACTTCTACTGCATTACTTCCTAACGTAATAGAAAGTTTACAATTTAGGATCAAAATATAATAGTGGAAACTAACAGTAGAGAGAATGGGTGTCGACAGAAACTGTTGCAAGAGAGATGAGTTACTTACACGATAATTTGCTATAACTTGGAATGAGACTTCTAATATATTTTCAGATATTTTCTTTAGAAAAGAAAATACTGTGTCGTAGGAAATTGAAAATGATCTCGCCCACATCCGAAGAACGTCATTCTCCCTAAGGGCTATGACTCATAATTTCCTTTCTCTGTTCTCAGTAAGAACAAAAAAGACTTAAAGAGCAGTGGAGACATCTAATGGTGATGAAAAGAATGATGAAGGAAAAGCCAATAATAACGCTGGCGAAACTCATTGATGGGTACACTACGACCCGCGGGTCAGATACGGTCCCCTGAATGTTTCTATCCGGCCTGAGATGTGATTCCTAATCTGACGAACGAAAAGAAGAATAGGGTTAGAGTTGTATTAGAAACAATACCGACAGATGAGCATTTAACGTCACATTTGAGAATCAGATCAAACCAGATTATAAGAAATTACGATAATAAATACTACTTAATGTTACAAAATTTTGTAGAATGTACCATTGTTATTTCTAATAAATTATATTGTCCCACCTAAACCTTTTCTTTCTTTGACCCTCTCCTAAAAAATTTGCCCATCACTGACTTAGCCAATGGTTTTCGGTATACAGTATTTCCAGTTCCATAACTAATAAAGTAGCAACGTTACTTTCACACCTTTCCATAGCTTCGCGTCTCCCTTCATTCGCTCATTGCATTTGTCTGTGTCGCTACTCTGAGTGTAAAAGCGTGTTGCAAAGTCATACATTAAATACTTGAGAATTGAATGTTCCACGCAATATTATAATGAAACCACTACTTGCACGCAAGCATTCGGACTGGTGTACACGTATCACCACCATCATCATCATAGGTATTCTGCCATTACTGGTAGGACATTTGCAGCGGCTGAGAAGCTTCCATGCTCCACGGTCCTCCGCTAACTTTCTTCGTCTTCACGTATGATATTTCTGTTTTTATATCATCCATTAATTTTAGCCTCCTTCGCCCTTTCCCTCTATTTCCTGCCACCATACCCTCTAGGACGTCCCTCATGATACAATTTCTTCTTAGGCAATATCCCAACCAGTTTCTCTTTCTCTTCTTAACAATATCTAAAAGTGTTCTTTTCTCCCCATCATTTCTAACACCCTCTCTTTTGTTTTCTGCTCGACCTAACGGATTCTGTCCATTCTTCTCCACATCCACATTTCGAAGGCTTCGAGTCGTTTTTCATCACTTTTATGTAATGTCCACGTTTCCGCCCCATACAGTACAACACTCCACACGAAGCATTTTATGAGTCTCTTCCTCAACTCTTTATTCAAGGTCCCACAAAACAGACTTTTCTTCCTCCTAAAGGCTTCTTTCGCCATTCCTATCCTTGCTTTTATTTCACGTTCGAAGTTCATGTCATTACTAAGAATACTACCAAGATATCGAACACTATTCGCTTGTTCTACTTGCTCCCCCCCCCCCCCCCCAGTTGTATATTTGACACACGAATCTTCGTTCCAATCACCATGACTTTTATCTTTTCAACATTTATTTTCATCCCATATTCTTTAAAGCCCATCCTCAGGTTTTCTAACATTTTATTGATTTCCTTTTCAGATTCTGCAACAAGCGCCATATCGTCTGCAACAAGCACTATATGTACGCATATAGTGTAAGTTAAAATTTTCTTAATTAAAAGGTATCATTGTTGACATTTTAATACTTCTATACCATTGAATAATTGCATTTTTCTATTTTGAGCAAAAACGTATTAACAGAGCAACTAATTAAACTAATAGAGTAACTTAACTGTTGCCGCACGGAAGTAGATACTTCACTGTTCTTTTTGTAAACTTTGATGTTCCAAGTTTTTTTTAATGGCAGCCGTCACATAATTATATGTAACTTATAGATAAATAGCAAATCTGTCTGCAAATTATGAAGCGAGGCACGGTGACTCAGTGGTAGAACGCTTATCTTTAGTGCCTGGGGATCTTAGGTTCGATCCCAGCAAAGTAAGTTTGTGTTGGACAACATCTTGTCCGTGGGTTTTCTTGCGGTATTCACGTTTCCTCTCACATTCTCATTCCACAAATTCTTTCATCATTATTCATTTCTCTTAATCATTCTCCTCCCTTGGCCTAAAGGGCATAAAACGTGGGATGTTAACGTAAAATACTTGATTTCGTTTCAAATCATGACCTTCTACTGGCTGAAAAAGTTCATGTTCTGTGGAAGTTACTAGGGATGGCCAGAACCGGTTCCTGGTGGAACCGGTTTTCGGGTCTGAATGGATCCGGTTCTAGAAGATGCGGTTCCGGAACCGGTTTTTCGGATCAGGTCTGGAACAAGTTCTTCAGATCTAGGTCTAGAACCGGTTCTAAAGATCCGGTTCTGGAACCGGGTTTTCAGATCCAGATCTGGAACCGGTTCTTAAGATCTGGTTCTGGAACTTGTTTTCAGATCCAGATCTGGAACCGGTTCTTAAGATCCGGTTCTGGAACCGGGTTTTCAGATCCAGATCTAGAACCGGTTCTTAAGATCCGGTTCTGGAACCGGTTCCTAAGATTCGGTTCTGGAACCGAGTTTTCGGATTCAGGTCTGGAACCGGTTCCTAAGATCCGGTTCTGGAACCGGGTTTTTGGATCCAGGTCCGGAACCGGTTCTGAAAACCGGATCTCCGAGAACCGGTTCTTCTTGGAACCGGTTCCGCCGGAACCGGAACTTTGTGGCCATCCCTAGAAGTTACACCTACCTCTTTTGCATTCAGCAACACCATGAACAGTTTGAACTTGTCAAAATTATCGTACAAGAAACAGCACATTCAATCAATGATAATTGAGGAATTTGGAATAAAATTTCGAAACGTAGCAGTAAAATAGCGGACTAAAAAATATAAAGGGCGTCTCAAAAGTCCCCTGACATAGGGTAACTATATTATTATCAGAGTTACAACAAAATGTAGGAGGATCAACTATATCAAAATATGACGTTTTCGATCTAAAGTGAAGGATTTTTTTTAAATCGGACGAACCGTTTGGGCTGCGTACACTCTTTATGTACACAATGAACTCACAACATAAATGAATTTAGTTACTGTTTGAAATGAGGGTTGGCCATCGACATGTAAGCGACAGTAACTTCATTCACTTAAGTTGTGGGTCCAGGTAAATGACAACGTCAATTGCGCCTATTTCTCTGTAAATTTGGGATGGCCCATTAAGATGCCGAAGGCATATATATATATGAGAATTTTAAGACATATTGCATTCAAATTATGCCAAATATTGTATATTCATAAATTCAATGCGGGGCCCCACATGACCTTTTGGGGGAGCCCTTGGCCCCCCAGGATCGGTGCCCTTGGACAACGTTGCATTTTCATTTAACATTGGGCGCATAAAGACTGTACAGCCCAAACGACTCTTCCGATTTAACAGAATCTATCAGTCTATATTTGGAGGCGGTTTCTCCTCCTAGATTTTGTTGTAACTCTGATAATAAAAGAGTTACCCCATACCAGGGGACTTTTGAGAGACACTGTATATATGTCTATTTCCAACTCAAAGAAATATTTGACACATCCAGTACTTTCGAAAAACTCGATTTTCCTCGAAAAGAAGAAAAAGGCGCATACCTAAAAATCCTTATCCTAGTAACAAGAGTCTATAAGGATTTGTTTCCCACAATGATACCACGAAATGCAGTTCTATTTCAGCGCTAATAAATAAATCTACATGATTCTTAATCCACAGAGTTACTTGGGCATTCAAGGTATGGCCTTAGGCTATCTTTCATGTTACTTTAAATCATTTATCCACGACAAGTTATCTGTTATCGTTACAGGTTCTCACATTACAGCCAAGAGCTCAACCAATCAGAAAATTGGTAAGAAATCTCTTGTGGCTTCTGTGACATCTCTCCTGGCATCGAGTGACTTTTATTGAAATTTTTCAACTTGGAAATAAACCGTGAGTTGTCAGTGATCGCAGGAGGTCGTTTTCACGTGTTTTCCACTGATTTATGTCATGTACGAACGCTTCAGACTCACATATCCTTGAACCCATTGAACTTACTCTCTCTCTAACAAGATTTCTTTTCTTTCTCCTTTTTCTTCCCATTTCATTCAGCGTGACACTTCTAATAAAACTACAATGCTTGATAGGAAAAAAAGAGGGAAGTAGAAAGTTACAAATTGTCTGTGAAAGGATTTGTAACTGTCTTGTCGTATTCTCTATGGGCGAACTGATAAGTGTGACACTGCCTGCAATTTATGCAACCATTTTTACATTTCTCTTGGTTGGGTAGTATAATTTCAGAAATATAATCATTAATCCTTTCGCTTCTAACAGGTCTTACATGACCCCTAAAGATGAGTTGAGTTGAGTTGATTTTTAGTTTAACGTCCCGTTCAGCAGCGAGGCTATATCAGATGTGGACCTACTGATTAACGTGGAATCCGAACCACATGAGCTCCCGCCGGGAATCGAATCCGGGTCTCCCAAGTCAAAGGTGTGTACGCTAACCGCTTAGCCACGAAGGAGCTCATGACCCCAAAAGATGTTTTTTATCAAGTCAGTAACTCAAATGTTCCAATTATCAGGTAACTAATGAATCAGTCACTAATGAATCCCATCATTTCCAGTGACTACGAATGTGCTAAGTTTGTTAAGTTCGATATATATATATATATATATATATATATATATATATATATATATATATATATACAGAGTGTCTCAAAAGTCCCCTGACGTCTCCAAATATGGTGTTTTCAATCTAAAGTGAAGTAAATTTTTAAATCAGACTGGCCGTATGGGCTATACACTCTTTATGTGTCCAATGTTAAATGAAAATGCAACGTTGCCATTTACCTGGACCCACAACATTAGTTAATGAAGTTGCTGTTTGACATGGGAGCTGGCCTTTGACAGATTAACGTAAAAGACAATAACTTGGATTATGGATTACGACACTTAAGGATTAAGAAAAGTACTGTAAAAAATCTATTACACACATTGAACTGAAACTTTACTCAAAACTTATACATACCTTTGGCAATATAATAAAAAGCATTAACTTCTAAAAAGTTTTAGTACATTTTTAAAAAAAAAAAAATGATAATAAATGCAGGTATACAATTGGAACTTCTTGTCCTACATCGTGGGACAAAGAGTAACAGCTATGCTCATAACCAATTGTTTAATTATTTTTATATTCGACCCGGCGGGAGCTTATGTGGCTCGGGTCCCACGTTAAACTCTAAATCCACGTCTCATGTAGCCTCGCTGCTGAAAAAGACGCTGAACTTAAAATCAACTGAAAACTGACCACACAATATCAACACAAAAGAGAAATATCGGAGTCGAATCCTGATGTTTCCAAAACCCATGACCAGAATATTTGGGTTGGCCGTGTAAGAAGTGGTCTAGAACCTCAAGCCCTTCTCCCCCCCCCCCTCTGAAGTTAGTGACTGCGGAACACCTACCTATTAGAATATTAATACTAACCATTTCAAAAATCGTCGCTCTTCGCCCCAAGACCAATACAATTTATTCTTAACCTCGTTACTGGTAACGCTGCGGTCAGCCTGTTAATAGGTTGCTATTAAATGATAAAACAAAGTATATCTATCACTATATGCCTGTACATATTAGTATCGTAGACATTGTATCAAAATTTTGAAATTTTTGAGAGCATGAAATCAATAAAACTACTCTTAAGTTTGAAATTTTTATTTTTAGTGATTGTGTTAAATAATCCAATAGAAAATGTACAGCACAAGTCACTTACCATTATATAAAACAGGAGATTTTATAATAGGTCTGAAATAAAGCCCATTTAAATGACATGGATTTTTTTCTTCTTTCCTTTAGACCCCTTAAAACCTTCCTTTTGGCAATTTTCCTGTAGGTTAGTCCCGAAAAGCTACAATCATGCCAAATTTAATCATTGTAACCCTACAAGAAGTGCCCAATAATTTTGTGGCACATAACTAGGTGTGCCATATAAATAACATGGGATTTTTTTTAATTGCACATAACATCGCACTAAATTCGGAAATTTTTTTATGATTCACTTAGGTAACTCTAACGGAAACGTACAAGGATACTGAATTTCAAATTTTTCTTTGAATTGCAAGTACCTAAAGCATGAGATTATAAGTGCAAAGGAAGTTCGATTTAATAAATAAGATGGAGAATTTCTTCATCGCCCCTTTAAACTAATACAACAATTAAAATTATTCAGTTTTGGTAATTTTCCCGTGGGTTAGTCCCGGATTATCTAGTATATAACGCGCCCGCCTTTGATACATGAGGATCCGGGTTAGACTTTTGGTGGGGAAGCGTTGAACGTTGGACGCATTATAGTGGTTCGGACTTCATCTGAAACTGTAGATTCGTGTCTTATATAGGGTCGCTAACCTCTAACCAAAACTTGATATATTTATAAAACATATTCATGAAAAGGTAATAGTGAGTTGGGATGTGTATTCATTAGAATGGGGGCAAAGACAATATAATGCAAAACAACTGACTTATTTGAAGCGAGCGTCAGCGAAGCTTCTACCATTAGAGTAGATTGTCTTCATGAGGGCCTGTCAGCATTTTTCGCACCCATCTCGCATACAGTTTGTGATAACCCAACTTATCAGTCACAATTCGATGTGCTGGTTTCGCATACATTTTAAGAAACTCTTTAGTGAATTCAGGTATTGTGAACCGGCGATTGGATCATAGTTTCTAATTGATGGGTTCCACAAAATCGTCCATGTGAACACTAAACCTTTCAGTACACTCATCGTCATGAACATTTGAACTCCCTAGCCGAAACTCTCTGCTACGTTGCCTGACCTATCCGGCACTCATTACTGTCGGTGTGTAAATGACATATAATTCTCGATGGATGTCTGTTACATTCTCTTCTTTTGCGTTTAGAAATCGTTCGACAGTTGTCACTTCACATTTGGCGAGATGTTGTATTACAGCACCCATTTCATCTTACTCCTACTCTCACAAATGCCACTCTACTCGAAACGATTCTATCTCTACTGCAAGCACAGAATATCAGGGCATGTTCCTGCGCATGTTCAACTTCATCAATGTTGTTGCCAACTTTGGGTAACGAATTATCGGTCTATTTTTCGCATGCTCCTCGTATATTTTATGCACTGCATATGTACGTAAAAGAGAAATATAGTGTTAACTATTGTTGATTGAGTTGTAACGGTGACACACATTTGCGTATCAGCGACACACACACACACACACACACCTGTTTGTCTACCCTACAAAAGGCGTATGCGAGCTGGGCCATAGGAAAACCGAGTATGCATTCATATCTAATTTAGTATTGATGCTACTTTCCTGATACGTTTCCAAAAGTTGCGTCGAAGATAGAGCTACATTTTCAGAGGCATTAGAATGCAATATCTCGACCTTGACTGGACGCGTAGAAGTGAGTACCCAAACCAACTGGGCATTTGCAAAACGAGTAATTTTAACAAACGAAGACACTAACAAACAAACAAGAATATTGTGTGTAAAATGTGTATAATGCGAGTTCAGTGAGTAAATATGAGCAGTGCGATTAGAGCAACTGCTTTAAACACTAGTTAACTTTGTAGCAAATGAAACATATGGATTAATGCTGTTGACTTTCTTGGGTCCTCAAATTTCCTTTCCACCAATTATTTCATAATCATTCACTCTCATTAATCACACGTCTATTATAAGCTATAGAGTATAACCATGGGGTGTAAAACTAGAAATTTCATTTGATTTCGAATGGAATAGCGCATTGATTCAATCCCCGGAGAAGCTAGTTTGTGGTGGACAACATCGTTTCCATGGGTTCTCTCGGAGTACTCCCATTTCCTTCCACATTCTCATTCCACTAATTCCTCCATCGTCACTCACTTGCCTTAATCATCGACTCCCTTAACGTATCGACATAATCGTGGGACTTAACTGTAAGATTTCATTTCATTTTGAAATGGAATGGCGAGACTAAAGTAGGGTTATATCTGTTTGTTCGATGAAGGTTAGTGTTTCTTTTCAGCACCAAGGCTGTATGAGACAGAGACTTATATGTTAAGGTGGAATCCGAACCACTATAATAGTTTAGATTTTATTAATACTTCCATCAGACCATGTGACCAAAGAAGCACGTGCTCGCTACAAGACCAGCGGGAGAACAATATTATATGACTACAAGAAACACGAAACAAGATACATTATTCATACCAGGTGGGATACCCGCGTTCGATTCCCGGTGGGAGTTCATGCGGTTAGTATCCCATGTTAATCAGTAGGTCCCGTCTCATATAGCCTCGCTGCTGAAAGGGACGTTAACTCAATTATTCGTACCATCGAATTTAATATTTTTGTTATAACGTCGAAAATGAGGTACTAAATGGCAAGAATATTGGAAAACAAGATAGAAGATAAAACGAAAAAGGCAGTAAGTTTAAAATTGACAAGGAAGGGATTTTAAAAGGTTAAGACGTTATCAAGTTACTTGCATTAACACTTAGCAACAATACACAAATATACTATTAAACTATTGAATTAGTATACTATTAGTTCGTTACTATAACTATTATACTATTGAACATCGTAATCTTGTATCACTTAAAATTTATGATTCTCTGAAATATTATATTATATTTGTCTAACCGAATCAACAATATCTATTTTATTATTTTAGGCGTAGTAACTATGAAACAAACCATAGCTTATGCTAATATGCAATGTTTTCAATTTTAATGCGAATGGTTAGCAATAACTGTGCCTTCACTTTTTTGATAACTTTTTTTTTTATGTTTGTCTTCACATATTTACAGTACCTTTACATAATTTTTTACTTCTCCATACAATTGCTCCCAAAAGATTCGACTAAAAAATTAATGAGAGAATAGCGAGACCATTGGAATCCAAAATTAGTCACCAACAAAACTTGATCCGTGGCTTCTGCATGTGCAGCATTGTTTTCTCGATTTTCTGTCTTACCGGCATGCTTCAAAGACTCACTGCCTTTACGAAGTATTGCGAAATTCAAATGCTACACAGTGCTTCATATAGGCATTATATAGGCATTATATAACTACCCATGAGAATTTGTAGTTGACTTTCTCAACTTCAGGTAACAAAACCTAAATGCAACATTCTATTCAATATTATTATTATTATTATTATTATTATTATTATTATTATTATTATTATTATTATTATTATTATTATTATTATTATTATTAACAACAACAACAACAACAACAATAATAATAATAATAATAATAATAATGTGTAACTCTGTTACTGCTCGACTACTGACATTTGCGCAAGCCACTTGATATGCATATACTTTCAGTTGAGTTGATTTTGAGTTTCACATCCCTTTCAGCAGCGAGGCTATATGAGACGGGACATACTGATTAAGGTGAAATCCAAAAAACGTGAGCTCCCGCTGGGAATCGAACCCGGTGTCCCACTCCAAAGGCGCGCACGATAACCGCTTAGCCACGAAGCTCATAGACATCTGCTTTAGGTGCAGTTTTCATTTCTCTATTGCAAAAAAAAAAAAAAAAAACAATTCGGTATACTATTGTCGCACTGTACTTGTATATACATAAATGCACTACCTCAGTCTCTTGAATCATTACAGGATCAAGTTAATGTCAATTTAGCAGACAAAATTATATTTTTCAATATAATCCTCCCGGTCCGACATTACATACTTCAATATCAGCACCACAACTAGAGAAAGAAGATCAGAAGTCTAACTTGAACGTCGTAGAATCTCCACACAAGCTGAAAACTACTGTTTAAAACGATTTTTCTTCCCTGGCTAATTAAACGGCAGAGCCCTATTTAATAGTTGCACAAACCAGTTTGCATAACCAAAATAGAAAGGGGAATTAAGGGAATAAGCGATTAAACAAAAAAAAACTATTAGAACGGGGTGAAGTATAGAGGAAAACGGGACACCACAAAACCTCCAGCAAAATCCACAACAGAAGATTAAATACTGGACTTCGCAAAATGCAGAAAGCGTAGGTATTGTGCTTCTGCCTATTTTAAACGTCCAAAAAGCAAGTCGGGCCGTCCCTTGTTCAGGAGTCAAAGATCAAGCAATTCTAATAACAGAACAAATCCCATAAATAATCACTAAATTTCACAGACGAACACTGCTAGTGGACACCGGATCTACCATTTCCATCTGGCCTTCCTGATGTTCAATTAATACTACATAAAACGGAGGTTAAAGGGATATGAAATAAAATTAACTTGAAATATGTAGCAATGGTATCATTCAGCGTTGGGAAACGACATTCTCTCATTCCTTTTGTATGAGAAGGAAATCATGTATTCCAATTATTTTTGGTTTAGACTCGCTTAAAAGCTTATATGTTACAATCGATTTAACAAAGAATCTTATCTCTCTATTTAAAAGTCATAAGAAGTCAACATTACCAGAAAACAGGAAAACATTTTATCACAACACACGACTCATACTTAGACAAAGACAAAAAGCTTTGTTTTTATATCAACAAACACATTAAGTTAGTTCCACTTTTTCAAACATTTACTGCGGTAATAGCAAAAGACAGATTGATGATTTTGCATCTTTCTTCGTATCGTTTCTCCATGGCTTACTTGACAAATACAAACTATTGAGCAAAGGTTAGACGTAAACAACTGACTAGTAATTTCAAATCTAAATAGTTATCCTGTAACTTTAAAGAAAAATACACCATTGATGAATCTTGTAGCATGCCAGGATTAATCTTTTGCAACAATGGAAGCGAGCTCTATAGAAGAAAATAAAAATTGTACAGGAAAAGAGGTTCAAAATTCTTTGAAGTATAGATAAAAACTTTTCAAAATTGATGTTTTTGATATTAATCTTAATTTAGACCAGTCGCAGAAACAGGCCATTCACGAGTTATTATAAAAATATAAAATGCTTTTATACACTCCGGACGGCATTGGACATTATAGGGGCTACAATCACAAAACAAGAATCCCTAAGTCGGCAGTGTTCGAGAACAGATCTCCCTGTTCCAATGAATGTTCGAGATCAGGCAGATCAACAAATTCAAGAACTCAATAATGCTAGAATTATACGACACACAGGCGATAATAGCTTCGCTTCGCCACAGATTATTGCCAAGAAATAAAATAGGAACGCATTTAGAATTGTTTTGAATTTACAGCAGTGCAAAACATACATTAAGTACCTGTGGGTGCCATTCCAGTCAACTGAGTATGTGTTAAACACTTTGAAAGGCAAAAAAATACATAATGACTTTAGATATCTCCTCGAGCTAGCACCAAATCTTGCTCCATCCGAGAAGCCGCTGATACATGACCTTCGAGGTCAATCACACAAGAAAGTCTTACAAAATTCTCATATGCGTGATGGATCATAAAACTACCATGCAAGCTCTCTTAATTGGAACTAGGATGATTTTACATTGATAAACGAATAAGATCTTTTGCCGATGATATCTTGCTGGGAGTCATACTTTTCAACAATAGCTATAGAAATTTTATTTTTAAATTTAAGAAATTTTTGTGCTTCACCTAAGACAAATTAATTTAACTCAGAGCTTAATGTTCTCGCATATTTAATATCAGACAATTCTATTAAAATCTCAGCAATAATAGCCAAAAATACAGAATTCAAGATTCCACCAAAAGAAAATTTTGCAAAGTTTTACGGGCTTATGTTCCTTCTTACTGGCACATATCAAGGATTTTGCCATGGAAATAGAACCGTCTTAACAGATGTTTCTAGAGCAATATTTGTATTTTTCAAATAATCTTCTGGATTCTGTTTCTGTTGTGAGGGCTGTAAGGTTCCGTACGTCAGGTGTAAGCAAGTAGTAGAAAGCGTGCTTCATTAACGAACACATGTTTTCTGTTCACAACATAATCACCAACAGACGGTGGAAGGAGGATACCAGAAAGACGCGAAGTTGGTTCCGAGGGAAATCGAATGCGGCCAACACTCTCCTCACGAACTTCCCCTTCAGAGGACAGCCATAAAAGAAGACCTCAAGTGGACAGAAGAATAAGTTCCAGTGCTGATCGCTAACCTTCCTAAACTATTTCTGAGATCCTTTTGTGTTACGGAGATTTCTTTAAATCCAACTTCTGTTGCTGTAATAGGCAAAAGAGTATTTCTATAACTACCTACTCCGGAGGCTGCAATAAGCAAAGAGATACAACTATATTATCTCCTGAAACTACGATGAGTAAGAAAGATATCCTTTAAATTACCACCCTAGGCCGCTGTGGGATAGAAGATTTTACCTTTTAATCGTAAGCTACTTACAACCATCGACTTCGGTAGAGGCAAAAGCATTGCAGCTAAGCCGCATAGTGTTGCTACTGTTGTTGCAACCATACCACCGATCTGAGAATAAGCTAGCAACTATTTATTTCAAACTAATTTACGGCTTTAAACTTTTTTCAGAGGAATATTGAAACATGTGTCGCATGGATGTTGCTCTGAATAGATTCGAGTTCACCGGAATATATTCACTGAACCCTCAGATATTTACAAGCTCGACTATCACTCTGTAAACTTGATTCGTGTTGTAAGATTATACATTAGAACTAATTGTGATGGCCCACAATGTTCATCTTCGGTAGGGGTTGAGGAAAAGGATGATATTTCTTGTTTGTCGTCTGCAGCGAATCCATGTTCTCCACATATGACCGAGATATCAGAATCTTCTCGTCCATCAACTAGTAAAGAACTCTCCAGTAGTGAACAGTTATCATCATTGCCGGAAAATCGCGAGACGTTTAGCGTCACGCACCAAACGAACTGTAGACTGCGATACCATATAAGAGGTAAATTAAAAGAAAAAGTGACTTCAGCAAACGAAGTAGCAAAGTCCGGACCTGACTCCGCTCGACTTTTTCTTTTTGGGATATGTCAAAGACCTGTTTTACCAAGACTGTCCTACTACATGGGAGGATATAATGGAGAGGATCCGTAAAGGCTGTCACGAACTAAGTGCAAACTAAGTGTTAAAAGAAGTCAACAATGTCCCGGTACACATTCGCATATGCATCGCACGTGCTGGGCGATGCTTTGAACCTTTATTGTAAGTAATTTTGGTCCAAGTACGATATATTGGTAAGAATGTTCGGAATTTGCTGTTCACCTTATTTATTTATCCTCAGTTTGTTTATTTGTACTATTCCTGAAAAATGATTCGTGCAGTGAATTCCGAAAAGTGATTTCAATTAAAATGTAGTCTATACAAAAGTTAGTTAGAACTTTAAGAAGATCGACAGAGTGGCAGAAGTTTCATAAGTCTGAAACTTTAGATTTCTTTTGATCTTTTATTGCTTTCACTTTACATCCAAATTTCTTTCATAAGTAGTTTTCTTATAATCAAAGAATGTTTCTCTGTTTTAAATGGTTTCAACCCCGGAATTTAAACTACATACTGTCTTGTAATTTTGTTTTCGTTGATACGTGCACGAAATTTGTCGCAACGTTTGATACTAAATGCTGTAAAGAGTTTCCGCAGCAGAATATTTGATAGAAAATGAGTTATTTGGTGTTGTCTTGGAGTCATTGCCAAGTAAAACTGTTGTTCTGTAATTACAATTCAATAACAAATAATACAGATGCCAACAGAAATAAGACAGATTTCTTTGTCAACTATACTTCCAAAGAAATCGAAAAAGAAAACTTCACATTTGAAATTTTGGAGATGACGGACCGTATAGGTAATCCGCTACGTCATTGAATATGAAATCACCATTTCATTCTTCCCATACAATTTACTCATTCAATTTTTCGTTTAAAGTGTCTATGTGCATCAAGAGCCGAGGGAAATGCCTCGGACATATGATCAGATAGTAACAATTCCACAAAAAAGAACAGACAATGCTAAACTGTATAATTTATCGAAAAGCGTTAACTGTAAAAGTTGTTTCTTTTTCAATAGCATTTCCAAAGAAATCGAAATTGATACTTTACATTTGAAACTTTCTAGTTGATCCCCGTAGAGGTATTCCCCCTACGCCACTAGACATAGATGCAACACCATTTGATTCTTCACATACGATTTGGTCATTCAGTTTTTTTGAAGTGTCTACGTTCACTACGAACAGAGAAAAATGCCTTTGCCGGGTGGACTGATAGTAGCAATTCAACTTCAAATAACAGACGTAGATCCCAAACCGCAGAATTTAACGATAAGTGTTTCCCGTTAAAGTTGTTTCTATTTCAATAATACTTCCAAAGAAATCGAAATTGATACCATTTTCCATTTGAAATTTTGGAGTTGACCACCGTGGATGTATCCCTACTACGCCAATTGATATAGAAGCATCACCATTGATTCTTCACGTACGATTTGGTCATTCAGTTTTTTGTTGTTGTTTGAAGTGTCTGCGTGTACTACGAACAGAGGAAAATGACTGAGATGGCAATTGGTCTGAAGTGGCAATTCAACAAATAACATAAGTAGATACCAAACCGTAGAATATGACGAAAAGTGTTTCCCGTAAAAGTTGTTTCTTTATCAGTAATACTTTCAAAGAAGTCGAAATTGATACCAGTTTCCATTAAAAATTTTGGAGTTAATCCCTTTGATGCATTCCCGCTACGGCACTGGATATGGGAGTATCACCATTTTATTCTTCAGATACGATTTAGTCATTCATTTTCTGTTTGAAGTGTCTCCGTGCACTATGAACAGAAAAATGAGTTTACCGGGTTGTCTGATAGTAGCAATACAACAAATAATAGACGTAGATCCGAAACCGTAGAATTTAACGAAAAGTGTTTCCCGTAAAAGTTAATTCTTTTTCAATATTACTTCTAAAAAATCGAAATTGATACCATTTTCCATTAAAAATTTTGGTGTTGACCCCCTTGGTGTATTCCCGCTACGCCACTGGATATGGAAGTATCACCATCTGATTCTTCATGTACCATTTGGTCATTCATTTTTTGTTTCCACGTGCACTAGAAGCTGAGAAAAATGTCTAAGACTGGTGGTCTGATACACCCTCTTCCCCTCCCTACATTGGACCGTCAAACTAAAATGATAAAAGTCATCCCAGTTCCGAACTTCATCCATGTTGAAAATTTGAATGAGATCGGTTTGGTGATTCCAAAGTTATGAGGTTTTACTAGTATATACCCGCTTCGCTGGGTGAAATGAAAATTTAAATGCACAATTCCGTGTCTCATGTGTTCTGTACCCGTGAAATATGCTGTTTTCGTTTTTAATGGCATCGAATTAAACGGCATCGGAAAGATTATTGATCACCTCGGCGATCCCGAATACCACGTATTCGACGCTAATATTAATCATTTTCGATCATTTCATTATCTCCCAAGCTACGGGGCTGAGTTTGGTTTCAAACGGGATCGGAAGTGTCATTCTTCATCTCAGCGACCCTAAAAACTACGGATCAGACACTAGTGTCGGATAATTTTGAACAATATATATATATATATATATATATATATATATATATATCCTCCTCTTCTTTCATGTTGTGCGGCACGGCATTGGATGTGTTACCGGTCATCTCAGTGACCCAGGAAACTATGGATTCGACACTAATATGGGTTATTTTTTATTTCCCTCTCCCCCTCTCAGAAGACGCGCGGCTGAATTTGGAATTAACACCATACGAAGTGTCATTGTTCATCTCGGCGATCCCAGAAACTATAGATTCAACACTAATTTCGAATCATTATATCCCCCTCCCCCTTGTTGCGGCCTATGTCATCGGAAGTATCACTGTCCATCTGAGCGACCCCAAAAATGTGGATTGAGCACTAATATCTGTCATTTTCGACCATTTTTAAACGTTTTACTCCCCCTCAACCAAGTTGAAGGTTTGAATCTGAATTTAAACGGGATCGAAAGTATCACTGCTCATCTAAGCGACCCAGAAAACTATAAATTCTACTGATAGTG
Source organism: Thermobia domestica (assembly GCF_964235325.1). NCBI lineage: Eukaryota > Metazoa > Arthropoda > Insecta > Zygentoma > Lepismatidae > Thermobia > Thermobia domestica. Next base: position 21,108,954 of record NC_137469.1, on the reverse strand, counting down.
GACATATTCGACCATTTTTAATATATCTCTTTCTCCCCCTTCTTCAACTTGTGGAGCTGATTTTGGATTTAAACCGGATCGGAAATGTCTCTGTTCAACATAATGATCCCGAAAACTATGGATTAGACACTAATATTGGTCATTTTCAATCATTATTATATACAACTCCTCCTCCCCTCAACCGTGCTGCGGCACACGGCGTCAAAATTGTCACTGTTAATCTCAGCAAATCCTAAAACTATGGATTCGACACTAATATTAGCCATTTCCGATCATTTTTAATGTTTATTCCCCTCCCCTACGTTGCAACTTCCCCCTCCTCAACTATCAGGGCTGAACTTGGATTGTTACAGCATCAGAAGTGTCACTGTTTCTCTCATCGATCCCGAAAACTATGGATTCAACACTAATATTGGTCATTTTGATACTTTTTAAATTTCTCCTCCTTCCCCGTCCCCTACGTTGCATCGTCAAAGTGAGTAGCCTTAATCCCTGCCCGAAAACTCATGTATGTTGAATATTTGATTGAGATCGGTCGGATGGTTCAAGAGTGATAAAGTCACAAAGGCAGTCATTTTTATTTTTTACATATATCTCCCCCTCCCTCTCCCCTATGGTGGCTCGTCATAGTGAAACGATAAAAAACACCCAAGGTCTGACCCTGATACATGTTGAAAATTTGATCGAGATTGGTTGGGTGGTTCAAAAGTTATTAGTTTTATTAGTTTTTATTCATACGTTCCCCTCCTTTCCCTCTTCCCTAGGATCTACCGTTAAAGTGAAATTACAAAAATGTTTCCAGATCCGAACCTTATGCATGTTGAAAATTTTATTTAGATTGGTCGGGTGGTTCAAGAGTGATGAAGTCACAAAGACAGTCATTTTTATTTTTTTTACATATATCTCCCCCTTCCCCTCCTCTATACTTGCTCGTCATAGTGAAACGATAAAAAGCACCCAAGGCCCGACCCTCATACATGTTGAAAATTTGATCGAGATTGGTTGGGTGGTTCAAAAGTTATTAGTTTTTATTCATGTCCCCATCCCAACCCCCTTCCTTAGGATCTACCGTTAAAGTGAAATTACAAAAATGTTTCCACATCCGAACCTTATGCATGTTGAAAATTTGATTGAGATTGATCGGGTGATTCAAGAGTGATGAAGTCACAAAGACAGTTATTTTTATTTTTTTTACATATATCTCCCCCTCCCCCTCCTCTATACTGGCTCGTCATAGTGAAACGATAAAAAGCACCCAAGGTCCGACCCTCATACATGTTGAAAATTTGATCGAGATTGGTTGTGTGGTTCAAAAGTTATTAGTTTTATTAATTTTTATTCATGTCCCCCTCCACACCCCCTTCCCTAGAATCTACCGTTAAAGTGAAATTACAAAAATATTTCCAGATCCGAATCTCATGTATGTTGAAACTCTGAATGAGATCGGTCGGATAGTTCAAGATTTATTAAGTTACAAAAATAGTCACTTTCAGTCTTATATAAATTGATTTTTAGATATCTCCCCCTCCTTCTCCTCCCATACGTTGCTCAGTCAATTTAAAATTATAGAAACAATCCCAGGCCTAAACCTCATCTATGTTGAAAATTTGATCAAGATCGGTTGAGTGGTTCGGGAGTTATAAAGTTTTATTTATTTTTATACCCATTCCCCCTCCCCTCTCAATTTTACCATCCAAGTGAATAGCCTAAAACTAGCCCGGCCTTGAACCTCATCCATGTTACAAATTTGATCGAGATCGATCAAGCGGTTCAGCAGATTTGAAGTCATAAACATAGTGATTTTCAATTTTATATATATAGATATATTTTTATATACACACGTCTCCCTCCCCTCTCCCTCTCCTCAGCTCTAGTAAAAAAAGCATTTTAGGCATAGGGTTATTTTTACGTAATATTCATATCCGAGTTCTTACTGTGAAAAATTCCTTGCTATAGTTGCTATTTTTCTTTAACTTTTCAACAAATACTTGATTGGCAACAATGGTGAACGCAGCCGTTGGGAGTTTGAATTGCTCTAGTTCCTGCTTGGAATACACACGTAGATGGCACTGCGTCGGAATACACACCGATCGAGAAACGAAATTTTTCAGTCTGAGCACACACTTTACACACACAAACCGGCTGTATCCGTATAAACGAGCGGAGTCAAAAGAACTCGCGGGGGGACCCCTATAATGGTCCTGCACGCGTTAAAAGTAAAAAACTTTTCGAGCAACCACTAAAAAATGCTCGCTTTGCAAAAATTGCTCAGAGTGCTGCTCTGTAGCCGATCGACCTACAAAGATTGGCGGGTTCACCAACGCACACTGTTATACTTGTGGATAAACAGTGTAATAAATTTCATTAGTAGCGCTTCCCCTACCACAGCAATAAACTCATAAGCAGTCTGTATAAGGCTACTATACAATGAATATATTCAGTGCATTAAAAAAAAGACTAAAAATGGACAAAGATAATGGAATGGGATTAATGTTGCATTTTCCTCGTAGTGACCATTATGACCATCAAGTCTAAAACAGAGAAGAGAAAATTAAAGAAGCACAAAAGAGCTACAATAACATCTAAATTCTTTCATGCAGAACTAATTGCATTGAGATAAACATATTTTTTTCTTTTGTTAAAACAGTACGTTATTCCTATATACAATGTAACAATAATAACAGACAAACAATAGAGAATTAAATTATTTGGTACAATTATGTTATTCGAGGGAATGGAACCAAAAAAAGAAAACATTTATAACATTATATCTCTGTTTTATTACCCTGCCCTCTAAAAAAAAAAAGAAAAGCCCTCTTCTACTCCCTCTCTTCCTCCTTGAACTCAAACTATGTGAGGAACAAACTCACCACAGCGAAATAAATGAGTTTCAGAACTAAGATGAAAATCCTCTTGTTTTTTCCTTTCATTTTATTTCCGGTTTGTTTCATTTGTTGGGCTGTCTGGAAACTAGACAGTCATTCGTTCGTTCTGTACCATCTTCTGGTCTAATTTTTTTCTTCTAACATAAGGTGCAGTGGCGTATTTACAATTTTGTTTCGGGGGAGCTTTGCTAACTTTTGAGGGAGGCTTTGCCTGAAAATGTGAAAATTCTGTAAGATATTTCATATACTTTACTATAGTAAGTAAGATTTCGGGGGGTGGGGCTTAAACCTGGAATCCTCTCCCCTAAATACGCCACTGATAAGGTGTATTGTATTATTATTTTAAATTTCTTCTCTATATCGAAATTTGTGTCTTAAGGACATTACCATTATTTTAAAAACAAACTAAATATTAATAACTCGGCAAAATGCCCGTTATTCACACGCAGAGCCGTAGCTCGAGATTTCGGCGCCCGGGCCTTAGTAGAATTCAGCGCCACCTATATTCACCTTACCAACATTCCGCCCCTTTTTTTACGTATAAGAGAAACAGCTTTTGTTGTTATGTTATGCTCAATTTTTATCATGCTGCTTGGACAGACCATTGCAACAGCCAAAAGCGATCATTGTGTATTCTTTTTACAAATAAGAGCCGTATTCAAAAAACTTGTTTTGAACTTTTTGTTAAACTTGACATAATTAACTTTGGTTGTATACAAATCCACTTGGAAAACAGTTACGGAAATTTACAACTGTTTACAACGTTTCATACTATCGATAAGAAATGAAATTTCAGAACATTTTGAAACTATGTGCTTTTTAAAATATTCGAAATGGGTGACAGCATTAATTTACAGTTACTATGTTTAGCAGAAGGGGTCCAGCTCTTTTCTCTTAAAAATGTTACAATTTTGGTAATTTCTGTTCCAATTTGGTTAGTTTAGGGTGGGTTAGGTTAGTTTAGGTTAGATTAGTTTAGTTTAGTTATATTAGTGAAGGGGTCCCGCATAATTTTCCAAAAAAAAAAAATGATAGAATTTCGCTTATTTATACTAATATTAGGTTAGTTTAGGTTAGTTCAGGTTAGCTTAGGTTAGTTTATGTTAGGTTAGGTTAGATTTGGTTACGTTATGTTTCGTCTAAGTACTTGCATCATTCATTTCTCCTGTAAATTTTGTGTTTTTTACGTGCTTCTGGACCCCTTGGACTAAACATACTCCATTTCGAGTAATAATTGTAAACTTCTGCTATATTATTCTGATTGTGATTACACAAATAGCATTTTAATTTCGATTCCCTTACGGTAGCCTCCTTTGCGAATTTTTAAAAGTCTTCATTCACACTGTCGTAATTAATCAGATTGGGTAGAAAAGTGTAAACTTATTATCATTAAAACGCCGAACACGCATCTCAAACTTTGACCGTTTCTGATTTTGAAACCGCTCCTGCGTAGACTATAAGTGACTCTCAGCTCAGCACCTTGTATGTCACATCATCGTTAATAAATCATATATAATAACTTTTTAAAGTAATTAGTGAAAAATTGTTATCACTCTTATTGAAAAGTTTTGGTTGCGAGCAGAGCGATCAATAACATTTTCAAAAAATGTATTTCTTTGCAAGCCGACAACAATATTGATTTAATAGGCGCCAATACATTTTCGGGGCGCAATTCCAACACTTTTCCATTCTCCTTGTTCGTTCGGTAATGTCTTCTTTGGGATGTTGGGTTGAGCATTCATTTATTGGTAATATCCTTAGGAAATGTGTATTAAGATTTTAGACATACAGAAAGTGAACTACGTATATCAGATATCATTTATCCTGTGACATAGCGATATCCCGAAATTTTCATTTTAGAAACACTTATCTTATCAATATTATCTGGTATATTTGCTTTTGTGCACCCAAAATCGAAAGATATTCTTCGTTTCGTCATTGCAGAACAATTTTCTCTGTTTCACGTAAACTACTGCTAAAAATTTATATTCTTTGGACTGCATTTTCTCAAAATTAACCACAAGACTTTCTCCCAGTGTCAACAATTAACCAGACTGTCATCTGGTATGAGATATGCATATTGTATGTGCATGTTACGAGTTTCAAAAGGAATTAATAATAATAATAATAATAATATAATGTAACACTTTTCAATTAGTTTATATGTCTTGAATTAGAATTGCTCAAAACCCCAGTTTATTATAGACCAGTGATTCTCAACCGAATTCCTATCAAGACCCAATTTTATCGCATTCCTCTTGCCAGCGACCCCCTTATAATTTCTGGTTTCTAATAAGCTTCTGTGTTTTTTAAAAAAATATACCTATTGTGGAATCTATTTACTATAATATAGTACAATCCATTTCTTGTATATAGTGGATACAGTAACTTCCCTTAAAGCGAATGGATTAAAACCAAATTTTGTTAGTTCATTCATATTACAAATATCGAATGCGATCCGTACAAAATTGAAAATAATATTTTAAAATATTCTCCGGTATTAGATTCTAATTATATTTATCTCTTCCGCTTATCTTCGCGATCCCCAAGTTGAGAAACGCTGTCCTAGACCAATAATACGCTTAGCATGTTTTTCCTTACTTTTCACATCTTGAATTCTAGAGATTTCTATATTATCAGTGGTCTAGAGTCTAAGTAAAACTTTTTTCAGTAAATTCCACTTACTGTACTTCGCCAAACTGTTTTGAAGATCTGGTGATCTACTAAAAAAAGTACAATCAGGTTTCCCCTCCCCTTTAGCTTCATTTTTCGAAAAACTCCATCCTATCTTCAACCTTGAATTCATTGGATAAATTTATACAAAATTTCCAGTTCTAATTCCAAGAGTTCCAAATACTGGCAGAAGTTGAAGGAAAGGTTTAACCCTTGCAGGATCAAACCTCGGCGCATTCTTATTCATAGATACCATTTTTGAACTCATATTATTCACAATGAAAATAGAGGAGAAAGATTTGTTTCATGTAAACAGGATCACACATATCTACGATCAAAATCTCAAATTTTGAAAGTGTGGTATTTTGTAGCCATCCAATTATGATCCAGCTAGGGTTAAGGCACTCTTTTTCTGTATAGGAGTGCCATTTTGTAATATTCTACATGACCCTCGACTTTAGGTTCAAGGATAACATTTCTAACAAAATTTTAAGATCTTATGCTCAAGAATTTCGAAGATCTAATTAAATTCGGAGAAAACGTTCAAGGCCCCCTTTTGACCTGTAAACATACTTTACTTCCTTAGTCTAGAGTACAAGGGAAATATTTATATATTTTTTTTAGAGTCTTGGCTTAATAACGTAAAAAAAAAAAAAAAAAAAAAAAACAAGCCTCCCTTTTCACCCATAAGATCTCATTTAAAAAATGTCTTACGTACAGCCTAGAGTGCAAAGAGATACAATATTTAAAAGTTTTGAAGATATGGCAAATCACAACAGCAACAAAAATCATTCAAGCCTTCTTATCTCCCTTTAGGGGCCAAAGAGATACAATATTTAAAAGTTTCGGAGATATGGCAAATCACAACAGCAACAAAAATCATTGAAGCGTTCTTATCTCCCCTTAGGGGCCAAAGAGATACAATATTTAAAAGTTTCGGAGATATGGCGAATCACAACAGCAACAAAAATCATTCAAGCATTCTTATCTCTCCTTAGGGGCCAAAGAGATGCAATATTTAAAAGTTTCGGAGATATGGGGAATCACAACAGCAACAAAAATCATTCAAGCATTCTTATCTCTCCTTAGGGGCCAAAGAGATACAATATTTAAAAGTTTTGAAGATATGGCAAATCACAACAGCAACAAAAATCATTCAAGCCTTCTTATCTCCCTTTAGGGGCCAAAGAGATACAATATTTAAAAGTTTCGGAGATATGGCAAATCACAACAGCAACAAAAATCATTGAAGCGTTCTTATCTTCCCTTAGGGGCCAAAGAGATACAATATTTAAAAGTTTCGGAGATATGGGGAATCACAACAGCAACAAAAATCATTGAAGCGTTCTTATCTCCCCTTAGGGGCCAAAGAGATGCAATATTTAAAAGTTTCGGAGATATGGGGAATCACAACAGCAACAAAAATCATTCAAGCCTTCTTATCTCCCCTTAGGGGCCAAAGAGATACAATATTTAAAAGTTTCGGAGATATGGGGAATCACAACAGCAACAAAAATCATTCAAGCCTTCTTATCTCCCCTTAGGGGCCAAAGAGATACAATATTTAAAAGTTTCGGAGATATGGGGAATCACAACAGCAACAAAAATCATTGAAGCGTTCTTATCTCCCCTTAGGGGCCAAAGAGATGCAATATTTAAAAGTTTCGGAGATATGGGGAATCACAACAGCAACAAAAATCATTGAAGCGTTCTTATCTCCCCTTAGGGGCCAAAGAGATGCAATATTTAAAAGTTTCGGAGATATGGGGAATCACAACAGCAACAAAAATCATTCAAGCCTTCTTATCTCCCCTTAGGGGCCAAAGAGATACAATATTTAAAAGTTTCGGAGATATGGGGAATCACAACAGCAACAAAAATCATTCAAGCCTTCTTATCTCCCCTTAGGGGCCAAAGAGATACAATATTTAAAAGTTTCGGAGATATGGGGAATCACAACAGCAACAAAAATCATTGAAGCGTTCTTATCTCCCCTTAGGGGCCAAAGAGATGCAATATTTAAAAGTTTAGGAGATATGGGGAATCACAACAGCAACAAAAATCATTGAAGCGTTCTTATCTCCCCTTAGGGGCCAAAGAGATGCAATATTTAAAAGTTTCGGAGATATGGGGAATCACAACAGCAACAAAAATCATTCAAGCCTTCTTATCTCCCCTTAGGGGCCAAAGAGATACAATATTTAAAAGTTTCGGAGATATGGGGAATCACAACAGCAACAAAAATCATTCAAGCCTTCTTATCTCCCCTTAGGGGCCAAAGAGATACAATATTTAAAAGTTTCGGAGATATGGGGAATCACAACAGCAACAAAAATCATTGAAGCGTTCTTATCTCCCCTTAGGGGCCAAAGAGATGCAATATTTAAAAGTTTCGGAGATATGGGGAATCACAACAGCAACAAAAATCATTGAAGCGTTCTTATCTCCCCTTAGGGGCCAAAGAGATGCAATATTTAAAAGTTTCGGAGATATGGGGAATCACAACAGCAACAAAAATCATTCAAGCCTTCTTATCTCCCCTTAGGGGCCAAAGAGATACAATATTTAAAAGTTTCGGAGATATGGGGAATCACAACAGCAACAAAAATCATTCAAGCCTTCTTATCTCCCCTTAGGGGCCAAAGAGATACAATATTTAAAAGTTTCGGAGATATGGCGAATCACAACAGCAACAAAAATCATTGAAGCGTTCTTATCTCCCCTTAGGGGCCAAAGAGATGCAATATTTAAAAGTTTCGGAGATATGGGGAATCACAACAGCAACAAAAATCATTCAAGCCTTCTTATCTCCCCTTAGGGGCCAAAGAGATACAATATTTAAAAGTTTCGGAGATATGGGGAATCACAACAGCAACAAAAATCATTCAAGCCTTCTTATCTCCCCTTAGGGGCCAAAGAGATACAATATTTAAAAGTTTCGGAGATATGGGGAATCACAACAGCAACAAAAATCATTGAAGCGTTCTTATCTCCCCTTAGGGGCCAAAGAGATGCAATATTTAAAAGTTTCGGAGATATGGGGAATCACAACAGCAACAAAAATCATTCAAGCCTTCTTATCTCCCCTTAGGGGCCAAAGAGATACAATATTTAAAAGTTTCGGAGATATGGGGAATTACAACAGCAACAAAAATCATTCAAGCCTTCTTATCTCCCCTTAGGGGCCAAAGAGATGCAATATTTAAAAGTTTCGGAGATATGGGGAATCACAACAGCAACAAAAATCATTGAAGCGTTCTTATCTCCCCTTAGGGGCCAAAGAGATGCAATATTTAAAAGTTTTGGAGATATGGGGAATCACAACAGCAACAAAAATCATTCAAGCCTTCTTATCTCCCCTTAGGGGCCAATTTTCGCAAAATACTGCCTTATCAATATTGTAGAATGTAAGAAAAGCATGTATACAAAAAATTCAAGATACTACATCTAATAGTATTAGATATCTTTATTATATTATTAGATGTTATTAGCTAGAACGAAAAAAAATCAAACCTCCTTATCTCCTGTGGGGTTGCATTTCGAGAGATTCCGATTTATCTACAATTTAAAATACAAGGAGTACATTGTTCGAAATTTCAAGGTTCTATGCCTAAAAATTATTTAAGCCCCTTTATCTCCTCTTAGGTGTCATATCTTTTTAAAAAATCTAACCTTATCTAGCCTAGACATCAAAACAAAATTGCAAAATTTCTATGCATACTAGTTTAGGAGATGTGGTGAACGAACAAAAATTCAAACTCAGTTATTCCCCCTTAGCTGCCTCATTTCGCAAAATACTGCCTTATCTAAAGTTTAAAACTCAAGGATAACATTTGTGGAGAACTTCAACGTCCTATGCCTGATGGCTTTAGAGATGCAGCGAACGGTAAGAGATTCGACTTTAGTGCCGCATTAAAAAAAATCCCGTTTTGCCTGCAGCTTAAACTACAAGAAAAACATTTATATACACAAAATTCCATGGTTTACACCTAAGAGTTTTGGAGATGTGCTGAACGGCAAAAAATTATTCAGACCCTCTCATATCTCCTTAGGGACAGCAATTCAAGAAATCCTCTCTTACCTCTCTTAAGAGTGCGAGGAGAACATTTATATAATATTTCAAAATTCTACACTTAATATGGCAAGTGACAAATAAATAAATAAATAAAAATATGCAAGCCTCGCTTTCCCCTCTTGGGGTACACATTTTGCAAAATCATTCATTGCAGTTTTGGAAAATTCAAGATTGTCAATAAAACTCCAACTGACGAGAGCAGTGTATATAATCTTAAAATATATACACTACTATGGTCAGTTGTTGTTTTATCGGCAATGCAAAATCATCTACAGCCTAAAATCTTTAATGCACACGTTTGTAGAAAATTTCAAAGTTTAAAAGTTGTAGGCCTTATAGTTTCAATGTGACGCATCTTGACATATTTGACTGCACCATTGTTGTGATTTTTATTACGTCATTTTTTGATTCTTGGGGTGACTGGATTGACACCAAATCTATGGGGTTTCGTGAGGAAACAACAAACTCATTCTTTCTTCGAGGTGGTCATTTTGTTGTATCCGTCTTTAGAGGTGCAAATCCTTTTTCCCTTTGCTGGAGTTTCAACCGACCCACAGTAGGCTGAAATCCAAAATGCTGGTAAAAAAGTCAAAACCAAATTTTCAATTTCAGAATTTTTAGGTATTTTTACGTATTGGTAATAGAATGTTCAAAGTATCAAATTTCGTTAAAATATCAAATGCTCCTTTCGAATACCTGGCGGTATTTGAAAAGTGCCATTTGACCGGTTCGAATGTAGTGAACGTGAACGTAAAAACATCACTTGGATTTAAAGTACCAGAATTTCGTTAATTTTCAACATTGTTTAAATTTTCAAAATAGATAAAGGTGTGTAAAATTCATTTAAATAATTTAAGATGAGAAACAATTGAAGTTATTACAAATTATCATTATATTCAACAAAGAACAAAGACAAAGCAAGAACAAAAAATAGATCCATGCCCAAAAACAGTTAGTTCCCCTAATTCTATCAACATATTGATTTTACACCACACGCAGTACTATGCGCTAATGGAATTTACAAAAAAAAAAAAAAAAAAAAAAAGCTGACCATACCTTGCAAAATTTATGTGTTTCCCAATAGATGTCAAGAAAACCAATTTGAAGTAATTATTAGTGACTGGAAACTATAACGATTATATATTATTTTGTTACATTGCAGTTTGCTTCATATGGCTTAAACACTTTTGAATGCTGAAATTCTCACTTTATAATCGTTATCTGTGACCTCAAGCATACGATGAAACTTGTTTTCAGCCTAAGTTTAAAATGTTTATCAGCTATATTAGATCTACCATTTTGAATTTTTGATTTGTGACCTCATAATCGTTATCAGCGACTTCGAATTTGGAGATTTCGGCCCAATCTGCAAATCGAAATGAAATTAAATGAAATGAAATCTTTAAGTTTTACGTCCCATAGTTATGCCGGCCATTCTAAAGCGGAGGAAACGGGAGAACTCTGAGAAAACCCGGTACACGGTGTTTGTCCACCACAAAGCTCACTTGGCGGGAGCTGGGATCGAAGCAAGGATCCCATGCAGCAGAGGTGAACGCTCTACCACTGAGCCACACCCCCTGTACAACCCAAAGTCTACATCATTAGGAAGATAGAACTGGCTCTTAAATCAATCTCAAGTGAACTACCTTAGCAAGTCACCCATCATTTACAGAAAATGTTTGTATAGGTATGATTTATACCAACGTTACGGGATGGAAAATTGAACTGACACTTATTGAAGAGAATTCGAGGCGAATTTCTTTCATCTCGTGGACGATGTCACTCAACATCAGCAGCTTGAATGAGTTAATACCAGCAGGTACGTTTCTAGGGGTACGTCACTCCTAGGGATACGTAATATGAGGAAATACAGACTTTTCTGTAAATTTTTAGTAATTTTAGGAGTAATTTTACAAATTTTAATATAATTTATCTTCATACTGAATTTGAATTCCTCCCTCAAAAACTTTGAACTCTCATCTAAAGAAACTCCTTTCTACGTTACTGCATATAAGTATGCAAATTTACTTGACGAAATCCCACATTTCCCAGAAAAGCTTGTGCATCTGTTTCGTTTCTTCGACAGTAACTATAGAAAAGCACTTTTATCGATACATACAGTTTACATTACGCAATACTTCAGGAAGAATTGTCCTACCTGCCCGAACTCCATAGGACTGTCGTAACATTACGCAAACTATTCAACTTGTCATGAAACCTTTTTCTAAGTTCTTGAAGAACTCTCATCTGCAATACCGTTCATGATAATATGTACAGAAATAAAACTCCAATTTCATGGAAGCGGACAGTGAACTGCAACAAAGAACTAGAGTCACAATACTTGGCATGTAAACCGAATGACGATTCTATTCACAGAGACAATTTGAGTGACATCTAGTGTAGAAATTTTCAAATAGGATTTAAACCACTTGGCAGACAAATAGGGACGACTCATGTATGGAAGTTAATGATGTCATCCAGCCGTTGACAAAAGATATTAGATTTAATACCTCATCCACAACAGTATTTAATATAGTTAATAACGTTACGCGATATGCGTTAATCATAATTGTATTACATGAAGTAAGTATTATGTGTATGATGGTGTATATATTCGCTAATTTACTGGTGTGTCGATCATTTGCTTCTCTTGGAAAATATTCTGTGAGGTTTTCTGTCTATTACCTACAGTCTCTATAAAGAAATTTGAAGCATGGACAAATCAGTTCCTACAAAAAATAATTGTTTATATATTAGTCCTATAGCCCAGTTAACTTACAAATAAATAACTCAATCTCCATTGATTGAGCCTGTATATCCGTATTTCAAAAGAAGTTACTTAGTCTCCATGGACTATCCCTGTATATTCTTACTTCAAAAGAGATTATTCAGTCTTCGGGCTATGTCTGTATATTCGAACTCCAAAGGAAATAATTCAATCTCTATAGATTATGCCTGTATATCCTAACTTCAAAAGAAATAACTCATGCCTGTGTAATGAGACGGTAAGCTAGGAGTCAACTGAAGATTTGTCATGATACTGACCCTATTTGTGTAAATACCGCAGAAAACGTCGCTCGTCTTGAGGTTTAGGTCATGGAGGTCCCAAGGGTAACTGTTGGGAATACCTGTATCCTTACAGGATTCTCCCATTACATTCTGGAAAGAGTTTTGACAAACCATTTGCTATCCAAGATCAGCAAACATTGGACATCTCGTCAACTGGAAGAAGAGTAAAAGTTTCTCAGATGAGAAGGAAGCCTTTACTGGATAAAGAACATAGAAATGATCCCTTATCTACTTTTTCCCCCGTGATTTCTACCTTTGTTTTTTTTTAAATCCAAAGGATTCATTGCGGGGAAGACATTTTTAATTTAGAAATACCGACAGAAGTGCCATTTTTATGTTTAAAACACACCCCAAAACAGACTTTTCAGGCGCTTTTGATACCAGAATACAAAGATTGCAACGATGTGTAGAAGTGGGCGTTAATTGTGTTCAAAAGTGACATAAATATAATTCCAAACTTGAAAATTCCAAACTGTTTGAGTTATGGGAAAACGGTAGGTAGGCTTTGTATGCACCTTACAATTAGAAACAATGCTTTATATGATAACTGTAGACACAGGTCTATCCCAACAGTACCATATTATTACTAATTTTTATGTTCAGTGTATATACATGTATATCATTTGTATTGAATTAAATGTATACACTACATCATCCTTAGTTCTTAAATAAGGTTATAAGAAAACAGGCATAACACGTGTCATCCGTTTCAAAAACATCATTAATTATACATGTATCTTTGTGCGGCTGTCTTACAGAGCGTGGAAAATTCTACTTCTAAAAGTTTCATAGAAACCCATTAGCGTGGATATGCCTTGTTCTATTTTTGTAATGCATTTCTCTTTCTCTTCTTTGTCTTTTTTATCTTTGTTTTTCCCTATTTCCGTTCTCCTCCCTCCTGTTCGCCCCTTCCATATTCTCTAACTAACTCACCCACACGTATATTTAAAAACGATGGCTAATTAGGTATTCCTCTAAAACTTCCAAAAAGGGTGGGAGACAAAAGGGAAGGAACTTAGATGAACGAAGAAGAAGAGGAAAGCAGGATGAGAATATATAGAGAGAGAGACAGAGAGAAATGAAAATAACAAGGTTACCCTAAATGATGCTGTAAGACAGTTGATGCTTCGTTGCTTACATTCATGTTGTTATTGATGTCCTAAAAATGATTGTGTGTAACTTTGATGTACGTGTTGTAAACTCTTTGTTGTATCACACGAAAACAACATATTTCATTCATCAAGTCTACACACAAAAAAAAGTTGTTTTTTGATCAAATAAAATGAAAAGAAATACACCATGCCCTTCACAATTAGTTTCTTTACAAAATGCAGACGTAAATAATTTTGAATCTACATATGTCTATAGGTTAAATCCGAAGTTAGGTTTTTGCCAACATACCCTGGACTTTCTCATCACCTTTTACTGTAAAAAATTCTTATATACAGTTATAAATATGACAGATAAAATATAAATTCCTTTAGATATCTTGGTAGTTTGTAGGTACATTTGTAAGAGCCCAATGATCAAGAGTTTTAGGTCGATGGCACCAAGGTTCTTGGGACCAAAGTATAGGTAAACGCCTTTCAATGACCAGGGGTCTCAGAGAGGGTGTTTAAGAGATCTCAGAGACCCCAGGCGTCCTAGAAAGTGGTAGATGATCAATCGATGAATATTGATGCCTTCTGTGCTGTGCGGGTCCCTTTTATCCAAAATGTTGTTGAATCTAAGTCACTTGCCGATCTTTGGCGATGGTTGACGATCTTCTTTCTTATTGTTCTATTAAGTGTACTTACAGCCAGAACGTAGTTGGAAGCACATGTGGAACCTTGACATACACCACTGTACCCCATACTTTATCATTCTGAGCCTCAATTTACCATTATCTTCCTTCACAATTTACAAGTTTACTTAAAGCATTTTCAATGAAACATTATATCTTCCGAATATATTCATGCACGCAACATGCGCCATAAAACCAGATTGTCAGGTGCACTGGTAGAGACACTAGGCCAGAAAGTTAAGAGCTGGAGTAGAAGAATACGTTAAACAAATTTGTTAGTAACTCCTTCTCTCAAAGCGTCCTCCAAAGTGAGAATTATAGGATATCTCCTTCGCTCATAGCGGCCTCAGGAGATGGTTGTGAAGGAATTCCCCATAGCTCATGGAAGCCCCAGTAGAAGGCGATTAAAGGATATCTCCTTCGCTCATAGCAACCTCAGGAGATGGTTGTAAAGGAAGTGTCCATAGCTCATGGAAGCCCCAGTAGAAGGCGATTAAAGGATATCTCCTTCGCTCATAGCAGCCTCAGGAGATGGTTGTAAAGGAAGTGTCCATAGCTCATGGAAACCCCAGTAGAAGGCGGTTAAAGGATATCTCCTTCGCTCATAGCGGCCTCAGGAGATGGTTGTAAAGGAAGTGCCCATAGCTCATGGAAGCTCCAGTAGAAGGCGATTAAAGGATATCTCCTTCGCTCATAGCGGCCTCAGGAGATGGTTGTAAAGGAAGTGTCCATAGCTCATGGAAGAACCAGTAGAAGGCGACTAAGGGATATCTCCTTCGCTCATACCAGCCTCAGGAGATGGTTGTAAAGGAAGTGTCCATACCTCATGGAAGTCCCAGTAGAAGGCGATTAAAGGATATCTCCTTCGCTCATAGCAGCCTCAGGAGATGGTTGTAAAGGAAGTGTCCATAGCTCATGGAAGCCTCAGTAGAAGGCGATTAAAGGATATCTCATTCGCTCATAGCAGCCTCAGGAGATGGTTGTAAAGGAATTCTCCATAGCTCATGGAAGGCCCAGTAGAAGGCGATTAAAGGATATCTCCTTCGCTCATAACAGCCTCAGGAGATGGTTGTAAAGGAAGTGTCCATAGCTCATGGAAGCCTCAGTAGAAGGCGATTAAAGGATATCTCATTCGCTCATAGCAGCCTCAGGAGATGGTTGTAAAGGAATTCTCCATAGCTCATGGAAGGCCCAGTAGAAGGCGTTTAAAGGATATCTCCTTCGCTCATAGCAGCCTCAGGAGATGGTTGTAAAGGAAGTGTCCATAGCTCATGGAAGCCCCAGTAGAAATCGATTAAAGGATATTGCCTTCACTCATAGCAGCCTCAGCCTGTGGGCCCTCCCGCACGGCAAGGTCTGTGGAGCCGTTAGTTACGCACCTCGGCCCGTTCCATACATGGCAAATTAAGTAAGTGAACAATATTGACAAATCTCAAAGCCATACGAATAAATATTATTTCTAGGGCCCCTAATAGTGCACATTTTTCACTTAAGTGTTCTCACGACTCATTTTTGCTTTATTTACCTTTTTTTTGTGTGTGTGTGTTTTTTTGTTTATGTTATGTAGTGAACCTGTTTGATGCTTCGTTTATAATTTCATGTTCGTATCATATATAGAGTAGGAGAATTTTCTCTTTAAATGCCCCCCCCCCCTCGAAAGGCGGAAAGCTTTCCTGAGGCATTTTGTCCTCTGCTCCCCCCTCAATTTACGGCCCTGCTGGTAGTACTCCATCTTTTGTCCGCTATTGTTTATGTTTGAATGTAGTAACATATGTTCGTAGTAAAACCATGTGATTATAATGTGTGCGGGAATAGAACCTTACAATTCGTAAGAAATAAAGGATTTTTTTTTTCAGTTTTACGTCTAGGGATGCGCATGAGTCGAGACATGTCTTGAATCCCATCTTGTCTAGACTCGGGAACGACACGAGATTCGAATCGAGACATGCTTTGCGGAATTCGAGAAGAGTGGAGATAATCTTAAAACTCGACTCGACGCGACTAGTGCGCAACCCTATTTACGTTCCATATTTATTCTTTAGAAACGGCTAATTAATGAATGTGAACGACTATGGAAGAATTGGTGGAATATGAAAAATGAGAGAATTTGAAGAATCAAATTCACATGGCATGGGTTTGAAATAGGGACACTTCAAATCAGAGGTGAAGGCGCTACCAAAGAAACCAGAGGGCGAAATTTAGCAGGATTCTCTATCACATACAAGATTTTCTGTACAAGGCTACGTACAGGGTTATTTCTGAAACAGCACGAATCTGTACAGTCTCAAATAGATAGAATTCATGTATGTCCTTCATCGGCGCATGCAAGACACAAAAACTCATGGTTACATACAGTGCTTTGATAAACACTTTCTGGCTATGCATAGACACTACACGGTCCGGAAAATCTATACCATAACACATACAGTATGCGGCAAAACAAACAGTACTGAAATTTGCAAAAAGGTGGCGCGTAGGTGCAATGAAGTATGTGCTGTGAGAAAAACATGTGCACTTAGCGTACTACGCAACTTTATAGAAGATAATGTTACTCATAACATAGGAGAATATGTTCATTCTCGATCACTAATTTCCTTTCATACAATGTAGGGTAGCGTCTTACAGGAGATGAGAATGCACGTCTACCGTATCGTTCTGGAGTGTTAGCTATGTAAGGTGGATCACCAGCCGGAAGTCAGTACATATTTTAGCTCATTCCCTTAACCCCTACGCAATGAAACGTTACACATTATAAATATTGTACTATAATATAAAGTTGTGTTTCAGCTACAACACAAGACACTGATTCATTTGGTTATGTCTTCTGGTATCGAAAAAGGTGACAAATAGTAGAAAATACGTTTTACAATGAGCACACAAGATGGCACTTGCTGTTAGATCTTACTAGAAGTGCTCAATTTTATGAAATGTTTATTTGAATGTGTAAAGTTCTTTAAAAGTAACGGTCTTATTACGAAATAGATATTGTTTGACCTTTTTTCATGTTATGTTTCACATTTTATTTAAATATTAATTTTTATTTAAGGAAATAGATTTTGAGAAGAAACTTACGCAGAACACCATAATGCGTTGTTGCCAAATTTGTACGTTTAATTCCTGTATTCTAGCGTTGCAGTTTGAGAAGCGGAACTTAGCTGTGAAATGCAGTAAGGTCGAAAACTAATTTCTCCAGTAAGTATCCACCCAGAATTCCATGATTACTTGCTTTTTTTATCTGGCATCAGTAAACACTCGACACTATCTGCCAATGCCGCACTATTCAAACAGTGTTTAGCATAACATCGAGAACACCTAGTGATCCACCGTAATATGAAGATGCAGATTTCATCAGCAACATTTGTCTCACTGATAAAAGTCTCAACAGTTGATTTGACCCGTGATTGCATGACTTACGTGGTTTTCGCTGCAACAAAAATCTGTCAGTACAACAACAATGGATACAGCAAGACTGTACTGCCCATACAGGAAGTGAGTCATCTGTTCTTCTGCCCATAAAAGTTTGGAGTTCGCTTGATTTCCCGTGGAGTGCATTTTTCGTATTCTTCTGACCTCACGACTCCAGATGCCTATATATGGAGTGTGCTGAAGGAAGCAAGTTTCCGAACAGATAAACCCTACTACTATACCGGAGTTAAGAGAGAATGTTCGGTCATTTGTTTTGTTGTTCAGCAACCCGATTTCAAAAACATGTTCATCGATCTACAGGACCTATATGAAAAATGTATATGACTTAATGTTCAATATTTTGAATATCGGTACATGATGTAGAGGCGCGATTCCTCTTAAATTTACACACAAACTAAATACAACTTTCTTACAAGGCTGTCTATAATCTTTATCATAAATTAACTAGAAATGTTACAGTTTCGGAAGTATATCACTCCCTTCTTCAGACTACTACTCCAACTAAAATCATAAATAACATTACATCATTTGTTATCTCTACCAATCAGGAATCACTTTTCATTAAAATTCAATATATATGTTAATATATGTTAAAAGAGATATAAAGATTTGTTAACAATGTATTATGTCTGTTAAGAATTTAAAATTATCACAACAATGGACATATATATTGAATTTTAATGAAAAGTGATTCCTGATTGTTAGAGATAACAAATGATGAAATGTTATATATATGTCCATTGTTGTGATAATTTTAAATTCTTAACAGACATAATACATTGTTAACAAATCTTTATATTTCTTTTAACATATATTAACATATATATTGAATTTTAATGAAAAGTGATTCCTGATTGGTAGAGATAACAAATGATGTAATGTTATTTATGATTTCAGTTGGGAGTAGTAGTCTGAAGAAGGGAGTGATATACTTCCGAAACTGTAACATTACTAGTTAATTTATAATAAAGATTATAGTCAGTCTTGTAAGAAAGTTGTATTTAGTTTGTGTTTAAGATGGACACAAGGCCTTTTTATCATAATTAAATATACAATATATCTTGAGTAATATTTAGTTATCATCCATTTAATATTTTTTAATGTTTCATTATGTTCTACAATAAATAAATAAATAAATAAATGTCAAGGATGTGATTTCAGCGCTGTTTGTTTTGCCGCATACTGTATTTTGTAGGATGGCCGTTCTACTGTCGTGGCAGAAGCAGCACTAGGATAGCCGAAGTGAACATTTTTCTTCTATCTGTTCTTGACATTTCTCTCTGTGCGTACATGACAGAGGCACAAACACAGAAAGATCGAGGCCAGTTAAAATTCTAAAGGCTTCCATCGGAGACCGAACCCGGGACTATGAGCACAAAAGGCCCCATTGAGCTTCTATTTTTCCCTGTTCTACATTCTAACGCATAACGTGAAGCATAGAACATCATTAGAAAGGTATACAATGCGGAAGAATCCTCTCTGTCACGCAACTCTGCAAATCACTACACTATCATTAAGAATAGATTTTTCTTGTTTTATTTTTCTGTGACAGAATAAAACTGATGACATCCCTTTCGATTTTTGTCTTTCTTTCTTCTTTCTTTTTTCATCGATACTTGGTAGCGTTCGTATCCGCTAATTGAATAAAAAGAAAAAGATGCCTTGATTGCGCATGTGTAAAATTATAGACGCCAAAACGATGGCTGGCCTGACACGAGAGAGAGAGAGAAAGAGAGTCCAGCCCACTGAATAAAATATTCAAAAACCAGCCACCACAATAGCTGGCAAGGAATCAATGGATTGGAACATCTACTTTCCGACAATTGACTGTCGGCCAGTTCACAATATGTGAGAAAAGAAGTTGGTTGAATATGGACCAAAAAAAAAAAATCATACTGGAAAAATCGTTTCGCCATTTTTCCTCTCCATTTTCATAGAACATAAAGAATATAAAATTATCTTTTCCAGGTGCATAGATTATATATTGGAAAAAGAGATTACGGTAAATTTATTTCCGTATGTCAATATCATGCATTTCAGTACAGTCCTGCGTCCTTTTTTTTCTTTTCTTTTCTTTCTTTTTTTTTTTTTTTGTATTCCACCCGTATGTAATTTTATGTTATCAGGTGAGGGTATATTTAGTGACGTTACTAGATCACTTTCGATTTTCGTTGGACCTTTTTGTGGTTTGGATCCCCACGTAAAGCTCACAGTGCTTATTTCATATCAAAACTTTCTTCGATTCGATCCCTGGACAGATGAGTTTGCGGTGGACAATACCGGGTCTGTGGGTTTTCTAGAGATACTCCCTTTCCCTCCCACATTCTCATCCCACCAATACTTTCATCATCATTCACTTGCTTTAATCATCGTCTCTGTAAGCCTAAAGGGCATAATCGTAGGACGTTAACCTGAAATGTTTCATATCATTTTGATTTTTCATGCGAAATCTTAATGTTAAAAAGGGGACACCTCAACTTCATACAAGATAAATAATGTTAGAATGGCAACTAGTGTTGTCCAGGGGACGGGACAAGAAATAATGTTTTCTCGTCTTGTTTTGTTAATGCTTGTGAAGTATCGTTTCGTCTCTATTCTCGAAAAAAAAAACTTTTGTCAAAAATTTCTCCAATCGTTTTGTAAATTTTGTTTAAAGCCATATTTATTTCTAGAGTAAATAGTGTAATAACTTTCAATGTTTTTCATTGTGTTAGTGTAACCACTGTATATTTTTATACTATGAATTATGGAAAAGTAAAACAATTTTAAAGATTTAAGACTTGAAATCTGAACTAGTGTGACTCACGAGACTTGAAATTTCTCGTCTTGTCTCGAAAATGAAAGGAGAATTCTAATCGTCTCTCTTATCTCTTATCTCGTCTCGAAATTCGAAAGGTATTTCCCCTCTCAACCCTCGACACGAGAAAAAAAAATGCATTGTTGGAAGTACCAATGGCGACCATTGGAGAAATATGGAACAAAATTCACAATGTACATCTCTATGGCCGAGAGCCCTACACAATTTCTTCACGTGTGTGCGGTCCCGATTTCCATTCTGGGAGGGATATCTACTTTGAATACGAAGCTGAGTGGTAGATGTCAGTATCGTTTATAGCCTGTGAAAGCAGAGGTTGCAATACATGCGGCGTCTCTCTCTCTCCACTTATCTCCACATCTACGACACGCGCAGGATCATCATTGTATCCGTCAAATGAAATATCCGTTAAATACACGTATCCGTTATACGTTACACCGTATCCGTATCCGTTAAATACACGTGTATACGGCAGCTTCATTTGAATAGGAAAAAGCATATTATAGTCTGAAATACAGTAACGTCCCCATAAAAAACACATAGTGGAATAAATCGATTTATTTTGTAAGTAAGTTATGAGGTGGGGCAGAGGTGACAAATGTGGCATCCTAAACTTCAGGATATTCAAAGTGCTAATCTCTGCCTGACTACGATTAGTCTGCCCTCTACAGTTGGGACCTTTAAACTTAGTTCAGCAATCCCACTATTAGAGATCCATTCTGTGGTGCGAATCTCATTCGAATCGGATGCAGTGAGGCCAATCTGAAACCTCAAAAAATCCCATCTTGAAAGGCAGAAATTTCCATTTCGCTCTTAAATTTCTCACGCGCTATACTAATTACAAACTTTTCTAACATCACTACTTGACTTTCTTCACTATTTCAGTGAATTATTCGTGAATTCCGATTTTCTAAACTCTAAATGAGATTATTATGAATTAAAAGAGACTATTGGAAATATTGCTGAAAACATATATATTTTGTTACCAGAATTCAGAATTTCCAACACCCTTTTGTGCCATAATCTTCTACCAAATATAGGAGCGAAAGTAGACCAACTTCATTCTGCAGTTATTTCGTGTGGGACGTTTTAGAATATGGGATGCTTCTTGAAACTTATTATTATTATTATTATTATTATTATTATTATTATTATTATTATTATTATTATTATTATTATTATTATTATTACTTAAAGATTCACAAACTGCTGTACTATAAATCATTCTCACACTGAGGTGCACTTTAAAACAACAAATTTGACAATTAGCACTCATTTCATGTTTATTTTAAGTGTGCTTAGACTACTTCCCGCTTTTTTTAAAAAAAAACTTTGTTGTCTTCGATAAAATAAATATAAGAAAAATTCCATATGCAGCCAATTTTGACAAAATTTACCTTTATCCATATTGGAAAACTCAATGTCAATAAATCCCACAAAGTGGAACTTTTTCCATGAGTTGGCATCACTGATCGGATGATCTACTCGGTGTGCTGACACCAGTGTTGCCAACTTGGAGGAAAAGTCACTGAAGCTAGGGTATTCGCTTTCCAGGATAGCAATAAAACATACTTTTTCTGATTAGTGACCTTTTTATTGGTTATTTTTAAATGACATTTGGTGACTTCAAATCGAGCGGCTTTTGTGCTACGAATAACGTAACTCCAGAATCCCACTTTGCTGTTAACTCTTGCCCTCTAACGAGGACCAAGTGCAACCGTTAGTATCCTTTAGTTTGCATTGCTTCGGTTTAGAGGCACAAATAATTTATTACCGATAGCAAGCTGATTATGTGTACAAGCGTGAGTAAAAGTGAAGTAGGTGTAAGATTTTTTTTGTAGATTTTATTGATTTTTCTAAACTCATTTTTTGATTTCGTTGAAGTTAAATTGATCATGAAGTGTATGTATATACCAAGCTATATATATATTATAAGATCCCATGTGATGTTGTAAACAAGTAATTCCACATGTCAGTGTTTACAAACATCACAACGTGGTTCGGCAAGAAGACTTCATACAAAATGGATCTCCAATCAGTTCAGACGACGGCTTCTAGCCCCTCCCACGGAGCAGAAGACGACATCGGAGCAGCAGCGCCACCGCCAGCCAAAGGACCCTATACATTGGATGGACAAAGGCAATTCAGTAGTTTTCTGACGACCCTCCTCTAGTTTGCTACGGGATTTTTGGAGTAACCTAACCCCAGGGCCTCTAGTCTGCTTCGGGACTACGCCTATCGTTTCTCCTGGCTTAGCCTGCTTCGGGGCTCTGACTGGGAATCCCAACATCAGCCGCTTAGCCTGCTTCGGGGCTCTGTTGGCCATCTAACCTACCTACTGCTTGCTTCGGAGCTTTGGGCACCTAATTCCACTCTGCTTAGCCTGCTTCGGGGCTCTGTAGAGATCCTGTCTGCGACCTTACGGTAGAAAGAACCCCCTAAAAACTAACCTTTGATATTAAAGAGATTAATTTGTACAGTATTTTTGTAAAAATACTTTTATAGAGAAATTTTATAATAAATTGGTAGTGGGAGATCAATTCCGAACACTCTTTTTATTAATGCTCTACCTATACCTACATGGGACGAAGTTTTAGAATATATATATATATGTGTGTGTATAGATAGATAGATAGACAGATAGAATTCAGACGTATAATAATCATATCTAGTATAGGGCTCCTTGGGTTGGTCCCAGCTCGCACCAAGTGAACTTTGTGTCGGACAAACACCGTGTGTGTGGGTTTTCTAAGAGTTCTCCCGCTTCTTCCCACATTCTTCATTTCACCATTTAATTCATTTCTCACCACCAATGCCTCCTTTAGCCTAGTTGGTATGTATAAGCGTGGGACGTAAATCTTAAAGATTTCGTTAATACTTAAGCGACACTTCACCCAAAATTGAAGTTATTTCGCCTCCCATTTAGCGACTTTTTTGTGTCAACGTTTTGGCAACACTGGTTGATACATACGTTTCACCGTTTATTTTTCACCTTAGCCAAACTAGTCAACTGTTTTAAGTGGGTCACAAGGAAACAGGTGAGGGTGGGATTTACATCAACGTTGCACCACTCTTGTGTGACGTAATGTCATGCAGTATTATCATAGGGGTCAATGTGGAACAAGACGAGCCCTGCCGGGCTTCTAACACCCTTCGCTTGCTGACGCTCGCTCAGATATGTTTCGTAACATGAGTAAATCACTTTTTATGCATTATATATTACGCACAAGGGCAAATGAATACTATTTTATCTTATTTTAATAATAAAAGTGTTACGATAATCAAGAAAAAAATAAAAATACTTGGGCCGGGTTTGAACCTACATTAAAAGCTATTTTCATTACTGGCCCGTTCCCTAGTATACTACATAACGAGGATCGGCAACCGTTAGCGATCGATTTGTGCTACATATATGCTACATTTAGAGAAACGGATAACTTCAACCAATCAGAACCATGTATTTAGCTCCTATGACTAAAGTCTAGCGTGATTAAAATATATGGGTTTCCACCATTGTATAATAATCTTGACTACATACATTTTACTCTACTGAGTTCTTGTTTCCGCTGCTAATTGTAGGTACTAAAGATAGAGTAGCGAAAAATCTTCTAATAATATCGTTGCTCTCTTTATTCCTTTTTACAACTATTGTGAGATTTCCATTGTTTGAGTTACGTTTCTCAAAAGCGTACCTACATTTTTTTTTTACTTCTTTTCTTCTCATTATAGAAAGAACGCTCAGCAATTCTTTTAATCAGCACACACCAGATGGGAACACCACCCTCATTTAATACTTTTGCGAGACGTTTTCCACAATTATTGGAGAAAATTTTCATTAACGAGGGAGCAGTTTCTCCAATTAAAGATAATACCTTGTGGTTCACTAATTGAAGGTCATGGGTCTCAAATTGTCTCGGACGCCGGGATTGCATTACTCTCTCTTTCTCTCGCTTGCGAAAACTCGCTTGTTTGTTCCCTTGAATGATATGGGTTTCAAATGTCCTCAAACTTTAGTCCTGCTATAGAGTGGAACTCTCGCAAGAAAGCTTGAAAAAAGAAAGTGCGAAAGAAGAATTCTCGTACACATCTAATGATTGTAACACAGCTATTTCCTACTAAAGATACAATTTTAGTGTGTTAAGAAAATAAACTGTAAATGAAAACTCTTTTCCTAAAGTTTCACTCAACCATACACAGTAAAAAATGGTTGTGTTAATTCAACTCAAATTAAACACAGAGCAGTGGTTCCAGCGTGACTACCACTATACGGCGTTAATTCAACACAGACACCGCAGTGTTACCGTTTAACACAGGGCGTGTGTCACGTTTCTAATACATGCCCGGTATTGAGCGGTGTTAAATTCGGATCTGTGTTAGTAATTTTCGGTGTTGACTCGACACCATGTCAGGGTTGCTAATGTGGGGAAAAGTGGAAAAGTATTGAGTGTTACTTATGGCGGTGTTGCACCAACACGAAGAAAGTAACACAGTGTGTAGTGTGTTAATTATATTGTGTTAATATTACACCATCTCAAGTATCAATATAACACAGTCCCTGTGTTATTTCAACATCATTTTTATATTATTTCAACACACAATCTGTGTCATAATTGAAGGTCAAATCCGTATAAGTAACACCGTTTTAGTGTTATTTCAACACTCTCTGTATTAAAATTCAAGGCCAAACCACCAGATTAACACCGCTTTTGGTGTTAGTTCGACCCCAGTTCTGTGTTACTACGATACCTATTTCGGTGTTGAAATAACTCCGTGGTGTTGATGTAACCATTTTTCTGTGTTATAAAACCATGTGATGTGCATGCTTAAGATTACCGAAGATTCTAATTTTAAAATAAGAATAGTAAACTATAGAATACTTCATGTAGAAAATCTTCATAAACTTTTTCGTCGTCCTCGCCAACACTTATTTTGAAGTATACCGTGTTTCTACTGCTTTTCCGCCATCTTTTAAACATAGTTTTTGCTGCTGTTGATTGGTGAGTTGTAGTGCAGTGTAGAAATGACACAGTAACACAATGTTGTTTCTCGCTGTTGACATATTTCTTCAGAAACATTATTTAAAACAATGGAGAATACATCGCGCGGTTGCACGTTAAAAGTTTGCGAATACCTGATTTTTTTTTTTTTTTTTTTTTTGTATTTCTTTTTACTGACTGTAGCTTCAGTACATAAGCCTTTATAATTAGATGGCCAACATATTTGGCAATCACACAGAAAACAGCGAACATTCTGCGCTTGTGTTAATTTAACACACAGGCTGTGTGTCATTTCAACTATCGGCATTTGACACACAACTCCAAATGGAGAGTGAGTTGTTCTAACCACCTCTTTGTGTTATATTTTAACACAAGCGTGGTAACACGTAGGCATGTCGTTGAAATAATACAACGATTTTTTTTACAGTGTAGGCTGACGAGACTTAGAAAATCAAATCTTATGTATATATATATATATATATATATATATATATATATATATATATATATATATATAACAAGAATTTTATGAACGATCCAAATAAATGTATCAAAAGATTGCAATCTTTACCAATAATTATGCTTTATTGTTAATTTAAATCATTGTTTTACATTAATCATGTATAATGTATAACATTTACTATACATTAAAAATTCTGAATATCTTTATCTATTTATTAATATTTTATGCAACCAGATTCTTTCGTATTTAATGAATTTTCTACAAGGTATCCAATATACAATGCAACCCTGAGTTTGGGATAGTAGAACTTTTGAAGCTGAAGTGCACACAAATAATAGTTATACCAAAATGAAGCCTTGATCATGTATACATTTTTAAACTAGGAAGCAACGATTGATGTACACTAGGAACCACACAGTGTTGCCAGTGTAACCGAAGGTGTAATTTTTTCTTTTTTCTTTTCTTTTTACTTTTTTTTTTTTTTTTTGCAAAACATGTCAATTGACTCATAACTCATACATATGAATGTTTTGTCATTAATTTTAGTTTGCATTGTTGGAGTAGCTTGGCAACTATGGAGCAGAATTTTTTTTTTCATTTCCACCGATAACTAATTGGATGAAGCCTCTATAAGGGGGAACTAGGGAAATCGTAGTTTTCACAAATTAACACTCTGAATTGGCAACTTTGCTGATGTTTCAGTGCATCAATAGGTGTGTTAAGGATCTGCCTACATTATGCTATTTCTGAAAACAATGAAAGACAAACTTTGAAATTATCATGATAAAACCTTTACTTACATGCACCCGGCAACACTGTTACTTTCAGAAATGAGTTACCAGCTCTACAGTGGATGCTGGGAGTGTCCCCTGTTTTGATTCAAACACTGGTTCACACGTTTCACCAGGTTGGCAGCAACTTTACGAAAATTAGAAGTGTTAATGTTCTCAATGGCATTGCGAAGGTTCATTTCCAGGTCTTGAATAGTTCGAGAATTGTTCTTAGAAATGAATAGCAGTGTTGCAGAGTGCATTTAAGTAAACATTTTATCATGAGAATTTCAAATTTTGTTTTCTATTGTTTTCAGGAATTGCATAATGTATACAGATTCTTAACACACCTTTTGATGCACTGAAACATCTGCAGGGTTGCCACTTCGGAGTGTTAATTTATGAAAACTACGATTTCCCTAGTTTTCCCTTACAGAGGCCTCATTCCAATTAGTTATCGGAGGAAATAAAAAAATCTTTTTTTCTGCTCCATAGTTTCCAAGCTACTGCAACTAAGTAAACTGAAAATTAATGACAGAACGTCCGTACGTATGAATTATGAGTCAATTTACATGTTTTGCAAAAAAAAAAAAAAAAGATTTACAACTTCGGTTACATCTGGCAACACTGTGTGGTTCCTAGTGTACTTCAATCGTTGCTTCATTTTGGTATAACTATTATTTGTGTATCACACTTCAGGTTCAAAAGTTCTACTATCCCAAACTCCGGGTTGCATTGTATATTGGGACACCCTGTACTTAATGCACTGCAAAAATATATATTTTACTCGAATCAGTTTTTTTATCACTTGTGTGTACCTTAGAGGTGCATATATAAAGGGAAAGTAAAAGATGGCACCAAAAGTACAGAAAGTGTTCAAGAGGTACACATAACAATATAGTGTGGAGTTCTTGTGCACTTTTTGTACATTTCGAATCATCGTACATACAATTCTTGTACACATGATATTTGTACCGGAGAAAGTAACTCACTTAAGATGTTCACAAACTGTGTACAATACCACTTTGTTTCAAAAAAAATATGAATACAGTATGCTAAACTTGCAGTTAAACAGCATTTTCCAAGAATTGTGTTGTGTATTTTAAATTATGCTTTATTTTCTAAAATTATGCTTTTAAAATTAGTTTCTTCTTGACCCTTAGACAACCGCAACCATGTTCAAGGTACCAACCATATGTGTAAATTGCTGTTATGCTTTTTATGCTTTTAGATTGCCCTACTGACTGTGTTTGTGACATCATACGTCTTGAACCAACAAACCGATCTTGAACAAATTTTCAACAGAGACGAGGTTCGGACCTGAATGAATTTTATCATTTCACTTTGACGGTGAAACTTATAGAAGGAGGAGTCTGTGTGTGTCCGTAAAGTTGCGCAACCCAAAGTTTGATTACCTATATCTTTTGAAGCAAGAACGTTAAACACATGAGACTTGAAACAAATATAAGCGTGTTCTATGTAGGTATTTTTTGAGATCATGGAAAATGTTGGAAAAAAATGAAATTTTTCAGTTTTACGTCCCACGTTTATGCCTGCTAGGCTAAAGGAGACGGTGATGATTAGAAATGAATGAAATGGTGGAATGAAGAAAGTGGAAGGAAACCGGAGAACCCCGAGGAAACCCACGCACACGGTGTTTTTCCACCATGACCAATGTTGGAATTTGTGACTTTTTGTGTAGTGGCGAAAGAAAGTACCGAAAATGTAAAATAAAAAATGTACAAAATAAAGAAAATCTATATTCACTTGCAGAAAACTGACTTCCTGCGGGTGAATCCCTGTGAATATGGGCAGTATGCATCAACATTTATCCCTTGGTGCAAAAATGTGACAAAGTTCATGCAGTGCACTGTAAAAAAAATCGTTGTGTTATTTCAACGACATGACTATGTGTAAACACGATTGTGTTGAAATATAATACAAACAGCTGGTTAGAACAACTCACTCTCCATTTGGAGTTGTCTCAAATGCCGATAGTTGAAATAACACACAGCCTGTGTGTTAACACTAGTGTAGAATCTTCGTTGTTGTTTTCTGCGTGGTTGCCAAATATGTTGGGCGTCTAACTGGTGGTCTGACCTTAAATTTTAACGCAAGGAGTGTTGAATTAATACCAAAACAGTGTTACTTACACGACTTTGACCTTGATTTATGACACAGATGGTTTGTTGAAATAATAAGAAAATGATGTTGAAATAACACAAGGACTGTGTTACATTGATACTTGAGATGGTGTAATATTAACACAAAATAATTAACACAGTACAAGCTCTGTACAACACCATCACAAGTAATACTCAACACTTTTTCCCACACTACTGACCTGACATGGTGTCGAATCAACACTGGAAATACTAACACAGATCCGAATTTAACACAGCTCAACACCAGGTGTGTTAAAAACGTACGCCAACACCGCGGGGCTTGTGGTGAATTAACATCATATAGTGGTACTCACGCTGGAACCACTGCCCTGTGTTAAATTTGAGTTGAATTAACACAACCATTTTTTACTGTGTGTTGTCATGTAAAAAGGCTATTTAATGCAAGTTTGTAAAATGGTGTTTTTTTTTTTTTTTTTTTTTTTTTTTAACAGGAACGTGGCCCCTGCGAACACTGTTGTCGTAAAATTACTGCAACAGGCGTGTTTTAGGACTTAATGATAATCAATGAGAATTTTCACTTAATTGATAATGTGAGTTTATATGCCAGTTGCTAGATGAGTATTTTTTATTTCAGATTTTTGCGATAAAAACTGAGGTTATCAATTATGCGCAAATTCTTATTGCTTATTGCGGGATGTTAAACTTAAGTATTTCATTTCATTTTCCTTTAAGGCCTATTGGCACCCCGCAGTAACACAATGCTTCTACAACTTCCTTCTATTTTGTCTAACCGCTACTAACTATGCTTTTTATATCTCCTTCTATTCCTGCGTTTTCCTCCCGCAGTTACACAATGCTTCTATCGCTTCCCTCTATTCTATTTAACCACTATTAACTCTGCTTTTTATATCTCCTTCTATTCCTGAATTTTCCTCCCGCAGTCATACAATGCTTCTACCGCTTCCCTCTATTTTGTCTAACCGTTAATAACTCTGCTTTTTATATCTCCTTCTATTCCTGCATTTTCCTCCCGCTGTCATACAATGATTCTACCGCTTCCCTCTATTTTGTCTAACCGTTATTAACTCTGCTTTTTATATCTCCTTCTATTCCTGCATTTTCCTCCCGACTGTCATAGAATGCTTCTACTGCTTCCCTCTATTTTGTCTAACCGTTAATAACTCTGCTTTTTATATCTCCTTCTATTCCTGCATTTTCCTTCCGACTGTCATAGAATGCTTCTACTGCTTCCCTCTATTTTGTCTAACCGCTACTAACTCTGCTTTTTATATATCCTTCTATTCCTGCATTTTCCTGCAGTATCGACCCTAAGTACTTGAATTTCCTCGTCATTACCATCTCTTCTTCGTCCAGTCGTATTCTTCTATTCTCGATTATGTTTCTCCTGAAAGGACAATGTAAACATTCTTTCTTGGTTTTACTAAGTCTAAGCTCTTGGCTTCCCAATGCTCCTTTCCAGGTATATAATTTCTCTTACAGAACTGCCTTGGTTACACTTACCAGCATGATGTCATCGCGAATAGCATATTCCAAGATGCTAACTCTTGGATTTTCTTTGTAAGTTTGTCCATCACAATTGCAAAAAAGTGTGGATTGACTAGATTCCTGATGAAATCCGACTTTAACTGTGAACTGTTCTGTTATTCCGCAAGCTCACTTAACTTCTGTGTGTTGAAGACCTAATCCCTGTTAGCTATTTAGCCAATTCATTGATATGGGACATTATTTTAAATTTTCTCTCAAACAAGCTGGAATTTTAACGGGTTAATTTTACTGTTATTTCTTTCATAGTTATTTAAATGCTTCTTACTTTCTAAGTTATTTAAATGTTTAAATGCCAATTACATATATTGTTCCTAATTTTACAAAGCTTATATTATATCTAAAGAAGGGATTGGGATATCAAATTGTTGTAAATCGAAAAATGATTTATTCTTCAATTGGAAAACATATAGATACACATATATGATAGTTACCTAAGCATTTATTTTTTCGAAATAATGAATTTTGAAAAAATAAAATAATTCAACCCCTTGGAACTTTGTTCCAGTTTATTTGAACATGATCATTTGTATCGAATATTCAAGTTCTTTAGATGTTCATTACTCGGTCTGTCACAGTGTGCTGTTACTGTGGTAGGGGCTTCCAAAATTTTTTTTAATGTTTGTGATACTTTAACGTCATTAGTTCGCAACACTGTTTACTAAATACTTAACATGTAGATTTTTAAATATGTTAGTCAGTGACGTAGTATGAAAATTGTAATTTTATGCTGGGTTGGCAAACACTTCGTGTATTTTAGTAGTTTAGAGCAGTGTTTCTTCCAGACATGTTTTAGAGGTCACTGGCACCCGGAGCTGTGAGAGTGCCCCCGGAAGAAACCAAAATAATACGTCTATTATATAATAATAAATAGAATACCAGTAGTGCCCCTCTCCCGGAATGCGAAGTGTGCTTCCAGAACATTGTGTATGAAAGAATCATTGCTGTAGAGCACGTCAAATGATTCCCCCTGCTGATATTTGCTTTGTGCAAAATTTCAGCTATTTTCATTTATTAGTTTAGAAGTTACACAGTGGTCTCAACTTATAAAAAAAATCTCACCCTGTATAATGCAAATTCATTTTGAAAGACACGAACTTTTACTTTAGACCAGAAAACAGGGTGCTCCATCATGGGAAAGATTAGAGGAAATTTCCCTCTACTTAATATTTTTTCGGGGGGAGAAATTCCCCTTTCTAAACATTTACTGGGTGAATAAAATGATACTACTGTGAGAAGTTAGGAAATGAAATAATAAAAATAATTCTTATATACCTATATGGTTAATTAACATATATTTGACATGTAGGCTTTAATGGTTGATCTAGTGATTAACTGTGTCCCAAATTTTACACAATTTACTAATCACATTTTTAAATATGTGAATTCTACATGTCGAAACATTCCAGGATGAAGAGCTTTGTTGTTTACACTGCTGTCTTTCTCCTTCCCAATTCGACTGTTATTACCTGACCAGCGAACGAGTGCGGGCGGCCGGTTTTAAAACTAAAATGCAAGCAGCAGTGTTTCTAACCGCATTACTTGTAATCAATCTATCACAGTTCTTTTTGTCCTGTTCGTAATAAACCACTTCACGCATATGCTCAAGTCAGGGGTAGATCCAGGGTGGCGATCGGGGCGATTTGCCCCCAGAATAAAACCTAAGAATTTTTACCTTTGTATTATAAATGTAAAATGAAACCTAAAATAGGTAGGCCTTATATATATATATATATATATATATATATATATATATATATATATATATATATATATATATATATATATATATTTGTTTTACGTTGCAGAAATCAAATAATAAATTGCAAGAAATTACTTACATTGGTGTTCTTGCTCGAAAAAATGTCCAACTTCGAAACCTCAGGTGGCCATTTCTGTTCTAGAAATTGCAGACAATAACTACTTCTCATTTTTTGAAGTTGTTTTACTTTTTTTCTTTTTTCTTACCTTGATTTGACATTGAACGACCACCCCCAAACATTCAGCCTGTATCCGCCCTTGGCTCAAGTTGACAAACAGTTTCAAAAGTTATTTGCAGATCATCTTAAGTAACAAGCAAAAAATCATCAACAACAAAAAATATAACTCCATATTAATTTGCGAACAAACTAGTGAGAGCAGCGTTTTACAGGTTGCTCCTGTTTTATAATGGCATGGAATAAAACGTAATCAATTTTTATACAATCTTTTTAATGCACGGTAGAAGCTCACTGAATTGTCAATTGTGATGTGTTGTTCTTAAATTGATAATTTCCATTCATGTATCACTATTCACAATACATCTGCATTATTGCAGGAATTGTTCACTACAATTACATAACTTACGGCGTTCTTTATTAAGCGGAAAGAGATTAGGCTATGCATAACATCCAAACTGCAACTTTTAAAAACTGTTGGATACACTGCAGAGTAAAACTCTCCGCTCCCCTGTCCCACCGCGCTTGCCATGAAACTGATGTAAACACAACAGCAGCGCCATCCTCCCAAAACCACACTGCTATCCTGGTCAGGTAATATGAATTTGGCACTCTGTTTGAAAAACAAATAATTTAAATCACATCTTCGCAATATGCTTATAATAAGTAGTTAAGATGGCACTTACATTCAAAATCTTTAAGTAAATAATTTATGAAGTCACAATAAATATTTGCTAAGTCAATGAAACACGAATTTTGTTCAGAATCAGAAAATGTATTAGCAATAAAAAGAAATATGATTAGTTAACTGTCTTAGTAATACTTTTGTATCAGTTCCCACAACAGATTACAGGAAGACAGGTAATGCTATTTTACTTAATACACTTTACATACTTAGCGAAAGTGTCTTCAGTAAGATAATCTCATTATTCTTCCGTAATATTATGTACGAATTAGTACAAGAATATTTCTAAAGGAATAATTTAATCACATTATTTTTAAATAGTGGTGCGTTACCTTCTGCGGCTCGCTCGTCTTCGAATGGGAATGAAAGTATGTCTTAGAATATTACTTTGTTACTAAGTTCTAGTACTCACCACTAATACTTGTGATCCACAGTTTCGTTTGATATTCAACCACACTTACACAGATCCGTATCAATGTAATGGAAGCACCTAGAGTTCCAAAAGTGTCAGATGACTGGCTTGAAAACAGTCAGACGGTGACCGGAACGCCAGCTTTTTGGTCAGATGTGTTAGAGCAAATTTCGTATTACGTAAAGATCAGGAGAATGCCAGTTGTACAAAACTGAGCGGACAGTGGTAGTATAAAAAAGAGCAAGTTGTTGGCGATCGGGTTATATAATGTAAACGTGACGAAAGTAGAAAGTGAGCTGGGTGTGTATCCAAGGTAATGATGTCCTGCAAAACTCACGCCAAAATCACATCGAAGAAGAGGAACCTTGCTGGGAAGAAAAATTTCGTGATAGGTCCAGCCGAGCATTGAAGCGGATTGTCACTCAAAACCATCGTTTGACTACGGTCTAAATGACAAAAGTACACAAGAATCGCATCCCTCAACCTGTTGTCGATTTTTACAATCCACCTTGAGTTACATGGCATTGATATGCGTGATAGGATCTCACGGATAAAACCGATAAGGTAATGAAGATGCAACCTAAATCGCTGGTAAGATAACGAAGATGCAACATATATCGCTGGTAAGATAACGAAGTTACAGTACATACTGCTGATAAGATAAAGAAAATGCGACATACACCTCCGGTAAGATAACGAAGATGCAACATAACCCACTGGTAAGATAATGAAAATGCAACATATACCGATGATAAGGCAACGGCAATGTAACACATGTCGGTAAAGAGATAACGAAGATGCAACATATATCACGGATAAGATAACGAAGATGCAACATAAATCGCTAGTAAGATAACGAAGTTACAGTACATACTGCTGATAAGATAAAGAAAATGCGACATACACCTCTGGTAAGATAACGAAGATGCAACATAACCCACTGGTAAGATAACGAAAATGCAACATATACCGATGATAAGGCAACGGCAATGTAACACATGTCGCTAAAGAGATAACGAAGATGCAACATATATCACGGATAAGATAACGAAGATGCAACATAAATCGCTGGTAAGATAACGAAGTTACAATACATACTGCTGATAAGATCAAGAAAATGCGACATAAACCTCTTGTAAGATAACGAAGATGCAACATAAACCACTGGTAAGATAACGAAAATGCAACATATACGGCTGATAAGGCAACGAAGAGATAAAGAAGATGCAACATATACAATTGATAAGATAACCAGGATACAACATATACCGCTGATAAGATTTAGTTGAGTTGTTTTTGAGTTTAACATCATTTCAGCAGCGAGGCTATATGAGACGAAACCTACTGATTAACGTGGAATCCGAACCACATGAGCTCCTGCGGGAATCGAACACGGATCTCCCACGCCAAAGGTGCGTACGGTAACCGCATAGCCACGAAGGAGCTACCGCTGATAAGATAACGAAGGTCCAACATATAGGACCTATCACTAATAACAGAAAGCATGTCGAATAATCAAACTTCTGATAAGAGTTAGGAAAGTAGTCTTGTAGTTTTGTTTGTATTATGACTTCAATAATAAATTGTATTATAGGGCCTAATAGGCGAGTATTGTGTTTTATTTACAGCAGACATTTTCCCCAAACAAAAATATTCTTGTATCCCTAAAATCGAAAACATTTAATGACGTCTTTTATCGGGCTGATTTAATAATTTATTACAATAGAATCCACTTGAAGTATATTAGAACTTCAATTATATCAACTTCAGTTATCCAAATCGCCAACAGCAGTATCAGAAAATAAAATACTATTATTTGCCATAACAAAAACTTAATGAAATGTGAACTGAATGTGTTCGTTCGTAAAAGAAAATAGTGACAACACGCAACCGAGTGTGTACCGCAAAACAAGTAACTTTGTTGAACATGTTTAGCTGTCAGCTTTTAAATGTACGTACTGCATTTGTTTTATTGTTTGTACTAAAAGTGATCTCATTTTCAACATTTATACGTATGACCTACTTGTTTATTAAAAAATTTGTTTCACAATATACTTTTCTTCCTTATACATTTGTCCCAATTATTCGGATTGCGTCCAGAACGCATTGCAGTTTCACTATATATTGAAATATTGCCGCCAGAGTGGGCACTCATCCAGAAATTTTTGTTACTAGAGGCAGGCCCTTATCCACGGGGAGCTAGGGTGGGCTCCCCAAAATTTTCCCTACCCCCTAAAATTTTCACGGTAGGCTTGCAAATGAACTATAATGCGGTGATGGAATATAATATGGTTGGATCGAATCCCTCTAACTTCTACCAGAACCCCTACATATTTTTGGCCTGCTCCTTACCTAAAGAGAGGACCAAAGTTTGGGATGGGAGTGTCCAAAACTACATGGCTCTACGTCTATATAGTATTGAGCCGGTGTTATTCTACAACCGAAAAGACGATAATTAGATGTCAAGTACTGCCATCTACCTTCTCAGAAAAAAAAATTAGAACTAGATGATTTTATATTAAGAAAAGAAAGAGGTCTGCGGCGGCTCAATGGTAGAGCTTTCACTTCTGTTCCGTGGGGTCCTTGGTTCGAACCCCGCTCAAGCCAAGTAAACTTTGTGATGAACAAACACCATGGGGGGGAGGGTTCTTGGGGTTCTCCCGTTTTCTCTCATTTTCTTCATTCCATCATTTCATTCATTTCCCATCATCACCGTCTCCTTTAGCCCAGCCGGTATAGACGTGGGACGTAAAACTTAAAGATTTCACTTCATTAGAAAAGAAAGTGTGAAGATGAAGTATAGGAATGAATCTTTATGCTACATCAATCATTTCTCTGCTAAACAAGGAATAAATCTTTGTGCTGCATCAATCATTTCTCTGCTAAACAAGGAATGATTCTTTATGCTACATCAATCATTTCTCTGCTAAACAAGGAATGAATCTTTATGCTACATCAATCATTTCTCTGCTAAATAAGGAATGAATCTTTATGCTACATCAATCATTTCTCTGCTAAACAAAAAATAAATCTTTATGCTACATCAATCATTTCTCTGCTAAACAAGGAGTGAATCTTTATGCTACATCAATCATTTCTCTGCTAAACAAGGAATAAATCTTTATGCTACATCAATCATTTCTCTGCTAAACAAGGAATAAATATTTATGCTACATCAATCATTTCTCTGATAAACAAAGAATAAATCTTTATGCTACATCAATCATTTCTCTGATAAACAAGGAATAAATCTATGCTACATCAATCATTTCTCTGCTAAACAAATAATAAATCTTTATGCTACATCAATCATTTCTCTGCTAAACAAGGAATAAATCTTTATGCTACATCAATCATTTCTCTGCTAAACAAAAAATAAATCTTAATGCTACATCAATCATTTCTCTGCTAAACAAGGAAGAAATCTGTATGCTACATCAATCATTTCTCTGCTAAACAAAGAATAAATCTTTATGCTACATCAATCATTTCTCTGCTAAACAAGGAATAAATCTGTATGCTACATCAATCATTTCTCTGCTAAACAAGGAATGAATCTTTATGCTATATCAATCATTTCTTTGCTAAACAAGGAATGAATCCTTATGCTACATCAATCATTTCTCTGCTAAACAAAGAATAAATCTTTATACTACATCAATCACATCTCTGCTAAACAAGGAATAAATCTTAATGCTACATCAATTAGTTCTCTGGTAAACAAGGAATGAATCTTTATGCTACATCAATCATTTCTCTACTAAACAAATGTAATTTTATTAAGAGTGTATACATACAGTACGTATGCCAAGTTACGAAGTTTTGAGGAAGTCAGGACTCGATGGAGTACCCAGAGCGGGTGCGCCCCTTGCTAGAGTGTTGTACCAAAATTCGCTTAAGTTAACCATAATGAGATCTTGCTGCAACAGCTCAAAAGATGTACATTTTTTTTAAATAAATACTCCGTTCAATATCAGAAGTTGAGTATCTCGTCATTTATTAAGGCACATTTTATTTCGTAACTATAACATTCGTTAATTCTCTTGTGTTTTGCTCCATTTATTAACATTATATCATAGGCCGTGTGCGGCAGCCGACCGTGTGTGATCCGGGTAATTCTCTACTAAAACCAGAAGTGAGATAGATATTCACTATAACTTACAGTTTTAATATTGATCTACATAGAGGGAAACTGATCACACCACGAGAAGACTTTCTTAAAATTAATTCCGCGTTTGGAAGTGTCAAAAATCAACCATTTCCCGTTTTTGTATGAAAAATAAAATGAAATATTTAAGTTTAACGTCCCATGATTATGCTCTTTGGGTTAAGGGAGACAGATGATTAAGGTTAGTGAATGATATGGAAAAACAGGTAGAATGAGAATGTGTAAGGAAAGGGGAAATAACCCTGAGGAAATACACGGTCTAAAATACTGTCTACCCCCAAACTTAGTTGGCCGGGAATAGAACCGAGGACCCCATGCAGCAGAGGTAAGGTCTCTACCACTGAGCCACCATATCCCCGATTCCAGTTTTAGTGTTAATCGATTAAGAGCAACAAAAGCAATAAATAGTTGGGAAGCTGTTTTCTGCAATAAATTAACCGACCAATAAATAATATTTCGTTTCCGCTCTCATGTGTTTATTAAACCGGAAGTGATAGAAATCTACTACAACTTCCGGTTTTGATATGAATTGAGGAAATACCACGCCTTACAAACCAACCTTACGGGGGCACGTTTCTTAGTGACAGGACATTTGCATCTGGTGTGTAAGGTCCCTGGTTCGATCCCCGACCAATTAAATTTGTGATGGACAGCATTGTGTCAGTGGGGTTTCGCAGGATACCCCCGTTTCCTCCTACATTTTCATTCCACTAATTCTCCTATAATCATTTACTTGCTTTAAACAGCACTTCCCTCAACCTATAGGGCATAATTGTGGGACGTTAAACTCAAAGATTTCATTTCGTTTTAGGGGGGCCGCGATGGCTCAGTGGTAGAGCGTTCACCTCTGGTGCTTGGGGTCCCTCCTTTGATCACAGCTCGCGCCAAGTGAGCTTAGTGGCAGACAAAAACCGTGTGCTTGGATTTTCTCGGGGTTCTCCCGTTTCCTCCAACTTTGTTCATTCCACCATTTCGTTCATTTCTCATCATCACTGTCTCCTTTAGCCTAGCCGGCATAATAGTGGGACGTAAAACTCAAATATTTCATTTCATTTCGTTTCATTTCATTTTATAAACCAGACTCCTTCATAAGGTACCCACGTGGAATTGATACTTGTTTAAAAACATTTTTAATTCAAGTACCAAGTGACTTAAGACAAGTTGCGCATACACAATTACCTCGGAGCTTGTTAATAGCAATTCGCCTGGGAACAATTACCTCTTCTTGTCCCTCCTAACGAGAAGACTCGAAAATCCAAGAACCTTACTAATTCTATTCCTTGCTGAAAATGGACCCTCTCTGCCGTACATGTACCAGTTAGCTCGTAGCATAATTCTTTGATTTTGTGTTCTCTACAATACTCACTGCTAAATGGGGGAAGTTCCAAAAATGTTGCCGCAAAATGATCAGACATAATTAAAGCACATGAAATTCCTTTTCTCTCGGTGCGATGCGGAAGAATAATTTATTATCTCATCACTTGCCCGCCTGTGGCAGCGCAGTTACTGTTGATTAGCAATAGAAGTTTCATCCAATTTCCATCGCCATCCTACTCGGTTTTTACGGGCTCTTTCGTATCCCACAAACTCGGTAGAGGGCAGGAGTTTAGAGCGGATGTCTGTGGATACAAAGCACTGAATTATTTAACAGACACCGTAGATTATTCAGCTGATCTTTCGCTTGTCACTCGTGGGATATCAGTAAGCCAGTCACTGCTGTTATAATATATATTTGTTTCCAAAATGTCGACTTTTGCGAGCTGCGAACGAACTTTTTTTTTTCTGTTACTTTACTATTGGCAAAGTAAATATGTCAAAAATATTCGTGGCTCGTTATTCACATACTGTAAGTACGAGGGGCGTTCAGTATGCTATAATACTGACCCCCTTCCCCCTCATGTAGGATCTTGATTTTAACATGTGTAGAAAGTAGATATCTTATGATGATTTTATGCCACAGTGTAAGTTATTTGACCATGTACTTTCTTCTTTGCAGGTGTTTGCAGGAGAACATCTGTAAGAACTCTGTGAAAATGGAAAATAGTGAGGTTCGTGTGGTCATCTTCGCATGATTGTCTGTCACATCTGAACTCAAGGCACCATCTCGCAACTCTACGATATGATGGAGGAGACTGTCCTAATGTTTGTACCAAGTCGTCATGAATTTCCCTTGACTGTAAGTGTTTCAATTGCAGGTACTTGATGACCACAGGAACCTCACTATTTTCCATTTTCACAGAGTTCTTACAGATGTTCTACTGCAAACACCTGCAAAGAAGAAAGTACATGGTCAAATAACTTACACTGTGGCATAAAATCATCATAAGATATCTACTTTCTACACATGTTAAAATCATGATCCTACATGAGGGGGGAAGGGGGTCAATATTGGAGCATACTGAACGCCCCTCGTAGGTCATCTTAAAATGAAGAATTTTGACTTTATAATAAAATATTTTTTAAAAAACGCCTAATATGGGTACTTGTAAATATCAAATATACTAGTAGAATATTTGAGGAAATTGTTTCCAAAAAAAAAAAAAATATATTTTAGTACTTGTTTCTGTAATTTTACGGATAAACTTTTTTTTAAATGTAGTAATATAAGTACACCAATAGTTGACACTTTAAGGATGCATTTCTAAATCTAATGCTTTGGTTTGTAAATAAAGCAACATAGAAGGATTATGGCTTTAATAACTAAAAGGTTTAAGTTTAGGGAAAGGTTTTCAATTGATATGAGACCTTCAGATAAACAAATGTAAGTTACTGAAACTTGTATAGAACATAACCCACTTGTATCAGTTGCTGACACACAGAAAATACCAATGACTCAATACTGACATAGTAACTAACTAACTCTATGGCCTATGGAACCCGGAGGTTCAATGCCGCGTTCACAAAAGCTCTCCACTGACTTCTATCCTTAGCTAACTGCATCCAGTTTCTACTTTGTATTCCAATCTCTGCGAGATCCGTCTTAATATTGTCCTCCCATCTGCGCCTAGGTCTTCCTAATGGTCATTTTCCGATTGGTCTTCCAGTCAAGACTTTGAAAGCGTTTTTACTTTCTTCCATTCTAGCTACATGACCCGCCCACCTAAGCCCCCTAGACTTGATGACCCTAACAATGTTGGGTAAACCGTATAAACTATGTAGTTCCTCGTTATGAAGTTTCCGCCATTCCCCATTCCCGTTCCTCTTGGGTCCAAACATTCGTCTCAGGATCTTGTTCTCA
Organism: Thermobia domestica; assembly: GCF_964235325.1. NCBI lineage: Eukaryota > Metazoa > Arthropoda > Insecta > Zygentoma > Lepismatidae > Thermobia > Thermobia domestica. The sequence goes on along the minus strand of NC_137469.1, from coordinate 21,067,869 downwards.
AATACTTTCAGTCTATGTTCTTCCCTCAGAGTAAGTGACCATGCTTCGCAGCCATACAGAACAACCTGACATAGGAATGTGCCAAAAGCTGACAGTTTTACTTTAACCCTTATCTGGGCAAGCGGGGCCTCCCACACCCAGTAGCTTCATATTTTTATTTTTAATTTCTCAATAACCACAAATATTTCGATGACATAAAAATCTGAATTCTTCTATCTTTAGTCGAAGTTAAAGTCGTGAACATATCGAGTTGGTAAGGCTAATAGAGTTGGTAAGACTCCACTTTTATTTTCTATTTGTAATTACATATTCGAAGAAGTTGAAGGCATGAGGATAGAATTGTTTCTAAAACAGTCTTTCTGTGTTTTCGCCAAGTCTTTCTGTGTTTTGCTATAATGTATGTTTATACTACCTTGTTTGTTAAGTAAATGTTTTCCTAATTTATTTTGGAACGAAAGTTAACTACATGTGGTATAATCGATTCCACTTTTAGTTTTCTTATTGTTGTTTGCACTTTGAAAAAGAGTTTTTTGTTTTTATTTTTTGTTCGAAGGAACAGACAAGTTTTTGGATTGATTTTGTTTTTTGTATCACAGTTGTAAAATATCTTATTTGGAAGGGCATTCAGCTGCTTTGTTATGGTCCTCTCGATGTCAGGAATGGTGTCCAAACTTTCTCCTCTAAGCACAGTTTCAATTTATGGAAAGAGCTAGAAGTTGCGTCATGTTATATCTTGAAAGTACGGTGGATGTGAACAGACAGGGATATTTTTGGGGCCAAAAACTCCTGTTCGCCAGTCAAAAGTCCGGGAACGAATTTCACACTCACTCTTCTCGTTTCCAAATCGGCGGTTAAAATGCTTTGTACGGACCCATACGAGATGATTAGTTCTTAGGGAAGCTCTCGGATAGTTATTTTCCTGTTTGAATAAATCATTTGTGCCAGTTTTTTGCACGTTTTCTTCTGTTTCTAAGGTTAATGGGCGTCCCGAACGTTGCTCGTCTTCTACCAACTCGTTTGCGTTTTCCAATCGCTCATACCACTTGTAAACAGTCTTTAGAATGACAGCATTATCGACAAATACCAATTTCAACATTTAATACGTTTCTTTGGCGTGCCTGTTTTCAACTTGAAACAGAACTTAACCCTTTAGGATTTAAGGTATATTTATATACCATGGCATAGTATCGTCTTTGACTGCTTATTAGATTCTATAACAGGTACTTAAACTGTTTTTTATTGGTTTAGTCAAAGATGGACCAAAGAACACCCCAGATGCGTTGTGCAACTAGGTGGCCAAATGGGGGCGTGACTTTTTCTTAAAACAAATTTTTAAAAAATCACGCCTTTCATTTTCCAGACATGAGATTGAAACTGGTGTGCACCTTTGGGTATTTACCATTGTTTTTGAGATCCCTACGTGAAACTGGGGCCGAACCCCAGGGGCGAAAGAGTTTCGAGGGGGTGATTTTTTCACAAAAATTTCTGGTTTTCCCCGATTTTTCCTGTCCAGGTGTACGGTACGAACATGTGAGTAGTGCCGTTGGAAAGGGCTCATTATACTGAAGAAAATAACTATCAACCATGACTCTATGCCAAATAGTAATGACGCAGTTATTACTAATATGCACACACACACACACACACACACACATATATATATATATATATATATATATATATATATATATATATATATATAGATATATATAAATTCAGATTTTCAACATTTTTCCACCCTTGTTTTCAAGACACAAGATTGAAATTTTGCACACGTATTACTTGTACATAACAACGTATTTTTTTAAAAATCAGATTCCTATATGAAGCAAGGGCCGGGCAGAGGGACAGTGTTTTGGCAGAAAATGTGAAAAAAAATCCGTTTTTCTTTTAATTTTCCTGTTCAGGTGTATGATACGGATGTGCGGATGCTATCATTGAAAAGGGCTCGTTATACTGAAGAAAATTGCGTTTGAACCATGACTCTATGTCAAATAGTAATGATGTAGTACATTTATTGAGCTGAGCGAAGCGAAGCTCTTATACTCGGGTTAGCCGTTTGGTTGTCCGCGAACTCCTCCTAGACCGTTTGGCCGATCTCAACCAAACTTAGCACGCTGATAGAGTATGTCGTGCTGAGTGACAAAATAGGTCGAAATAAAAAATCCGATGTACCATCGAGGAATAATCACCGAAAAACGCTTACTCCTAGACCGTTTGGCCGATCTCAACCAAACTTAGCACGCTGATAGAGTATGTCGTGCTGAGTGACAACATAGGTCGAAATCAAAAATCCGATGTACCATCGAGGAATAATCACCGAAAAACGCTTCCTCCTAGATCGTTTGGCCGATCTCAACCAAACTTAGCACGCTGATAGAGTATGTCGTGCTGAGTGACAACATAGGTTGAAATAAAAAATCCGATGTACCATCGAGGAATAATCACCGATAAACGCTTACACCTAGACCGTTTGGCCGATCTCAACCAAACTTAGCACGCTGATAGAGTATGTCGTGCTGAGTGACAACATAGGTCGAAATCAAAAATCCGATGTACCATCGAGGAATAATCACCGAAAAACGCTTCCTGATTACGTAGTTTAAGCTCGCTCAGCTCATTTCATTGCAATCGAGTATATCCATTGCATTCCTAGTATTTTTTTCAGAAAATCAGATCTCTACACGAACCCAAGCCCGGGTCAAAGGGGCGCAAAAATTTCGATTTTTTTCGAAAAATGTCCGGGTTTTACCTGATTTTCTCCTTTGTGTTGTGTAATACTGACAAGCGAGTTGTATCGCTGGAAAATATGCTCTATCGTGATAAAAACGAGGTAGTAATCATAATCCTACGATAAACAATAAGGAAGTAGCAGCTGTTTGAGTAAAGTCTAAATTTTACCTTAAAAAGTTGAAATCCTAAAAAGGTTGATGTTCACGCGTTCTTCGAAATCTACGATGCACGACAGCCACTTCAAATACAGCCTTACGCTAGCTGGTCTGGACGCTGACTGCAAGTCAGAACGTGTTCTAACTTGATGCTACCTGTGTCAAAGGATTAGGCTATCAGACAAATTACATTAAATTTTTGTAGTGTTACCAGTTGCTGCTAAAAAAAAATCATTCATAGTATTTTTTGATCACTCTTATGAGTCAATGGATTAAATTTTTGAGTTCGAATGTTCGTGTTTTTTGTTCTTATGCAATACCTAGGCTATAAAGAACAGAACGTTGGGTTAACGTAGGTTTAGAATCTCATTCAAATCTCGAACCCTTTGCAGTGGCGGTTCATAACAATTTTGGGCAAATTTCAATTCAATTAACAATTAACAATTAATTTTAAGTTTAGTAATGAACTTGCAATTAACAATTAAAATAAATATTGGTCAATTATTAGGGTCTAATTACAGCTGGCCATTAATCAATTAGGATCAATTGCAAATAACCAATCAATTGTAAGTGATTGCTGTGGTAAGTAACTGCAATTAAATGCAGTCATTCAATTGCAATTGGATTTAATTTACAATTAATTGAATTGCAAATTAATTTTCAGAGCAATTACTTTCAATTGATTGATAAATTACAATTGATTTTAATCGATTAATGAACAACACTGGTTTTTGGACCATCATGGAAGATCAGTCCTCACAGTAAAGGGCGTTACCCACCACACTCTCTTGCCTTCAAGAGATGGATTATAAGATTTTCCAACCACAGTCTGACTCATTTATTACCGGATCTCAGAAGCCGTGAATTCTAGAAACGTCATTTAAAACAAACGTTCTCCTGGAGCACTAGGATGTAATTAAGATGGGATTTTGCGAAATACAAACGCTGAGGAAGGGGGATTGAAATTTTTCTCGACACCCACGGGATTGCAAACAGTTTGGCGTGGGAAAAGATTCTAATTTCGTACAAATGTTCTTGAATCCAACGCGGAAGATAAAATATTTTTTGTTGAAAGGCACGCCCTGAGGAAGAGAAGGACTTAAAATCATTTTTTGCTGTTCATGAGGTTGTAGATGGAGGAACTAGTAATTGTGTAAAATATTCTTCTTGATCCTAGGCTGAGGATAAAATGAAATATTACGAAATGTATTTACTTCGACCGGGATAACCGGAAATGGATCTTCTTGGACCATCTTTTCCAAGATTCACTTGTTCTCCGAAACTTTCGAGTGAAAAGGTGATGCTCTCATTAAAACATAGGCTGAGAATAGGGCGTAATTTCATGAAATACGATCCCTAATGGTTGAAAGAGGATTTGATCTTCTATCGTTTTTCACCAATTCTGCAAAACTGTTGGACGTACAAAATTGACATTTTATACAAATATTCTTTGCAGACTCTAAACCAGCGTTTCCCAACCGGTGTTCCGTGAATGGGCCGCCGGTGTGCCACGAGGAATCGAAACAAAATTATTAATTTTATAGCAATCAAATTGTAAAACGTAAGGAAAAATGTATATTTGTATTTCACATTACGATGAACCTCTACTATGAATCTACAATTTTAAGTTTCATACCATGTTACTGTTCTGTACATTTCTAATGTTGAAAAAAGTATTTATTGTCATTGCTATGACCATTATTGCTTCTTTATTGTTGCAGATTATTTCGCAACTTGAAAATTTAAAATATCATTCAATCCTTTCGACAGATAACCTACAATTGTGTTTTAAAAGTAAAAGAGATGTTTGTTTGTTCGTTATTTAGTGATCTTCCTTCTTAGTAAAAGACTCGATACAGTTTTTAAAAAGATAGTGTATTTTTAAAAACTTGAGTCCAATATTTCATTGCAATTGTTTTCTATTTTTAAATTAGAATGAAAAATAAGCATAATGATTTACCACGGGGAGAAACCAGTGTTTGAGCTTTCTTCTCTGTGAGAAGGAGATCAATAATCACAGAAAAAAAATACCACTGTGTTTTATATTTACAAATAATTTCTATTAGTGTGCCGCGAGAATCCAAGTAACACCCGTAGTGTGCCGCAAGTTGAAAAAGGTTGGGAAACGTTGCTCTAAACTAGGTTTAAAAGGATTGTAAGAAGCTTTGCCGTTTTGTAAAATGTGAAATGGTGTACAACTATAACTTGTAAACCATACGAGACGTGTTCGAAAAGAAACCGAACTTTTGTAATACCACACCAACCTGCAGAAAAAGCACACTGCGCCTACTGCTTGCATCTAGCGATAGGTTTAGACAGCATATTGCCATTTGCTATAGCCACTGAATTAAGCACGTGCACAAGATTGTTTGTCGAATTGATGACACAGTGACCAAGAAAACGCTTGAAAAACAACACGTGTGTGTGAAATTTCGCTAGAAACTACGCAAAACATTTATAGAGACATTCCAATCGCCTTTCAATTCATTATTGGCTCCTTGTTCAAAAAAAAAAAAAAAAAAAAAAAAAAAAAAAAAAAGCGCGGATGGATTGGTCAAAGATTAAGATGATGTTTGTTCTGCTGTTTGATTTGAAATGGATTCTCCATAATGAATTTGTATTATATGCTGAGATGGTAAACAATCAATTGTGCTAGAACATTTTAGCACAGTTGAAGATGTTATGCACAGAAAGAGGCTTGAATTGTGGGAAAACCGGACTTGGATGGCGCACTGTGCCAATGCGCCTACTTATCTGCAGTTATCTCGCAAAACATCAGATTCCCGTTATGCACTCTCTAAGATTCTCCGAGAAACTTTTTCCTGTTTCCGAGACTTACATTTACTTTGAAAGGCCTTGGTTTCCGAACCACAGAGGAGTTTCAGGACAACGCAACAAGGGACCTGCGCACCATCCCAGAAAGTGTGTTTCATTAGGCTTTCAAACATGAAAGAACTTTGATAACAGTATGTTGCAAGTAGAGAGGACTACTTTGAGGCTGGTAATGCTTAAAATGTTGTAAAACGAGGAGTACAGATTTTATAGCGGAAGTTTCATTTCTTTTTGAACACACCTCACATCCCAATGAAGAGCATTTTTTGTTAGGAGAGTAATGGAAGACAGAATAAACTTTAGAAGTGGCAATTTAATTTAACAAAAAACAATAAAGGAAACCGGTGCCATCATTCGTCAGATTAGGAATCATTCACGGGGCGGATTGTGTCAGTGTCTAGCACACGGGCAGTAATTTACCCAGTACTGCCATAAACTATCTTCAAGGCCAACTGTATATTGACTAGAGCACAGAACAGCACAGACGAGTTTCAATATTGTGAGCCATCCAAGAAAGCCTAGACAAATGCTAGACAAAGGTCTCTGTAATGTGATTGAAACACACAATCAATGCACTTAAGTCTCGACCTCTCTGCACCCTCTCCTCCCTCCTTCTGTCTAGGCTTGGCTGGCCTTCCTCTATCTCAATATGCGGTTGTCTTTCTTCTATCCCAATTTGTGGCCGGGATTCCTGTAGCCCAATATGCGACTGGCCTTGCTCTAGCTCAATATGCGACTGGTCTTCCTCAAGCCTAATATACGAACGGCCTTACTCTAGCTCAATATGTGACTAGCCTTACTCCAGCTCAATATGTGGTTGGCCTTCCTATAGTCAAGTATACAACTGGCCTTCCTCTAGCCCAATATGAGACTGACTTTACTCTAGCCCAATATGCGATTGGCTTTTCTCTAGCTCAATATGCGGGTGATAATCTTCTGTCACAATATGTGACTAGCCTTCCTTTAGCTCAATATGCGACTGGTCTTCCTCTAGCTCAGTATGCGACTGGCTTTTGATCTAAGACGGAATTTTCAGAAATTTCACTCCAAAGGACAAATAGAAGGAGTTAATGATTTACCATTCAAATGTTTTGTTACAGACACACTGACATGTGATTCTTATAGGTTTTGAATTGTTGAATGCAAATCTGTCATCAGAGTTTTGTCATTGGGCTCCAATTCTTTTGTGTTTTACATTCTTCGTTTGTAAGTTAGACTGTAATTTTACATAACGTTACAAGTTCCCAGCAGATGAGAGGACAAACAAGGAATATATAAAAATCGATTTACTCACACTTTATCAGAGTAATAATATGTAATTACTAAATCTTAATGAACATGGATTTGAGGCGTAAGCAAGGATGTAAAAGATATTTTATAGCAAGTAGATTGTACGTCATTGTTATACAGTTTTTAAGAATTTCTTCTAATCACTTCTGTGTTACTTTTCCATAAAATTGAATGAGGCACGTTTGTTGATTGTAAGTTTATCTGTAAAGTTATTTCTTGCGAATGTTGTTTTCTGAAACACGTGGTTTTCAGTGAGCAGTTATTGCAGCTCTGCCTTGAAAGTATGTGAATTATCCATGTAATTTTTGTTATATGAGTTGAAGTAACATTTTCATCTCCAAGATGCAAAGTAACTCAGCTTATTAGAAAAGCTTATGAGCTTTTGGTTACAAGATGGGTGACAAGGACAAGCCGTGGGCACCACGTGTGTACTTTGCTTCATATATGTCCCTGTTGAATGGGTGGATGAATGGAAAGCATTTTATGAAAATCGTAGTGCCCATGATCTGAAGAGATACATGTGACCATTCTACAGACTGTTACTTCTGTATGACTAAAATTGTAGGAATAACAATATGACAAGAAATACTATCGTCTATCCCAACATTCCATCAGCAATATGACCAATGCAACACAGTGAAGAACTTGCCATTCCAATGCTACCTGACAAATGGAAGAAGAAAAAGAAATGGATGTAGATATATGTACGTGTTGTCAGATGATGAAGAAAGAAAAGTTCCAAGTTTTCAACAAATCAACCAACTTCACCTTATCAATCAAAAAGAATTAAATGATGTAGTCTTAACTTTGATTTTAAAAAGTAGGCTGAGTTATTGGCATCAAGACTGAAAGGTTCGAATAAAGACACCAGGATATGTACTTTCCAGCAAAGGCAAACGGAATTTGAAGACTTCCAATCGCACAATCTGATTTTCTATAATGATATGAACTCATTGTTCCATTCCATAGGACATTAACACAATCCGGACGAATGGTGATTCTTCATAGATTCTTCTAAAACTGGTATGAAAGCAGTTCTACTTTCATGCTAGAACTTCATACAGGAAAGTTCCTGTATGCATACTTTCATACAGGAAACCTTCAGACACCAATTCCTGTGCTAACAACATGAGTGAATTTTACGAAAACATGAAACTAATATTAAGCAGTACACTGTATAATAGGTACAGGTGGCATGTTTGTGAAGATTTTAAAGTTACTAGGACTCTAACTTGGTTCTGCAAAGTTCTGTTGTTTCCTGTGTCTCTTTGATAGTAGGAACTCCAAGAAACACTACGTTAAACAACAACGGGAAAAGCGAGAGACATTCGTAGTTAGCTAGAAGAAAGTAGTGTTCAAACCACTAGTTCCTTCAGATAAAATATGTTTTGTCTCAATTACACATTAAGCTGGGACTTGTGAAAAATTTTGTTTTCAAACCATGGATCGTAATGGGAGGGCCTCCAGTACCTATAGAAAAAGTTGTCTAAAATCAAGTGACGCAAAAATAAAGGAAGGCATCTTCATTGGTAACCAAATTCGAACGTTACCTCAAGATCCAGCGTTTGAAAGTTGCTTGAATCCAATGGCTGCATGGCAATCTTTCGTCAGCATCGTCAAAAACTTTTCTCGGTAACTATAGAGCCGAAAACTATGATGTGCTTGTAAAAGAACCCCTACAAAGAAATGAGACGCCACATGTCTCTCAAAATGGAATGCCTTTTCTTACGTTCTCACTTGGCCTTCTTTCTAGTAACCTTGGAGATGTCAATAATGATCATGGTGGAAGGCTTTCACCAAGAGCTGGCAACTATGAAAAATCGTTATAAAGGCAGAAAGAGCTCCAGGATACTGGCAGATTATTGTTGGAACATAAAAATGGAACCTTCCTAATGTAACATTCCATAGAAGTTTAACAAAGCATACCTTTTAGGTGAGTATACATAATAATTATATAATACGTCATATTACAATGCAATAGTGCTTTTACGTTGTGGATTGAAGTGTTTGTTACTCAGAAACTAAGCCCGATAGCTAGGAGCTGAAAGCAAATTTGAAATCAGCGAAAAAGTTCAATAAGGAAGATCTTTTATCTTGTAAGAAACACAAAGTTCAAATTTGTTCCCAAGTGTTATAATTACCTTTCTCTTACGAGAAGCTGACCATATAATCACTAAATGTGTGTAATACATATTTTGAAATTCATAATAATAACCAATACAAAATATCGAGTTCTAGAATTCCTTTTGGGATATTTTTTTTAGATAATTAGTTTTAGGTGATTGGAGTTTAGAGGAACCATCTCCACGAAACTGGGGGAATCTGAATATAATGTGTGCAAGAAAGTGATTTAAAATCTGAAAATACATCGAGTTTGGTGCCAAATTTGAAAGTTCTAGCATAATGTATTTACATTACTTGAAACAATTTCTGTCCACTGGTATTTCTTCTACAATTCTCAGTAGTTTATATTAGTAATATTTTCGAAAAATATAACGTCTTATTTTCTTACACAATTTTTATTAATTTACCGTCTCTCTAAACATCGAAGCTATATGAGACATGAACCTAAACTTAACGTGGAGACCGAACCATATGAGCTCCCATTGGAAATCAAACCCAGGTCTACCGCACTTAAGTACGTGTACACTAATCATATAGCAAAGAGGAACTACTTAATTCTTTTGTGGACGTCTAGTAAAAGATTGAAAGCTGATATATTAATATATACGCGTTTCGGAATAGATCTTCAATAGTAAAGTTTAGATAGTATTAATGTTAATGAACCTAAGTCGGTTTAAGGGATGTACATTAAATTATGTATGAGGCGTATCCGAAAAATAAGGCTACAACAGCTTGTATTTATTCAAAAAAATGTGTATTTAGCAAACTGTCTATTACAACGTACATATATAGTTATACAAGGTTTGTGAAGTAATTGTCGAATTTTTCCAAACACTTGTTAAATCATGGCACTAGCTTCTGTACACCAGTCATAGGATTCTAGTACCTGCTGCTAGAACAACATTTTCAGTTCGTTCTTGATCTCTTAATCGTAGTGGAAGTATTCTCCAGCAAAATATTTCTCCAGGTGTTTCCATAAACGAGAACAAGCATGATATAAATATCCGCTGGGATCTTACGTTGTGCTTGCAGAAAAAATTCTGAATCGGACAAGCCATTGTAAACAAGTGTTTCTAACAAGGGAAGTATCAATAAGCTCATATCGAAACCTACCGTAAAATCTCACTCAGAGGAAGGAAGTCCCACAGAAAGACCACACATAAAAAAACAGCTGCGTTTTTTAAGTGGAATTAACCAAAATGACAGATTGAAATGTCGCGTATCCATGTCGACAATTGCACAATACGTTCAGTACCACACCTTGTAAACTGCCTGTTAATAATAAAAATTCAATAACAACAATGTGGGTACATACTATATCTAAGGGGAAGTCGTACGGTAAGGTGAACCTTGACGGCAGCCATCTTGAATGCAGGTCAAGCTTTGTAAATAGGAATAGGGCAATATGATATATTATTTTGGGTTAGAATTTAAGCAGAAAAACAATGGTAGCAGTAATTTTTAAGATACCTGAATTTGATAAAAAGTTACGGGCATATTTATTATGTATGTTTCCATGTGCAGAACTCCCGAATAAAGCAGCTGTCCAACGACGTTGTGCCTGGTGTCAACGGAATTTGTGTTTCTCTCATTCCATAGATGAGCCTCATTTCTGCTTTTCTTTCGTCCCTCATTAAAATGTATTGTGGAACTATCGAGTAGGAGTTACATTTCAATAGCAACAACTTATTTTTTGACAGCTGTTTCATATATTTCACTAGCAACTAGGAGTAGCCCGCGAAAGGGAAGCGGAAAGCTGTCAGTGAAAGCCAACTTATGTAATAAAATATTCCTTGTCCACCTTCAGGGATTGTAACTTTACTTTACGGATATGCCTCGCAGATAACATAATTCAATATTTAGATTAAATAAAGTCATTCTTTATAATACTATAGCGTAATAGAGCTAACACAGCTACATATTAAACTGAACACAGTACGTAAGTAGACACAAATAAGAGAAAAAGTACAATATTTCAAAGCTGAAAAAATTTCAAAGTATTATATATTAATTTCAAAACAGTTACTTTTACATGCGAGAAACTAAAGCAGTAATTTATTCAGGAGTAAGTAATGAGTTTGTTTATTATTATTGTTAATATTATTATGTTGAGGAATAAGGTTTCCGTGAGCTTTAAATAGACAAAACAGTTAATTAAACTAGCTCTGGCTGTGTTTATTACAGCCTGGAGATACAACACGACGCGACGCTTCTGCTACTAGAAACCACAATTTCTTTTTTCATTTTTTTATTTTATTTTATTCAGGCAAATGTCTAGGCGACCGCACGTACCAGGTTGCTGATGAATAATGTAAACGGTCAGGAGGTAGAAACCACGTCAACCAACCCCGGCTGTAGAATGCATTTTGAATAGCAGTTGCTATTCTTGGTTTATTTTGTCGCCTTTTCCTTACGACACTTCCTTTAACGTTTCTGTGGGCTGTCTGACGCTACATTGAGAGAAGAGAAAACGTAAAATGATAGTGAGGTTACGAATATTTATCCGCGTTCCTTCTTGCCCATCTTGCGACAAACCAGTTGAATTTTTCAAAGTAACTAAGAATTATTCAAATCGGTTTCTAGACACTCAAAAAATTAGACAATTCCATATTTAAGAGCTAAAGAAGTTCTGGAAAATCATGCTATTTGTGATTTCCTGAGAAAAATGATAACCTTGTGTTCTAATTTTACTTACAGCCTTAGCCCATGGGTTTATTGGCTAGGGCGTATATCTTTCCTGCATGTAATACTGAGTTCAATTCCCAGTAACAAAACAAAATCTGGACGATTAATGCAGTGGCGTTATTTGGGACGCTTCAGGGGAGCAACTTCCCTCTGAGAGTTTTGGATCTCTCTCTCTCTCTGTATATATACAGTACAACCCCTCAAATCCGAACCCCGGAAATCCGAAAACCCGGCAAATCCGAACACCTTCTCAGGAGGAAAAAAAAATAACTACAGCTGGAAAATGAAAAAAAAAAATAGATTTAATCACACAAATTTAGTTTTTTTTAAGGTTTTAACATTTTTAAACTTAATGCTTATTCTAAATCATTATCTAATTATATTCTTACAAGAAGACAGTTATAGATATGCGACAATCATTTTGGACATGAGTGTACACCCGCCAGTCAAGGTCACAGCCCTTTCAACCACTGGGCCACCCTGTCTAACCTCAGTCGTTGTTTTACCGCCAATTCAGTGACGAAATAAGTACGTAATATTATTTCCCGGGTAATCCGAACCCCCCGAAATCCGAACAGGCTTCAGCCCCAATTAGTTCGGATTTGAGGGGTTGTACTGTTTATATATATATATATATTTGGTCTAGGAATTAATTCGTGCGGGTGGACAAGAGATGGCGCAACGAACGGAGCGTCCCACAGTTCCGTGTATCCACACATGTGTTGCAAACCCCTGTCATCGCGTATCGTTCTTAGTATAGGGCAGTGGATTAAAGCGTCAACAACACCAGTTTGTAGTTAAGTGAACATGGCGCAGTTTGTGCCTGATAAAGGGTTTTTGCGGGGTGTCCTGCTGCATTACTTTAACATGCAGAAAAGTGCGACTGAAAGTCATCGTATTTTGGTGGAAGTGTATGGTGACCATGTTCTAGCTGAGCGAACGTGTCAGAAGTGGTTTGCACGGTTTAGAAGTGGTGATTTCGGCTTGGCAGACCAAGAGCGAGCTGGACAGCCAAAAAAATTTCAAGACGAAGAATTGACAGCATTGCTCGAGCAGGATTCGTGTCAAACGCAGGAACAACTTGCAGCAGCATTAGGCGTTGATCAAACAACAGTCTCCAAACGCTTGAAAGCCATGGGAATGATTCAAAAGATGTCACATTGGGTTCCACATGAATTGAAAGACAGAGACGTTGAAAGACGAAAAACCATTTGCGAATTGCTGTTTCAACGACAGAGCAGAAAGGGGTTTCTGCATCGAATTATTACGGGTGATGAGAAGTGGATCCATTACGAGAACCCTAAACGAAAAAAGGCCTGGGTGAAACCAGGTGAACCAGGTCCATCACAACCAAAACGAGATATTCACTGTGCATATGGTGGGATATGAAAGGTGTGGTGTACTATGAGCTGCTGCAACAGGGTGAAACTATGAATGGAGAACGTTATCGACGACAATTAATGCGTTTGAAGCAAGCTCTGGCCAGAACACGACCAGAATGGGAGAACAGACATGATAAACTTATTGTTCAACTTATTGTTCAGTTTGTTATGATAACGCTCGCCCACATGTCGCAAAACCGGTCAAAACCTATTTAGAAAATGTCGGATAGGAAGTTTTACCCCACCCGCCGTATTCACCAGACGTTGCTCCTTCGGACTACTACTTGTTCGATTGCATGAACAACGATTTGATTGGACAGCGGTTTACTTCTTCAGAAGATATCGAAACATGGGTCTCTGACTGGATCGCTTCCAAGGATGAGGACTTCTTTCGCCACGGGATCCGTACATTGCCTGACAGATGGGCGAAAATGGTGGCTAGCGATGGACAATATTTTTCTTAAGGTATTTATGTATTTTGTGTTTGTACTACAGCTTCAATGTGTGCGTACCAACCGCACGAATTAATTCCTAGACCAAATATATATAAGTGTGTGAGAGAGAGAGATAGGCCTCCTTCAGCCGCTATGAGGAACAGGCCGGTAGCCAGCCCAAAAATGTAGGGGGGCGGTTGAAGTTAGGAGGGGCCTGATCCAACCATATTATATAGTTCATCACCATATTACAGTTCATTTGCAAGCCTATTGTAGAAAGTTTAGGGGAGCTTGCAAAAATTTAGTGGGGCACGGCCCCCTAGACCCCCCTTAAATACGGACCTGATGAGGAATCAAAATTTCACTACGTGCCAACATCGCAGATTAACTTGGAAACATTAGCATTGCTCTACCAATTTATCAAGCAGTTACATTGATTGTTACGACAAAAGGTGGTGCTAGTGTCAACGCCTATCAGAGTATATGGATTATACGAGTAACGACACGGTAGCCACTACGTGGGTAGGGGGGTCTTTGCATGTCTATGTGCAAAGAGTAGAAATCTTTCTCCTTCCTTCCCATCAATTTTTTTAAACGTTTCTTCCTTCTTCTCGTAATAATTCATAGAGAAGTGAAGCAGAAAAAATAATTGAAAAGCATATCTGACCTCGAAATATTATGTACATATTTGTATACTCAACATTACCAAATAACACCTCTATAAATGTTAAAATTTTTTCTGCATTGCCGTACATACCTAGATACGTGTAGGTTAAGTATAACCCAGCATAGATGTATATCCTAAAAATTCGCCATCTAAAAAAATATTGAGCTCCCTCGTGACTAAGCGGTTAGCATACGCGCCTTTTAGCTGAAGACCGGGTTTGATTCCAGGCTGGAGCTCTTGTGATTCGGATTCCACGTTAATCAGTAGGTCCACGTCTCACATAGCCTCGCTGCTGAACGGGACGTTAAACTTAAAATCAACTCAACTAAAAAAATCATTGTACTATTAACGACTTTCTGTTTTTATTAGGAACTATATCATAGGTGTATCTGTTTCTTAGCCCAGTGTGGAGTGTTGAAAACTGGGCGTTACAAGGCAACCGAGTAGCATAGGCTAGACAGTATATGCGGTATGAGCAGCAGGAACCTATTTGAGGTCAAAGTGTCATGTATATGTTCGAAAAGTGCATATTTGTTGGGTTATTATTATTTTAATTTTTTGTGGGGGGAGGGGGAAGATTACAGTAATTTCCGTGCAAGTTTACGATAGCAGTGCACGCTAAAAATAATCTGTCAAATTAAGAATAAAAATAAAACATTTTGTTTGACTTTTCTTGCTTTAAATGATTCCCTAAGAAGTTTGGACCCGGTGCATGTCCATATACGTAATTGTGTACACATTTACAATACGCGCGGAAATTGATGTGTCTTAGGCTAGAAGTTACCCAGGAGCGCAGCAGGGAAAACTCGTGAGGGTGTGTCCGCAGGGAGCAGGCGCGTTAGTGACGTAGGGTATGCGTACAGACAATAGTATATAACTCTGTATCGCATAGACACAGTGTACTTGTGTAAGTCATAACACTTTTCATAGTAGCCTATCACACCAGTAACTCTATACTTGAAAACATAAAAAAAAAAACATTCTCTACAATTGGCGCCGAAACACGCTGCCGTGAACATCAGTATGGTACACAGCCATCTTTCAAATTCACTCATTTATTTTAACCGTTGTATAGTACTTGTCATGAGTTGAACACTTGTAATCCTACACTTGTATATTTGAAATATTGGTTTATTACAATGTGCAGAAATGCATCGCCAGTGGAAATTATTTTAGACAGTCTTCTTAGATATGAAGTCACTCATTTTAATTGTAATACTTCCATTTTCATGACAATCTATTCTCAGTCTGGACTTGCTTTTCGTACAGATTTTATTACATATGTTTGCACATAAATATAAACGTAATTTATGGGTGGCATACTGGTAAAGTTACATAATCCCTTTCCGCATGATTTTTGTTTTAGCGAAAAAAATAATAAGTATTGAAAATTCTCATAGGATCTTGAAAAATTAATTAGAATTTGAATTTTAGATTTTTCACTTAATTCCGAGGAGAAATAAATACGTGCCATATATGACACACTATGCAGTAAGGTAAACTTTCCTAGAAGTGTGTAGGGAATGGCTCGTGGCATATACAGGGTGTTTCAAAACAAAACTGACAACGTCGCCAAGATAAGACGAAAAGTATAGACCAACCTGGGTGCACAAATGCTTCCTTTCGGACTTATAGGTTGCCGAAAACATGAAAAAATAATTTTTAGAGGTCCATAGCTCCAAATCTATGGGCTACTATATCTATACTATATTGCCAGTTCTCTGGGATTCTAATACTATGCGTCAAGCATCTTACATATACATATACAGATATACTTCCTCATTATAAATGTTCAGGAAATAAGTTGCCATATTTGTTACTTTCAGTATAAAACTTTCTTTTTACTGCGCTTTTTACTGCACTTTTTACAATTTTGATTATATTTTTTTTCATGGAAACAAGAGCAGATTTTCCCTTTTTTGTGCTTCTTATTCAACTACTTTTCTACTTCATTGCTTGATATTCCACGTTCTCTTGAACTTGACTATTTAGCTTTTTGTAAACTATGTGCTACTAACAATGTGAAGTCCACCAAAGGTGTTGTTCCTTTCGTATTTCTTCTCCAAAAAAAGCCAGGAGTTGACGCACACTATTTCAAATAAGTGGAACATTATTTTGTGGAATCCCTTCTTTGATCGAATATTGGATCTATTGTACAGTAAGAGACACTTCTGGATGGTACACTTTTGCCGTAAATTCACATATGAGTGTACCATCCAGAAGTGTTCCTTACTGTACAATAGTATTGAGTCTAAAAGGTCATCACTACCCATATGACTAGTGTGAATGGAAATTGAGCATGGGCATGAGATGATCTTATAGATTTTCCCTTTTCTGAAATATCTTTTCCACTTGCTCCCTGCGTATATCGATAATGTATTTGATAATGCATTTGATAATGTATTTGATAATGTATTTGCAGTTTTGTTATCATAGAATGTCACAAGTAGATTTTCAACGTCTTCTGCTACAGCCACTTTTTCTTTCATTGGACCCCGTTTTTCGCTCTTGATTTGAGATTCAACAAGAACATCGCAATTTGAGAAACGATTCGTGCTGTGCCTAGGGATAGAATGCATTTATTATTGAGATACAATTCTAAGAGTACACTTGCATACCAATTTCGATGAAAATTTTGTGATTTATACTTCGAGGTACAGACTGAGTCAACCAAACATCAACGTTACTACTATCGCCTAATTCTGGAGCCGCAGTAGGAACAACATTACTTTGAACCTCAGTAAATATTTTGAAATTGTAACTGAAACTTGAAGTTCCACTCAGAACAAGTGCTTTATAACTCCATTTATTAGGGTTCTTTGCGTTATATTGTTTATCGATGATCTATACTTTATGGGAGTGATTTGCTCATCCACTGCGAATTCTTCTTCTTTGGAGACATCTCTCAAACGTTCTCATATGTGTTCAAGAAAATGCCTATTCTTATGGAGTATGCCATGGGCAAGTTCTCCTGCAGAAATGAAAGTTGAATTGGCATTAAAGTACATAAATCGTTTGATCTCTTCAAACCGATCACAATTCATCACTCGATTTACCGCTTCATGACCAAGCCTTCCATTCCAATAATCCGTAGTAGCTGCGAGTTGAATAATTGACATGTATAGATATACCACATTGACTTGACACCTAGTCTTAAGTTCTAAGCGCTGTTATCGGCTGAAGGAATTCCACTTCCACGGTTGCAAGGCTCTCTCGCTTAGCAACAGCTCAATCCTTATTGGCTCAACGCGTGGGTGTGTTGAGGGTGTGAGTTTAGTTCCCATTTTTGCCACGGATCAAGACATTTTGGCAGCACTATAGAAAACCACACAATAAGCAGTTCAAGTATATTTGTAGTCATACAAAATGTTTTTGTTGGCTGAGCTTGCGTTGAATGTAGATTTGACTGTTCAACTGTGTAGTGAAGAATCTCATCGGTTAAAAAGTTCTTGAAATATTCAATAGGCGTTGATAGCTGTTTTATTTCTTCATATAAGTCCTGAACTAACTAACTAACTAACTCTATGGCCTATGGAACCTGGAGGTTCAATGCCGCGTTCACAAAAGCTCTCCACTGACTTCTATTCTTAGCTAATTGGATCCAGTTTCTACTTTGTATTCCTATTTCTGCGAGATCCATCTTAATATTATCCTCCCATCTGCGCCTAGGTCTTCCTAATGGTCGTTTTCCTATGGGTCTACCAGTCAAGACTTTGAAAGCGTTTCTACTTTCTTCCATTCTAGCTACATGACCTGCCCACCTAAGCCTCCTAGACTTGACGACCCTAACAATGTTGGGTAAACCGTATAAACTATGTAGTTCCTCGTTATGAAGCTTCCGCCATTCCCCATTCTCGTTCCTCTTGGGTCCGAATATTCTTCTCAGGATCCTGTTCTCAAATACTTTCAGTCTATATTCTTCCCTCAGAGTAAGCGACCATGTTTCGCAACCATACAGAACAACAGGCATGATTATCGTTTTATATATTTTAAGCTTCAAATTCCTCGACAGAATTCGCGATGACAAGAGATTTTGAACCGAATAGTAACACGAATTCCCTGCTTTTAGTCGACATTTAATTTCTTCGTGAATATGATTTTCGTCTGTTAATATTGATCCTAAATATTTGAAAGTATTCACTTTATCAAAAGTATTATTTAATATTTTAACGCCTCCACAATTTGCCGTATTACGGTCCCGACCCACTTCCATGTATTTAGTTTTCTCTGCATTTACTTCTAAACCCATGTCCCTGCAAGCGTTTAATAATATCTCTGCATTTATTTCTACTGTTCTCCTATCATCCCCTATTAAATTTACATCATCAGCATATGCCATAACCTGGTGAATACCGTTCAACTCTAGGCCCTGGTTGCTATCTTTGATTTTCCTTATGGCGCATTCCAGCACAAAGTTAAATAATAATGGCGACAACGCATCTCCTTGTTTCAGGCCATTTTCGACGTGGAAGCTCGTGGACAAAAATTTTCCTACCCGGACTTTACTTTGGGATTCACTTAAACATATCTTAATTAATCTAATTAGCTTTCTCGGTATTCCAAGCTCTGTAAGAACGTTGTATAATGTTTCTCTCCTAACCGAGTCGTAAGCCTTTCTAAAATCAATAAATAGTTGATGTACCGGGGTATTGTATTCCCACTTCTTTTCGAGTATTTGGCGAATGGTAAATATTTGGTCGATAGTTGATCGATTTCTTCTAAATCCGCACTGATAATCTCCAATAATTTCATCTGCGTATGGGGTCAATCTTGCTAACAGAATATTTGAAAGGATTTTATAGGATGTTGACAGAAGAGAAATGCCTCGATAATTATTACAGTCAGTTTTGTCGCCTTTCTTGTGAATTGGAACAATGATTGACTCTTTCCACTCTTGTGGCAATTCTTCCTTGTTCCAGATAAGGAGAATGAGTTTGTGTATCTTGTTCCACAATTTTTCGCCTCCAGCTAAAATTAACTCAGCCGGAATTTCATCTACACCCGGAGATTTGTGTTTCTTTAATTTCTTTATAGCGGCTTCCACTTCTATTCGATTGGGTTCTGGAATATACGGTTCTGAGGTCCTTGAAATTTAACATCTTCTTGAGACTTTTCCATATTACTAGGTCTGCGTTTGATGTTTTCAAATCGCTCGATGATGTAGACCTTCTATCCTGAGAATTATTTATGAGACAGAGAGGGAGATCATCAACATCTGAATTAATTGCATCATCAGAATTGGGTATGATGATCCTCTCAGGGGCAGAAGTAACCGAATCTTCATCCGAGTCCGATGCCAAAATATTGGTATTTCTTGGATCTAGTGATGATTCATCCTCGGATAAATCTGCACTGTATTCACCATTTGGAAGTTCTCTGCCAGCTTCTGACGAACGTCCATCATAACAAAAAAGCTCTGGATCCATAGCTGTAACGGAATTGCAGATCGACTGTAGTAGTTGTCACTTCCGCATTTCAACGACGTAAAAGTAAACGTAAACGTATGGTGTGACATATATGTCACATACATTTTTTTCCACATTCCTCCAGTACGAACATCCAAAATGAATATCATATTGTTGGAAATACATCTCAAAGCACTTATCTTGAATGTAATATTTTTTCTTTGGGTAAACTGCGAACAATGTGTCCCCCCAAAATTATTTTCACTCACAAAAATCCATTGCTTTTAAAAACCACATGTCAACGTTTCACCACCTAATACAACTCTCAAAGAACGTGCCAGGTGACACCAAAATCTCTTATTCACACACATCAATATCTCACACAGCAGACGAAACAATCATTTGGCGTCTTTGGTAAATCACACAAAAGCTAAAGGATAAAAAAGGAGGGATGTACTAGATATGGCACGGCATGCGGTAGCCCTAAGGGGTTAAATGAGTATGTGTTGAATTTACCGAAATAAAATCATTAAGTCTTATGCAGAGCCGTTTTGACGTATGATTAACGTCACACTAAGGGCCTGTCTATTGCAGGGAACATATGTTAGTCGAACTCTTTAGTATGGCACTAATCACGTGTCAGAACGACTCTGCATAAGACCCATTGTATTTATACCGGTAGTCAAAACAATTAAACCGTGAAAAGTTAATGAGCAGCGACGAATGGAATGCATCTCATAACAAAGACTTGTTAAATGTACTAAGAATAAATTCAGTGCAAAGGCAATAAAATGCAAGTGAAGTTACAGATGGATCCCTACAAAAAATTTACAAGTTGCTATTTAATATACTGTTAATTTAATGCATGAGATAACCCTTTCCGCCCGATCCCACACAATTGAGTGGGTAGCTTTTCTGTATTACACAAGCAAGAATTTTTCATTTTTCACGCTCACTACGGCTTCAAAACACCCACAATTGTGCAGATCCACTTTCTCAGAATCTACGATGGACCCACGCATTGTTTTCATTAAAAAAGTGTTCTATACAAGTTTCATCTAGTATGGAAAAACCGGTTTCATGAAAATAATCTAAAAATTTCTACTCCCGTGCGGAAAGGGATAACATATACGCAGCTTACAAATTACATGAACCCCATTTAGAGCACTCACAAGTTTGCATAACCAGTAATAAATTCCAAATTTAAAGAAAATGGACCATAAAAAACTTTTATGCATACAGAAATGTGCTACAAACGAGCGGCTATAATCACTTAACATATAGAAAATAAAAAATATTTCAAATAACTTGACACAGCCTATTTTCTGTACTTCCAATCTAATAAATATTACTTTATTTCAGGTAATCTTCGCCTGTATTAGCAAAAGAGGAAAGAAGACAAAAATATAAATGTAATTAATCACATATGAAAGTATTTTGTAAAACTCAAACAAATATTTAATAAGATTATAATCTTCATCTTCTTTTTCATGTAATTGATAGGTAGTTTTTTTTTTTTTTTTTTTTTTTTTTTTGCACATTTGAGAAAATCGTTATAGTCTGCGAGGGCAGCAATTTTGTGGGTAGTGGAAATATGTTTCAAATGCTTTGATTCGTAGCTAGATTATTTCGAGCTTTTCATTGGCCCATTTTATTGTCCATAAGTAAGAATGAAGTGGTATTACTCATATATAATATCCATCTACTCTGCGTCTATCTACTTCAACTGTCATCTGGAAAGAATATAACTATTTGAAGGAATGGTAGATCTTTTCGGTTTTTCTTTTTATCTGCGACGTTGCCACATGGTGTAATTTGCGTCTGCAAACGAGGACCCGAAAGGTGTACAATTATACGTATTTTTTTGCTTTAACTTTTAGAATAATGCTCTGTTGTCCGTGGGCGCCATTTTTAGAATATTTAAGTCAATGTTATAGTCTAATACAATAAAATAGAAATGAAAAACTGGATGCCTAATTATATAGGACACTCTTGCTCACCACTCCTTTAAGGAAAACGTGACGCTGTTGATAAGGATAATTAGCATCTCACCATAAAAACTATACGTTCATGTCTCGTACACAAGGGCGAAGATTTTTTTTTATAAATTTGGGGGGACCCATTCAGATGCAGAAGGCATATATATGAGGATTTTAAGACATATTGCATTCAAATTATGCCAAATATTGTATATTCATAAATACAATGCGGGGGCCCACATGAGCTTTGGGGGGCAGCGGGCCCTCTCGCCCCCAGGATCGGCGCCCTTGCTCGTACAGCCTTGGTGGAGAAAAGGGCACGCTAAAACTTCATCAAATGACTAACTTCAATTAATTTACACATTTAAAAATATTTTGTAAAAATAATTAAAAAATTAAAAAAATATACCAAACAATTTTACAATATTGTTACGCGTTTAACGAAATGTTCACAATTCTATATAAATATAAATGGAAGTGACTATGTTTCTGATTTAATAACTCTTGAACCACCCGACCAATCTCCATCAAATTTTCAACATAGATGAGGTTCGGGCCTGGGATGGTTTTTATCATTTCACTTCGACGGTGCAACTTAGGGGAGGGGATGAGGATATATATATATATATATATATATATATATATATATATATATATATATAAAACTAGCCCCTATATTTATAAATGATCGATATTAGTGTCGATAGTTTTTGTTGTCGCAGAGATGAACACTGACACTTTCGATCGTTTAATTCCAAATTCAGCTCCACAACTTGAGGGAGTATGGATATTATAGGGCCGGATTTAGGGGGTGCAAAGGTGCACGTGCACCCCCTACCCTTCATTGTAAATATGCATTACCTAAAGTGAGAAACTAGCAGTAAAAATAACAACACTTTCCGAAAATTTATGCTGTCATGTTTCCGTTTGGGCTTAAAACAAAGGGACGTTTTGCAAAATCGATACGGTAGTTTAAATCAATTTTCTAAAAGTTGTAAGAAAAGGATTCACCGAGAATAGACATTTAACACTTCCAGGGCATTTCCTCATTCACGCCAGAGATGTTTAAAAGCATTTTAAAAAATCAAATTCAATTCAAATATACTGGTAGTTGTTGGTGCAACTCCCCCCTCAGAAAATCCTGGATCCGACATCGAAAATGACTGATATTAGTGCTTCATCCATAGTTTTCGGTGTTGCTGAGGTGAACAGTGACACTTCCGATGCCGTTTAAGTTCAAATTCAGCCCCACAATTTCGGAGAGGGGGAGGAGGGAGATGTATAAATATGATCGAAAATGACCGATATTAGTGTGAATTCATAGTTTTTGTTGATTGGTGATGGTTTTGGTGGTGCCCTTTATGCCCAAAATGAAAAGTATTTTCTCCGTTCTTCGCACGAAAATCCTGGTAATGCTTTATACAACAATATGCGGTTGAACTATTAAGATTTCCAGCTATTATGTGTGTTCAACTATTTTCAGTTTTATTTATTTATTTATTTATTTATTTTAACAATGTTGCCATCAGTTTCAGACCCTAAAAGACAATATGTTTTACCTAAGAGTATTGCAACATTTTGAACAAAAAAATCAGCAATGTGACTCTGCCGATTTTTTCTTTGATCTTTGAAATTTTCAATACACACACACACAAAAAAAAAAAAAAAAGAAAATACGCATAGATTGGTTTTAGGTCAGAACTCACAATTTGGATCAGGGGCCAATTTCACTATCATTAGGAAGGACCCTTTAGTGGAAAGTTGGTTTGAATACTATCTACGTATACAAGATTACTCTACTTAAAAATTTTTAACATGTTGCCTGTGAAATTGGCCAATTAAATAACACTGCTTTCCGAGCATAGGTATGTATTGTTAGCAAAGGTCTGAAACTGAATTAAAATAATCTATCATAGGTCTACACGTATTATCTGTAATAGTCTATGTATTGTTTAATCAAAATCATTAAATTGCCATCTAGATATAAAGTCAAATAACATATGTAAACTTTAGGCTGTATGTTAAAAACATTTTATTGTGTTTGTGTATATTTTTTACTTCTCTCCATACTTACGAATGATGAACAAAATAATGTTAGTTGTGCCATCTAGGGAACATCAAACATAGTTGCAATTGTGCAATTGGATAGGAAGCACCTTCCCTCAGTGCAGTTCAGAAGAGGAATATTCGACTTACCTGAAACAATATTAAAAACAAAAGGAATTAGAAAACTGCTCAAAGAGAAGAAAAAGGAAACAAAGAAACTATTTAAAATCTATAGTTAAAAAGTTTAATTTTTGGTATTTCATCTGCGCATTATTTTTTTTTACTATTTCAACTTTGGTTTCAAACGCATAGATTGCGTTCATAATCAGAGTTAAGCTAATTTAATTGCTGTACAGTCCGCAGCAAAAAACCTGCAACATGAGCATGTAAGTTTATTGTAAAACTTTGTGTAATTTTGTCTCATATAAGGAAGAGGTAGAGCAGTTAATAAAAAGAGTATCCGGAATCGACTCCCACTACCAGTTTTATTATAAAAATATGAGTATTTGTACAAAATACTATACAATTTGGTCTCTATTTAAAAGGGTGAGTAAAAGGTAGTCTTTGACCGAGTGGTCGCAGACAGGATCTCCAACAGAGCCCCGTAGCAGGCTAAGAGGAGTGGAGTTAAGGAACCAATGCTCCGTAGCAAGCAGAGGCGGGTTAAGTGGCCAACAGAGCCCCGTAGCAGGCTAAGCGGCTGAGGTTGGGATTCCCAGACAGAGCCCCGTAGCAGGCTAAGCCAGGAGATAGGATAGGCGTAGTCCCGTAGCAGACTAGAGGCCTGGGGTTAGGTTACTCCAAGAGTCCCGTAGCAGACTAGAGGAGGGTCACCAGAAAACTGGTGTCGAGTTGCCTTCGTCCATCCAATTTATAGGGTCCTTTTGGGTGGCGGTGGCGCTGCTGCTCCGATGTCGTCTTCTGCTCCGTGGGAGGGGCCAGAAGCCGTCGTCTGCATGTGATTACAGGTCCCTCTGGTGGAAGATCCTCTTGCCGAACCATGTGGTGTTGTTTGTAAACATTGAAGCGTGGAACTGCTTGTTTACGACATCACATATGAAACTACGCTTAACAGTCCAGGGAATCAACATAACGTCTAAGTGACACGAATCACACCAGGAGGAACCTCAGCGTCTTTCCCTGCATACTTATTTTGGAACAAAAGACCGTCGTTTCGCAATAAATTAAATGCTCATGTTGCAGGTTTTTTTACTGCGGACTGTACAATTATTATGGTATAGTTTTAATATTATATTTTATAATTATAATTCCATTTCTTGCTTCGCGCATTTAAGTTAGCTATTACAAATTATTATTTCAGGTCAGCTTCACCATCAGTGGCGTATTTCGAGGGCTATCGGGCTCAAACTCCCCAAAATAAATTTGTTAGGTCTTTGCATTCCACGTACAACAATCCTTCTTATCATTTCTAAGAATTTCATTGACTTTCCATTTTTTATGCCCTTTGTTCAGAAATAATATTGTATTTGTCAAATTTCATTCCATTCAGTTATTTCTGCCCACTTTCACTCCATGTTTTACATTTTCCATATCCGGAAGAGTCATTATACAGCTATTAAAATGAGGAAAATGAACTTCATTAAAATTTGTCAGCACCCAAAAGGAAAAATATAAGTGCTTATTCATGTGTTGTCTATATTCCCCCGAAACAAAATCCTAAATACGCCATGGGTCACCATATCAAACACAGTTATTTTGCATGTTAGCCGAACTCCAGTCTTTACATTTTATTCCCACCTGAGAGCATGATATGCAGGAATTCCCTGCAAATCTAGAATAATTATTTTTCTCTGTGCGATCTTAGAAGGTGAAAGACACAGGTTTCCAAGCAACTTTCATCAAGCTCTGCAGAATCATATACGAGAATAACCTCAAAAATAGAGTGTCCTATTTTTAGAATACAAAGATATGTTTATTTTCAATAGTCTTATATCATTTTAAAACTTGTATGTTTATCTATTTTTCTTCATAATTACCATTTCTTCAAAGTTTTTTTTTTTTTTTTTTTTGTAGACGCTGTGGCAGCTTTTTATGTCCATATGTCATACGAGCTTGCCGCCATATCTTTGAGGAAGCGTTGACTTTCATCTGTCACCTCGTCGTTGTTACTGGAGCGCGTTCCGACCAAATATTCTTTCAATTTACGAAACAAGTGCTAGCCAGCGGTTTCTTCAACCTTCTCGTCTGTCTCGTGTGAAATTGATTGTCCCGCGCTCCTTTCGTCGTCGTGCATTTCAGTACGATTAGCTGCACTACTTCTGGTCGTTTTTGATACGCATGCACAACTCGACGTGCACTTCTGCCAATTGGGGACGAATTTAAGGGTCTTCACTATAGCGAAATTAAACTACCGCTAATTTTAGAGTTTTTCTGCAATATCTTCGAAACAAATAAAAATATTGGAAAAGCAGAAACGTAGTGAACTAGACAATATGATTTTGTATGTGATACCGTTATCACAGTTCATCTATCTGTTTTTGGTATACCGCTATTTACAAAACACGCAAAAAAAGTGCTAATTCTATCTTCAGTTCCAAATCGAAAACAGTTAGATAAGTTGTGATAACGGTATCACATGCAAAATCGTATTGTCTAGTTCACTACGTTTCTGTTTTTTGAATATTTTTTTATTTGTTTTGAAGATATTGCAGAAAACTCTAAAATTAGTGGTAGTTTTAATTTCGCTGTAGTGAAGACCCTTAACGCCTTTTGTGTTCAAGACCCGAAGAATTGCGCTAACCTCACACTTGGCGGTAGCACCAGACGCGAATTTAATTACTAACGACTGCCTAGTGTAGACTAAGGATTCTATGAGGTGCGTGAAGGCGTATTTGGGAGTGGGGGAGCAACAAACACAACAAGGTTGCAATAGCAGCACAAATAGTTCCCCTGTGTTCCCAGCGCTTTGGAAAATATAGTTTTCAGACTACCCTCGTAAAAACGCCAACCTCTTAATATTGGTTGGTTGGAATGTTTTCATGAACGTGTGACTTAAAATAAGAAGAACCAGTGTTCGAGGGACAGCCCCGCATCCAGGGGGGTCTAGGAGGGCCGCCCCCCTAAAGTTTCGCTGGTCCTCCTAAAATTTTCACGGTAGGCTTGCAAATGCACTATAATATAGTGATAAAATATAAATGGTTGGATCGGGCCCCCTCTAACTTTATAACGAAATACTTTAGTTTGTATAATATTTACCTGTACCGTGGGCAAAAAGTGCTCATAAATATGTAATATACTTAGTAGAATGTTCATTTTAAATTAACAGAAAAGAAGAATGTTTTTAATATATGTAAGAGATTATTATGGGATAGTTGTGGCTATGTACATGTTATGTGTTGACCTAGTCAAGTGAATTTATGTATTTCACGGTTTTAAAAAGGAATATTTAAGACATATCAAGCAATAAAGGTGAGGCTAATGATCTTTGACTATCTGAGTTGATTCTTGCATAAAGAAAAGTTATTATCGCTTCGTAACTTATATTTTACCAGACGGACCAGGTTGACGACGCTTTTCTATAGAGTCGTTATAAAAAATTGGTTTACCAAACCCGGGACGTTTTGAAAATTCAGTTCCCGAAGAAGGAAAGTAGGGCTGAATTTACTTGGATATTACCATTTATGAATACGAACTTAACCGTATTACGAAGCGGTAAGGTCATCAAAAGAAAAATGGATAGTGAAATAGTGCAACAGGAATCTAATACCAGTAATCCAGGTGAAATTAGTGCAACACCAAGTTTGTCATCTGAGGATCGACTTTTGTTAGCTGTGCAGCGACAAATTATGCAAATGACGACTGAGATAAAACAAACCATGGAACAGAAGCTCAATGAATCTAACACAAACATGGAACAGAAGTTCTATGAAGCTAACCAGACCATGGAACAGAAGATAGAACTGAAGTTCTATGAAGCTAACCAGACCATGGAAAAGAAGATAGAACTGAAATTTAATGAAGCTAGCAAGCAGTATGAAGAATTAAGTAAACGAATAGAACGGATAGAACTGAAATCAGACGATACGAAACAAACAATCGTCCAGGTGATGAACGACATATCCTCGCAGTTTGAAGAGAAGTTAAAAAGGTTAGCCGATGAGTGTCAAGAAAAGCACGATCATCAAAATCATGAAATCTGTGCTGTAAAAAAGGATTTAACGTTAATAGAATCTTCCGTTAAACATCAAAAGATCCAGTTGGCTACTATGCAGGAAGAAATTAAAACGTTACAGGCTAGAGACACCATTTATCGCAATAATCTGGGCAGTGATCGCTTCGAGTTTCCCCAATCACCGGATATAAATACGCCTTCGCCGGAATCTGAGGAGGATATTATATTAGAGGAAAATTGTCCGAAGATCACTGATGAACGAAATATAAATGGTATCATGACACAGCACGCTACGGACCGGAACAATCACACCACAAGAACAAGGAGTGAGAAAAGAAAGGTAAAGCTAAGTGTCAAGATGAGCGAAATCAAAGCCATGAGTAAATTTAGTGGTAAGTGCAATGAAAATGCTAGTTCTTTCTTAGAGAAATTCCAAGACGAATGTAATATAATGTCTATCGACCGATCACAATACATGAAATTAATACCCCATGTATTACTCCCACCTTGTTCCTTATGGTTTAAGGCAATACGTGATCACATTAGTACATATGAGGAATTTAAAGCGGCATTGATCGCGAATTACGAAAATGACTTTTTGCTGGCCAACAGAGATGCCACTCTTAGAAATCAACATTTCAATCCTCGATTGCACAAATCTATTGTAGAGTTTGTTATAAATGTCTATAATGAATTAAAGGTTGTTAATCCCTTGCAATCGGAATCAAGAATAATTGCATCGATTCGCAATTTGCTTCCATTTAAATTACAGCAGATCTTATTTTCCACACAGTGTATGAGTTTCAGTCATTTATTAATGCTTGTACAATGCTACGAAACTCAATACCATGCTATGAATCTAACACAATCAGGAATGGGTAAAAATAAGAATAATTCAGATCATTTGGTCCCTGTTCGGAATTTGAATATCCGAAGTGTGAATAATAATGAACCGAACCTAAGACGAGTATACTCTAGCAATCAAAATGAACAAAATAGACAAGGTTATGTAGGGAATCCGCCTAACCTAATTAATAGTAGCAATTCGTATGTTAGACCATATAGTCAAAATAGATTTAAAAATCTACGTAATGTATGGCGAAATTCCAGAAATACAGCGAACTACGCGGATAGACGTAATTGGAGATCAAGAGATGGGACTTCATATCAACATCAAAATCACGATGAAAGACATGTACAAAACAATGTAGAACCTAATCATGATAGCGCAGTACAGTGTACATTATTAGAACCGTATGCAAGTTCGAATGTAACCTGATTACCGTTACTGAAATTAGGTTAAATTCATGTTAGTTGTAGATTCTTGTAAATTTTCATTTTTAAGTTTGTGTGTTAATACCAATAATGAAAACGATTCTTATAAATACTTGAAATGCTTAAATAGAGTTTTAAGTAAACTGGAAAATTGATTTTCAAATGATTTTTATTCTTTCTTGTTAATGTGAAGAATCATAATTCAATTTATAATTAGTTAAAGGCAAAAAAATTACTTTATATCAGATTGATTTGTGTTTAATTGTCAAAGATTATGTTAAGAATAAGATCCATTCTATAAAATCAATTATTCAATAACTACCTTGAATGAAATTCTTCTTTATTTATGACATCTTAGTGCTACTATGTATACATTACAATTGCAACATCTAACTTATTTGTTATACAATGCGCCCGAAAAGAATAAATATTATTTGTCACATCATCGTTTGTAATAATGATCGAAACTAGTAATCTTGATAATTTGTGTTTCACCCTCGTTAATTATATTTCTAAGCGACGATGTTTTTAATGATAAAGAATAAATAATAATGTAATAAAAGAGAAATATTAATGAAATCAAAGATTTATTGTAAATGTATTTATGTGAATGATAATAACTAATATTTTATATATATATGAGGGTTAACCAAAAAAATAATGAAGATATATACGAGGTGTGATCAAAATATAAAGAACATATGTAATGTACGAACATTAATCTAATCAGACCAGTGGTTCTTGAATATAAAAGCCAAGCCTACTCATGACTTTTATATTCAGTCCCTTTGGCGGGCGACATTTTCTATAACGAAATACTTTAGTTTGTATAATATTTACCTGTACCGTGGGCAAAAAGTGCTCATAAATATGTAATATACTTAGTAGAATGTTCATTTTAAATTAACAGAAAAGAAGAATGTTTTTAATATATGTAAGAGATTATTATGGGATAGTTGTGGCTATGTACATGTTATGTGTTGACCTAGTCAAGTGAATTTATGTATTTCACGGTTTTAAAAAGGAATATTTAAGACATATCAAGCAATAAAGGTGAGGCTAATGATCTTTGAATATCTGAGTTGATTCTTGCATAAAGAAAAGTTATTATCGCTTCGTAACTTATATTTTACCAGACGGACCAGGTTGACGACGCTTTTCTATAGAGTCGTTATAACTTCAGCCGGCCCCCCCTACATTTTTGGACTGGCTACCGGCCTGGTTGAGGGACCGAAAATGACTGCATACGAAACTGTGATTATATGTCATGTGTATCAAAGAGCTTCAGTTTAAATATTTGTTGTAAGTAAACATCCCCTTTAAAACTATAAGGAGAAACATACTACGACGTTTGTATGTTTATACGGTACTAAACACAGAATCATTAAACATCTTAAAAGATGCATTAAAACATCCTTTGCACCACTTACAATAATAAATAAACTCAACGTTGCACAAAGAAATAAAGAAAAAAGAGCAAAAAATAAGGAGTGTTGTTCCGTTTTGAAGATCACACAAAACCACATGTGGTGAAACATTAAACGGACATTTGCCTTGTTTGTGAGCTCTTGTCTGCGTTATAGACAACTTGCTTTCATAAGGCCAAACCCATTATTTCTCTTATCAACAATGTTTTTATATACTGTGTATCTTGTCACACGATACGAACTGGAGAACAAATATAATTTTGATGTGGTCGCTATCAAGCCTTGTAAATGCACGATCTTAGATAACATACGATAGCGAGGTGGCTAGCATTTTATGGAACGCACAGAGAAGCATACGTATATATATATATATATATATATATATATATATATATATATATATATATATATATATATATATATATATATATATATATATGTGTGTGTGTGTGTGTGTGTGTGTGTGTGTGTGTGTCTTTAAGTGTGGATTTAATAGTTGGAACTTGAGATATTGCTGGTAATAATAACTTTACACGGTAAACTGTAAAGCACCAGAACTGAATCTAGACACATCCGAAGAAATAAGAGATTTATCGTTTAACGAAATAAAAGCCCAAAAGATGATACATCAAACCAATTGAGAAGTTTCGAACACTAAGATCAACAATATTATACAGGTGAGTGCAATCCGCATGCGCAATTTTTGAGAAAATAAGGCGAAAAGGAGTATTTTGTAAACCTATTGTGTGACAATTAAGCCAGCTACTGATCCTTATGTCAGTGGCGAATCTAGAAGGTAAAGGGGTGGGTAGTATCTAGAACCCAGACTATTATAAGTATTTCATTAGTTTATTACAAACTTTCAACAACTATATAAATAATAGCTTAAATTATTCCTATCACTCAAAAAACTGGGGCTGGGCGAGGGCTAGCTTGACCACTGCCTGATGTACATACACTCAGGGCCGGATTTAGGTGGGTGCACCGGAGCACATGCACCCCCCCTCCGTTCTGAATACACACTATCCGAAGTGAGAAACTGGCAATGGAAATAGCAAATTTCCTAAAATTTCATGTCATGTTTCCGTTTCGGGCTTAAGAGAAAGCGGTTTAGCTAAACACAATAGTTTAAGTCGGTTTCTCATACACATCACTGATTCCTAAAGGCATTTTAAAAAAATTTAAATTTGATTCAAATGTACTAATAGTTATTGGTGCACCACCCTCCTCCTCAGAAAATCCTGGATCCGGTCCTGCATACAGTTATATCCTCATCAGTATTCAGCATGATTAAGAGGCTCCATCACAACGAAATTAAAATACCGCTAATTTTACAGTAATTGTGTGATATCTTCAAATACAGATAAAAGTTAATCGAAAAGTGGAACAAGAGCGTCGCAGACAATATTATTTTACATGAGATACCGTTATCACGACTCAGTTATCTGTTTTAAATTTCCAGCCATTTAGAAAATTGGCATTTATTTTCGCTTTTATAAATGGCTGTAAACAGAAAGCTACTAGGTGACTCGTGATAACGGTACCTCATGCAAAACAATATTGTCTAGGGCGCTCTTGTTGCACATTTTGATTATCTTTTATCTATTTGAAGATATCACACAATTACTGTAAAATTAGTGGTATTTTAATTTCACAGTGATTATCCCTGTTAAAGGCATATAGCCAAAAATTATTATTAAATCATGAAGTTTAATTTATATCTATTTTAATATTATCCAAATATGAAACATAGACTGAAATAACATGGAGCTTTAAAAAGGATACTTGAGCATAAATTCGGATGAGTAGTTTTTGAGAAAATGTCGAAAAACTATTTTTTAATGATCCTAAAACTGCAGCATATTAAGCACATCGTTTGTTGCCAATGAAACACTTAACGGATCACCGGAATAAAGTTTGTCTCTTCAATTTCTTAATTAAATCATGTTATTTTGTAGTAACTACTGAAGCATTTATTACTTAATATGAACAAAATTATGTTTTGCATTAGTCTTCATTTGAATAAAACTTAACCCCAAATGAAAAAAAGTGAATTAGTCTTGTGTGTATTTTTATTAGAAATGATTTATGCAACAAAAGAATGAAAATCAGAAATGGCGTGGGTTAATGTAAAGTTGACCTATGATCCACTGATCTATCACCCACCGTGACCCATGAACCATTTCTACTCACAACCCACTATGACCCACTATGATCAACCACCAACCATAACTGATTTCAGCTCCCTAAGTTGAATGGCTCGAGACATACTCATTTTTTTTTGCAGAAGTTCGGACCCCCACTCCCCCTTGAGATATGTATTATAATGAAAGCTATATGATAACATCCCAGTTGAAATTGGGGCCTAACTGTATACCAAAAATAGTTTCATTTAGCTTCGGCATTTGGCCGTGATGATCATGCATATAGTTACATTCAAATTTTTATATAAAGTCATGTATTAGAAGTGACTACAAAAATATTTTTTTTCCAATAGTCAGCTCTACAAACGATGCATGCTGTGTCTCAAACCAGCGACGAAACTACGCTATTTGTTGCCTGGGGCAAGAACTCTCCTTAGCGTCCCCTTGACCAACCAAACCAAAACGCTCCCCTAAATATTTGCACAATTTTGCGCCCTCCGAATCCGGCGCCCGGGTCACAAACTTCGTTTCCACCCTAGTTACGTCGCTGTCTCAAAAGCCAAATAGTAAGTCCTATTGTTATTATTACAATTACAAATATCAATATCGGAAAGTGCCTGAAGTTCTTTCTTCACTTAGATATCTTAGGTAAGTAAATAGAAACAAAGGGAAAAGTAAGAAATAAAAGGCCTTGAAATTGAAACTTAGACAAATTCACCAGTTTAGAAGATACTGCCTACAATGCACTGAGCAGAGTGGGTCATAGTGGGTTGGTGGGACAGAGTGGGTAACAGTGGATCATGTCCCGTTGACCCACTACCCACTGACCCACTAAAAAATGTTGACCCACGACCCACTGATCTACTCCATCTCTGGTGAAAATAAAACAATATTATTACGGTATCTCGAAAACGCCTCTAATGATTTTGTTCATATTTTTGTAAATCAATATGTTAATGATAACACCATAATATGGTACAACCCGTTTCTCTAGGAAAAATACAGAAAGGGTAGTTTACTTGGGGAACTGCGATTTTCACCCCAAATCCTTTAAAATAACTACTCAGGCAATTTTGTTAATATTTCATAAATAAATACCTCATTAACAAATCTACAAAATGGCATAAACTATTTTTTGTTTAAAAATCCAGAAATGATAGTTTATTGTTTGAGTGAGTTTTTGTCAGACAATTCCCTCAAAAAGAACAGGTAATTTTGTTTATAGGATGGTTTCTTAATAAAGTTCAGTACAATTTAAATAGTTTCCCTTTCTTTTTTTAAAAAAAAAAGTCACAAGTAGTATCCTTTTAGTTGACTGAGTTTACCTTGATACAGTCTTCAGAAATCATCTATTATAATTGTGTTCATATTGTATAAATAAGTTGATCCGTAAAAACTACATGGTATAATTCAGTTTAAGAAGGGAGAGTGAGAAAGTCTAGTGCAGTGGCAAGTACCTTTTATTTAAAACAAAATTGGTAACTCTA
Source organism: Thermobia domestica (assembly GCF_964235325.1). Lineage (NCBI taxonomy): Eukaryota > Metazoa > Arthropoda > Insecta > Zygentoma > Lepismatidae > Thermobia > Thermobia domestica. The sequence continues at coordinate 21,033,672 of NC_137469.1, read as the reverse complement.
CATGAAGGTTAATTGGTCTTCTAAGATTTCCTCCAAACTTTGATACAGTATGCTGGTTACCGGACAAAATTTAGATTTCCTTGTCTTTGTGAATATGCTTGAAAAATTACGGCTATCGTTGTGCAGAAATTGCAGAAAAACAGAACAGAATCAAAGCATCGATTTCTTTGGCTTTCGATCGATTTGTTCATCTTCTTACTTTTTCTAATTTATTTAAATATAATGCTACAGGCGAACGACCAATGCTTAGTTCATCTGCAATATCTCGTCTGTCATTTTTCACAGATCTTATCCGGGGATCAGCTTCAATTCGTAGTCTCCAACAACCAATCGAAGTTAGTGATCTTTCTTATCCTCCAAGCATATACCACCACAGAACTTTTGGAAGTCATCTTTCCATTGTATATTCGCTCACATTGTCTTAACACTAGAACAACCGGGAAATTGATTATACGAGAAATATCAAAAGAATCATGCTGAACTCTATGTGTATAGAGTCTATTATGAAGGGTAAGTGGAAAAAACAAGGAATGTCCATGTGTGTACTTTATCGGGTGCTTTGTCGTATCAGTTGGTGACTCTTGGTACTATTTGACTGTATATGCCATGCATGCGTAGATGTAGAAATGTCCATGTTAAAAGGGGCAAAAGATTTAACTACCCCTATTTTTTACGCTGTTTTCATTATTAAAACGGTGTTTCCTCGAAGATGTAGTTTTGTGGCATTCCTTCTTTTTTCCCTTCCCCTTCATTTTTAGATAACCTTAGGAACATCTATTTTATCAGTAAAATATAAAATTATTGGGTCAACATTTCTGGTTCGAGTGCTAGTATTTATGCACGAATATTGTCCAGATTATTGTTTGTAGTTTGTTCATGTACACTTTGTCCTTCAGATAGCTCCAAAGACAATAATCTGCGAGCGTGAGGGCCAGTTTATGTCAGTGTTTCTCAAGATTATTCGAAGGCCGAAAATGGTCCTCAGAAGCACAATTGAAGTTTTTGTCCTGTGGGCCCCATTTTGTTGAAACCACATCTCAGGCATGTTCTCCACTCCAGGAAGCATAATAGTCTCAATCATGCTTTCATTATTGATGGCCAGTCATCAAGGGCGCCGATCCTGGGGGGCCAGGAGACCGTGCCCCCCAAAGCTCATGTGGGGCCCGCTATTGTATTTATGAATATACAGTATTTGGTATAATTTGAATGTAATTTGTCTTAAAATCCTCATATATATACCTTCTGAACCCCCCCCCCAAATTTACAGAGAAATCGGAGGCCTTTGCCAGTTATCGTTGCTGCATTGACTTCAGCGTCATCATCTACAAGGAAGTATAGCCCAATGATCGTTTCTGACGTCAAACCAAAGCAGACAGTGCACTTCACAGGATGCAGTTTTGTTGACCCCTGGCATGAATTATGTGCAATACAGGGCCCATATCTGCGAGGTCCATATTTGGGACACCTACGTCAGATTATATTCCACATATAAATGTAAACAATCTCCCACCTTTGATCTTTAAGTCTGTGAAATATCAATAGAAACTAATGACAATTAAGAAAGTTATTAATATTTATGAGTATATCCCCTTAGTGGCTTTTGGCCTACCCTGTATAAGCAAAAAGCTAGTACAGGATTCAATATGATATCTAAATTCTGAATATGGTCTATGTGGAAGCGTCTAGGTCAAACTTTTAATGCGTATGTGAATAAAACCATGCAATATTCTGACAAATTCAACTTTTTCCCCAGAAATTTCGATTTTAACATCAAAATAGTAAATTGGACTCTCATTCCAGATGCTTTACACTTAAACCAGAAGCCATCACAGAGTGATAAGACTTCCTACTTATTCACGTCAGATGTATCACACGATACATTTTCGAACTAATATTGTGTATGATTCTCAGACAAATTTGCATCGAAATCACTAATCCAGAGTTTTGTTTACCTTACACTTCCAGATCTGACACTTTTTGTCTTTCTCTGGTAAACATTGGTAATACTTCTGCCAAATTTTCTTATTAAAGATCTTGTAATGGAACATTACAATTTAACGTAATGATATTTTTGATGGGAGGGTCCCAGAAATTTTTGCACCGACTGTACTTCCTATTTAGAAAAAAATTCTTTCGATCCATATAAATTATTTATTTGTTCGTTATTTTATTCCAAATTAACATGGAAGACGGTAAAAAATTGTTTAGGAATCGTATTTTGGGGATTCATATCTTTATTTATCTATTAACTAATTATAAATCTTATATATGCATATTTTAAATGGACGATTACAAATCTCACGGTGTCAGTGCTATCCGGAAATATAGTCCCACTATTGGATGGAAGTTTAGAATAATTAACCAATCTAAATTTTGGCACAATATTTTGGACTCTCCTCACCCCTCTTTTGGTACCAATGTTCATCTAAAGATCCGGTTCAATCCAGATTTTACCATTTTTTATTCGTGTTAAATACTCTACCGCCAAAAAAAGCTTTACTTTGATTGGTGCAGTTACCCACGCTACAGATTAAGGCGCGATCATCTTCACTCTACCTCGTCGACCGAAGAAAGAAAGCTGTGCGTTCGATCGGATAGCAGATATGAAGGAATTTTTACCAGTAAAACCGTGTGAGACAGGTAAATAGTATATCCAGGTCAAAAATACACTACCAGGAAGCACAGGAGCTCAAATTTAGAAAATCTTAACAGTTAAAACAGTCTAAAATCTTAGTGAAAAGTAGCCGGATACATAGGACGCCATGCCGGATGTAAATATTTAGTGTGGACAGGTTCGACGTTACGTGCATTTAATTTGGTGTGCTAAACTCTTCATTCGTTTCGATTCAGAGATTTCAGTGCAGTGATTATCCTTTTCGCCCCTCCCGATATCATATACAGTCAAGACCTGTCCGTGTAGTAATTTATTAATATAGATAGTGATTTTTTTTTACTAACCCACATGGCGGTATTTTGAGTTTTGCAATATTGGTAACATTAGAATGATGGCTTAGGTTAACTCTAAGGGCTCCTGTTTTCATCCCGAATTGGGATAGCTTCCAGTAGGGATGGGATAAATATTTAATTATCTAGGTTTCCTTTCCTTTTAGGGAGGGGGACCTCAAAATTAATAGCTTTGGTATGTTCCCCTTGAACACGTTTTGACTAGTATCTGATAAAATATCATGAGTTAATCAGGAATAATTGGTTCAGTTTTCACCGCCCATTTCCTTCCCCTAAATTAGCTAGAGCCGATTTGAACAAAAAATGGTAAATTCTGATGAGTTCAATGTGTGTTAAATGGATAATAAGATTAATGTAGTGATGATTGGTGTGTATTGGCATGATGTGTCTTGTAGTTTAAGTAGTATGTGTACATTTGTAATGTAAACATTTTCTAGTAGTAGTAATTGTGGTAGTTAAGTGATGAAAGAGTGCGTGAGATAATTAAATATGGACAGTGTAGTGTTTACTATGCGATTTTTTTTATTCCGTCATTGAATGAACCTATAAACAATATTTGAAAGTGAACGTAATATAGTACAATAACCCTGAGTACAAGGTCACATTTCGTGGTTTACAGTTCGAACAAATAGTTACTAGCGCCCTTGTGTCGAAATTCCGTACTATCAGTCGCGCATATTTTACCATCAAACCCAGTTAGTGATTTAGGTTTTACAAAATTGACCTTTATTTTCGAATTAAAACCGAGTAAACACGATTTCCGGCCCATATGAACATATAGTTGGATAAGGTGATTTGACACTTTAATATTCTGAAAACTACAACATTTTGTGTAATCCAGTAATGAAAATATTTAGGTAAATAAACTATGCATAGATTCTTAACCGAAGTCAGCCAATGTGATGCTATTTCCGTTCTGAAATTAAGATATTGAATTCCAATTCTTTTCTTGTAGTTGCAGAATAATTTTCATTGTTGCTGTCAGAATGCTATCACATTCAGCAATATTATCGCACATATTTTATTTTTTGTGAATATTTCTATATAGAGAATTGTTTTAAAACAGCTGCGAAGTAGGATATAGGATGGTTTGTGTGGCAAGGAAGTCTTGGGTTCGAGTAATGTTTCTTGCGTGTTGGTCGGGACGCGATTTATAGATTTTTTTAAGTATTATGATGAAATGAATGAATAGGCTGGGCATAGATAGAAGAAACAGGGTGTTTTTGTTAAAATATAACGTCGTAGTAAATGGAAAAAGATGATGATATGAATATATGAATATTTATTTGAATATGAATATGAATATTGTAGTAAAAGTGAATAGATGATAGGACACCCGTATAGTGTATACATGGGCCCAGTGTATTTTAGCCATATGTTGATATATATAGATTAAACGTAAATGTGTGGTGAGAATCGTTTCGAGTTCTGACCTCCACGCCGAGACATCACTCGACAAGATAGGCGAGTTATATATCAGCGTGTATTCTTACTTCGCAGTTGAGTATGCCATAACAGTAGTATTTATTGATTTCAATCTCGTCTGACAGCAGGGTAGGGATAGCATCATGTAATGGCTAACTAAATGTAATTGTTCATCGATTATGATACCAAATAGTTGGCGTTTTGGGCTGTTGTGAATTATGTTTACAATCAGTTATGAAAGAGAAGATCCTATGACTCTGAGATTTTTTTTCTTTCATATTACGCTACCATACAGTGTTTGTAGACTGAATAGGACGGACAGGGTTACAGAATCAAAACAATTAGTGATTGAAATTTATTATACCGTACCCGGGCATCGACCCCTCCCCCCTTGAATATTTTCGTTTTCTTTTCTTAGTTTCCAAACTAGATGGAAATTAATCGATGCCTCAGAATTTAGCGCATTCTGCGAAGGGGAGCTATCGGTGAAGTTTGGCAATAGAAATCACCGATCCAAAATTCAGTTTATTTAATTTTTTTTTATTTTGGCAACTCACTAATTAGGGATATCTTAGCTATTACTCTAGTTTCATTACTATTCTGGAATCTTTTAGTTTCTGAGAGGTCGGATGATTTTTTTTCTTTCCTTTTGAAATTCTAAATTAACGCCTTCTCTAACCTTCCGGAGGATTCCGGGATCTGCAAGGGTGTTGACCGGATACGGTGAGTGGTGGGATTTCCCTAAAGCCTTTGTCTTTCCGAAAATCCCATCGGGGACACAGACTTGTCTCATCTTTGCAGACATCTTTTTCGGCTATTTATTTGGTAAGCCGAACCCCTTTTGGCATAAAAGAGAATATTTGGTTATATTATGTTGTATACGTAAATTCGACCACTTATCTTTCGTAGTTGTAGTGTTCTGTCTCCTCTCTCTTTACCTATACTTCTTCTACTTCTCCTCTAGAGTTTTTTTTTAAATTTTCAACCTTCCCCCCCGATTTTGAAAATATAATATATCAATGAATTAATGTATAATGTATAATATTTTTTTAACCGAAATGACCAGCTGAGACATCTCAAGACACGATTCGTTTGATGAAATAGTTAGGGACTGGGTTTACATTATATTTGACCCATCGACGGGGTGAGTAACGATTCGGAACACCGTAATTTCCACTTTCATTCCTTCACCATTGTCCGTCTGGGATTCTTTTTTTTATCCAGTGGTCACTTTCCATTTAGTTTATTTCCGTGAATGTTGTTGTAATATTGGGCCCAAAGTTAAGATAAAAATTGTTTTGTTTATACATGTTCATGTATTTAAGAATGTTCTGTGTTACGTGCCTGCCTTACAAGTTTTTTTTCTTTTTTTCCTCTTTGATCTACTCCAATTGAATATGTGAAAAATTTAAAATTAATAGACGCGCGGTATAAATGAAAATAATATTTTATGATGATATGTCGGAAGTTTTGTTTCTTGGTGTAATGTTGCAACCTTCTTGGACAAATTAGTGTTGGGGTTATGTAATTAAATGTGTGCGCGTGTATTGAATATATATATATATATATATATATATATATATATATATATATATATATATATATATATATATATATATATATATATATAGAGAGAGAGAGAGAGAGAGAGAGAGACGTCGAAATGTAAATATGTATGAAATATAGAATATTAAAGTGAAATGTAAAATGTTAAATTTAGAATATGGATATATGTAAGAGCACCGCATCTGCCCCATACGTTTATTAGTTGCCATGGGTAATGTTTTTCCGACGAATGGAATGATGTAGTCTAATTTTCTTTTCAAGAATACCGCCGCGAACTTAAATAATTTTTTTGTTCTGCATAAATGTAATTAGTAATCAATAATGTAAACAGTTTCAACGGCATGCATTTCAAAATAACGGCAGGTCTAAAACGTAATCCAATCTCTCGACAAATATTATCCTTTAGTGATCAACCAGAAAAAAATTTTTTTTGAAAGTGTACCTAGAATCCCCCCTGTTTTCCAATGTGTATCCTATGACTTAACCAGTGTTTGCCACGATATAAATCACTATAATCCTCCCAACTAGTGAAGATCTTCTCAAATATAAATACTATGAATAAAAGTTATAAGTAATTCACAAATAAAGTGTTATGATGCATACAAGTGATGAATGACTAACTAGTGACCTGGAGTTACTAAATAATGAATCCAAAAATGGACTGAACTGAGAGGAGAATTCTCCTCTGACCAAATATCGTCGTTGAAATCCCTAGATGGGTAGAACTTTCAATATGCAAATACAGCTACAAACTGGTAGTTCGTATATACTGGACAAAAGGTTGTTATAAAGCAAAATATATGTGTATAAACGTAAACTGAATTTAAATCGAGCGAAATGTGTTGGACACTACCTTTAGTGCATTAATAGTGATCTCGAATGCTCGAGTTTGATATACGCTACAGGACGTACAAAGAATACTTTTTTTTTAATGCCTCGACGTGAGGTAGAGACTCATAAGTTTTAATACACCTAAAAGTTTTTTTTTCTTTTCTTTCCTCTTTATCCATATATTTTTTTAAGTGAAATAAGTGTCTTCTTTGCGTATGTCGCAAGTCATAATTTGCTTTAGCATGCCTAAGATATATGTAATTATTTTTTTTATTTGTCAAGATGATTGAATATATAAAAATTTACTAAAATATAACTCTATGTATTCTATTAACATATAACCAAGAACTTGTGCTTTTAAGATTTTTCTTTGTAATCATTTTTCCTTTTCACTATGAATGTAATAAACTATTTGTACCCTTGTAGCTAGTTGGTTTCCTTTAAACATACATACACTGTCCTGAGTGAGTGAGTGAGTGAATGCATGGTAGATTTAATTTAAGTAATTTTAGTAACATCATTTGTAATATTAACATCTATAATATATGTGTCATGTTTTAATATATGTGTTAAGGTAAATAACCGAGGTCATGAAAGACCGCTACTAACAAATTTAAAGTCGGCTCTAGGAGTGAGACGGAAATAACGGGATGAGCCTAAATACGACATCTTTCTTCCAGGAAGTTGAAACTCTTATTGAGACGATACATAAATTTTATATTGAGTTTATATTTATATTTTTTTTTCTTTCTCTTGACTAGTTCATATGTGTGGTCGATCTCAGATCATGGAGTTCAGATGTTGGATAGTTATCAATTATTGTTTGAGAATAAATTACAAAGAATTAAATTTCACTTTTCTCATTTTCAGGTCTAGGTCTGGGCAACCCCACGAACGTGGTGCCTGGAGCTAGGTCTGGGTGGTATGAGGGAACATGTGTCTATTCCACATCACTTCAAAATTGATTCTTCACTAATAGTATTTGTAACGATTTACCGGATAATAACCATTCGAATTCATTGCTATATTTCCTAAATCATCCAGTAACCCATTCTCCTTTAAAATCCTCAACCTTTCCTTTTCCCTCTTCTTTTTTTCTTATTTCTTTCTACTTCTCTCCCCTCCTTTCCCTTCTCACTCTTTCTTTTCTTATTTCTAACAAAACTGAAAAACTAATTAGGTCGTGACTGGGAGTAGTCGCTATCAGCACGGTCAATAAATTCGATTCGATAAGTTTCTTCGGAAGTCCGATTTGGGATAATTACCTCTAAAATGAATATATACAGAGACTAAGAATAATAATATAATTTATTCAAAATTTACTTTACTAGAAAATATTTAGTGTTTCAATGAGTAGTAGATATTTCATTATCACTCTTGCTAAGTTCAGGCGACTCCTCCTTCAACCACGATGTTAGTTGTCACACGCCCTAAAATAAATTTACGTTTTCAGAAGTGGCGAACCGTGACAACAAGTTTAGTTATCACGCCCAAATTCGTTTTTCAATCTGTACCGGCCATCTTCTTCCCACAGTCTTGACATAGTATGAGCCATCTAGTCCACAGTGTTTACAATGTTTATTATGAAACAAAACCATTACGGGTTTCTATTTTGCGTGTGATCACTTATAATCCGTAAGTCAATGTAAAGGGACTCAATATCAATACATTCATTTTTACATTGCTATGCTCTAAATGTGATGTCAGCTATGGTTTAAAATACATTTCTGGTATGCAATTCCTTTTTACAAGAAATATTGAGATCGGAATGTCCCTTCTGTTGTTTCTGACAGTACCAAGTATTCTCATTTGCGTGCTCATTTGGTTATATTTAAATTTTATTAATTGGTACAGAAACCAGCGGCGTAGCGTAAGGGAACGCCGGTATGCCCGGCATTCCCTGTTAATAAGAAAATGTACGTATTTCATAATATATAAATTGTTTGCTTGTAATTATCACAAATATTTCCACTGCAATCTTCTGGATGCGCTTTCTCGCCTTACTTTGACAAACGGAACCTACGCTTGCGTGTCACTCAGATGCACATTTTCTGTCTTTCCTCTTGTGGTATGCTATGTTCCTTGGGCTTCCAGACCTACTGCAAGCATCGGGATTTTCGTCTGCTTTCTGTTGAATGCGCATGCCCAACTACTCCTCCTCACCCCTTTCAGCCCTACATTTGCTTTAGGTATAAGCTGGCGTATTCGCAAGTATTGCCAACTCTATCTATTTTAAACTAAGCTATTGTTTCTAGCGTATGAACGCTAACGTCAAGGAAATAGAACAAAACAGAAATGGTTAGTTGAACGCCTTTTTGAAGCATGTCGCTTATGTAAATTATAGTATAAAAATAGTTATGCTTTAATCGTAATTAAAGGCACCGTAATTGTAATCATAATTAAAGGCAAAGTATTAATGTTCATCATAAATACATAGTATGGCCAGTGGCGTAGCCAGAAATTCTTTGAGGAGGCTCTCACATACACAAACATAGTTATAAAGTATTCTGTAGAATCACAGTCACCGATTTGATAGGCCAAGAGAGACAGCACTCCCCGCCCCTCGAAGAGATTGCTTGGGCCCTTCAGTATCTGGATATCTGACAACGAAATAGGCACACAGAAACAGGTACCCAGAGTTGTTTTAAGTGCTTTCTATTTACATCTTTAAATGATATATACACTTAGGCCCATATTCATGAACGGGTGTCTGAAGTCTAGACCCAAGATATCAAATTTCTAGGGGCAGAATATTAAAAAAAAACGAGATTGAAGTATGATGGCGTGCGCAGAAAGAAGCTGCCCATGAGAAATAAATAAAGGGATCTATACTAAAAATAATGTTCACACAAATGTAGGGCCGAGTTTTCTGGTCACAACGGTAGAGGCAGGAAGAAGCTGAGACAACTGCTTATTGGCTTCTAACGCAATCCATGCATTTATTTCTGTATGTTCCACTAGGGCTACAATTAGGGGGGCCTGGCCTCACAATTTTTTAATAATCCTATATTTCCCCTCGGAATAGCTACGTATTGCTGATTGCAATAGTATTGTGTGGCACAAGTGACTAACTTTAGCATCCCCATTTCGCAATACAACGCTACCTACTGACAGAAAAACAAAGTTTTTTGCTATATTTAGCCCGGAGAGAGATTTTATAAGTTGTAGAACTGCATGTTCAGTGCAAGAGATGTTTGTGGAATTATGTTCTTTTTTTTTCAACATATCAAAGCTATTTCAAAAATATTTTTTCCTCACTTCAACAAACACCCAAAACTTGATAGAACATTTGTTCTGCATACTACTCTAGAACTGAACAGAAATACATTAAATTTAAGCAGAAGCCAAAGTGACCTCTCTGCAACTTGTAGGCAAAATCTCCATTTTTAAAGAAAATCAAGAGAATCTGAAAATTAATGTTTATGGTATAAACACTATGTCTAGAAAGAAAAGTGGTGCTATCTTGTGAGCACATTATAATATATATTTAAATTAAAGAAGATCTCAGTTTGCTGCGGGATCAAAATGACTCTTCTTGTAGGTCTCGTTTTAACGTAACCTTTACTTTCATTAATTCTCGAATTGTTTGGTCTCTGCGACAAAACTTACCCAATGGATTTTTCGAAAATGTTTTTCGACTTAATATCCTTTCAAGAATGAAAATGGATATAGTTTCTATGACTGGTATGTCTACAAAGTGCTAAACATGAGTTTTCAATATTAACAAGGCATACAGTCAAAAGGTTTTATGACCACTGGTAGGTATAAAAGTAAAAATGCTCGAATTCTTATATTAATTTTGGGCAACCCAATCAAGTAGGACACGGGGAAATTCTTCCAGGAGAGTGGTCACTTCATTTCGCGCAGCGCGTGTGATACTTGATTTAGTCACGAGCCGCCACTAGTCACAATTCTAAATTAATCTGCTAATTAAATTTTTGGCTTATACCAAATGTCATATATACATACACACATATATATATATTGACAACAAATACTGTGTCTGGGGCTTGAACCAGGGATGTAAAATATAAATAACACAGTATCCGTTGCTTCTACCTCTATCTGAAGCAGGTAGGAATATCTTAAACTCCTTCTATCTCCACCAACCTACAACGTAGGATTTTTATAGCACAACATGCGAAAGGTGATACAATGATAATTACGACTGTTTATCTTTATGGTACTCATTTATTCAATTAGCGTTTAAAGTAAAATTTATAGGATGTTGTGATGTTTGATCTTTAAGTAAAACTGTTAACTCACATTTCATAGAACTGTTTGTGAATTGGTCAACGTTAGAATATCAGAGATGTATTAAACATACCTCGATAATCGGGACTCGAACCTCTGGCTACGAAGTTCGTCTTCTGACTTCCTCACAGTGGATGGATGTCCACTGGAACGTAGTTCACAGCTAATTCCCAATAGTAACTCTTATCGAGAATAATACTTGGAGACTATTCCAAGACTGCTCATGGAAACTCCTACACTCTGCTACCAAGGCTCCCTGAGACTGATCACAGAGACCGCCTGAAACTGATCCTAATTCAGTCCAACAATAGCTTTTATCATCGTCCTCACGATGACGAATTTTGTTGTTCTTGATTACAAATTCTGAAGTTTTACATCTCTGAGCCGAAATTGTGCTTATTCACAATTTCTGCATTTTCTTTCATTAACCGAATTCTCCAGACAGCTTATGTCTGCGAAATTCACACTTTTACCTAATTTTGATTCTGTGTTTGTGTTGACATAATTTCTACAACGTTTTACATTTATTTTATTTCGTATTTGTTTTTGTTATTCTTATGACACTGCAGACTCGTGTCTATTCCATGAAGAAACAACAAGCATCAGCAATGCGTAATACGATGATATAACATGTCTGCAACCTAATTACAACAATTTAATAATAAACAAACATTTTAATATTTTCTTCTGAAACCAATTAATAAGATGAATAAATTTAGAACTTAGAATTTTCCATAATTTTGCGTACCGTGACACGCATACCGTGACAATATATATATATATATATATATATATATATATATATATATATATATATATATATATATATATATACATTTACTGTACGAGACGAGAAAGAATTCTTTTCGACAATCGGAACAAGATGAAAAAGAATTATTTTCGAAAATTGAGACGAGACGAGACAAGATTTCTACAAAAAATATAAACAAGACGCAACATCTTATTTCTCACCTTGTCTTGTATCGTCTTGTAGGCAACACCACTCAAAAGTAAACATGATAGTTTTTTTTTATGGTTTGTTTATTCGTTAATGTTCTGCATGTGTGAGAAGAAAGTATATGATCTGTTAAGTAACAGCTTATATTTATTGCTATTTGGCATTTTCTAAGGATGACACAGATTTTCCCAATAGTGACAACCATGCTGATGGTAATATAATTGCACTGTCAAACAATAGTCTATCAATCGATTGTCGGGCATCCTGATAATCTTCTCACAACTGGTTTGTTACTATTTTCCTCAGTTTTACTATAAATCTGCTTTATTGGCGGATATGTAGTGCACGTATGTGATGAATTTAAGACAATCTTCTTTTCATAAAACTTAAGTGTAAAGAATTCCTGATTCCATAAACTCCACGTATCTTCATTTTATTATCTCTTAAAACGGAAATTTTTAGGTAGTTCTTTTGTAGCTAAATGTTAGCAAGCTCGTCTTTTCTGTGCATAAGATCTGTAGTCAGTTCCGAGAGGGAGTGTATAGTATACACTTCAGATATCTTTTTGGAAACATTTTTGACCATCTTACAAACATCTAACCTCTCGTTGAAACTGTATCTGGTGACAATAATGATTACCCGCGGGAAAGTTTCTCACTACCGGTACCTGAGGAAGAAACTCTGTACGTGCCTTGAAAATGATGTCGAGGTCTGAATGTTCAAATGTTACCATTACAAGATAGATAAATGTAAGCCTTATCGAATGTGACAACCAGGGCCGTGCCGTGGGGGAGGGCGATCGGGGCGACGGCCCCGGGCGCCAAAGTAAGGGGGCGAAAATTCGTGAGAAAAAAGGAAAAAGTTAAGAAAAATTGCTTGGATTATATATATGGGGGCGCCGCCGTACTCTCGCGCCGGGCGCTGATTTTCTACGGCACGGCCCTGGTGACAACCATGTTTCATTTTGGTCCCGTCAAGTATCTCTCGTAGAGTTTGTCTTGTTGAGCAATGTGGTGCTGAAGGATGTGCTGAATCCGATTAGTATGTAGTATCCAATTCCAAGGCGGCGATAAACAACATGGAAGTGTGCTGCGACAGACTTAACATGTGAGTCATGTCACAATCGGGTGGTGGATTCTCTTGGGTTGCCAGTCGACGAAATTTATGGAACACCTCCGACCACATTGTAGCTGAGAATCTTCAGCGGGCCTCGTTTGCCTAATATTTCTGCATGAGCACGATATCTTTAACTGTGGTCCCTCCGATGTCAAATTATTTTCTTCCAACTTTTACTATTCCACCGTAAGAACAATGAGCGTGTAAAGATATACCATGATATACCCTTGCTAGTGACAGATTACTTTCGGCAGTTATTTCACTAGCACCTATACTGGGAGCTCCAAGCTAAGACGCTGGTTCAGGCTAAATTACATTGGTGAAAACAGTATTGCACAATTGGTCGAATATACCGGTAAATCAAACCATCTCTATAATATGAAATCGTGGCCTTTCTGAAGAATCATACCTGAGATGTAGCCATCTCTATACCTCCGAATTTTAATTATGCTTCGTCCCAATAGGCAAATTCAATACAGGTGAATCACAGAATTATATATACGAAACATGATTGCAAATTGATACAAAAGCATATTTTAAATTCAAAAACGTTCGTAAAGATACGCTGCTAACTTTATGCTACAGTGAGGGGAAAAGAGAGATTTCATTCTCTACACCACTGGGAATAACAATTATGAATATTGACAAGGTATTTGCTACCACATTTTATACTTGCAAATTAGATAGAATCTTACAGGCAAGACGTCTTTAACCGTTCGTCCGTTTGTTGACAGTTATCAGAGCCAAAACGGTTAAGTGATAGCAAGAAACAGTGGGTTTGGGATGAAGTCAAAGTCTCAAGAATAAATTTCATTTATACCCTGTCTCTCTATTGAAACCGGAAAATCAAAATTAACCACTTCCGGTTTCTATAATCATCCATGAAGAGCAAAAGCTCTGTAAGAGATAGCGAGTTCTCTTTAAAAATTATTGAAGTGCATGTTCTTTACTGAACCATATGCAACCTGCATTACAGCAGAGTAATTTGGGTTAACTACTTCAAGGGTTCTCAGATTTACCTTTGAATTTTCAAAATGTAGATTCGTCATCACTCCTTCGAGCCAAAAATCAAAATCGGCTTCGTACGCGATTAAATCTGGTGAAGGTCTGTCTGTGTACAAAATTTGGTACCTTTAAAAACTCCGTTCTATGTGCCAATATTATAACCTCCCCCCCCTCAGACACAAACACATACGTTCTTTTATATGTCAATTGCTGTAAGCACCCACTGTTGACAAGTTTTAATTCTGAAGTTGGATAAAACGAATGCAAGAACAATGGCCTTTGAAGAATTTCTAGACAACCAGTTCATTACCCGGGTATTTAATCCTATAATGTAAGCCCGCATAATACATAGGTAATGTAGTGTGCATATAATGAGTGTTCTTACAAGCAATAACAATAGGAGAAACGTGAATAACGTTTTCCGGATACCCCACCCCGTCCCGAGTTGAAAATTTTTAAAAAAAACTATTTTATACGCGACTAAACATGTTTAAGAACTATCTGTATACCACATTTTGTGACTCTAAATGGTTTCTTTACATGCGAAAAGCAGATGATAGACGTATATATACAGAAAAACACAGGCATAGACTTACCTATTTTAGTGATTATTAAAGATATACGATTGAAACTAAAGATATGTATTTAACTATTTCTGACTGCTATACGTGATCCAAGCTGAGCAAAAATGGCAAGAAATAAGTTCTTTTAAAATGAATCCACCCGTATTTCTTCGAATGTAAGGCTCCATCGAATCTAAGGCGCAACTGAATTTCACCTCATTTAAACTCATTTTTAAAAAACTTCGAGTCTAAGGCGTAAAAACAATGTACAAATACACTCCTGTTTCGATAAGCATATATATATTTCACCGAGCTAAGTAGCTCAAGCGGTAGAGCGTTGGTTTCGCATTCGGGAGGTCGTGGGTTCGAATCCCGCTGCCGACCATCCTGACTGAGGTTTTCCAGGGTTTCCCTCAGTCCTACCAGGCAAATGCCGGGATGGTACCTACTAAACAGGCCCTGGCCGATACCTTCCCAAATCCTTTCCATTCTTATTGTTGTTGTTGTTGGATATCCAGTGTAAAATGGCCTCGGAGCTGTATCTGGTGATTGTTAAATAAAATAAAATAAATAAAATAAATATACAGTATATGGCTGTATACACATCGAATCCAAGACGCCATCGAATTTAAGGCGCACCTGAATTTTGGATATTTAAAATCTGACAAAAAGGTGCGCTTTATATTCGAAGAAGTACGGTTGTATATTTTCGCCCTTATTCTTCTATTGTAACAAGAAGTGTTTCTCTGTTCTCTAATCTACCGTAGATTCACAATGTTGAAATAAAGCTGACTTTTTTCTTAATACTAAGATCTTTCTATATTTAACAGGTCATGATGTGCAGGTGTTAGCAATTCATCCCAGCATAAATGATTCCTAAGAGGTCAAGAGAAGTTTAGTGTCACTTGTCAAGGTAAAACGTTAGTAAAATTGCTGGTCATACTTATACATAATACATTACTAACAGTGAGAATTTGCGTAACGAAACAGATCTGTGACCTACTTTTGTCACTTTACATCAAATAGTAATGAATCGAAGTCTTTTCCTATTCTTAACGTACAAGAGACAAACAGATTTAAAAAAAAAAAAATGTAATGCTACAAATTAAGGCTACTGGATGGAGATTATGTCATAAAATACAGGGTATCCATAAAATAATGTAGCACAGAGAAAATTTGCTGGATGAAAGTAGCCAAAATTCAAGGGCGCTGATCATGGGGAGCCGAGGGGTCCCGGACCTCCCCAAAGCTCACGTCGGCCCCCTATTGTATATATGTGTTACAATATTTGGCATAATTTGAGTGCAATTTGTCTTAAAATCTTCATATATATACCTTCTACATCTGATTGCCCCCCCCCCCAAATTTACAGAGAAATCTGCACCCTTGCCAAAATTCGGTTGCTGGTAGCCGAGTTGCTTGGTTAATATCACACAGAGGTGCCAGTTATTGCAATTGAACACCACTTGGCTAGTTAATCTTCACTCGTTTAACCGACTAGTTGTCTAATTCACCCGAGATGATGAGTTAATCGATTACGTACAGGCAGTGGCGTATTTACGATTTTGTTTCGGGGAGGGCTTTGCTAACTTTCGGGGAGGGCTTTGCCTGAAAATGTGAAAATTCAGCAAGATATTTCATATACTTTACTATAGTAAGTAAGATTTCGGGGGGGCTTAAGCCCGGAAGCCCTCCCCCTAAATACGCCACTGCGTACAGGTCATAAAGAAAAACAAGTGGGGAAAAGCTCTGAACGGAATTGAGACTGACAATACAGTAGGATCTTAACACGCTTGGCCACAACGGCAGCGCTACACACACCTTGCGGAAAATCATGTCATTTTTTGATCTTCTATTAAGAATGTAATAATAAGAACACTTCGATCACTTCAACACACCTAGCTGCCTTCAAAATGGAACATTTTGTTTGAAACATTGTACGTAAGTAGGTCCCATGTCGTTTAGGGACTTCATGCTTTCACAATTTTTAAGGTGTTTAAGTAACCGAGTGAATTGAGGGGTTTAAGTAACCGAGTTAAAATATTTTTGCCAATTTAGCTGTTGTTTACGATTGTATCATGAGAAAATGAGTCATCCGTTTCACTGATATGTTGTCTGTTGCTTGTGATCGTATCAGAAGAAAACTGGAAATCCATTACAGTAATGTTATCTGTTGTTTGTGATCGTATCATGATAAAACTGGTGGTCCGTTTGAGTGATGTTATCTGTTGTTTGTGATTATATCACGAGTAAACTGGTGATCCGTTTCAGTGTGTTATCTGTTGATTGTGATCAAATAAGAGAAAATGGCAGTTCTGTTTCAGTGTGTTACCTGTTGTTTGTGATCGTATCACGAGAAAATAGATGATCCTTTTCAGTGATGTTATCTGTTTTTAGTGATCGTATCACGAGAAAATGAATGACTCGTTTCAGTGATGTGTTATCTGTTGTTTGTGATCGTATTACGAGCAAATGGGTGACCCGTTTCAGTGATTTCTTCTAACATTGTTAGCTTTCACCTCGAGATTGGTTTTTAACATATTACTCTAATTAAGAGTGTACCCTACAAGGTGTATTGGAGATTCGAGCAAAATAAAGTATTTCAAGAGCTCGTCATGATAGGAAGATAGGAAGTTGTATATGAATAACCTTATTACATATAAGTTGTTACGAGCCCTAGACTTTTCCTGAATTAAGGTTTTAAGGAAGAATGAGGAAATTTCATTTTTTTTTCATCACACTTAAATGGACAATTCTGTTGTCTGTGATTGCATCACAAAAAGACGACTGATCCACTTAAAATCAAGTGTGGAACATGGGCTCCTGCGACAAGCTGGATTCTCATTAATGTCACTTTGATTACAGTGTGCATGCCTATCCTGAAGGGGTAGATGAATGCAATATTTGAGCCAAAAATTTAGTATTTTATGGGCTTTTATTATATTTTCGTTGAAATGCTTACCTTAAGAGAAAGAATAAGCTCAGGAGGTTTAATCACTGCGAAATAAAAAAAATACCGTTAATTTTACAGTAATTATGCGATATCTTCAAATAGATAAAATATAACCGAAATGTAGAACAAGAGCGCTCTAGACAATATTATTTTGCGTGAGATACCGTTATTACGAGTCACCTAGTAGCTTTCCGTTTGCAGCCATTTAGAAACGCGAGAATAAATGCCGATTTTCTTAATGGCTGTAAATCGAAATCAGATAAGTGAGTCGTGATAACGGTATCTCATGTAAAATAATATTGTCTAGTGAGCTCTTGTTCCACTTTTCGATTAACTTTTATGTATGTGAAGATATCACATAATTACTGCAAAATTAACGGTATTTTAATTTCGCCGTGATGGGGACTCTTAAACTATTTCCCATAACCCTATTCTCCACGTGTGAAGAAGTGACATTTCAGTTAATGTTTTTTTTTTTTTTTATAACTCAAAATAATACACAAATAAGTGCTATTTTCTATTCACTTATGTGTGTCTAATCGAATAAAAGAAACGTTAAAAGCTTTTTCACGTAAAAGGAAAACGATAACAAAAAAAGAATAATAATCAAAGAAAATAATACAAATCGTAACTCAATATTGAAATGCATTTTTACAAAGAAAGTACCGTGACAGCAAATACCTTTTTTTTTCTATACAACACACGATATGGACAGTTAGTGATGCGAAGCTTATGTATAACATATAGGCAAAATTGCTTTATCATCAACACACACAATGACCACGGGGGTTGGGAGTTTGTCCCCCCCTCCCAAATCGGTTCTTCTATGCAAGAGCGGAAATTAATTCATCACATATGCATTATACGAGTGGGAAGGGGGAGCTGGGGAGAAAGGGAAGCTGAATGTGACTCTCTGACCATTATTGGTTACCTCATTCTCATATTGTTTCTGAAAGGTAATAAACAATGCAACAGTGTGATCCCAATGTTTACTTCTCTGGGAGGTAGAGTACTGGTTGCACCTAATTGTTTACTTTATAGCATCTACTGTTAATAATATTCGCCGAGAGGGTCGTTCAAAAATATTGTGGACTTTATATTTGTAAATAGGCTGGTAGATATTTCAAATTACGGATCTCTAAGGTTTGCAGTAAGCACTGAGTGGAGTAGACCTACATTTAGAATAGCAACCCAGTGACAACCCAAATTTAGTTCCTCTGAGGCAGCAAACAGAGGAGAAGATAATTTCTTTTAGGGGTGGCAGATATTCATTATAACCGCAAAGTATTGCGTTAAATTACATAATCTATACTACAATATAACATGTCTAGGGGCCAGTCAGGGAGCAATCGCACCTTAACCTCTTCGGAGTCGTCGCTGTACGAACGTATGATTGTAGCACAGAAACAAAGCAAGCCCGAAAAAATCTATGCTGTTTATCTGTTTATCGTACCCTCCTGCGTTGGAAAAGGCTGAGTACTGACGTCATGGGACACTAATCTAATTTCACGTGTCTTATATCTGTCCTGACTGCTGATGTGCACTGGGTGTGCTTTTATTAATGTTGTTTGCTGATTTCAAATCAGCGTACAACATTAGACAACAAATGTGGTTTCGACTTGATGGTGCACCACGATTTTTTGAATGTGGTTGACCGCGACGGCAATAAGCAATGTTTCGGGATAAATCGGTACTCAAGTTGGCCTAATTTCGTGATCTACACGCTTTAAACAATTTAATGTTTTATGAGGAATCGCTTGAAGAGTCTAATTTACAAGATACTTATTAAATTATTGGGAGATCTCTTTGCGCTTGTAATGGCCCAAAATATAAGAGCATGTCTGGAAATCTACCTTATCATACATTTAATACCATGTATGTTTGAACGTATATATCTTAACCGGACTGCAATACAACAAGTTGTCAACATTCACAAGCATGTTTCCTTGGCGGTGGTCAATAGTACTTTGGTTTCTCCCCCGACAAATACACTTAATTTCAACACTTGATTTTCTGTTTTCCGTGTCGCAGTAGATTTTCGGGCGTGAATTCCTGTTCTAAATGTATTCTACTCTATCCACTGCACGTCCTAGATGTCTGTAACATAAATTAAATCGTTAAGTTTATCTTTCCACGATTATTATCCGGGACTAAAAGAAATAGTAATGAAGAAATGATGGAATGAAGAAAATGGGAGAAACCTCATGCAAACGGTGTTTCTCCACCCCAAACCTCATTTGAAAGTAACATGAATTATTCTTTACCTTGTAAAGTGTGCGGCAAAACAAACAGTACTGAAGTGATATTTATTATACGACGTAATGAAACATAAGAAATGTTGTCAAATGGATACCAACTAAATGATACTCAACACAAATTGTAAATTTAAGAAGAATCGTGTCTGTACATCATGTGTTCAAAATGTTGACAATTACGTCACACACATTCTTTACAGCGGTCCTGTAGAACGATAAGCTGCGACAAACAAGACATAAAAGCACGAAATTTGGTTATTTCTTAAGACGTATGTCAATTTGTGATAGGTTACCGAAGTCTAACAATTTTAGCCCGAGAATGTCTTTATTGTGTGAGGTATTGCGTAGTCATGAATCAGACGTATTCCATCGAAGAAAGATCAGTTGAACACCCTGGCCAATTAAGGAATGGAAAACCATGTATATCAAATAAGTATAGAGCGGTGCCTGCCATGGGCAGTCGGGTGTTATCGTGCTATGAAGTAGTTCCATGTAAGACCGGATTTTAGCTCGAGAAAGCCTTTGTTGTGTGAGGTATTGCGTAGTCATGAATCAGATGTATTCCATCTAAGAAAGATCAGTTGAACGCCCTGGCCAAATAAGGAATGGAAAACCATGTATATCAAATAAGTACAGAACGTTGCCTGCCATGGGCAGTCGGGTGTTATCGTGCTATCAAGTAGTTCCATGCAAGACCGGAAGTGAAGTTCCACTATCGGACTCAACACTTTATTGATGTACTTCAGAAACCAGCAAATGCATATTAATGGTGAACTGGTGTGTACTTGTACATTTTCTTGTGCGTCAGTTTTAGGCCAAAATCAGGATCACAGTTCTTAAATATCCCATTTATTCGCCTGATTTTGTCCCAGCGGACTTTATCCTCTTCTCTAAGCTTAAATTTACCCTCAAATGGAGCGTCTAGAAGATGTTGCATCGATCCAGGTAAATGTGATAGAACTGATAAACAGAATTCCAGTGGATTGCTTTCCCAGGGCGTTCTAGAGCTTCTACGACCGGTCCTGCGAGTATGTGGCGCGGGAAAGAATGTATGTATAAGACCGATGTAGTGATAGATTTTTCTAGTATTTCGAGGTAGTCCCATCACTTTTTTGACGGACTGTGCAGGTGAGAAGGCATACTGAGTGTGAAAAGAAAAACCAAATTCGAGATTTCTATGGCTCTGCAAGTTTCATGGCTCCAACATGCCAAAACACTGATTGTAGGATGTACCCCTCTGTTCGTCTGTGCTTCCTCTCATC
This sequence comes from Thermobia domestica, assembly GCF_964235325.1. NCBI lineage: Eukaryota > Metazoa > Arthropoda > Insecta > Zygentoma > Lepismatidae > Thermobia > Thermobia domestica. The sequence goes on along the minus strand of NC_137469.1, from coordinate 21,012,520 downwards.
AATCTGTCTGTTCGTTCTGATAGTAGTACTCTCGTATAGACATCATACGGTTCAATACATCAAGACGACATTTTAAACGTAAGTTTCTTTGAAGTTTCTCTAGAAGGGACTTTCGAACTCTCTTCTTAGCAAAATATAGAGTTGACAGTTCTTACGTTTTCCATGTACGATTTACATTTTTTTCTAGCAGTTTTACGCTATGTTTTTATAAAATGATTTATTTCGTCTTTCCAGGAACATTTTAAAAATGATTTATAAGTAAATTCATACATACGAGGTGTGATCAATAATTTTATACGGTGAATAATTTTATACGGTGAATAATTTTATATGGTGAATAATTTTATTAGAAACAAAGTAATAAACTTACATGCAATTTGATTTAATCTTCTTTAAATTACTATCCTTGGCCATCGATGGAGTTATTGCAACGTTGAATCCATGATTGAAAGCATTTATGGAACTGGAAGGCTTCTTTTGGAAAGGCTTTCAGTTGTTCTGTCGTTGTCACAGTTTTAATTTTGGGGAAGAGCCATAAGTCACTCGTTGCTATGTCTGGGGAGCACAGCGAATGTGGACAGACAGGAATATTATTTCGTCCAAAAACTCGCGGATCAAAACCAAGATGTGGCACAGCGCGTTTTCATGGTGAAGAAGGAAGCCATTTGCCCTTTTTAACCGGAAGCTAAAATACTTTTCACAGACCCATAAGAGATGTTTATTTTTTCGGAAAGCACTCGAATAGTCGTTTCCTTTTTTGAACAAATTGTTTGTGCCATGTTTTGCACATTTTTATTTGTTTTTGACGTCGAAGGACGTCTCGATTATTGTTGTTTTCAACCGACTCCTTGCAACTTTTGAATTGCTCATACCCGTTTAAACAGTCTTCATTACTACTGCTTCATCGTCATACACTGATTTTGACATTTCGTGTGCTTCTTTGGCACTTTTTTGCACTTTAAAACAAATCTTAATGTTGGCACGAGACAGACACTTTTACTACGTCTTCGTTCTGCTTCTGGAAGCAGTGTTGCCACAGTCCTAGCTCTGGAGTGGGCTGAAAAATAGTACCAAATTTAAACAAAAAGGGCTAAATTCATTTTTTGTCAAACAGTAAAATATTATTGCCCACGTATGATCATCCCTGATCTAACTTTAGGAATATACGTAAAGTTTGTTACAACGCGTCGATATAAATCTCTAAAACGCAGAAATATTTGGGTATTTTTATATTCGTCAATATGGCGTCACTAGTAAACAACTTAGCCCGGTAAGCCAGCAACTACGTCAATGTATTTTTTGTGCTATACCATGTTGTTGGGGGGGGGGTGGTCCCGGGAAAAAGTAAGAAAAAGGAAATTGAAGGAAAAAAGTAGGAAAAAGTGCTCAAAATAAAGAAAAACTAGGGTTTACTTTAAAAAAATTTATTACGCTTCGTGCCAACCAAGTAGTAGGGACCCGCGTTGGCCCGAATGACTCATCCTCACTCTCTTTCATGACCGGGGTGAAAGGTCAATGACCTGGCCCGGGGGCAATGACCTAGGGGTACTTAGGACCACCCCCTCTAAATTTTGGCAGGGGTACCATGGCCCACCCCCTAAATTTTGGCAGGGGTACATAGGACCACCCCCCTTAAATTTTGGAAATTGCCAAATCTAAAAATTTGGTGTGGTAGCCTAGGACCATAGTATGTACCTCTATCAGTATTGGGTGTCTATGTCGTTCCCTTTCATGGGTAAAAAATTGCCAAAAATTCAAATTTCGGGGGATTTTGACCTAATTTATCCCCTTTGATGAGGTATTATTACCCTATATAGTTATATGGACGTATACAGGGGTCCATTCCCTTTCATAAGACATGGGTATATTAATGCACCCTTGAAAAATTTGGGAGGGGTACCTTGGCCCACCCCTTAAATTTTGGAAATTGCCCAATTTAAACATTGGGTATTATAGTACAGGATCCTAATATCTATTATGATAAATTTGGACGGTCCACCTTGTTTCCTTCTAGGGGTACAAAATTGCCAAAAATATAAACGTAAGCAATACGTTATACCACGTGTTTGGTTTTCGACCTAATTTATCTCCTTGGATGAGGTCCTATTACCTTATATAGTTATATGGTCATGTATAGTGGTCCATTATCTATCATAAGACATGGGTACATTGGTGCACCCCTTGAAAAATTTGGGAAGAGTACCTTGGCCCACCCCTTAAATTTTGGAAATTGCCAAATCTAAAAATTTGGTGTGGTAGCCTAGGACCATAGTATGTACCTCTATCAGTATTGGGTGTCTATGTCGTTCCCTTTCATGGGTAAAAAATTGCCAAAAATTCAAATTTCGGGGGTTTTTGACGTAATTTATCACCTTTGATGAGGTGTTATTACCCTATATAGTTATATGAGCGTATACAGGAGTCTATTATCTTTCATAAGATATGGGTACATTGGTGCACCCCTTTAAAAATTTGGGAGGGGTACCTTGGCCCACCCCTTAAATTTTAGAAATTGCTCATTTTATATATTTGGTATTATAGTACAGGACCCTAACATGTATTATGATAAAATTTGGGTGGTCCACCACGTTCCCTTTTAGGGGTACAAAATTGCCAAAATATAAACGTAAGCAATACGTTGTACCACGTGTTTGGTCTTTTGGCCCAATTTATCCTCTTGGATGAGGTTCTATTACCTTATATGGTTATATGGTTATGTATAGGGGTCTATTCCCTATCATAAGACATAGGTACATTTGTGCACTCCTTTAAAAATTTGGGAGGGGTACTTTGGCCCACCCCTTAAATTTTGGAAATTGACCAATTTAAACATTGGGTATTATAGTACCGGATCCTAACATGTATTATGATAAATTTGGATGGTCCACCTCGTTTCCTTCTAGGGGTACAAAATTGTCAAAATATAAACGTAAGCAATACGTTGTACCACGTGTTTGGTCTTTTGGCCCAATTTATCCTCTTAGATGAGGTTCTATTACCTTATATGGTTATATGGTTATGTATAGGGGTCTATTCCCTATCATAAGACATAGGTACATTTGTGCACTCCTTTAAAAATTTGGGAGGGGTACTTTGGCCCACCCCTTAAATTTTAGAAATTGCTCATTTTATATATTTGGTATTATAGTACTGGACCCTAACATGTATTATGATAAAATTTGGGTGGTCCACCTCGTTCCCTTTTAGGGGTACAAAATTGCCAAAATATAAACGTAAGCAATACGTTGTACCACGTGTTTGGTCTTTTGGCCCAATTTATCCTCTTGGATGAGGTTCTATTACCTTATATGGTTATATGGTTATGTATAGGGGTCTATTCCCTATCATAAGACATAGGTACATTTGTGCACTCCTTTAAAAATTTGGGAGGGGTACTTTGGCCCACCCCTTTAATTTTGGAAATTGCCCCTTTTACATGTTTGGTATTATAGTATAGAACCCTAATATATATTACTATAAATTTGGGTGGTTCACCACGTTTCCTTTGATGGGTACGAAATTGCCAAATTTTAGTACAACCACGTGTTTGGTTTCGGCTCAATTTATCCCCTTGGATGAGGTCCTATTACCTTATATGGTTATATGATCATGTATAGGGGTCCATTCCATATCCCCTTAAATTTTGGAAATTTTCCAATTTAAGCATTCGGTATCATAGTACATGACCTCAACATGTATCATGATAAATTTGGGTGGTCCATCTTGTTCCCTTTCATGGGTAAAAATTATTAAAATATAAACATAAGCAATATGTTGTACCATGCGTTTGGTTTTTGGCCCAATTTCTTCCCTTTGATGGGGTTCTATTACCTTATATTGTTATATGGTCATGTATATGGGTTCATTTCCTATCATAAGACATGGGTACATTGACGCACCCCTTGAAAAATTTGGGAGGGGTATCTTGGCTCATCCACTCGGTTTTAGAAATTGTTTTAATATAAGCATTTGGTATCATAGTACAGGACTTCAATATGTACCACTATAAATTTGGATGGTCCACATCGTTCCCTTTCATGGGTAAAGAACTACCAAAAATCGAATTTCGGAGGTTATTGACACCTATTTAGCACGTTATATGGTTTATTACCTTTATATGTTTATGTTCCCTTTTAAATTTGGGAATTATCAAATAACAAAATTCGGTAAACGTTTTCTAGGACCCGTTGGTATTCCTCTTATGGCCAAATATTCAAAATTTAAATGTTATTGACCGGCTTTATTATTGAATAAGTACAGGATTTATTACTTTTTTCATAAGACACAGGTGTATTTGTGTACCAATCTTAAATTTTGGGAGGGGGTACATTTCTTATTGTCATATCAATAATTGGTAATTGTTCTTTGGGTAAATCATTGTGATCACGTGATCAGTTATTGACATATGATGGGATTAGGAGTCCAGGACATTGGTACATTAAAACTTTGTAGGATAATTTGAGAATGCGTCATTGGTTTTGATTATTCACGCCAAATATAAACGTAAGCAAGACGTTGTACCACGTGATTGTCCTTGATGAGGTAGTGTACATGGATTCATTTCCTTTGTTGTGGTACTTCTTAAGTTTGAGTACACACACTTCTAGAAAACAGTTGGTTCTACTCAGGTAAACAATTGACGGACATTATTAACCTTATTGAACATATAATAATATGATTAACTCTAAGACTTAGGTATATCAAGAGAAGTATTCTTTAAATTTGGGAATGGTGATAAACAGAATTTTAACATAAGGCGCGAAATTAGAAACAATACATTGAACTTTAGTCACAGCTCATAGTCTAAGATCATTGGTGGTGATTGATTTGAAATCTGATAGCTATCCTTATTGAATCTTATGACTCATAGACGAAAGGCAATACATGCTACAACACTGGCAAAGTTATTGTTAATGCAATTTGATTGGTTGATCACTATCTTTCCTGCAATCTGATTGGTTGATCACTATCTTTCGTGCAATCTGATTGGCTGATGATTTTCAAATCTTTGCTGTATTCAGTTTTAAGTTTTGTTTAACATTTAAAAATCTTGGTTTCGTTCAACATTTTGCACTCACTGATAAATATGATCAAAACCGTTTATTTGTTAATCGAATAGTTAAAAACCGGATAAAGTTTGACGGTTAACCGTGAAACGTAAAATTTTTTTAGTTTGAAATTTTTTTGCTTGAAATTTTTTTTTGAAAATTTTTTCGTTTCCAAATTTTTTTTGTTTCAAAATTTTGTTTGAGATTTTTTCGTTTGAAATTTTTTGTTTGAAAATTTTTTCGTTTGAAATTTTTTGTTTGAAAATTTTTTTGTTCGAAAATTTTGTTTAAAATTTTTTGTTTAAAATTTTTGTTTCAAAATTTTGTTTGAATTTTTTTTGCTTGAAACATTGTTTGAAAATTCTTGCTTTCAAATTTTTTGTTTGATTTTTCTTTGGTTTGAAATTTTTTTTGACAACTTTTGTTTCAAAATTTTTTGTTTAAAATTTTTTTGTTTGAAATTTTTTTCGTTTCAAAATTTTGTTTAAAATTTTTGTTTGAAATTTTTCGTTTCCAAATTTTTTTTGTTTAAATTTTTTTAAGTTTGTGCACTCATTAGTGAAGAACCGAAACTGCTTAAAAGAAAATTTGGTTTGAAATTTTTTCGTTTAAAAAATTTTGTTTCAAAATTTTGGTTTGACATTTTTAAAAGTTTGTGCGCTTATTAGTAAAGAACCGGAACTGTTTAGAACAAAAACCTTTGTCAATATTTGTTTTCATGATGCAATAGTACACGTCAGAACATGTGGTTTGTTCTTGAAATGAAAAAACACAATTCATTGAAACGGATCATTTTATTACACTCCACATACATCCATACCAGATAGTGGTTCTGGATATTGTCGATACAATGTATTTTGAACTTCTTGCACTAGTTTGTCTTTAGCATATAATTTTAATTCCAATTGAAGTCTTTTAAGGTCTAATGCAATATCAATTGGTGGAAACTCAATGTCCATTTGATCACAAATAAACTGTTTATCAATACAGGTATGCACCCACGAACGATGTTGACAACCATCACAATATCTAGATACATGTTGTACAATATGCATAACACATTTTTCAAAATAGTACTTTTTCAGGAATATACTAGTTTTGATGCAGACTTCCACTGCATGTTTCACACACTGAAATACGCTGATGAATTTGTTCCATTCAGTTTGTGTTAGATACACCATGTTGCGAGGGACATGAAATGTACTCTTTTTACGTAACAGCACCATCTTCTCTTCGAGGACTGTACGCAGCACCACTTCATGATTTGAGCCTAATGATTTGACTATGGTCACATTTAGGTCATCATGAAAATAATCGTTCATTTGGTCGATTCGTGAACATAATATTTGCCATTCTTCACAGGTCAGTTGTACACCAAATTGTTCTGCTTTGCCCAATCGAATCACAGGTTCAAATGTTCTAGCACTGATACCAATCATCACATGTTTTGTTTGAAATATATTTATTGGATAATAGCTTGCGAAGATGAATTCTTTATCGTTAGAAGTACACATCTTTCCTCCTGAAAAGCACTTGCTCAAATGATTTCGTGGGATGACAGTGTATTTGCTGGTTTATAGTTATTGCTGACGTCATTGGTAAGGAATGTGCTGACGTTTGAATTCATGATTTCATCACAGTTGCTGACGTCATGCCGACCAACCAAATTCATACAACTATGTCTGACGTGCTGATTCATGATTTCATCACAATGGCTGACGAATCCGGCTGTGTACTAAATTCAAATTGATGACTTCGACCCAAGAGTCTTTTATAGCATAAAGATACAGATCCAGTATTTAAGAAACGCAGCACTTCTTCTTGTTTTGATGCCTCCATGGGTAAATATCTTGCTGGTAAAATTATATTCTTATCATTTTCAAGCTTCACTACGATTCTTAATCCAAACTCTGTAGGGATCATTTGGCTAGCTAAGATTCTATAAGGTACATTCTGTTGTAAATCAGTAATCTTGGTAAATGATTTCATCACATCACGTGTGTTTAGAAACTGCAGACAAGTAGCCATGATGACGTTATCATGAATACTAACTCGAACGATGATGCAAAACTGATGACGTTGCGTTATCATGTTCTGACGTGTACTATTGCACCATGTTCTGACGTGTACTATTGCACCACAATGTTGCCAGAGGTTTTTGTTCTAAACAGTTCCGGTTCTTTACTAATGAGTGCACAAACTTTTAAAAATGTCAAAACCAAACTTTGAAACAAAAATTTAGAACAAAAAATCTTTGAAACAAAATTTTGAAACGAAAAAACATTCAAACAAAAAAATTTCAAACGAAAGAAATTCAAACAAAATTTTGAAACAAAAAAAAATTTCAAACAAAATTTTGAAACAAAAAATTTCAAACAAAAATTTTTTCAAACAAAAATTTCAAACGAAAAGTTTCAAACAAAATTTTGAAACGAAAAAAATTTCAAACAAAAAAATTTTAAACAAAAAATTTTGAAACAAAAGTTGTCAAAAAAATTTCAAACAAAATTCTGAAACAAAAAATTCAAACAAAAAATTTAAAAGCAAGAATTTTCAAACAAAATGTTTCAAGCAAAAAAAAAATTCAAACTAAAAAATTTTTACGTTTCACGGTTAACCGTCAAACTTTATCCGGTTTTTAACTATTCGATTAACAAATAAACGGTTTTGATCATATTTATCATTGAGTGTAAAATGTTGAACGAAAACAAGATTTTTAAATGTAAAACAAAACTTAAAAACTGAATACAGTAAAGATTTAAAACTCATCAACCAATCAGATTGCACGAAAGATAGTGATCAGCCAATCATATTGCAGGAAAGATAGTGATCAGCCAATCAAATTGCATCAACAATAACTTTGCCAGTGTTGTAGCATGTATTCCCTTAAGACTATGAGTCATAAGTTTCAATAAGGTTAGCTATGTATCCCTGTACACTACCTCATCAAGGTCAATCACGTGGTACAACGTCTTGCTTACGTTTATATTTGGCTGTAATAATCAATACCAATGACGCATTCTCAAATTATTCTACAAAGTTTCAATGTACCAATGTCCTGGACTCCTAATCCCATCATATGTCAATAACTGATCACGTGATCACAATGATTTACCCAAAGAACAATTACCAATTATTGATATGACAATAAGAAATGTACCCCCTCCCAAAATTTAAGATTGGTACACAAATACACCTGTGTCTTATGAAAAAAGTAATAAATCCTGTACTTATTCAATAATAAAGCCGGTCAATAACATTTAAATTTTGAATATTTGGCCATAAGAGGAATACCAACGGGTCCTAGAAAACGTTTACCGAATTTTGTTATTTGATAATTCCCAAATTTAAAAGGGAACATAAACATATAAAAGTAATAAACCATATAACGTGCTAAATAGGTGTCAATAACCTCCGAAATTCGATTTTTGGTAGTTCTTTACCCATGAAAGGGAACGATGTGGACCATCCAAATTTATAGTGGTACATATTGAAGTCCTGTACTATGATACCAAATGCTTATATTAAAACAATTTCTAAAACCGAGTGGATGAGCCAAGATACCCCTCCCAAATTTTTCAAGGGGTGCGTCAATGTACCCATGTCTTATGATAGGAAATGAACCCATATACATGACCATATAACAATATAAGGTAATAGAACCCCATCAAAGGGAAGAAATTGGGCCAAAAACCAAACGCATGGTACAACATATTGCTTATGTTTATATTTTAATAATTTTTACCCATGAAAGGGAACAAGATGGACCACCCAAATTTATCATGATACATGTTGAGGTCATGTACTATGATACCGAATGCTTAAATTGGAAAATTTCCAAAATTTAAGGGGATATGGAATGGACCCCTATACATGATCATATAACCATATAAGGTAATAGGACCTCATCCAAGGGGATAAATTGAGCCGAAACCAAACACGTGGTTGTACTAAAATTTGGCAATTTCGTACCCATCAAAGGAAACGTGGTGAACCACCCAAATTTATAGTAATATATATATTAGGGTTCTATACTATAATACCAAACATGTAAAAGGGGCAATTTCCAAAATTAAAGGGGTGGGCCAAAGTACCCCTCCCAAATTTTTAAAGGAGTGCACAAATGTACCTATGTCTTATGATAGGGAATAGACCCCTATACATAACCATATAACCATATAAGGTAATAGAACCTCATCCAAGAGGATAAATTGGGCCAAAAGACCAAACACGTGGTACAACGTATTGCTTACGTTTATATTTTGGCAATTTTGTACCCCTAAAAGGGAACGTGGTGGACCACCCAAATTTTATCATAATACATGTTAGGGTCCTGTACTATAATACCAAATATATAAAATGAGCAATTTCTAAAATTTAAGGGGTGGGCCAAAGTACCCCTCCCAAATTTTTAAAGGAGTGCACAAATGTACCTATGTCTTATGAAAGATAATAGACTCCTGTATACGCTCATATAACTATATAGGGTAATAACACCTCATCAAAGGTGATAAATTACGTCAAAAACCCCCGAAATTTGAATTTTTGGCAATTTTTTACCCATGAAAGGGAACGACATAGACACCCAATACTGATAGAGGTACATACTATGGTCCTAGGCTACCACACCAAATTTTTAGATTTGGCAATTTCCAAAATTTAAGGGGTGGGCCAAGGTACTCTTCCCAAATTTTTCAAGGGGTGCACCAATGTACCCATGTCTTATGATAGATAATGGACCACTATACATGACCATATAACTATATAAGGTAATAGGACCTCATCCAAGGAGATAAATTAGGTCGAAAACCAAACACGTGGTATAACGTATTGCTTACGTTTATATTTTTGGCAATTTTGTACCCCTAGAAGGAAACAAGGTGGACCGTCCAAATTTATCATAATAGATATTAGGGTCCTGTACTATAATACCCAATGTTTAAATTGGGCAATTTCCAAAATTTAAGGGGTGGGCCAAGGTACCCCTCCCAAATTTTTCAAGGGTGCATTAATATACCCATGTCTTATGAAAGGGAATGGACCCCTGTATACGTCCATATAACTATATAGGGTAATAATACCTCATCAAAGGGGATAAATTAGGTCAAAATCCCCCGAAATTTGAATTTTTGGCAATTTTTTACCCATGAAAGGGAACGACATAGACACCCAATACTGATAGAGGTACATACTATGGTCCTAGGCTACCACACCAAATTTTTAGATTTGGCAATTTCCAAAATTTAAGGGGGGTGGTCCTATGTACCCCTGCCAAAATTTAGGGGGTGGGCCATGGTACCCCTGCCAAAATTTAGAGGGGGTGGTCCTAAGTACCCCTAGGTCATTGCCCCCGGGCCAGGTCATTGACCTTTCACCCCGGTCATGAAAGAGAGTGAGGATGAGTCATTGGGGCCAACGCGGGTCCCTACTACTAACCATAGTGGCGCTTTGCGGCTGGTCTCTTGAGCTCAGTCATATGTACGGGGACGCCGTCGTATATTCTCGCCCAGGTGCTGATTTTCCACGGCACGGCACTGGTGCTATTATTGTTTTGATGTTGCATAATCTTTTCAAGGACACAAAAATTATAGATTACTTACGCACCCGCTTGTCTTCTTCAGAATATGTAACACTTGATTCAACGTGTGTGTACTTTAAAAAACAAACAAACAACAACAACAACAAAAAAATGATTTCAAGCTAAAATTCACACTGCTTCTTTCTCGTCTTCTTCCTGCGAGGCGCGGATGCGCCCATCTAGCGTCATTTGTTTGCCGGTATAGTTCGAACTACGAATTTTCCACATGAAGTTTGTAGCGTTATGAGATGCAACGTCATCGAATGAATGTTCACCAGCATTTCTTAAGAGTCCAGCACAGTATGAGTAACGTGAACTTTTAAAAATGTGACAAGTGTTTGTTAAATGGTGCTGAATTGGGTAGAATTGTATCAACTTTTTCACAAAAGGGGCTGAAAATGCCAGCGTGGTACCAACGGGCCGATGAATGACAAAAAGGGCTGAATCTGGTAGAATTGTACCAAGTGTAGCAACACAGTCTGGAAGCCAACAAACATGCCACAACTCTTTCAAACTCGACACTGACTATACCAAAGGTTTAGGCTACCGGGCTTACTAGTTGAAAAAGGATACAACGTCGATAGATGGCACTCTGCAACTTAATTCACCGTACTTTTTGATTACACCTTGTATTTATTCTAGAACTTCGCTTACGAATTCGGGAATCTCCATATGGATTCATACTGGGTATCAAAATTATCTGACAAAAATTTTCCGGAATGATATTTCAGTCTCTTCTGGCCTTAGTAAGCTCTGTATTTAATTAGAGAAACTGATTTCACACACACACAATATTAAAACCCAGCGAAATCCAATTATGTAACTTACTATTCTGAGATTGACACACAAATTCCTAACATGACACATACAATCCTTGTAATTCTTTCGGCCATATGCACAGTCGTTCTGAAGTGTGTTTAGTGCCATACTAAAGCGTTCGACTTACATATGCTTCCTGCAGAAGTCGGCCGTTTAGTATGACGCTAATCATTTGTCAAAACGACTCTGCATAAGGCGGTTTATGTTTAGCAGCATATTATAAAAACTTTTAAAAGTCTTAAAAATCCTTTAAAAATACATAATATCAACACCTAGCGAATTTTTGCTATACAACTCTGCAATCAAATACTACTCTATTTATAATGATTGCAAGCTTGGATCAAGTTGGCTCTGTGGTAAGAGCATTTACCAGTAGTTCCTGAAGTCCATCGTTCAATCCCAACTCACGTCAAGTAAGCTTTGTGCTGTACAAACACCGTGTGTGTGGATTTTCTCGGGGTTCTCTCGTTTTCTCCCACTTTCTTATATATATATACACACACACACACACACACACACACACACACACACATATATATATATATATATATATATATATATATATATAGGGTGTCCCAGGAGGAAGGGGCAATACTTTGGGAAATGGTAGTATGGGTGGTTATAAGCAAAAAGTTCATATGAACATAGGTCCTAATCTCAATGGTTTGAGAGCTACGGGTTGTGAACCATTTTTTTTACTTTATATTGATTGTTGCCCACCCTATAGTTACTCTACAGAAGTGGTGTATAGTGGATTTGAAAGGTAATGAAATTACCTTTCCAATGGTATGCAATATATGGCAGTGTTACCACTCAGTTTCTTTAAATAACATTAACTTTCTAAAATTTCCCTCAATAGCTTCCCTTCCAAAGATAACACTGCCACATACTGCATACCGTTGGAAAGGTCATTCCATTACCTTTTAAATCCACTATGTCTTACTTCTGTAAAATAGTTACAGGATGAATAATACGCAACAAAGTCAGAAATAGTTCACAACCTGTAGCTCTCAAACCGTTGAGATTAGGACCCATGTTTATATGAACTTTTTTGCTTAGAATCACTTGTACTAGCATTTCGCAAAATATTGCCCCTTCCTCCTGGGACACTCTGTATATATCCTTTTCCTTATTATATTATACGTTTTACGGATTATAATGCTAAAATAGAGTTATCATTTTTGCACTATTATAAACAACGACACTTTAGTTGGATGCATACGGATTTACTTTTGGCACATCATTCGAAGTAAATGTTAGAAAAGTATTATCCATTCAATAATTTCCTTCTTATTATCAGAGACAGATTTACAAGGTAAAAACTTGGGGGTAGAGTAGGCAGTACACAGACTATGATAGGTGCGTAATGAGCATTGGCGCAAATCCCAGGGGGGACGAGGGGGACATGTCCCCCCCAATCTTGGACCTGGGAGGGACTGTCCCCCCCAATAATCTGATTTAAAAAGTGCTTTTTCGGATAAGTGTCATGATTTGTGTCCGACTGCCCCAAAGGAATGTAAGATGAAATTGATTTCTCTTGGCTTTTCCATTTTTTTAAAAAAAGAATCGTATTCTGTAGTATTTCAAACTGAACTTCGTGCTGTAGTGAGTTTAGTAGTCTCATCAATATGTATTAATTCCACTTCCGCTTTTGGGCACAAATTGCAATAAATGTCACAGGCGGATATGCCCCTCTCCTCATGCTGGAAAGTTGTCTCAGCTGTAGGTACGGGCACAAATTTCGGGGAAATGGGGAGACATGTCCCCCCCAACATTGAAACTGGAGGCTCTCCCAATAATCCGATTTCAAAACTGCTTTTTGCAGATAAGTGTGATGATTTGTGTCCGACTGCCACAAAGGAAAGTGAGATGAAATTTGTTTCTCTTGGTTTTTCCATTTTTAATGAAAATGAACGCGTGCGACTGTGCGTGACGTAACCTGATATGAAATATTATCTCCTTTTCTCCCCTAGGCCCTAGCACACGAAGAGTATATAGACTATCCAATGTCAGTAGAACCCATCTTTTCAGTAAATGCGCATTTAATCTATTTGTAGTATCAGCCTAGACATCTACTCATGCTTCGTAAGCTAACTAACTCTATAGCCTATGGAACCCGGAGGTTCAATGCCGCGTTCACAAAAGCTCTCCACTGACTTCTATTCTTAGCCAACTGGATCCAGTTTCTACTTTGTATTCCTACCTCTGCGAGATCCATCTTAACATTGTCTTCCTATCTGCGCCTAGGTTAGTCGTTTTCCGATTGGTCTTATCGCTAACACTTTGAAAGCGTTCCTACTTTCTTCCATCCTGGCTACATGTCCTGCCCACCTAAGCCTCCTAGAGTTGATGATCTTAACAATGTTTGGTAAGCCGTATAATTTACGTAGTTCGTCGTTATGAAGTTCCCATCATTCCCCATTCCCGTTCCTCTTGGTCCGAATATTTCTCTCGGGATCTTGTTCTCAAATACTTTCAGTCTATGCTCTGCACTCAGTAAGCGACCATGTTTCGAAACCATACAGAACAACAAGTATGATTATCGTTTTATACACTTTAAGCTTCAAATTCCTCGACAGAATTCGCGACGAGAAGAGGTTTTGAACTGAATAATAACACGAATTCCCTGTTTTTAGTTGACATTTAATTTCTTCGTGAATATGATTTTCGTCTGTTAATATTGATCCTAGATATTTGAAAGTATCTACTTTATCAAAAGTATTATTTAATATTTTAACACATACATAATTTGCCGTATTACGGTCCCGACGCACTTCCATGTATTTAGTTTTCTCTGCATTTACTTCTAAACCCATGTCCATGCAAGCGCGTCTAATAAGACCTCTGCATTTCTTTCTATTTTTCTCCTATCATCCCCTACTAAATTTACATAATCAGCGTACGCATAACCTGGTGAACACCGTTCAGCTCTAAGCCCTGGTTGCTATCTTTGATTTTCCTTATAGCGTATTCCAGGACAAAGTTGAATAATAATGGCGACAACGCATCTTCTTGTTTCAGGCCATTCTTAACGTCAAAGCTCGTGGCCAAAAATTTTCCTACGCGGACTTTACTTTGGGATTCATTTAAACATGCCTTAATTGATCTAATTAGCTTTTTCGGTATTCCAAATTCTGTAAGAACGTTGTACAATGTTTCTCTCCTAACCGAGTTATAAGCCTTTCTAAAATGAATAAATAGTTGATATACCGGACTACTGTATTCCCGCTTGTTTTCGAGTATTTGGCGAATGGTAAATATTTGGTCGATAGTTGATCGATTTCGTCTAAATCCACACTGATAATCTCCAAAAATGTCATCTGCGTATGGGGTCAATCTTGCTAATAGAATGTTTGAAAGGATTTTATAGGATGTTAACAGAAGAGAGATGCCTCGATAATTATTACAGTCAGTTTTGTCGCCTTTCTTGTGGATTGGAACAATGATTAATTCTTCCCACTCTTGTGGCAATTCTTCCTTGTTGTAGATAAGGTGAATGAGTTTGTGTATCTTGTTCCACAATTTTTTGCCTCCAGCTAAAATTAGCTCAGCCGGAATTTCGTTTACACCCGAGATTTGGGTTTCTTTAATTTCTTTATAGCGATTTTTACTTCTATTCGATTGGGTTCTGGAATATATGGTTCTGAGGTGTGTATCTTCCTTTCTCCATTAGTTTTTGGCTGCATGTTAAGCAAATCGTCAAAGAAACCTTTCAATCTATTTAAAATGCTATCTGTATCAGTGAGAACTGTTCCATCTGCTTTCTTTCATATATAAGAACGAGGTTGATAGTCTTTCTTAAATTCGTTGATCCCTTTATACATGTCCCGAATGTTTTTATTTTTACTATTATCTTCAAGTTCCTAAATTTTAGCTTTCAAAATATCGCGTTTCTTTGTTCTAAAAGTTTTGGAAGTTCCTCGCCTGATGTCTACGAAATTTTGTGTAGTTATTTCATTCGGATTTTGTAGCCAACGTAATTTTGCCTGTTTTCTCTTCTCTGCTAGTTCGAACCATGGTTTGTTCCTACGTATTTCCGCGTGTCCCAATTTTTCTTTTGAGAGAGGATGTTTCATAAGCAAAGAAAAGAATTCAATTGCTGGAATATTTTTCTCTATAATCTCAAGGTTAAATCTGTTAAGTAAAGAGTATGACATGCATCAGATTTCTGAAACGATTCCTGTAATGTTATTGAGATTATAATCATTTTGCTCAAAGAGTATTGCTGCATCATACATAATTGATATTCTTTCTTCATAGTTTCGGTATATTACTATAAAACAATTTTAACGTGGATCTTTGTGGATGCCTAATTAGAAACATACCAATTATAAATATGCATGTATTCAGATTTCAGAATGTTTTCACGGCAGTGATTTGTAATACTGATATGTACTACTACTTCATCTACATCACCTAATATATGATATACTCTACAACAGTTGATCAGATTCATCTACCGTAATATGAGTTTCATCTCCCTTATCTAGAATAAGCCTCAAATCTGCCCACCTTCCAATGTTGAAGACAACCAATGGCGTATTTAGGATTTTCTTTTGAGAGCTATGCCCAACACAAGGAAGGAAGTGGGCAATTGCCCACCTGAGTTTGAGAATTAAATATATTTTAATTTATGCATAAAATGAAGTTATAATGACAAGAATTATCGATAAATTCTATATGATATGATACAAAAATTTAGAAGTGAATCTAACCCTTTATTCTATTCATACAAGAAAAAGAAGGCATCCCCTTGGTCGTCCTAATTTCCCGGGCTAATTATTCCCCCGTTTTGATTTTCTTTAATTCAAACATTTCCTTCTTTTAAAAATAACTAAGCGATATAATTGTTCCTTTGTTATAATAACTAAAGTCCTGTCATGTTGATATCCGCGCATTTTGGTGTGGAACACTAGTTTCGCTTATCAACTCCTCTTAGTTTTGGTGTTACTGATGACGGCCAACTTCAATCACAACTGACAACGGTCGATAAAGTATGATAGGCGAAATGAAAGTAGTAACGTCAAGAAAAAGAAACAGAAAAATAGAAAGGATGACAGAAAGAACAATTAAGGACGCAGTTCTTACATTGAATGAAATTTGACAAATACAGTATTATTTCTGAACAATAAGCATAAGAAAATGGAAAGTCAATGACATTCTTAGAAATGATAAGAAGGATTATTGTTGTACGTGGAATGCGTAAAACTAACAAATTATTTCGAGGGGAGAATGAGCCCGATAGCCTCCTAAATACGTCACTGAAGACAATTCTTCTCCCCTGATCCTTCACAGCATTGTTTTTCAACTTCATAAATATTTTGAACATCGCTTATATATATATATATATATATATATATATATATATATATATATATATATATATATATATATATATATATATATATATATGGGAACGTCTTATCCGTCCCCCCCAATGTTGAAGACAGATTTGCGCCTATGGTAATGAGTATACTATAAACTTACAAAAATATATAGATAATTGCTTAAATTATTTTTATCACTCAAAAAATTTGGGGGTCTAGCCCTCCTGGCTCCGAACTAGAACCGCCACTGCTTATCCCCTAAAGGGATTTACGTTGGGCGACATGAATATATCTCACTTGGCACTGATAAAATTCAAGGAGGAGACCAGAAGTATTGTTGAAAAACTACAATTCTTGTACGATTTTCGCATAAATACAGCTTCCAGATTATGGCATAGAGACTACAATGCATAAAGCACAAACCAACCTGTGCTAGAAGGCCACTAAAAAGCACAAATGCTATCAACCGATTAAGAGCAGGGAGAAGCTGGTGGGTCCACGTGTTAGTGTGAGGATGTCCGAAGGAAGCAGACGCGTCAGCGATGGTGCGTATAGACGTAAGAAAGTGTAGTGAAAAAATGGGTTTTGGTAATGATACGAACTTCAATAGCATAGTTTCATTCTTGTAACGCTCGACTTGTAAACATAACATCAAGTTACGTATACCGTGCAGAAATACACCGCCGGTAAAAACAGTCATCTTGCATTTCCACTCATTTATTTTATCCGTCATAAAGCACTTGTAATGATTTTACACTAGTAACCCTATGCTTGTAAAATACAGGTGTATTACTTTGTACTTAATTCTATCACCTGCAGAAATTTGTTCTTTATAAATATGTCTTTTCATGTAAAGTATTGAATTTTGCTTCCAAATTTTCTAAAATGTGGTGCATCGAAATTACACCAGCAACGTTAGATATTTTAATTTCACGCATTCCACTTGAGCGAAGCACTTAAGAAGCACAAGAACGATTTAAAACAATTGTTTTAGTTTGATGTGTCAGTTACTATAAGAAAGTAATACGCATCTTAGCTTTAAAGTTTATACAGGATGACCCAAAAGTAGGTACATACCCTGAATTTATCAAGTATAACATTTTAGTTTATGGGTTTACTCTCTTTGGCTCTTCCGAGCTTAAGATGTAAGTAGAAACACATTAAGAAACTAAGTCTATCTGATGGATAACAATAAGAAATGATATAAAATGCAATGAGCTGATCACTACGGTACTGTATACCTACTTTTGGGCCACCCTGTATTTGGACTGTATGCTGTTAAGCCCCGCAAATATTAAGATTGCATATTATTACAAACTGTTAATGTAATAAAAATACGTAATACAAAAAATAATAATTTAGAGTTTTGTAACGATGAGAAGGCACTTAAAAATAGTAACAATTGATTCTTATTTGAATTCGCTATTTACTGATACTTTTCACTTAATGCAAAAATTGTCTCTTCGTAAGTGGCTGGAAACGTCGAAAATTAGACACAAAAAGTGTATGCCTGAAAATAAGTTACCAAAATTCCATTAGGTTGTTTATCAGTAATAAAGTTGTTTATATGATTGAGTTTCTAGGAATTTGAAAGCTTAAATGAAATATGACTCAATTGCTGGCAATAATAACCTCATCTGTTATTCATAAACGTCATAATTGGCACACCCAGTGCCTGCTTCGAAAAGAAGTGAAACTACCATAAATATATATTATGCCAGATAGAAGCATGATGGACTGTTTTCATTTAAAAGATTTATGAGTTATTACAGACAATAAGCAAATATCACATCAAAAGGGAATTAATATCAATTTGTCAACGGTTATTACAGACGCTAATAGTAAAAAAAACTCACATATCTGTAAACAGAATTCAATTTTATTTTTAAAATTAGCAAACAAACTTACAGAACTATATAGAATGGCTAAAAAATATAAGGCTCGTAATATTGCACAAAAAATATAGGATTTTTGTTTTAATTATCATCCAATAACATTTACTGTTTTACATTGGATGTTGTGGAAATGATCGGCATTTATTCCGAAGTTGGTGGTCCGCCTAATTTTCGCTAAAATCGTAATAATTGGTTCCTTTCTGTACCAAAGTTTAATATTTAATTCACATAGTATTGACGAGCGAGCGTGAGCGAGTGAAGGCGGGTCAGAGCCCCGCAGGGCACATTGATTTCTGTCTTTATAACAGCTAAATGGGAAGGGGAACCTGTGTTCTAGAACCTTGCCGACATGTTACCGTTACCGTTACCGTTATGTTACCGTTACATTGATAAGTATATCCACGTTTCTTTTCAGTTATTTGCTTAGCACGTTTTTTACAATTTATTTTTAGATTTATTAAGCCCTGACTTCTTACTTACTTTGGCTATACTGCCGCAGATGGCTGCCCCGGATAAAACCCACATGAATCTGTTTTCAGCGTTCTATTACAACTTACCTGTTCTTACTTTCATATATCTTACCTACAATTACCCCTGTTTCATTTCTGGCATTCACTATTCTCTATTAAACACAAATATTTATTTTCATGCTTTTTTGCTCTTTCCTACATTCATATACATCAGTATAACTGCGCAAAAATAGTACCTTGTAACTGTTGAGTGTTGCAAAGCGGTCGAGTACATATGTCTTCCCAAAGGTTGAGGTTAAATTTACATTGAAGTTGCACTACCCGAGCGTGACGTTATGTTACGTGGTATTTAGTCCCCTTGCACTTACATTCAGGCTGCGTGTCTGTATACCTCCAGCCATGTTTATAGAACAAATGGCTGGAGGTATAAATATTATTGTCATGGACGCTCATCGATATCATCGTTAAACTTTGTCCATGATTGTACTTTCAGTGCAATATTCTTCAAAGGACATTCAACGAACAGCGAAAGGAAATGATGGATATTTCAAAAATCAAATTCTGTTTAATTGATGAATTCTTTATCTGTAAAACTGCTATGTAATTCAGTCTTTGAAATCGTTGCCAAGCACTGAAGTCAGCTAGCTTTCACAATTCAACATGTAAGATCCATGCATTGACAAATATGATGACAGAAGTGAATTTCAGAGGTTTACGTCTTTACGTATTCCACCACGAGTACAGGATGTTCCATAACCTCGTCTCGAGTCGAGTAACAAAACTACTGGGCTCTTCCAAAGTCAGGAGTAGTAGCTTTGAAGACCTATCAGGAGGAACACCTAGTTACTAGTGTGGATCATATTGCTTACCTAGACTACATCAATAAGAAAAGATATGTACCTGTTTCATATTTGTCAATGCCTAGTCATGAGTCAGTGCTTGGGAAGTTTCAAATAGACGCTACTGATCAAAACTACACACATTAAAAACATTCCCCACAGATCCTATTCTTTTATTTCAACCGAAATGATTAATGACGAATTTATTGGTGTACAACTTATCGATGTCTAGATTATTAAGAAAGTTTTGGTTATTGCTATGACACCTTTTGCGTACGTCCCGTTCTATGTAGATCATAGATAACTCATAGCATAACTGCATTATATTAATATAAATTCATATTATATTATATTATATTAATATACCCAATGTATATTAAATTTTCTTCTTTTTTAATCTAATATAAATAAAATAAAGAGTTTGATGTGTGTCTGTCTGTCTGTCTATCTGTGTGTCTGGGTGCGGCTGGGGATCAGACGATTGAGCCGAGAGTTACCAAACTTTGGTCACGAGTGCCTTGATCCAGGTCCCAAACCAAAAAGAAGCATTTTCTAAAAATTCGAACCAGGGGGTCTCGGAGGGGGGGGGGTGTTTACCGGGATATTTAAAAGTTGTAGAAAATGACCAATATTAGTGTCAAATTCATAGTTTTCGCGGCAGCTGAGATCAATGGTGAAACTCCAATCGCATTAACTTTCAAATTCCATGCGACTGCGGCCGGGGGTCACCGTGGAAATACCGAGATATGTAGAAGTAGTAGAAAATGACCGATATTAGTATCAAATTCATAGTTTTCGTGGTAGCTCTGATCAATGGTGACACTTCCATTAGCGATGACTTTCAAATTCGGCTACCATTTTATGCGGTCTGTAGGTCACCTGCGGGGGAGGGGGTACCGAAACATGAAAAATAATCCAAAATGACCAATATTAATGTCAAATCAATAGTTTTCGAGTTTCGCTGAGATGAACGGTGATACTCCCACAGGCATTGACTCCAAATACAGACACCATCCGTTGGGTGCCAGAGGCGTTTTTTTTTTTTAAATTCTAACCAGGGGGTCTCAGGGAGCATTTACCTGGATATGTAAAAGTAGTAGAAAATGAACGATATTTTTTCTTTCGTAGTTCAGCTTTTTACATAGATATTTTATCTACCCAACGCGAGGAATGGATATTTCAACTACTAAATAATATAAAAAAAGTAAACGAGATGGCTAAAACATAGGTTGAAATGGGAGCAACAATGAAAATTTGCGAAACAAAAGTAAATGAAATATCTAACTTTAAGTATTGAGGTTGAAATGAAGCTTAGGTGCCGAAATTTGAAGCAAATATAACTTCAATGGTTAATTAGGAAACATCTAGGAAACACTATAGTTTGAAATAAAGAAAGCTGTAGCGAGATGACTAATTTCAGACATTTAGATAACATTACTGGTCATAATGAAGGACAGCCGTGAAAGGGTTACTTCCTGTTTTGCAGACTGCCATATCAGTGTGCAACGTTGCCAAGTTTACCCATTCTTGTTTCGCAGAATCGCATGAACATTTTTGGTAGCACTTTAATATTAGAAATATTTGGCCAAAGGAACAAAACACGAACATTAATCTAAAGAGGTGCGGTTTGCAAGAGAGCCTTGTCGTACAAGTGCAATCGTAATTAACTGGAACAGCAATAAATTACAAACAAACGTACACATACATAAAAATAAAAATAAAATGAACAATGGCATGAACCTTAATAAATTTAGTATACAGTTGTGACTCTTAATATCACCTTGTCTACACTGGATTGTAATTTCAACTATTCAAGGATATTGCATTAGCACGGAATAGAGCCAACCTCGCCACACCTTAACCTACTCTTAAGAATTCGAGTGCAACTCTCTAAACGTTTCTACAATCGAAGACATGAATTGCAAAACCCTTGAAGTTCACTCTTTTTCTTCGTTTTTTTTTTTGTTTTTGTTTTTGTTTTGTTTTATATGTTGGTATCTATGTTTTAAGGACTATTCACTTGCATAATACGTAAGTCCAAATAAAAACTTTAACCCATTTGGGACCAGTGTCCTATTTTTAGGACACTTGATATTTTATTTTTTATAAAAAAGAAGAATAAGGTTTTCGTGTTCTTCTAATTACAGGGAGCAATTGGAGACCTGTCATAATGCACTGTAATTTTTTGATACTCTTATTCCTTTCCCTCTGTAAAAGACGGACGCTTAAATTTATCTGTGTAGGTTACTTTATTTAGGTATGTTTCGGGCAACGTTATTTTTTGTTTTTAATACAAACAATGCATTTAATTTATATGTATTAGGCAGCAATAGGTACGCGGCAATCAGATTATAAAAAAGTTATTTTAGTTTTGTTATTACTTTCGGTGCTATAGATGTTGAAGCATTAGTGTCATATAAATAGGACGCTGGTCTAAAGCAATATACTACTAAGTAATAAAAGCGAATGTATAGATGGACTGACGCCCTTGATTTTTCGCGTTCTTACGCTTATCATTCATTGTTCAATACCTTAAAACTACAATTTTTTTCTCAATTGAATGCAATTTGCATCTAAGCTTTAGTGTAACTACAGTAGAAAAATAAGTGGTAAAAAAAAGAAAAGTGCTGAATAATAATGTTCAAATTTGGAAAAAAAAAAAAATACGCACATACACAAAGCTTCCCCAAGTTGGTGTACAAACTGACAGAAACTTCAGCGAACTGAAAGAGAAATGTTGTAAACAAATCACCTACAATTATTCTTTTGTATTTTCAACAGTGACTCAGTGCAATATAGCTATAGTGAAGGAAACAGTTCGTTATGATGTACATATAAAGAACAATCATCATTTTCTGTTGTGCGATAATAAAACTTGTTATGAGAATTTGATCTCTGCTATGGAAAGGATATGAAAATAAAGGAGAGTGCTAGCGACAATATACATCATGATAGAGAAGACGATTTTTCTTAAGATTCCAGAGTGGTTTTCAATATGCTAGATATTGTAAATGGTCCGAATAGTCATCTGCTATATTTTGAGAATTTTTTTCGCAAGTAGAGATCTGCCAATACATCTTCGTGAATTGGGATTCAGAGCAACTGGTACTCTGCAAAGCATTCATGTGTCTCAGTATCCATTGACTGATTCAAGAGTTGAGTAAATACATATGCAGGGAGTTCATATGAATACAGATTCGACTGGGATGGTAAGTTCTCATTGCCAAAGGGAATGACAATTGACGTGTTGTAATTGGCACAAATTCTGACAGCATACATTCTGTTTCGTGAACGATGAGGTGAAGCCGACCACGTCATGAACATATTAGAATTGAGCAGCCTCATGTTATCCTACAATAGCCATATGGGAGCTGTCGACTGCTTTGACTTACTAGTTCAAAAAATTAGAATTGATATGAGATGCAAGAAGTGGTATTGGGTGATATTTTCACGAATTATTAACATGATGATCGTAAACTCATAATTATGTTTACGAAACCAAGTCAGTTCAATGTGGTCTTCTGACATTTACACGCAACATATCTGTTTATCTATCATATATATCAAACTTGCTGGTCACCTCTTCAAATGTATTGAATGATGTACGCCTCGCTGGAAGTGGTTACTTCATTATGGAAAGGAAGACGTAAAGATGCCATGATAATAGATGAACTCGAATACCATTATCGTACTTTGAAAAGTGTAATGTAGCATTGTGTTTCAAAGCGTTTCGTGAAATACTAACAAGGCAAAGAAAAATAAACTTTGAATCAAAGCCAAACACGTGTAACAAACTAGCACAGGTAGATCGAAATTACAAAATAGCAATTATCTGAACTTCAAACGTAACTGTTTAGTGTTCAAAATACTGGTATTTGTACGTTATATTTAGTTATGTGTTATATAGCTTATTTTCTATAATTGTGGTAAATAAACATCAATACAAAACACACGCGCACATATATATATATATATATATATATATATATATATATATAAAAAATCAGGAAGACATCGTCCTTCGATAGACCAGCCGTGATCGCTCAATGCCTTGAAGAACTTAGCGGTAAAGATTTGAATTGCTTCACTCAAGCAATAGAATGAAATCAGTTAGGAATATGGCCTTTCTAGTACCTGTATATCAGAAAGGAACAGCGTCCTATTTATAGGACAGGGCGTAAGTCACATCAGATGCGCAGGAAAAATCAAAATGTTATATTTTCGTGATACTTAGGCAATAATAAACTAAGTTGAATTCTTAAATTGAAAGAAATCAAAAAAATAATAATTTGGTCCCAAATGGGTTAAAAGAAAATACAAAATAATTTCAGCTAAACAGAATAGTATGCGAAGTATCTTCTAAAAAACAAAAAGTACTCTGGTGGACTTTGGATGTTTTGCAATTCAGATCTTCAATCTTCTCCCCAAAGTTAAGCAGCCGCGTTCTCGTATTGTTCTTGCTTCGAAAGCAGAATGAATCTGTATATATAAGGATGATTTATGTCCACTTCCTATTAAGCTTGAAATGCTAAATTTCGGCATTGTTCGTGCTTGTTTCGCTGTTGCTATGAATTTTTTTTTTCGTATAGCCTGAAACATTAGTAAAAATGTAATTAGTACAACGTACGGAGTCAAATAATAAGCCAATAAAAAATTAAACTTTCAAATATTGCTGTATTTACGGGTGGAAGGTTGCATTCAGTTCGTGAACATAGGTGTCCACCACGTAGTCTAGGAAAACCTGTACGTCTGGCATGTCGGGTGCATCGTATTGTATTTATGAAAATGCATCAGAAATGTATTCAAGAGAAAATATGGAGGTGCATCTGCTCTCCTAACCTATTTCCTCATATCATTATTAGCCTTGTTAACTTGAGCGATTTCAATATATTTAACTTATTTCCATATAGATTGGGTAAAATGAAACAAACAAATGTATAATGTTACTTGATGGAATGTTTCTTTTGTAGCGTTTATTGCTGCCTGTCCTAAATCAGTCATAAATTCTTCCACACGGAAAATGGAATCAACAATCTTCAGCTTTTCTTCTTATTTGCTCCAACATAGGTGTATACAATGACTGAGTTTTGCTTTGCAATAACCGGAAGAGTAGTGAAAAAAATATTCGAAATACCATGCATATTTCCGTGCAATGTATATAACTATGAAAATAGACGTGACTAAACATTAAATCTTTCATCCATCACAATCTTTTCTTTTCTTTCACTTTACAGAAATTCCCTTTCGCTTTACGGTGTGCTGATATACCAGCCATCTTGACCTGCCCAATAATGGATGAAATAACTTGTTTGTTACTTTCAATTTGTATATGTGATTACAGTATTACGATGGAATCAATTTCTCAACATGTAATACAAATATCGGCGTACTTCTGGTATAGTACAGGCTTTCCACAAGTTGATGTAAAAAGTAAAATCTCTCATTCTGCGAAACAGGAACATACGTATTGGATTTTGTTTGGTTATTCAAAATATGGCAACGCTAAGCGTGAAGAATCAGTTTCTATCCATTTCTATCCCGAAACAGGAACACACGCCATGAAATATCGAGGGAGAAAAGTAAATGCAAATGCGACAGACAAAGAGACGTCTACGGCATCTTTAGCAGGTGATGACATCGACTCGGAATGGGAAGCCATGAAAGCAGGGATTAGAAAAGCTGCCGGCGAGCACATACGAAGAGAAACGAGAATCCAATATAAACCCTGGATAACTGCAGAAATATTGGAAATGATGGAGAAAAGAAGACAGTTCAAGATCACAAACAAAGAAGAGGAATACAGAAGGTGCAGAAATCACATCAACAGAGAAGTAAAGAAGGACAGAGAAAACTGGATAGACGATTTCTTTGCATAAATTGAGGAAAATATAGTCAAAGGCAGTACAAAAACGGCATACAGAAAGGTTAGAAAACAGTTCGGTGAGAAAAAGGAACGCACAGACATTATCATAGACAAGGGACAACGCTAATAGAAGAGGAGCAGACAACAAAAGATGGAAGGAATACATTGAATAACTCTACAAAGGAGATAGAGTGAACGAAGAAGAGATAGAGAAGGAAGAAGACTTCTTGATGAAAACGAATTAGCACCATCAATTTTACAGTGCGAATTTGATAATGCTTTGTAGAAAATGCAACATGGCAAAGCTTAGGAATAGATCAAATACCAACGGAAGTGATTAAGAATCTCGGAATAGCAACGAAGAAGAAAATAATTTAATCTTATTAATGAAATGTACATCTCGGGAAAAACACCAAAAGACTTCGAGAAAAGCATATTGGTATCTATCCCGAAGAGAAAAGGCGCATAGAAATGCGAAGAACACAGAACGTTAAGTTAGTTCCCATGCATAAAAAATACTGTGCAAAACTATCGCACAGCAAACAGAGGGGAAGATCGAAGAACGGTTATCAGAGAACCAGTTTGGATTCAGGAGGAAAAGAGGAACAAGGTCAGCAATACTGAGTACGGTTGACCATGGAACAGCACATAGAGAAAACTTTTGACAACGGAGATTGGAATATTATGTTCCAATCTTGAAAGTAGATTACAGCGTTGAAGAATTTGAAAGTAGATTACAGAGACAAGAATAATATACCAACTTTATAGGAACTAGACAGCTGTTATAGGAAGAGATCAGAAAGAAGCAAGAATAAGTAAAGGAGTAAGGCAAGGATGTGGACTTTCACCTCCCCTGTTCAACGTCTATATAGAAGAGGCTATGAAAGAATTCTTTGATAAAACCGAGAAAGGCATAAAAGTAAATGATCAGGTTTTCAGCACAATAATGTTCGCTGATGACATAGCACTGATAGCGGAGAACGATGAGGACATGCAGGAAGCACTTTTAAACTTGAACGACCAACTGGAAAAAAACATGCAAAATGAAGATAAATAAGAAGAAAACCAAAGTAATAAAGTGCACAAGAGCAGGAGAGGAAGGGACAATGTATGGCTAGATGGAGAGAAAATCGAAGACGTTAAGACGTTCCCCTATTTAGGAAGCCTAATATCCTCGGACGGAAGAAGTGAAAAAGACGTAAGTTCCAGAATAGCACATTCTAAACAAGCATTCAATTAGAAAAGAGGACTACTAACATCAAGAAATGTGTCGCTGGACGTTCGTAAAAGATTTATTAGGACACTGGTATGGAGCGTAGCGCTGTACTGATCAGAGACGTGGACATTGAGAAAAGCTCAAATATTCAAACTGGAAGCATTTGAAATTTGTTTGAGCAGAATGTTGCGCATATCATGGACCGAAAGAAAAAGGAATGAAGACGTACTAAAGGAGGCCAATGAAGGATGACAGATCATGAAGATAATAGGAAAAAGAATAAACAGCATGCTTGGCCATCTTTTCGACACTACCATTGGATCACTGTGCTGATAGAGGGAAAGGCAGAAGAAAAACCAGGAAGAGGAAGACCAAGGATACAATATCTAGATACAGTTACGAAGAAGAAGCCTTATCAAAATATAAAACAGCTCTCCCAAGCGAGAGAAATGTTCTAAAATTTCTGTTGCCCACCAACCTATGGTTGAGGTGAAGAAGAAGGATGGACTTTTGCTTGAAAGGATGGGAACTATTTGAAGTTTCATATGAGTGTTATAGGAAACAGAGTACATCATGTGACTAATTATAGACACCTATAGACCATTATTATTTGAAAGTTATGAAACTACGTCAGGTGCGAAAATTTGAGGTGGGGAAAAGTAGACCAGACGATAAGTGTTAATACTAAAAAGGATTACAATTATAATAATTTTCATTGTTTGTTAAGCTAGCCAAAGGCTAGCACCTTATTAGAGGGTTACACCCTCTTTTAGGGAAGGGAATTTTAAAGAATGGGATACTGGATGCAGGAAGGATGGTCTATAGGAAGGGACATATAATTTATATTTATTAATTAATATCTATAAATAAGCACAGGACTTAAGGCAGGGATGCAAATAACCGCTAGTTCACTCACCCGGGGCGAGTGGTCCATCTATGCGGACGAGTATTTAGGGCGAGTAAAATTTTGTTGCTTATTTGCATCCCTG
Organism: Thermobia domestica; assembly: GCF_964235325.1. Lineage (NCBI taxonomy): Eukaryota > Metazoa > Arthropoda > Insecta > Zygentoma > Lepismatidae > Thermobia > Thermobia domestica. The sequence continues at coordinate 20,984,476 of NC_137469.1, read as the reverse complement.
ACTTAGGGGTTTTCCAGCCTTAACATTTGAGTTGGTAGACAGACAAATATAGAGGCAACATATAATACTCTTATAACACATAATATACATAATATTAAAAAGTGAAAAATGCAGTATTCGTAGAAGGAGAGACATTAAATCAAAAGAAATGGTTGAAAATGTATTGATAGAATTACTTTTCGATTGCAGATGTATGTAAATTAAACACTAAACCAGGAATGGAACCTCTATTCAAATTACGATAGAGTTGTAGGATGAGGTGATGTGCAAAACACGCCACAACACTTAGGAAATGTTAATTGCACAAATGAGAGCACCTTCTTGCCTAGGGACGGCTCTGGGTTATAATGTGGACAGAGGGAGCCCATAGTAGTGACAGAGGAGGATCACTGTGCAGTAGATGGAGTTATGAATGGGTGATAAAAATTAGTATGGAAATCATGGAGGAGATTTAAGTCTGGGTGATTCGGTGGCAGTGTATAAGAGTAGAGTGTGAATAATAGCGACAAGGGCGTGTGCATATAACGACAAGGCGTGGGATGTAGTGCATGGCATCCATAAGAAGAGGATGATGATCGTGGTAACGTTTAGTAGGATAAGTAAGTCTGAGTTTTTCGATATGGTACTGTAATGTAGGGAATGTGATAAGACTATAAAGATGTTGGGTAGAGCTGGGTAATTTGATTCTACGTGCAATTCGGAAGGCATGACGTTCAAGTATTAGGAGTTTATGGTAAAAGCTAGATGGGGCAGATATCCAGGCTGTGTAGCCATGTTAAGAGTTGGTCGGAGAAACGCTTTATAAGTTGTGAGAACAGTGGCTGGTTTTAATCCCCAAGTAGTGTCAGTTAAACGTTTTAGTAAATTTAAACGATTGTATGGCTTACAAGTAATTGATGTCATTTGCTGCTTCCAAGTTAGATGTCGATCTAATGTTACACCTAGATATGTTGCTGTCTTACTGGTTTGTATGGGAACCTGGCTGAATAATCTATTGAGGTTGCGGCGAATTCTAGTTGGCCTTTTGGGTGGTACAAAGACAATGACTTGTGGTTTGAAAGAGTTAATATGAAGATGCCACTTTGTGCACCAGCGACTGAACTTATCTATAGCTGTCTGTGAAATTGTATTAATGTGATGCATGGTATTACCCAGTGTAAGGAAGGCAGTATCATCACCATATTGAAATACGTGCACTTTGTCCGATACTGAAGACATATCAGTGACAATCAGAAGGTATAGTAGTGAGGAGAGACAATGCCGCACCTTGTGCTTGCCGCTTTTAATCACTCTAATTATGAAGATAAATTTTAATTGCACAATAATGAGTTTTGTAAATTATTTAGATGTTTTGTAGAATTTGGTAAACATGATAAAATTTTGAGGCAAATTCCTTTGTATTTTTACTGCTGAAATCAAAGTTAGAAATATTTACAATAATCTTCAATTACCATGGAATAATATTAGAAATTTCAATGAAGGACTAGATTGACACCTAGCGATTTCTGTGGGAACTCGCTCATCAATAACCATGAACCTTACAAAGCATGTACAGCCATCTGGTGAGAATTTTCTTAACAACGACGACGCATTTGCGCTAGGCTGCGGCGACCACCGAATCTCTTCTGCTCTCTGATGTCCATAATATTGATCGCATTGCCATGTCTTCACGGCCTGTTGCTTTCACGAGACGAAGCTAAAAATAGCAACTCATATTTCGACAGATACGAGAAAAAGACGTGGTGCTCCACCACAAAAGGAGGGGAGAAATTGGTCAAAAATGATACTCATGAAAGGAAGAGAATATTTCAATGAACATTCCGCTTATCCAGGGTTTAAAAAAGACCGGCCACTTTCAAAAATTCTTTTTCAGTTTCACAAAAGGAGAAAAGGCTCTAGTATAGGATGAAACATTTCAATGTTCTATTTTTAGAATATCTCCAGTTGCATACCACATGGTACCACTAGGAACAAGTATTACACCTTAAGTTACCGGAATTATATTTTCTTAAACAATACACGAAATAGGAAGACTTAATGAACTAGTTTAGCCAATTTGCTTCAAATTAACGAATAGTTCTAGTTAGTTGATTTAAATAATTTTGAAGTGTCTTGATTTTTGTCATACAATTTATCAGTCACACGGGTCCCATTTTCTTATGTACATTGCTTTTAGTAAAAAGAAGAAATGTAAAAACAAAGAAGCGTGTTAGCTTTCCCCGTTAGTCTAGTAGTTAGCATACTATGTTTTCTTGTATGAGGTTCCGGGTTTCATTAAAGCGGTTAGCATATGCACCTTTTGCGTGGGAGACCCGGGTTCGATTCCCGGTGGGAGCTCATGTGGTTCGGATTCCATGTTAATCAGTAGGTCCACGTCTCATATAGCCTTTCTGCTTAACGGGACGTTAAACTCAAAATCAACTCAACGCGTTTCATTAATGTTGTCCTTGAGATGAGACGAGACGAGACAGGATCTATCATCTGAGACAGAGTAGCCCTATCACTTTGTCGATACATTTTCGAGACAGCTTCAACTTCTGTCTTATAGGTAAGAATGTTTCATTTAAGAGCATCATTTATAGGTTTTGCTTGAATGGGTGACGGTTCAGCATTATAAAAAGTTCCATATTTTTCAATAATATATATTACTTAATTCTGAATTACAGTAGACTTTTGCTTATCCGGCCTTCAGTAGTCCATCCTCTTAGTAATTCGGCCCTAACATCTAATGTTTGCAACGTTATTGTTTTTACTGTAGTAGCGGGAAAATACATCAGTACTATCATGGCTTCCGTTTAGTGTTGCTTGTAAAGCGGTTGAGTGATAATGCATGCTGCCTTGGAGCATCTTCATTGCTTCAAATGAAAATTTGGGACATATGCCATAGTGCAAGGTACAATTTCAAGCATTAAAATGTTCTATATTTTTTCTGTGATAATGTGTGTAACCTTTAGTATTGTATGTGTTTAATTGAATTTCGGACACTTTCGCTAATGAAGCACCTCTGTTTCCAAGAAATGGCCGGATTAGACAGAGAGTTATATATATATATATATATATATATATATATATATATATATATATATATATATATATATATATATATATATATATATATATATATATAAACTCAGGGGAGTAATTGCTTTCCATAACCCGTAAATGGAGAGCATTGATCATATTACGGTGGTACAGATTCCACGGCTTATACAGCCTCGCTGCTGAAAAAGGTCCCTTAAACTTCAACAAAACTTACAAGGAGATGTGTTTTATGCTTTCGTAGAGGACAAAAGAGACAGCAACGTTGGCAGTGAAAATACTGTAATGTGCCTCTTCATTTACCTGAATGTTTCTGAGGCGGACAATATCCAGATATCATCCTATGTTCGCCGTAGTTACACGTTGGTTTACGTGTAATATGCGCGCCATGTTAGGCTAATGCGCATCGCTGCAAGGAGTATTGTGCAGTGGCAAATCTAGAAGGTAAAACCCATAAGCCAGACTATGATAGCTATATCTTCATTTACACTTTTTCATGGATCCTAAAGAAGTTTCCAAATTAACTCTCTCCCGACGGATATTATGCCTAGGTTGGACATTAATATTGCGGACGTCAAGTATTATTTTAGTCATTGTGCTACAGAAAAACTACAACTGAAACTATATCTAATTTCAAAAAATATTCAATAATGAATAAAAGGCAACGCTTAAATTTTCAAAATATGTAAATTATAGCTTCAACTACTTTTGTTGCCCACAAAATTGGGGGCGCGGCCCTCAGCAACAAACTAGATCCCACACTGCTATTGTATCACTGTTAAAAGTATAAGCATCAATGTGAGAAATGTATATGGCATCGTTCATATAATTTTTGTCTCATATACAGTACTATATATATATATATATATATATATATATATATATATATATGTGTGTGTGTGTGTGTGTGTGTGTTTGTGTGTGTGTGTTTGTGTGTGTGAAGGTGTAACTTAGGGAAGAAGGAGGGAGAGATATTCAAAAATGATCGAAAATGAACGATATTAGTGCCAAATCCATAGTTTTTGAGATAGCTCAGATGAACAGTGACACTTCCGATGCCGTTTAAATCCAATTTCTGTCCTCTATGTCCGAAATGAAAATTATTCTCCCTGTATAACAGACGGGTATTCTGCTAGTAATTAATAAATGAGCAATCCCTTCAAGCAAAATATAGGCTATCAATTATAATTAGATACTAACAAGATAATTTTTAGCTTCATAAAATTGAGTTTCTTTCTTGATTTTTCTCTGAAACTACGCATAAGAATGTACCCTTTAATGTGTCATTTTGTACAGGTCGTTGTCGTCTATATGCCTTGACTTTCAACAGTGGTATAGTTAAACAAAAGTTAAAAGAGTTCCCTCGGGGATAAGGGGTAGATGCCTTTGACCCGAGTTCAGTTCCCAGCGAAAGCACATGTGGTTCGGAACCCATGTTAAGCTGATGTGTCCACATCTTATATAGCCTCACTGCTGAACGGTCCGCTAAACTCAAACCAAATCAAAAATTTTAAAAAAATAAAGTTTACGAGTTAATCTTCATTTTGGCTGATACATACAGTGTGTCTATAAAAGAACTCCGGGGTTTTGAGGCAAAATATTTTAATTAAGTAAAAAACGTACATACATGTGTTATACATGATTGGAAAGCTTACATTTTCACGTTTGTTTTAACAATTTAATAAAGTTCAATATGAGCCCCGTGAGTGGCACGGCACACATCGTAACGGTACTCTATCTCTTGCCATGTCCTGGCCAGCATGTCTGGGGGGACGGTTGCCACGCAATTGACTATTCGTTCTGTGAGATGGCGAACATTACGAACTTCCTCCGCATACACAAGATTCTTGATATGCCCCCAGAAGAAAAAGTCCAACGGAGTCATATCAGGGCTCCTTGGAGGCCATGGAATAGGTCCCTCCCTTCCAATCCATCTGTTGCCGAGCCGATCGTCCAGTGCCCTCCCTCAATCCACACGGCACGGCACTGATTCACTGACTACCGCAGCCGCTACGTCGTCTCAAGGTCAACGCTCCGCAGCGCTGCCACCTGTTGATAAAAACATTTCCAATTAGTATGTCTAAAACTTTTTGAGCTAGTCGTTTCAGAGAAATTAACTAAATTTTGCTCTCTTTTATCGTTAATAAGATATGAATTTTTAATACCCCGGAGTTCTTTTATAAACACCCTGTATACACACACACACACACACACACACACACACATACATACATACATACACATATATATATATATATATATATATATATATATATATATATATATATATATATATATATATATATATATATATATATATATATATATATATATTACTTCATTAATCATTTAGCATACTGTCGTCGACTTGCAAGTATCCAAATGAAAGCTTTGATGTCAGGTGCGCATCCATAATTTTTGTTGGGAGGGATCTAAAGTTACAAGGCGGAATCCAATGACACTACGTCTATTCGTAAGTGAGCAGGTGTTATTCTACACCCGAAAAGACGATAAGGTTTTTTTTTTTTGCAAGTATTGTCACCTATATTCCCCAGAATAAATGGTTGTTTTTACAACAAAAAGAGGTGTTATGATTAGAAATTAGATTTCTAGGCTTTTCAGCATTTATGGCCATCTTACCCGTCACTAGGATTAGGATTAGATATTAAATGTCTGGGATTTCGGCATCTATGGCCATGTTAGCCCGTCACTAGAATTACGATTAGGAATTAGATTTCTGAGTTTTGGCATATATGGCCATGTTACCCCCGTCACTAGGATTAGGATGAGGAATTAAGTTTCTGGCCTTTCGACATCCATGACCATGTCACCCGGTCACTAGGATTAGGATTAAGAAATAGATTTCTGGGCTTTCGGTATCTATGGCCATGTTAGCCCACTAGTATTAGTATTACGAATTAAATTTCTGAGCTTTCGCCACCTATGGCCATGTTAGCTCACTAGGTATTGGTATTACGAATTAAATTTCTGAACTTTCGCCACCTATGGCCATGTTAGCCCACTAGGATTGGTATTACGAATTAAATTTCTTAAGCTTTCGCCACCTATGGCCATGTTAGCCCCACTAGGAT